>NC_086171.1:185987276-187190776 GCF_023053635.1 Elgaria multicarinata webbii
GGCATAAATTGACTTGCCAGCTGACTTGATAAATGCCAGAAATGTGATAAAGAAAAACATATGGAAATTTGTATTTGTGGTGTTGTGAGGGGTGCAATAGCAGTCCAAGTTGAGGGACATGGAATAGTACTGCACTCATAATTCACAGCATACTTTCAGCTATACCTCTTCCTTCCTTTAAGTACTATTCAATGGATTTAAATGAATACAAGTAGTATGATATATTCCCAACTATATATTTGTTTTATAACTGAAATAGATTTGATACATTCCCTCTTTCCTTCTAATTTTACATACAGATGTATGGATTGTGTAAAATCCATTCTGTCTGTGTTTCATTTTGTTGTCCTCCCATTGATAAAATTGAATTTTTTTTCATTTCCGAATTTGCACAAATGTGAATTTTCCCAAATAAGAATTTGTGTAAATGTACACATGTGAAAATGTGCAATTTCCCCCCAAATGTGGATTTTCACACTTTAGTCTTTGCAGGAAATATGCATTTTTGGCTAGGATTTGCATGTGTGTGTGTGTGTGTGTGTGTGTGTGCGTTTCTATGATGAAATTTGCACAAAATTCCCAAAGGTAAGAAAAATGGTATGCAAGTCTGCAGAATCTACCTGACATGGGAGAAGCTGGTCCACTGCAGAATCCATGGGATGGATTCATAAAAATCCAAACTCATTTGGTTCTGTTGGAGTTTTTTAATGCAAAGAAAATGGGTTGTAAATGGGGCCTTAGCTAGACCTAAGGTTTATTCTGAGATCATCCCGGGGTCATCCCTGTTCATGTAAATGACACACAGGATATCCCAGGAACAGGCAGGGACGATCCCGGGATAAACCTTACATCTAGCTAAGGCCTGGGAGTGAGACAAACCAAGCAATGAAGTGGACTTTGGAGAGTCTCAGTGAACCCAGAACTCCTATCCCTACATTTCTCTTCCTTTCAAAGCAGGAAAAAGATCCACTGTTCCTTCTATTCTTCAGTACTAGATCACACAGTTTGACTCTGAACCAAGGGCAAAACACACTGTAGGATTACTCTGCCTGCCCTCACCCCCCAGTGAGAGAGAAGTGATCCCCCTCTTGAATATGTCTTTCCCCTTCTTCTTCTTCTTCTTTTTATTACATCTGAAAAAGCCGCACATGTGCAAGAGCCAATCTGCTCCAGCCTAAGAATTGATTTCCTGGTTGTTAGTCTTCTGTGGAAGGGTGAATATGTTCCTTCTGTACTTAACTACTTCTTCTAATCCCTGCCAGCAGCCTTTTCGATGTGAGTGACCCATTGACCCTAAATGTTTGAATCAGCACATCTGCCTGCAAAACCAATCATAATTCATGCTTTGTGACACG
This sequence comes from Elgaria multicarinata webbii, assembly GCF_023053635.1. Classification (NCBI taxonomy): domain Eukaryota; kingdom Metazoa; phylum Chordata; class Lepidosauria; order Squamata; family Anguidae; genus Elgaria; species Elgaria multicarinata. Next base: position 185,988,632 of record NC_086171.1, read on the forward strand.
TACATTGGCACAGCAGTCTGGACACTGCATCTTAAGCACCACATTGCCAGTACAGCAGGTCACAGGATTAGGTCATTTGGGACTAAATATATTTTCTTGACAAAGTGGCAGTGTTGTTAATGGGGTGTTTGATTCTACTTTTTTTTAAAAAAGCTTTACTGAATGATTTGATGTCTATAAAGCAAGAAATCTGCTTTGAGTAGGGCTAAACTAAAACTATTCCTAAAGTTTTGTTTGTGGATACAGAAAATATTATTTTCTTTTTGTTGATTTTTCAGCACCCCTCATTAAAAAAGAGAGAGAGAGAGAGAGAGAGAGAGAGAGAGATACTTTTTAAGTGCCCATGGACATCCGGCCTTCAGCTTTTGTTGGTAATTCAGAGGGGAATAGAGGTGAAAAGTTACTGTGAAGATTGGGGTTGTTAGGATAATTTTCTCATAGAAGGGCTTCGCTTCACTTGCCTTAACATTAAGCCTCATGGCTGTTCAGAGCAGCTGCAAGACCTTTTAATTTTATTTTTAAGTATAAAAAAAGAAAATAAACCTTTTGGGCACCTTACCTAAAATTAAGGTTAAGCTGACAGTGTCAACATTTCTCAGCCAAAACTCCTCTCCCCCACCCTTTTGCAGAAGTATGCCTTTTTTTTCTGACCCAACTTTCTATTTCCCACAGAACCCTGAAGCTCACAAGCAGGGTATTAAGAAGATGGCACTCCCCTGCTGAATGTCCCCAGCATCTTGCATACAGAAGTATACTGCTTCCATACTGAAAGCTCCATTTCAATAGCCTATTTAACAGCACTGATAGACCCATCCTCTATGTGTTTCACTAAAGCCATTTTTAGAGCAGTGAATTCCACAAGTAAATTGTCCTTGAATAATACTAATATGAAGAAAAAGAAAAAGAAAAAGGAGGAGGAGGAGAAGAAGAAGTTCTTTTGTCTGTGCTGAATCTAAGTTCTGTTATTAATATTATCATGGGAGGGATATGCCTTCACCCCATTTATTTCTATTTCTATCATGCCTTCACCCCATTTATTTATATTTCTATTATGCCCATCAGCCGCATTCAGCATGGACAATGGTCAATAGAGTTCAATGTTGTAGTTCATATATATGGAGTGCACCTGGTTGGGAAAGGCTATTTCAGGATTTCCTCATTGGGACAGATATTCCAACCCATGGATCGTTTGTATGCCTGCACACACCAGCTTGAAAGTCTCAACTTGCCTCAATCCTCCAAGCCACTACCAACTCTCCCTTCCCTAGGCCCAGAAACTTGCCTTCAGACAGAGGAAATGGGAAGCAGCGATGGCCACTTTATGAGTGGCTGCACTGAATGCTCACAAAGCCCTCAAGTCATTGTGAGCACTCAGCTGGAATTCTTGCAAAGGCTCAGCCTCTTTCAGGGTGGGCAGCAGAATGCTCAAGCATCCATACTGTGTGAAGCATTTGAAATGTGGATTCATCGTGGATTTATATAAGGACATTATGACATTTCTCATTTTATTTTCAGTCTTTTTCCTAATAAGTCCTCCCCACCCCCAATGCTGTTTATCAATGAGCTCATATTTTAAGTGAACTTGTTCTTTTCTGGGTAGTAAAAGCCAGTTCGGTCTCATCCTCAGTCTCATTTTTATATTCTGTGAAGTTAGGAATTCATTCCCCATTCCTAATGTGGATCACTTTACATTCACCCTAAAACACCTCTTCCATTTTGTTGCCAATTCATCAATTACAGAGGTAAGTATACCAGTTGCTGTTGCATTCATGTCCTGCTTCTGGGTTTCCTGTGGGCAGCTGGTTGGCCACTGTGTGAACAGAATGCTGGATTAGATGGACCCTTGGTCTGAACCAGCATGTCCCTTCTTATGCTAGTATCTTGAGCCCTTTGGTCTGCTTGATATTTCACCATGCTAAATTATTTGGTGTCATTCACAAACTAGTCTTCTTCACTTAGGATGTCATGGGCATCCAGTTGGGTACCGGAATACAGTGGGCAGCTCCCCATCCAAATCCCCGGACCTGGCTCACCAAGACATGAAATGCTCATCTGCAACTATCTGCAGCTGCTTGTTTCTCCCTGTGAGCTGGCTATGAGCTGACATTTTCCATAAAAGCTAGTCTCCTGAAAGTGTGCAGATCTGATCTTGCACACAATGGCTGCTGTAAATGGCCATTTATGCAAGATTAGAGTAATCAAAGAGTCCCTCTTGCGGGAATGGCCATATCAGATCTGCACATTTTCAGGAGACCAAATTTTATGGGAAATGCTGGCTTGCCACTGGCTTGCAGGGAGAAACGGGCAGTTGCAGGTGCTCATGGAGCAATCCAGGGGCTCATGTGGCCCGGCTCCTGCAGGAGAGCAGTGATGGCCAGGCCATGAGCACCTGCCACTCCGGACCCAAGTGAGTCCATCCATCCCTAATTTCATTGCTCCCTTAGATCATTTATGTATGTTAAATAATGTGTGAATCCCAATGAAAGACAACTGTGGGTGTCCATGCACATGCGCTCAAATTAAGATAGACCATCCTTCTCAGCTAGATTAGCATGGCATTGACCCTTCTGGTTGTTATATATATTATCAATGAAGGTTTATCTTTCTGTTAATCATGAAAGTCCTTAAAGACACAATCCTATGCGTGTTAAGACAGAAAAAAGTCCTATAACTCCCAGCATTCCACAGCCAGCACTGATGACTGGAGAATGCAAGGAGTTGTAGAACTTTATTCTGTCTAAATGTACAAGTGATTTCACCATAAGTTAGTCATTACAGCTGGCAAATAATTTGCCTTATTATCAGCAACCTTGTTTTATTTATGAGTTTTTAATTTATTTTTCTAGTCTTTTCGCAACATACACTGAATTCCACACCCGCAAAACAAAACAAAAAGCACCAGTGCAAGAATCTCTTAGTAAAACATTAATCTTGGATCACAGGTTTATTGTATGGATTTTGCAACACAGCCCATATTACAAACATTGTCTGGGAAACATTTACAAGAATAAATAAGATGGACTTGCAGTTGTAAAAAAAAGTTTACACTTCACTGTCATGTACAGTCAAAAAATATATCTGATATTCATTGACTTGACATTATTTACCTTCCCTTCTTGTAAACTAGAAAGAAAAACTCTGAATGCACAGTGCTGAATTTTTGTATTTATATTTTTTTCTTTTTTCTTTTTTTTTTTTAAATACGTGCTTTATCTATCAAACATCCAAACTGTACAAGTGAGCTTAACTGGTAACCTTAGGCATCAAGGGGATACTGCAAAAGAAAATAAATTTAGCTCTCATGCAACAACCCCTCTCAGCTAGCAGAGCTGGATCGAAGGAACTAAAACAGGGATCTTTCAGCTAGCTTGGGACACTGCTGACACAGTTACTCCCCTCAGCCTTTCAGGGAGAAAACAAGACTGCCCACACAATACCTTTGTCAGATGCCAGGACATCTTGGTTTCAACAGAGAGTGATGTGGAAGCAGGCAGAGAGAAAGGGAAATCGATAAAGGTAGATTAATGCTCATCCCTCACCCCTCCTAATCGGTTTATGAAGGCAGGGTGAGGTACAAATGCAATTGCATTTATTTATTTATTTTGGATAAATGAGACCTGATTTCCAAGATAGTTTTTCATCTGGAAAAAGTCACCAAAATGTGGTTTTCCCTGCCACTTAGATGCTGCAAAATGGCCTTGTGAATTTCGTAGCTAGCAGCATAGAAAACGTCAGACAACAAAAGATGTATTTCAGGATGTGACAAGTTGTGATCTTAACAGGCACACAGTACAAAATTTACAGGACGGCTTCACGATGCCAAATCTACGGATCACCTCGTGGTGAGATTTCTCAGACAAAAAGGATTCTATCAATTGGGCTTTAACATGAGTTAAAGAAAAAGGAGGAGGTACAGGGATTCATTTTGTTCTGCAAATACCTATGGTTGTATCCAACCATATCCACTTGCTTTTATGGTAGAGGACCTTACAAAAACTTGCAGGCAAAGAGGAAATAATAAAAACTCTTCATTTTGGAGCTGTAACCCGATGTTTTCCCTTAGAGACCTATGCACACATGAAATACAGCACGTGGGCATCCTTGACACCAAACCTCAGTAGTTTCATCCATCCTTTTGAATCACCACCACCATCAATGGCCATCTATGGCTTACTTATCACTTATCCTTAATACAATATACCATACAAAGTTAAAGGTAATCCCATTGAGATGAACAATTGCCAGCAATCGATCTAGCATGAGTTTAGAATGAGCAGTGAAAGCTCTTATTTGGGTTTTAAAAGGGAAGAAAGGTTTTCAGACATTCAATCATTTCTTATTTTCAACTATTGCTGCCTGAAAACTTACAAACAAAAATCCTTTTTGTCATACATTTCTTCATTACCCAGCCAGTGTTGTTTTGGTTAGCCAAGACATGGGCTGGAATTTATGAGACAGACACCTTTGTGAGAAAAGAAAGAACAAATGATCTCGTTTGAAAAGGGCAATCTGGTTGCTCACAAGGCAGAGAGATTTCAGAGATTTGTTTTTATCGTGTTTATGTTGGGCCAGCCGCTCACCACAGCTACCGTCTTTTTCTCTTATAACAGATGAGCTACTTTTAAAAATAGTCTCTAGCTGTTATGTCTGTAAAGAACTCCTCAAGAAAGTAAGCCAGTCATAAGGTGATGAGATTTTCACATTGACTGTACTCAAAATCTAGAACAACACATCTTGGTTTGTGTGTTAAATTCATCTCCTCGGTGAGGTGTTACACCCCCTATCACCAACCGCATTGTGACAGAAATGTAGATGTTAACATTAGCAGTTCTGTTCTTGACAAAAGAAAGGTGAATGAGAATAATGGTGTTACTTAATTAGTTCCAAGGCATCCTCCTCCTGAAAGTGTGTGGCATTTGGGTGATTTCTTCATTAAAAATAATAGTAATTCTTAATCAGCATACACACAGAATACTGGCATGTTTTGAATAGATCTCCCACTATACAAGATTTGATGTTTCATTTCCACAGGTCTCATTTATCTGGTAGGTGGAGGCTGGGGAATGTGCAGCACTTCTCAAGCTTAAAAAAATATTTAAGAATACAGGATTAATATTTTTTTTTCAAAGGCACTGCTGAGTGGAGTTTGTAGCCTTGAAGTGAGCGGCTAAAGCATGGCGCTATGAGAGGTGAAGTATGTGGCAAGTAAATTAGGGGGGAACATTCCCTCTTGAGCATTCCAGATGTATCTTAAGCTAAATCTCTCTTGTCTGTGAAATTGGCTATAGAATGATGTTGTGCATTTACCAAGTACACAAGTGCATAGAGACGTCATCTACACCATGGGTGGGCCAGTTGCAGCCTTCAAGATGGTTAAGCCTACAGTTCCCATCATCCCTCACCATTGGCTATGTTGGCTAGGGCTGATGGGAGTTGTGGGTCAAAGTATCTGGAGAACAACAACTTGCCCGCCCAAATATATACTCTGAGGGTTTGAATTCTCTTTAGACGCAGATAGTGGTGCAGCCACTGTAACATTCAGTCCAGATTGTGCAAAAGCTTCAGCTTCACTTTGGATGAACTGGTGTGTGCTCCTGCTCTCTGTCTCTCTCTTAGACATGCACACAACTAGGATAGTGTTGCAGTGGGATAGTCCTCATTCAGAAATGCAATTGCTGGATTCAAACAAACATTTTCCCCCACATACAAGTTATTCCTTTTAACCTCACCAGTGTAATGGATCCAGCATGTAATAGAATCCACTTTCCTCCCAATTTTAGAAACCCAAATGTATTACAGTTTGTCCACGGCTATTCTTTTTTTGGGCTTCACTGAGGGCCTGATTAGTTAGTCTTGGTGCTATATAAATAAATAATAATAATAATAATAATAATAATAATAATAATTCTCTTCTAAGAGTTAAATATAAGTGGTCTGTCTTGTATGGCAGCTGAATAAAAAAATGATGTACGTAATGCATGTTGCATTATTTTGAAAGTGTTGTGTATAATAAAAATCATAGGACAGAGTGCTTGCCTATTGAACATTACCCATTAAAACTTGCTTAAAGCCTACAAAAAGCTGTTTTTGGGGGGTGGATATGGCCCTTTGACAACAAGCTTGCACATTTTTGTTCCTAAAATACAAACTAAAGAGAGCTTTGACTAAGGTCCGCTGATATACACTTGTCAAAGAATCAAACTATCTATATGTAAATAAAAGTAATAACAATGATATTAATGAACCATCACTCAACACTGTTGCATTACTACTGATTTCTGGGTTTCAAGGAATATATCAAGGAAAGCCCTTTGGCTTTTTAATGCACAGTCAATGGTCAGCAGAATGAGTCATCCATGTACAATCTCATATCACAGGCATTTTGTCTTGTTCAGTGAATCACTACACATTTCTGCCCATACACACAAATTGTGTGGGTGTGTCTGTTCCAAATTAACTGTCCACAAAGAGCCCTTTTGGAAGTTTCAATTTCATATCAATGTCTTCTACTACCTTCCAAATCTGATTACAGAATCAAAATAAGATCCCTCACCCAATTTTGCCACCTGAATGCTACAGCTGAGCAAATATACATTTGACCTCACAGATTTGCTTTGTATTCATTGTTCTTAATGTGAATGCAACACAAATGGCAAATATAGTCTGACCATAAGTGACAGGTGAATTAAACAGGTACAACATGGCACTACAACCTCTCCTGTTCCACTTTCAAAATGATCTTCAGATCTATTGTCTGTCTCCAGCTTTGCTGAGTGAATCTGATGATGCTGTTTTATCACCTGCTAATTACTGCACTGTTATGAGATCTGTTCAGGCATTTACCTGAACGCATGAGGGCTTAAAGTGGGTAGAACGATGGGACCATGCGTGTTTGTCCCTCCCCACATCTATTGGTTTACTGGTCCCACCTCTCGCAATACAGACCTTGCTGTGTGGAATCCTCAAGGTCTGAAAGGGAGTTCTACTTGCATTCACTTGAACATGAGTAGAACTGTCCACAAGATTGGGAACCCTGATAAAAATGGTTCGGAGATCACAAGTAGAATTCCCTTTCAGACATGCATCAAGCCCTGAACTGAGGGGCTGGGCCCCCCATACCATGAGAAGTTGAGGGCAGGGCCAGCATGTCTGATCCAAACACTCTACTCACTTTAAGCTCTCACGTGTTCAAGCCCATCCCGGAACAGGAATTCAATATTGTTATGATTAATCTGTTTTATGTTACTGGATTTATTTGAAGTTTATTTTGTTAGATTTTAAATATGTGTATAAACCATCCTGAGATGTGAGAGAGGTGGGATGAAATAATTCTAAATTAACAATAAATAAATCTTGCAGGAGCAATGCAGCAAGGCTTATGACAAAATATGTTTGCTAATAATTATGTGGTTCTTTACTCCTGAAAACTACTCTTCTTACTCTCACATATAGCATTTGGAGCAAAGGATCCAATCTTCCAAAGATGTTGCAATCTCATTTCTGATACATCACTTCTTCTTAATGACTGATTCCCCTCTATTTCCCTCTCACCTTCTCTTTAATGCTCCATATGGAATCTGTGTAGATTTCCATCCAGATGTTTTTAGTTGGCTAGTGGTGCTGATTTGGTGAAGCATGGCCCCTCCACCTTCATAACACTCAGCCAATGTGGATCCTCCTGCCACTCACACACACACACTGGTGTGCCTGGTAGATTGAGGCATCACAGGGTCAGCATTGGTAGATCAGTTAACCCAGGAACATGACATGGAAATCACACACAACATAACGCTGCTTCCAACTTCTGGCTCAAGGCCAAACTGAGATCACAGGAAGCTCCTATGTGTACATGTCCTTAGCTCACCCTTATGGCTTCCTTTCTTCTGCCAACCTTCTCTCTCTTCTTATTAAAACAAACTTTTAACCTCTATGTTAGATTTCACCTACCATCTCTTTCTGAGTCATTGATTTGGTTATCTGATCATTTGATTTATCTGATCATAACACTGCCATCGCTGTAGGAGTATTGCCATTCATTATGCTCCTGTCTTTGTAATAAGAACATGTCCACCATATTCAAACAACAGAGTAGCTTGTTTGTTTTTGAGATTAATAAATGCTCCTATGGACATTTCTCATTCGGGAACTGTGACATGCAGTGGATGTATAGGATATACCACTGCAAAAGGCAGGGTCGTTTTCCCTACAGATATGTGGGGATTGCACCATCCATTTTGGTCTCACAATCGTTCCCATTTCAGGAATGATGAAACTAACCCAGGTTGACACCCTTTGGCATGTAGGTTCCAAAAATCACATGCACATTATTCCAAGCACATCCATCCCCAAAGTAAGCAGCAGTGGATGCACCCCAATAATGACAAAATATGTTTGCTAATATGTTTGCTGTGATATCTGAAACATGTAAAGGATGCTATCTCAAGCAGATATCAAGCCTGCTTGATGCTCAGTGGCCTTTATTTTGAAGAATTTCATGAGAACTCAATTCCTAGCTTTGGATGCTACAATTACTACAGCTTCTTCTGAGTTATTTACTTGCACGTTTAAAGCATAGATTGTTTCACTCGGATTTAATGATTTTATCCTCCCAGTGAACTTGTAAAAATATGTCTTGGAAAGCAAAAGGGGTTACTAATTAAAGGTGCCTTCTAAATTAAGCTGTCTTACAGATAGCACCGTTTTACCCTTTTATTTTATTTTTAAAGAAATTAACACTGTATTTCAAATCCCAAAAATCAATGAGTCTAAAGCTTGAGTGCTTGGTTATTAATGAAATGACCAGAGAGTAGGATACAAGTAGGGACTTGTATGAAATATTTCTGTTAAAAGTAATAGCTTCTCCACCTGTCCTGCAATGAAAATGAGCAAGCCAAGCCAAGCACCAATGGATAAGCCAGGTATTCAAGTGTTTTTTAGGCAGATATTCAGGGCCAACCTAGATGCTACAAGAGATCCATGAACGGATCTCCATCTCTTTAAATGTTTACAAATAATAGCCACCAGTATACTATCCTGGCAATGAAAAGGGAGATTTAACCTTTCCCCCCTCCATGACAGTTTCCTGCAAGGCTGTGACTAAGGATGCATAAGAAATTCATTTCAATTTGCTTTGGATGAGAATTTTACCCAGTTCGTAAGTCCTGACCGAAGACGGACTCAGATGCAATCCGAGCTTGCAATGCAATTCGCAGATCATTTGAAAAATGTGAATAAAAATGCGTACTTTTGAAAAATGCACAGAAATACGCTTTAATTAAAAATGTGCACGGTTGATGCATACTTTTTTGAAAAACTGCATGAAAATATGCATGGATTTTCATGCAAAAAGGGGGAGGACCAAAGCTCGCAATCTGGTACAGACTCGAATCAGAATGAACTTCAAGATAGAATTCAGAGAACTTTGGCGAACTTGCATTTTACTAATTCACTCATCTCTAGGTGCCCATATATATATTTCGTAATGGCATATAGCAGCTTCAAGATGGAGTTTTTCATCAGGAAAATGGTGCAGGAAAACTCACACACTGTGGTCCCAGTCCCTCTGTCCACCTGCTCCATCTGCAGCTACTATTTGTAAATGTTTTTTTTAAAAAAACAAAAACAAAAACAAAAAACAGATACAGTCACACATCTCTGTTGACATGCCTACTTTGGATTATAAGAATCAGAAAACAATGGCTGCTCTGGTCTGTGGCAGAAATTGGCTGGAATTTTAAAGCTTAGCCAAGAAGCACCATTTTTCTACAGCACACAAAACTCTTTCCCCATTCCATTGTTAGTTGCTTTTGTGTATGTGGTTTTTTAAGCCTTGCATTCACTAGCTGAACTTTCTCTCTGTATTTCTGTCAACCTGCATCTTTTGTGATTTCTGTTTTGTTGAGTATTTTATTAATCAAATGTACCTGACCAAATACTCATTACTCATCTATTTTCCCTCTTTATTCTAGTTGTGATGTTTCTGCTGAAGTCTTTAATAATATTAAAAACAATCCCTTCTGCCCAACCAGTGATAGGAGTTTTCTATGGGGAAATTAAAGCGGGGAGTGGTTTTTATTTTATTTTATTTTGGTCTGGGGTTCAGTAGCCCAAATCGTTGCCATTTGTGTATGTTCCACCATGGAATAGCTACCTGATTTGCCTTGCTTCTTTGTCAGAGATGCCTATCTTCCTCCTTTTTGGAATGGGTTAAAAAACCATTTTAGAACCAAGTAAGGTCTAAGGGATCCTCCTGTTGCAGATCAGCATCCTGAGCAGGTAGCAGTTTATTACATCTGGGGTAGGAGAGCAGTAACTATATGTGAACACTATTGCACATTTAAGCCCATTGCAGATTACTTGTATGCCATGAGTAACAATGATTCAGATCTATATTATACTATTAGAGAGATTTTTGTGCTTTCAAATGCAGAATGTGATGTACAATGACATCAATTGCATATGTAATAATGATGCAGATTTGCATTGCAAAAGCTGCATATCCACTTCTGTAAGTAAGTGTCCCAAATGTATAATGCAAGCATTTGGAAAGGACAGGTTTTGCATATCTGTAGTGGTTACCAGCTACCTGACATATGATGAGCACACAGGGGTGAAGCATTCTACAATTAAGAGTACCTTCCCACTAATTATAGTGCCACATTTGGGCCATCGCATTTTGTGCAATGATTCCTTTCATCTGGGATGATTGTGCTGCTCCATGAACCCAAGCTTGCAAGGATTGGGCAGAATCCGAGTGAGATAAGATTTTCTTTCTTTCTACAACTTTGGAAAGAAATTTGATGGCTAATTAAAGATGGCTAGACATATAAAAATACTGAATAGCTATAATACCTACATCATTTCAGCAGTCCTTATGGTCCACATGAAACTGAAACTGGCCATTTTGTATTACCCAATTTACACATGGCCCTACAGCTTCAAAATATAATTGTTGACCTGAGGCAACAAGGCAGAATTGTCTGGTGTTCATTAAAAAAAATTGCTTCTTCAGATTTCACAAAAAAAATCTGCAGAATATAACTTTGACTCTTCCCCCCAATACACCAGCATTTATGCTCTTCATATGTGCTTCCCAAATTTTACCAGAATTCTCTCCTTTTGAAAGGCAAAGCAGCTCTTATTTTGGAGGTGAAGGGTATAGAACTGTTGGCATATTTCTTCTGCCTTTTACAAAACTGAAAAAGCAAAGTGTTGTTGTTTTTTGTTTTGTTATGAGGCATAACCCACATTTTATCATGAACCAATTAAGAACTGCTTTGTTCAGTGTTGTCAGATAACACAGATGTTAAGACTAAAAGTCAAATTTTATTTTAGGTAAACTTCCTTATTCTGTGTCATGACAACTCCAAGGAATATTCACACCCCTCCACTCTCATAGTCAGATATGACAGCTCTGTCATCATGGCCCTTGTTTGGGGTATTTTGACTGACAAGTCTAACCTGTAAAGGTAAACCTGTCTATACCAAACTCAGAATGAATATATATGTTACATTTTTCATAAAAATGCCATTCAGCAGAAGGTGTAACTGCTATCATCCATTTTTATAAGAGCAGTCATTACAGTCAATGCCTCCTATTATATTAGTTAATTAAGCCTTTACTGAGCTTGCCAGCTTGACCATCCCCTACCACATGAGAGAATTTGTCCCTAGGAAAACACTGTATAGATGGTGGCAACAACCTCCAAGATGAGTATACTGTAATACACCCAGCAGGTATATATTAAGACCATCCCTCCATTTCAACCTGTTTTAAAGAGACACTGCACACAAACAAATATTTATGGTAAAATTAAATCAACTTCAGAACAAACCAAAGAACACTAATAGTTTGAAGCATCGAGGTAATTTTAGGGTGCCCTCAATTTAGGTGGCTAGAAGGTGTGATTTTACAGAACCGTTTCAACAGTGCTTAATATAAATCATTAAGATGTAACCAACCCATGCAGAACATTGGAAATCTAGTAGCACTGTGTAACAACCAAGGCAGCAAATTAGCCAGAAGCTTCTTGATCCCATGGCCTGCTTCAAAGACAATGGGAGCAGACAGAAAAATTACAGCTTCGTGACGGTGGCCTTTTCATTTGAAAAAGTGATCACAAAGGCTTACTGTGCTGAAAGCCTTAATGTGTGTCTGCTGAAGCTTTCCTCCCTTGCCAAATGGCTGATAGATGAAATTAAAAACATAAAGTGAAGATTTGTGGGGAAACAGAATGAGGAGCTGAAAGACGATGAATTATCCCCAGTATTTTCTCCCCATTGGTGTCAAGGAGGAACAAAAATACACATCCAAAATGGCAGAGAAAAGCAGTCAGAAGGGATTAGAAGGCAGAGTCTTCCAGCCTGCCTCCTGCTTTCCCATTTTGTACAGTAGGTTGTTTAAAAAGTGAGAGATGTTCCTGAAAGCAGACGGCAGCAGATCTCTCCTTCTTCCAATGGCACTGAGATCTGACCTGGGGGCTCTCTCAAGGGTGAAGAGCTTTACGCTCTTCACCCCATGACTCCTTTGAAGTAAGGGGGGGAACCAGTGTTCTTCAAACATCAAGGCTTTTGGAATTCAGCAGGCTCCCTGCCCTCAGGGGCTAAAATGAACTCAAGTATTCCAGGGCAACCTCATATACAAATTTATATTGTTCCTAGAAGAGAAGAAAAAATACAAAAGGGAGAGAAACAGCACAATGAGAAAAACAGGCAATGCTTAAGGGACTCATTCTCCTGCTTTACTTTGGCATGGATGTTTATACATGCAGGGATTCAAAAGGGCAGTATCCAATGCTGCTGCTGTACTCCCACTGTTTCCGTTGCACCCATGCGACCCACTGCCAACAGAATAGGAAGCCAGTACTTGCTAAAGCAACCAGAGAAACACTAGGTTCTGAAATGGGATGTCAGTAGAGCTCCTTCTGCCAGCTCAACTGATCTACCTGGTTCTGGAAACAAGCATTTCACTTGTGTCCATTTGTTTCAGGATACACTAGCTTCCTGTTGTGCTAGCGATGGGAAGTGTAGGATACTGCCCAGCATTTGCACTCAGTACTCTGCATGATCATTGGATGGTACCTATTCCCTTTAATCAAGTTATACTGCACTGTTGCTCACACTAGAGAATATGAGCATCCCTGGCTTCCAGGGGAAGGGTCTATGTGTATGAACTGAATGGCTTTAGCTTATGGCACAAATATGTATGGCTTGTAATTTACTGGGAGGTGGTTATGTGTATGCATGTAAGAAACACGACACTCTTAAAATACCTTGCTAATGATCCTATTCCTATTGAAATTAATGGGGGCAGTCATACTTCATGGCTAAGTGAAGCCATGTGAAATCTTTATCTTCGACGTCCAGAATGAAATGTGCCCAAAATATATGCCAACTCCCATTCATTTCTATCAGTTATGTCTCTATCAGTGCAGTCCTATTCATGCTACTCAGAAGTAGGTTCCAATGGCAACCTCTATGTTGGCCTTCAGATGTCTAAGACCTCAGCTAGACCTACAGGTCTAGCGCGACGAGGGGTGAGGATCTCGCGATATTGTCATCGCGAGATCTCCCTCGCTGTTTACATGTGGCGTGCTATGATCTTGGAGGGAGAGGACGTCATGCACACCATTTTGGTGGTTTTTTTAGAAAACAGAAGCAGTGCATGAGCGCTCGTGTGCTAAAAGGTAGGTTTTTTTAAAAATAATAATAATCATCATTTCCCCGCTCACCCCACCCCCGATCGGTGCAGAGCTCCTGAGGAGCTCTGAGCCCCGTGCGCAGTTAACAGCTCCTCGCGAGTAACCACAAGGAGCCGAGACAAACCGCGATGCCCAACCACACGTTCCACAGTCTCACGATAATCCTGAGACCGCAGAAAAAGCGGGCTGAAAGGGTAGGGCAATATCCTGGGGAAAAGGAGGGATCATCCCTCTCTGCTCCCGGGATCCCCTGTGCGTCATGTGAATGCACAGGGACGATCTCGGGGATCGCCCCGGGACATCGCCCCATCTAGCTATGGCCTAATGCACACACACACACACACACACACACACACACTATCTTCCTTGGAAAAGTAGCACACAGCACAATAACATCTCTGTACAGAGGAGACAATGCAGTTGCGTGAAGGGCCAATACTGAAGGACATATGTAGAAATCAGAATATTTGTGACCTATGTTTTATTGACTATATGACTGCTGTAATACAGCAGATGTGCTTATTTTGCTTGATATCTAAAAAAGAAGTGTGATGATGATCTCCTACAAATAGGATTTCTTTATTTGTTATTACTTTGTATAAATAAAATTGTATTTTTAAATAAACACAGCAGGATTTTGTAGAGACAGCTGCTGTCTACTGTCATCTTTTTCATAATTCAGCAAAGTCCAAAATGGATGTTTAGGAGGGAAGGAAGAGCATGCCAAATTAGTAATCATGCATATTTCACTCCCAGGCGTAGAAGGATCCAAAGTGAAGCATAGAATTTAATTTAAACTGGCTCACAGCAAAAGCATCTCTGTACCCCTGTCCTATCTTGCTCTACTTACCAGTGTTTCCACCATGTTGGATTTGTTGTTCCGTAAGGTTTTCACTATGTGGAACACATCAATGATGTTTTGCTGCTGGATCATTTCACACACACTGCATATGGCGCAGAAGGTGCCGCTGCGGCCACCACCATTCCTAGGCATAGAAGGAAGAGATGGTTTATACATGAGGCAAATTTATATACATGCTACATTTCAAGCAGCATGTTTACAAGCTGGATCTACCCACCATTCAATTTCCGTCAAGACCCTGGAGTGACGCTACATGAGCGGGTATTGTGGGAAAATAAAGACACAGTTGCCCAGCACCAAATAGGGCCTCCAAGACCGATCAGTGGATGAGGGAACAAACCCCTTCTAATCTGGAAGTGCCCCAAATTCGATGATGTTTCTAGCTCTACGGTTCTATAATGTGGTGTTTGGATCAGTAGAATGTGTGTGTGTGTGTGTGTGTGTATGTGTATACACACACACACATTTAGAAACACTGGGCATGGTGTTCCATCAAAGCAGCAAACACTGCTAAGTCCATCAAGATGCATTTAGTCGGTAATTCTTCCTAGCTTTTCAGTTGTGCTGCTATTATTATTATTATTATTATTATTATTATTATTATTATTATTATTATTATTATTCCCTGCCTTTTCCCCCAGTACTGGGACTCAAGGCGGTTTACAAGATTAAAACATGTACAATTAAAACATATAAATATAAATTTACAAAAGTAAAATAGAATTAAACCTGCAGTAAAATTAAAAACATGTTGTTGTTATTGTTGTTGTTGTTGTTGTTATTATTATTAAAAAACAGTAACAGATTTTTTAAAAGGGGGAGAATTCAATACATTAACACAGTTCCAGAGTGCCTGGCTGCGACAATGGACTGGATGAGGGCTAATAAACTGAAACTCAATCCAGACAAGACTGAGATGCTGTTAGTAGTTGATTCCGCCGACAGGATGGGGGGTGTTCTACCAATTCTGCATGGGATTGCACTCACCCTGAAGGAGCAGGTTCATAGCTTGGGGGTTCTTTTAGATCCATCATTGTCTCTTGAGGCTCAGGTGACCTCGGTGGCACGGAATGCCTTTTACAAACTCTGGTTGGTGGCCCAGCTACGCCCCTATCTGGACAGGGATAACCTGGCTTCAGTTGTCCATGCTCTGGTAACCTCCAAGTTAGATTACTGCAATGCACTCTACGTAGGGCTGCCTTTGAAGATAGTTTGGAGGCTGCAGCTCGTGCAAAATGCAGCGGCCAGATTGATCTCGGGAACCAGAAGTTTCGACCATATAACACCTGCTCTGATCCACTTGCACTGGCTGCCTGTATGTTTCCGAGCCCAATTCAAGGTGCTGGTTTTGACCTATAAAAGCCTTACATGGCTTGGGACCACAAAACCTGACAGAATGCCTCTCCCAACGTGAATATACCCGGTCACTACGTTCAACATCTAAGGTCCTCCTCCGGGTGCCTACTCTGAGAGAGGCTTGGAGTGTGGCAACGAGGGACACGGCCTTTTCGGTGGTGGCCCCCAGACTGTGGAACAATCTCCCTGACAAGGCTCGCCTGGTGCCAACATTGCTATCTTTCCAGTGCCAGGTTAAGACTTTCCTCTTTGCTCAGGCATATGGCGGCACATCTTAATCACCCACATGCTTAGATTTTTAACAGTTTCTTAATGCTTTATGTGTGTATGTTCTGTGTTTTAGAATTTTAAATTTTGTATACTCATTTTTATCTTAATTTTATAATTTCTGTAAACTGCCCAGAGAGCCCTGGCTATGGGGGCAGTATATAAGTGCAATAAATAAAATAAAATAAATAAATAAAAATAGTTCCAAAAGCCTGCTGGAACAAAAACGGGTTTTGCCTGCTTCCGAAAGTGTAGCATAGAGGGAGCCAGTCTAGCCTCCCTGAGAAAGGAGTTCCAGAGCCTTAGAGCAGCCACTGAGAAGGCCCTCTCCCACATACCCATCAGGCATGCCTGGGATGTTGGTGGGACTGAGAGAAAGGCCTCCCCAGAAGTTCTCAGAGCACAGGCAGGCTCATATGGGAGAATACAGTCTTTCAGATAACCTGGACCCGACCTGAACCAATATGTAGCACAGAACACAAAGGAGTAGAAGTACTTACAGGCAATGGACCACAGTGCGTCCATCTCGCCCATCATACTGCTCCTGCCACTTCTCCAGCCGTCTGACCACCTTCAAGAGAGAACGCTTGGAAGGAGGTATGTCTCTGTATGCTGGCCAGCCAATATACTGCAAGTGCTGTACGATACGGTAACCATCTTGGGGCTAAGGGAAAGTAATTACATACTGGTTGGACTGTGCAAAGGAAGTTTCCATGTACTCTGAGATGATCAAGTGTTGGAACCTATGGAACTCCTTCTCACTGCAGAAGAATTCCAAAGGCAGCTACAGTAACCTCAGTTCTTTTGTACTTGAGGAACATTTCTAGAAGTGTTTATTCCAGTTGGCACTTTAACAGAGAAAACACACAGACCACTAAATTATGCAATTATGTCAGAAGATTTGATGAAATAGTAGTTCACATTTCCTGCTTCAGGAAGACTAGTTATGCCATATCAAGGGAAGGGCCAGAAAATGAGATGGTCTCCAACTTAAAGGGGTTTGCTGGTACCTAACAGAATCTACAGGTTCTCTGCTGAAGTCATGAACAAATATTTGGAGAAACCCAATTCTTGGAATTGGAAGCTGTACAATAGCATTTTTCTTTTTGTGGTCCACTACACTTTCCTTTTTAACCATCAATAGAAAGTTGGTGCCTAATCTGTGGGATAAACTGCTCTAAAGGAGTGGTGAACATCAAGGTTATCTTTGGCAATGGCACTGCAGGATTCTCTGAGATCATTAGTCAGAGAATCTTAGTTTGAAGGCTCAATAACACCAATATGGAATAAGTTAAAGGGACCATTATTGGTCATGTCTGTGGTTAGAGGCATTATTTATCTTGAATGGGGCACATCTAAAGACAAAAGTATAGAGACAGGTGAGTTATGGGGGGACTTCAATTTCTTATAGATGGGAAATGGCAGAAATTTTAGCAGAGGAGAGTGTTGAGTCCTGGAATGGACTCTGTTTTTATTTTTTCCTTTATTTCTGTAATGTCCTGCAAATCCTGGAAGGAGTGAGGAGTGAGGAGTGAGGAGTCAGCAGAAGACAATCACTTAAAGGTCAATTTTGCAGGTGGACAGTTATTGAATTATTGGACTATTGCATAGTGTCATTTTTCTATGATTGCCAATTAGTGGTTGCATCATTTGTACAGAGCTGTCTATAAAAGAGAGTGTTTTTGAACCATTGTTAATCTCTTCTCATCACCACTCTCATCGTTGTGATCCTTGATGTAAGCTGTATTTCTGTGACCATGTGTGAGTATTAATTTGTACATTGTTTTGCCATAACTAAACTATATCTGTCAGTAAAGGATTTATTTTTATAACCACAAAGAATCCTTGCCTTATACTATTGGCCTTTGCTGTGTCCTGACCAAGAGCTGTTGTATACTCTGCTATTCACTAGTACTGTCTGTAACTTACAGCATGTTTAAGTACAGTGATTACCTGACAGAGAGCACTAGTCCTTCTTAGACGTTTTGTTTTCCCCATTAACCATCACTTTCATTCATCTAATTAGGATTCTTTAGAGTAGGCATGGGCAACCTGGCACCCTCCAGATGTTTTGGACTACAACTCCCATTATCTCTCTGACCCTTGGCTATTTGTGCTGGTGCTTATAGGAGGTGTAGTGCAAAACATCTGATGGACACCAGGTTGCATATTCATTCTCTAGAACCTTACGGCCTTTATTTGTGTAATATTGATTCTCTTTGGTTCTGTGTAATCCATTTTGTCTTAGACAATGAATTTAATGATTCCAACAGTATTTTCCTCCAAAGTGAAAGGAGAACCTCTTGAGATTATATAGTACAGCTGCAGATAACCTCAAGTAGGCCCTTTGTAGTGATTATCTTGCAGTGTTAAATTGACTTGGATCCTTTCCCTGACCCTCTGTGTGGCAGAGGCTGGGCTCATCTCAGCCATTCTGCCCAGTTCCCTGCTGCAGCATCTGCCCAGCTTAAATCAAGGGCAAACAGGGAAAAGGCAGAGTATCTTGGAAAGGTGTAGACTCCAGGGAAAAAGGACAGGAGACATAATTGGATATATCCCAGTTACAGAGATACAAGATATATGCCAAGGTACAGTGTCTGGGGTTTTAAGAGAACCCACGCTGTGAGCAGAGCAAGCAAGCAATTGAGAAAGAGAAGAGATCAAACCACAAAGTGTAGAGAGAAAGCTGGACATCTTTTTACCCTTGCCATGTTGCAGATCCGGAATATCCTATTGATTATATCTTCATCTATATCAGCAGAAACAAATTCCACTTGGATTGGCCCATAACAACAGGATGTTTTCTCTGGCCAGTACTGCATACAGAGCTGGTCATAGAGAAAAGGAATCAAATTACAAATCAAAGGAAGGAAGGAAGGGGGAAATGCAAGATACCAGCTTTTACACATGAAAACCCAAAGTATCCAGTGATAAGTCATATTATGGAAAGCTTGAGCTTGATTGATCAATAATATAAAAACATGGGTAAATGATGGGTGGGGGGAGAAAGGATATCAATGATCAAGGATATCGAGGTAGAGTGATGTCAATTACTTTTGGGGGGCTGAATCTAAGAACAGTCAGGTGAGCTTACTATTACACATGGGGGAGCAAAATGTTTCTCTTTCCTTCTATCCTTCTTTGTTTTTGTTTTTACTTCATTGTCACTTGCTATCAGCAGCAGCAAGTACCGATGTTATCTCTGCATTCAACAGAACAACCAGGGGTTTGGCAAGAGCATCATCCAGACCTGCCAGAAAATCCTCTAGAGTCCTCTGGAATCCCTCAGAATCTATAAGACTACAGGAATGGACCATTTTCATAGGACCTTGCTATGAGGTTAAACCTCGGGAGGAAGTGATCCAACTGTGACAATGGAATAGATGTGAAATTTACCACCATTCTCCTGCCCCAAAAAGCAAATTGAGAGCATATCCTTCTATATTTATTTATTTACAGTATTTATATACTACTCCCTATTAAAAATTTCAGAGCAGTGTACAAGATAAAATAAAATAAAAACAGAATAAAACTCTTTAAAATAGATTTTAAAAGATGCAAAATGTACAGTATGTGTTGTTGGGCCAATGACATGTTGAGACAGCCTTGTTACTATCATGGCAGTCATAAAGTCATGTGGGGCTACCCATGTGTGTGGTTCGGGAGCTGCGGCTAGTGCAGAACACAGCAGCTATGGTGCTCACAGGGACACCTAACTCTGATGATATAAAACCCATTTCAAAAGAACTGCACTGGCTGCCTGTTAGCTACCGAGCCACGTACAAGGTTATGCTGTCATCCTACAAAGCCCTAAACAACTTGGGACCAGCATACCTAGCAGACTTCCTTCCCTTATATACACCCAGACGCCAACTACAATTTTCAGAGGAGGTCCTGCTGGCCATTCCAAAATGAACAAAATGCCATCATGAAGAACTTCAGCGGTGGGTCTTCTCTGTGATGGGACCCACCCTCTGGAGAACCCTCCCTTGTGCAGTTTGGGAGGTGGAAAACTTAAAAACTTTTAAACACCTCCTGAAAACACACCTTTTTCCATAGGCTTTCCCTGGACCTTAACTTAATTGGTTCTATATTGCCTTTTTTAAACTTTTAATATTTAAAATTTATCTGACAATTTTGTATTTTACGGTTTTAATTGTGCACTCCCCAGAGAGCCTCAGCTAATGGGCAGTACTAAAATGTAATGAATAAATAAATAAATGAGTCCTGTGCCACCAGATGCGGCAGTCTTGGTCAACCATGAATACTACGATAATTAGGGAAGAGCCCTCGACTGTCAGGGAAGGCCAATCTTGCACCTTGAGATCACAAGAAAAATAAATACTTTCAGGAATATATTTTATAGGAATCAGCTTGAATCTATTCCATTTCCATTTGGCCAGACTATTTAGCTTTGCTGCAAATGCCTCATTTGCATATACCTGTAAGCTCAAAGATCTACCTACTTGTGCGGCATCCATTTCATTCAGCATCACGATAGAGGAACAGTTGTAATCAAACACCAGCCTCCAGAAATCTGCTACAGTGTTGGGTAACGGATGCTGGGTGACTATAAAGGCAGCAGGTTGTTTGTGGCTCTGACAAAGAGAGGGAGAAAAAAGGATTAAAGTTAGTGGGAAAAATCAATCATCATTAATTTAGAAGAATATTAAACCCGTGAGGCTGTGGGTAGGCAAATGGATCCATGTAACCAGATTATACAAATCACACCTCATACTCCTTGTTATCATTGCACATTGAATGAATGAAGCCGTTTGTAATGGGATCCCAATGAAAGCATTTCATTAGAGAACAAAGACTGAGCTATGAATTATGTATGAATTATGAATTATGCATGTGTTGGGCTCAGCAAAATAATAATAATAATAATTAGAAGAAATGGATGAAAGTGACAACTGGAAGCAGGACTTTCCTTATCCTAAAGATAACAAAACCAGAGCAGCTGGGATTCAAAGAGATGCTTAAGCTTACACAGTGAGCTTGTGCTAGCCAACATTCCTGAACAGGAATTATTTACTTTTTGTTTTAATAGTAACTGAAGCTGCTTTTGGAACTCCCCTTAGTTACAAAAGCAGTGTGTGATGTGAAGAAGCCTACTATTAAAGAAATGTTCATGGTTCTTTGAATCCTGAAAAATGCTTATGCATATCCTCTTCTCTCTTAGGTCTTTTTAATTTATTATGCAAGCAAAACCAAGTTAGCCAATCCTGTCTCTCTGACAAGTATCCCTATATGTTTATTAGCATCAGTTTGTTGCATTCTCACTATACATGTTTAGGTGTAAAAAGTAATATGCAAAGCGTCTCTCTCTCTCTCTCTCTCTCTCTCTCTCATTTTTCATACATTGCATAGATGCCAAGTGAACACAAGTGGAATCATATGGCCCCAAACTATGCATGTTCATTTGAAAACAGGAACAGAGTTCCAAAAAATAGGCCTCATTCAGAAGACGCCTTAAACCACAGCTTTAACCACAGTGGTTAAGCCAGAAAGCCAGGCCATGTTCAGAAGACACCTTAAACCATGGCTCTAACTACGGTGGTTAAGCCAGAAAGCCTTATTCACTGTGGTTAAAGCCATGGTTTAAGGTGGCCTCAGAACACAGCCCAGTTATCTGGCTTAACCACCATAGGGCCAGTCAATTGTAGAAATGTAGGGCTCTATCCACATGATCAGTTCTAAATTTGGAATTTGCACGCAAGAGGGCAAGAAGTAGATAGGAACAGTGTGGCTCATTCCTATTCTCTTCAGAGTGATGTGTGCAAATTTCCTTTGATTTCAATATTGTATATAGATAATTCAGCTTTTCTTGATGTAGAATTTGGCCTACCTTGCACAAAACGTTTATTTACAGTACCGTACTCTATCCTAGTCATCTGTTGTTATTCCATGGACAGTCGTCACCACCCACCTGTCAAATGTGCCATTTCTAAAGGCTTCTGACACCAAGGAAAAACTACATTAGAGAGAAAGAAACCTTTTCCCAAATTACATGGAGAAAGCCATACACACATTCAGTTGTACACACTTTATTCTCACCATCAAATGAACACTCCTTAGAAACTTGAAAGTCTATATTCACAGCAATATGGGCTCAAAGCTCTTATATGAGGAAGATGAACTCCATTTTACATTAGCTATGTTTGCACATAACACTACACCATATTTTCAAGTTAACATGTGCAAGCCTTGGGCTCATGTGCTCCCTCTTCCCGTCTTCTCCAGTGCAGCCACAAGGAAATCGGAAGAATTTGTTTTTGTGTTCAACTAACTGTGGTTACTTGTTATGTCTGAACAGGGAACTGTGGTCAGTGTTAACTATAGTTTAGCAAACAAGCAAGGATCATTAGCCATGGTTTGAAGCTGGCTTATTTCCCTTAACTATAGTTAACACTAGCTACAGTTTGTCCAAGTTTGGACATAACAAATTAAGAGTCATTAGCTGAGAATGCAAGTAACGCTTCTGATTACTTCCATTTTTAGCTAACAACTCTTAACTTGTTATGTCCAAACGTGGACAAACTGTAGCTAGTGTTAACTATAGTTAAGGGAAATGAGACAGCTGCATCAGAGGAGGGGAAGGAAAGGGAGGAATGCACAAGCCCAAGGCACAGGCAAGCATCACTAAACGTTGGTTTAAATCTTATGTGTGAAGAGGGCCAGTGCATGCTTTTTCTTTCTTGGGCAGCACCATACTGCAAGATCAGATGTAAGTATTGACTGATCTAGATTACATCTCTGTCATACTTGCCCTACTCTTCCACTTGATATCATTTTACTTAGATATCCCCCATGTGCTTTGTGATAATATACGTCATGTATCACTTTTGCTTTGGACAAAACAGTGGAAACCCACTCAGTAAAGGTCCAATTATTTTACCCTCTTGTACTGTATTGCTTCGATTGTAAGACGCCATTGATTGTAAGACGCACACTAATTTCAGTACCACCAACAGAAACCCACCCACCCCAAGACACACCCGCGATTCTAAGATGCACCCCATTTTTAGAGATGTTTATATGGGGGGAAAAGTGTGTCTTAGAATATTAAAATATGGGGGAACTCATTGTTGGATTTTTTTTTCATAATGAGATATGTTTCTGCCTTATCCTTCCCCCTTCCAAGAATTGAGGTTTGAGTATTGTAGCTTCCCAGTAGGGAGAAATCAACCTTCTTGTTCACCCTCCTCCCTGCATTCTTCCTAGAAATTCTAGCATTCTTTTCTTATTCTTCATAAATGAAACAAAAATCCCTCATATTTCCAGCAAAGATGAAAATAATGGGAGAGAAAGAATGTGTCTATGTGGCAGGGAGGGCAGGGTTTTAGTTACATCCAGCCAGAAGGCTAAAGGAGCTATCCAAGGTGCTGGTCCTATTTGTTTCCTTTACACTCCTGCCTGGTTGTAACTAAAACCCAGAATGAAATCTCTGCCTCACCAAAATTGGAGCCACCACTCTCCCCTGCCATGTGGTTCAGACTGACTGGTTGGGGTGTGTGTGTGTGTGTGTGTGTGTGTGTGTGTGTGTGAGAGAGAGAGAGAGAGAGAGAGAGAGAGAGAGAGAGAGAGAGAGAGAGAATATTTACAAGCCAAATGCCTTTGGGTGTAAAAACAAAACCAAAATGTTATTAGCAAAATGTTGCAGGTTCCCATGTGTGTTATTTCTATATTTGCTACAGCATTAATGTTTTTCATCACCATTTTGAGAACAATTTTTGTTTCTTTAAGAAAAGAAAAAAAGGAGAATTAAACCCTATATTCTGAAGAATCTGGATATTTCATCAGCAGGGTGCCCAGATTCTATAGTGAATAAAGCTCCTGTAGCCTTAATAGCTGTGCATAAGAAGGCATTTGGCAGGTGCAATTTGTCTAAACCTTGCAACAGTATGGTTGACAAACTGCACCTGCCAATATTCCTTCTTCTGCACAAATGCTATGGGTACAGAAGAGCTGTCCGCTATTGCTTCTGATTAGCCTACCCAACACTGTTTGGTTGGGAAAGCTAGATTCTGCTTTTGACTATGGTGTCACCATTTTGTAGATTTACAAAATTCCTGTGCTTTGTCTGTGCTTTAGGCATAAGGAAATGGCATATAAAGAGATGAGAGAGAGAGAGAGAGAGAGAGAGAGAGTATTATTCCATTTTTACTGTAGCTTACAGTTTAAATGATCCCCCTACTGAACATCTGTGGAATGTACATGGATTAGGATATAGGTTAGTCTGAAAAGCAGACATTTAAGTCCTTAAAACAATTAACTAGCACACTAGATTCATGCATGATGTACTCAAAAGCAGCTATCAATCCCAAACAAATCAGGACCAGTGCCGATGTATTTCTAATCCATCAGCACTGGTGCACCTCCAGCTGTCACCTGCCTCCACCACTGGACTCCATCTTCTGCAAGTAAGGATGCTGCACCCCTTTCCTCTTCATTGGTGGGCCCCCTCTTGTTTCTTCCCTGCCTACACACTACCTCATTGGCCACTGCTGAGTATTAGCCCATAGGCAAAGGAAAGCCCAAGTCTGCAACAAGGGCAAGAGATAGATGATCAGAAGGGGATTGCAAGACATGAAATGTAGTGCAGCTTTGAAGTAGAACTGATCACTGTGCAACCTTTGTAAATGTGAAAAATACAGCACTTTTATTGCTGGCAGCTGAACAAGTCATGAGTTTGACACAGACGGTTTGAGCAGAAAACAGCTTCTGCTTAGTGAAGCAGTAAAGGCCTCTGCTCACTCAACTGTTAGATAACAGATATGTACCTACTATCACAGTGTCTCCGAATCACTTTGACAAGACTACATACTGTATCAGAAAGTACCTTAAGACTTTGGGGAGGGGGGCAGGGAGGAAGAGAGGTAAAGGTTCAATTGCATTGCACTGGTTTTCACGATAATGATAGCCTTGTCTGAGCATATATTAAACAATGAAGGAAGGAAGATATTGGTTTGCAGGACCAGTACACTTGATTTATCTCTATTAATTCTAGATTTAAGGAATGATACTACATCTTAAAACAGAAAAAAGTGTGTGTGGGGGGGAAGCCCACCATTGAAGGAAAATTCACATCATGTATAGGAACTATGTGTCAGTGATGACAGGAAGAAATGACTTAGGATACATACCAGTGGGGTTCTCCACCAATGCCACTACTGTCACACAGTCACACACACACACACACACACACATTGTGGTATGCCATTTTGCAATCACTTTGTGGTATATAGCCCACCTACACTTTGGTCTTAGGACTGATTATCCAGTCCTGCCTTAAGTGGATACAAGGCATCAGGCATCTGGCCATTTCCATATTGATCTGCAGAGGGTTTTGTGTTTTTGTTTTAAAGGAATCTGTGCAAATATTCATACACATTTTACATGCATTGTATCCTAAAATATGTATTTTATATGCATTTTCCAAAAATTGCATAGCAATGTTCAGAAAAGTGTGATACCATAGAATTATAGAATAGTAGAGTTGGAAGGGGCCTATAAGGCCATTGAATCCAACCCCCTGCTCAATGCAGGAATCCACAGATGGCTGTCCTGCTGCATCTTAAATGCCTCTACTGTGGAAGCCCACAACCTCCCTAGGTAATTGGTTCCATTGTCATACTGCTCTAACTGTCAGAATCTGGCTTCCTGTAACTTGAGCCCATCATTCCATGTCCTGCACTCTGGGAGGATCAAGAAGAGATCCTGGCCCTCCTTTGTGTGACAACCTTTCAAGTATTTGAAGGGTGCTACTGTGTCTCCCCTCAGCCTTCTTTTCTCCAGGCTAAACATGCTCAATTCTTTCAGTATCTCCTCATAGGGCTTTGTTTCCAGACCCCTGATCATCCTGGTTGCCCTCCTCTGAACACACTCCAGCTTGTCTGTGTCCTTCTTGAATTGTGGAGCTCAGAACTGGCCACAATACTCAAGATGAGGCCTAACCAGTGCTGAATTGAGGGGAACCGGTACTTCACATGATTTGGAAGCTATACTTCTATTAATGCAGCCCAAAATAGCATTTTCTTTTTCTTTTTACCTTTTTTTTTGCAGACACACACACACACACACACAAACACAGAGAGATACACACGCACATACATACACACATAAGAAGGAGAAGAACCATGTTCTGATCTGCACATTCGTTTGGGAGGTGCAAATCAATTCACTTCCAAATGTGGACTGAACAAAATCCTCCAACATCTTACTGGCAGCATCTCTGAAAGATTTCAGACAGGAAAATTTCCCAGTCCTACCTGGTGATGCCAGGGATTGAACCTAGAACCTTTCTGCAAGTAAAGAATTTGCTCTACCACTGAATTTTCTCTTCCATTCATCAATAGTCATACTTTGCCTGCCAGGCTCAGAAAAAAGATATAACTGTTTTATGATTTTCCATTATAGTCAATGGGAGGCAAAAAGCTTGGTTCGAGTCTAAGTGGGCTGCCTCCAAATCAGTCCAAGCACCAAATCAGGTTCTGAGACAAATCTTGTGGTCAGTGCACCATTCTAGTCTACACAGAATTTCTGCCCTAGTTCTCACTGTAGTAGTAAAGCTGTCTGGGCTTCAGTCTATAACAGGGAGTTTAGATAACACAAAAAAAATCCCTCCACATAGAAAACAAGCATATCAGGGAGATGGGTTTAAGTTCTTCCTGAGAGGCTTGATTTCTGAGTGCAGGGACTGTTCTTAATAAGGACACATTCAATCATGTGAGCCTAGCCTGATGTGGTAGAGTCAAGGCCGCATGAGTGAGAACTAAACCTCTGTATGGGGTAAAAGGAAGAGTCAACCAGAATATTTCCACTGAGTCCACCAGGGATCAAATGCCACTGAACAATTACAATTCCATCCCTCACTTGGACAGATTCCTCGAATATCCCGACCTTAGAGTCACTGCCAATCAATGTCGACAATACTGAGCTAAATGGAACAATGTTCTGATTTCGTATAAGGCAACTTCTGATGTTCCAAATGTGATAGACAGGCAGTACTTGGCTGTCCATTTTCTATTTGGCTATAGAGAGGAAAATGAGTTCTAGGTATGAGTTTTACTTACATCCATAAGTGCAGCGTTAATGTAGTTGCTTGATTCCCCATCAACGGAGATAAGGAAGGGGAGGCACCGATCCAAGGGGAGTACATCCATGCAGCGATTCTTGTCGTGGTTCCTTGGCAAGAGTCCAATGCTGCAATCTTCTGGCCGTACTCGTGGTGTAACTATATTAAGGGTCTTTAGTCAAGGGCAGAAACAGGTGTTGATTAGTATTTGACTCCCAAAAGATGTAACATCATGCATGAAACATAAGCGTTGCCTCGGTCCCTTCTCTTTAATGGTGGTTAGACTGAACGTTCAAATCTTTTCAAATTATGGTCAGGGCTCATACAGGTACAAGTGGGGTGGGGGTGGGGTGGGGTGAATAGGATCTTCTTACTTCAGAATTCTGCTCCAAAACTCTGCTCCCAGTACTTGCAGGAGTGCCTATAACTGGAGATTTGAATGAAACACAATCCTTGTTTCGACACTGGTTGTTTTAAATAGAAAGAATGTGTATCTGTTGAATAGCCTTGTCTGCAGAAGATATACGGAGAGCCAAAGAAACGTGAAAAATATGAGCAAGACAAATGCATGTAACACGTAATGGTGAAAGGCCATCTTGATATTGCCTGAGCTATGGTGATTCCAGATAAAGGCTGGCTTAGGCTCTGAGAATTGTAGTTCTCAAGAAGAATAGAATATTATGAAACCCTAATGTTCTTTTCTGGCACAGTTGAAATGAGTCAAAGTAGAAACCTTAGCTTACCCTCATGTGTGTGGGGAGGAGATGTTACCATCCATGAGTTTCTCAGCAGTCAGAGGTCATGGGAGGGGAGGGGGGCAGTTCATGCAGGGATTTTCTTGGGCAAGAGAGAGCTTCCAAGACCAGGCAAAAGAATCTGCAGCACCAAAAATGCCTGGCAGTGGTGGTGGGGAAAGTACAAACCCTTAGCTGATGGTCCTTTAAACTGGGGGGTGGATACAGCAGTGGGTTGATGTTTGCCCCACAAATAAGCATATTTACAGGGAAATTTGTTTCTGCCAGTTTCTATTTCAATGGACTAATGTTGCAAGGGGCAATTAAAGAGGCTGCAGCCCTGAAAACACCTTGGGGAGGGAGGGGGAAGCAGCAGTCCACTGTGGAAGACCCTCTTGCTGTTTGCTCCCCACCAGGCATTTTGCAGCTGGAGACTTTCAAAACCTTCCGACACAATCAAATAAAAGCAGCAACAGCATTATTTCATGAGATTGCATGTGGGGATACAAACAGGTTGTATTCCACAATGCCTGGAAGGGGGCTGAATTTGGATTGGATTGGGAATGAGCCGAGCTGTCCTGCTCTTTGTTTGATAAGGAGCCACTTTACAAATCCATATGAAATTCACATTTGCAGCACTCACACTCAGGAACTCCCAGGCCTGCGGACCGTGCTTCCCGGTGCCTAGGCAGCCTAGTATGTGCAGCACATGAATGCATAAAACAAAAACCAATGCATGAACTGGAGGGAAGCCAGCACAGAGGCAAACAACCAGCTTCACCCTCCTTCCTTTGTCCTTCTAGAACAATTTGAAACACTATCCTATCCTATCATGCCCTCCTTCTGCTTCAAGCCTATGCATCTGATTAACCCTCAGTGGGGAGATGCCAATGGTTTGCAGGGACAGCCGATTATTTTGCCTTCTCTGGATTCAGCTTTAAATTTTAACCTTTATTATCAGTGTGTGCTCTAATCATATTTCATATACTACCAGCCATTTTCCCCAGCATAAAGAACTAAAGCAGTGTGTGTGATTTTTTAGAATATTCCACTTCATACTACCCTGTTAACATGATACCTGGAGGGAGGAAACTCTGTATTCTTGGTCTGCTGCACACCAGATTATATCAGCTCCCACTCTCAACCATTGGGAATATTATCATTTCTTCTGCAAGTTACTGGAAGGGGGCAGTGTTGTAGTTAGTTAGTTCATGGGATTTTTGGCTACAGCTAGCCTCAGAATCTCTAAAACCTACAATATGATTTCCTGTGATTTAATCATTTTGCTCCTCCTCTTCCTTTCCCCCACTCCCACCCACCCCTCTCTGTCCTCCACCATTGCTGGAAGCACATATAATGCAACACAAAAAATGGAGTAAATAAACTCTTTCTGAAACTCTACGCATTTTATATGCAAGAATGTTGTGAGTAAAATCATTTTACCTTTTCTTCACCAAAGAAGGGTGAGGCCTCCTTTTGTTATCTTAATAGCCTGTGTGCATGTGGGACTGGTAAAAGCTCATTCTGCTTTGCCTTTCGTTTTTTTCTCGACTACTTGCCTTTCTAATGGGAGGCATCATTACTAAGCAATCCCATCAAAAACTGGGCATGCTCAATGCCTTCAATCATTTTTTAAACTTGTCATATCATCATGTTCCTTCTATGAAATCATATCAATATTAGTAGCTTAACTGTTTTCCTCCATATAACCATGAAATTTATCAAACCAACACTATAATGAATAACACTCATTTGCTCTTTTAAATAGATTTGTGGTGAGTCCAAACATTAAAATCAGAATCTGAATAAAAATAGTTTGAACTGTCAAAATATGTGGGATACGTTAAATCTGTGATCTCAGCAGCAATTTGATGTATACTATGAGCTCCATCAGACAAGCGTTTTAGTGCATGTTCGTTACTGGGCAGTCATGGATTTTCATGGGTTGCTCTCATGATGTCGTCTGCCTCCTGCGCGCCTCCCACCACTTCTAGCCTTCGTCATGTGACAAAGAAACACCCCAGGAAGTCTGATTTATTTTTAAAGATGGAAGTTGCTGCTATTCCTACTGTGTGCAGGAGAAGCAGCAGGATCAAAATGGCCCTCTGAATGGGCCACCTGCACGTTGTTTACTTCCTCTTTCAAAAGAGGAAGTAATGAGGGACAAACGCACATGCGGAGAAGCAACGGTAAGGAAACACAATTTTCTTCCATGTGATGATGCTCTATATCTAGCTTAAGTTCCCTTCAACAACAAAAAAGGAGAAAAAAAGCAATCATTTAGGCCAGAATACTTTCCCACAATGCTAAATCCCTTTGATGGAGTCCCATCAGGCTGCAATCTGGCAAAAAGTGCAACCTGAAATCCATTATAATGACATTCCCCTGCCAGGATGGACATGATAAGCTGCATCATCAGAATGGATGGACATTTGACCTCTTAGTGATTCATCAGTGTCTCTTTTCCACTAATCTAATAAACTAACACTCAAGCATGCCCACAGTCCCAGATTGTTCTGTTAGCTATAAACACAAGAAAACCTCTACTTATTAATGTCACCCTGCTCTCCTGTCTCCATCCCTGCAGCCATTCAGTTAATGTGCATAGGGTTTCTTTAAGATGCAGGGACTGGAATCTAAATCTTTTTATATAGCAAACAGAGGACCCATCCTGAACTGAGGCCATTCAGATGCACAGAGGAACAATAAATCAGTATCTCTAGCAAACTAGATGGTTTTATATGGATTGTAGAAATTTTTACAGTGTTTACATTGCATTTGTGACTAAGCTGGAGAATGAAATGTTTTTATACTTTGTATCATCATCATCAATCATCATCATCTCTTTCTCACTCATGGCATTTTTTCTAGATGAACATGATGGGCTTTGCCAATTCATGCTGTCTTTTACAGATTCAGGAATTTCCTTACAATTGAGCATGTTTTAATTATAACTGCTTTCTGGATGGTGGTGTGGATGTATTTTGGTAGGCCCAGTTTCTGAAGGTTTTCTGTCTAGTTTTTTTTGATGTGACTAACGGAATAATTGTGACCTTTTCCTGTTGCCATAGTTCTTTGACTTTCATAGCCAGTGGTGTATATTTTTCTCTCTTTACCTTTTCCTTTTCAACAACCTGTTTGTCATTTGGTATTGTTATGTCAATGAGGTATGTGGTTTTTTTTTTCTTTTTTGTCTATGATCGTTATGTCTGGTCAGTTGCAAGGTATTGTTGTGTCAGTATGAATTGTTCTGTCCCAGTATATTTTATGATCTGCATTTTCCAAGATTGTTTCGGGTGAGTATGTATAGTATGGTGTAGGTTGTTTGATAAGGTTGAATTTGATGGCCAGTTGTTGGTGAATTATTTTTGCAGCTGTTTTGTGTCTGTCCATATAGTCCAGCCAGAATTTTACATCCTCCTATCATCATCATCATCATCATCATCATCATCATCATCATCATCTATCCAGACAGCTTCAGCTATGGGGCAGTATAGAAATATAATAAATGAAAGGAAATGGAACTAACTACATAAAATAAAATGCTAAATTAAATGTCTTCACACCGTTTCAAGAGCAAAGAGAGTGGAGGCCAAACATAGTTCCTGAGGGACCACAGTCTATACTTTGGCAGCAGTACAGGAGAAAGACTTTTGGAACATGCCTGACAAATGGGCCACTGCGGGTAATGGTGTCCTCAAGAGGGTCTCTCCTGCAGATCATAACCAGGCAGATTCATAATGAGACAGGTAATGGCATGCTGGGGAAATTGCGTGCTTTGCCCTCTTCTCCAAGCCAATCAGGGGGGAATGTGATTTCCCCAAGGCTGGGAATATCATGTATTTTTACCCTCCATTCTAATGGTAGCCTGTTAATAGGGCATTTAAGGCCCCCATCAGTGCGTTTGTGTGGGGAGAAAGTATGCCATTTCCAGTCTTGGAGGAACTGTATATTTTCCCCCACTGCATTAATGGCGGCTGCCATGAACACAGTGAGGGGAAAGGAAAAAGGGCATGGAAGTGTAGTGTTGGGGTGAAAAACTGTAGTGTGGGGCAACTGCTGCCCTCACGGGAGCAGGCGGATTTTTGCCACAAAGATACTGCCAAATTCCATCCATTGCAACCTAGCCTGAAACACCAACTGGGATAGAACTCTTTCCAGAATTGTATGAATCTAGGCCCATTCATGAAATAGCTAGATGCCTATCTTGGGACATCCTGGTCTATTCTATGTTTACAACCTGGATGCCTGCAAGGCTTTAATGTGCCAAGGGAAAAAAGTAAACATCCATCCCTCACTGTGTCAGAAGCACTGGCACATGTGAAGCAAAATTATTATTTATTATTATTTATTGCATTTATATCCTTCCATTTTTACTCCGAGGAACCCAAGGTGAGGTATATTTACAAAATTCTTCGTATTTGTAGGAACTGAATGTGTGAGAAAGTAAAACTGACATCTTCACCCATCTTCACCTACAACCTATGTTCTCAAAGATCAGGCACTACATTTTATCCATGTTTGATTACTTGCAGTGCTACTCCAGCTGGTGAACCCAAATGGTCCTGCCAGCTATGCCACTGAGGGGTCTTTAATGGCTGCCACTGTCCACTTCAAAGGTCTCAGATACAAAAGGGAGGTGGTCAATAGCATCATTGCTGAAGGCCAATGTTTATTCCTCCTTGGCCTCCTACCTACTATTTATTTATATTTATTTTTTTCATTTATATTCTGCCTTTTTCCTCCAAGGAACCCAAGGAGGCAAACATAATCCTCCTCCTCTCCATTTTATCCTCATAACAAAAACCCTGTAAGATAGGATGGTCTGAGAGTCAGTGACTGGCTCAAAACTACCCAGTGAGCTTCATGGCTGAGTGGGGACTAGAACCCAGATTTCCCAACTCCTAGTCCAACACACTAACCACTACACCACACTAGTTTGGAAGTCAAAATGTGGTCCAAAGAATCGTTCAGACTGCTCCAGAGTTTATGATGCATGCCCATAGCAGATTAATCCTTAATTCTGGGAGAGCGGAAAACATTTTGGAATACAATCAAATCCCCAAAACTTGTGCATTTCTAACTTTTGTAACCCGCTTCTCTTCTAAGGCTAAACTAGATAGATTCAGCTTGGTCTTAGAAGAGACCAAACTGAATGATTATATATGACAAGCTGTAGTAGTTCTTGTAGTACATTGCATTTCCCTAAATCCAGATCTTGATGACTGCTTGCAACGTTCTATATATCCTTCTATTATGAAGAAAATGTTAATGGCTGTTTGAGCATGGGGCACGCTAACCAAATCAATGAAAATATGTCCATCTTCTACCTTGATAATGGCCATTTTTAGATAAGGCAAGGTGATCTTAGTAACAGAATGGAATTTAGAAACAATTTGGTGATTGGAAGCAGAACATTCTGTTCACTGCTGTGAGAAAGGTTGTTACATTTTGTTTCAGAGCCCCAGGCAGACATTAGTGAAAATGTCCATGGAACCTAAATGTTGCCTCAGTGCTAGCTCTAAAAATTTGTAGCAGAAAATGTGCACCCTTTGATCACCTTTTTCTCCGATTCATAGGATTGTGACTTTTCAGCACTCTTGTAAATGAACAGAAATAACCCAATATGGGAAGACTTGATGAGCAAACATCTGCTACAGAAACAGAATTGCAAACGAAGCAAAGAAATAACCTCCGTGTTATTTTATGAAAGAAGAGGTACCAGAGCTCTTCTCTGGTGGGTTAAAAGCCTCTCTAATCCTTGGCTAGCTTTGACTACGGACATACGAAAATTTTGTTCCAGTTCACAAATCATGTAAATCTGTCCCATTTGCAACCCAAAATGCAAACACGAATATTCAGTTATATTCAGATTGGACACCTCAGGATCTAGTAATAGAACTTATTTCCGATTACTATTTATTACATATTCAGCTGCCCACTTTGCCCTGGCAGCCAAGAAGCTGCAGTATTGCCACATCAAGAGCTATAACACATCTTCTTAGTTTGAAGTGGTCAACAATCTTGGTGATTTACTAATATCATCTGTTTTTAACTGTGTTATGGAATTTTATAATGGTTTTTATTTAAATCAAAGCTTTTAACCGCGTTGTGCAATTTTATTATGGGTTTTTCTTTAAATCAAGTTTGCACTGGGAAAGGTCTCATTATTATTATTATTATTATTATTATTATTATTATTATTATTTATTTATATAGCACCATCAATGTACATGGTGCTGTACAGAGTAAAACAGTAAATAGCAAGACCCTGCCGCATAGGATTACATTCTAATAAAATCATAATAAAACAATAAGGAGGGGAAGAGAATGCAAACAGGCACAGGGTAGGGTAAACAGGCACTGGGTAGGGTAAAACTAACAGTATAAAGTCAGAACAAAATCAAGTTTTAAAAGCTTTAGGAAAAAGAAAAGTTTTTAGCTGAGCTTTAAAAGCTGCGGTTGAACTTGTAGTTCTCAAATGTTCTGGAAGAGCGTTCCAGGCATAAGGGGCAGCAGAAGAAAATGGACGAAGCCGAGAAGATGATCTTAGCAGCAGAGTGGTGAACAGAAACCAATGGACTGATGTGAGAAGAAGGAAGGGCGGTGAGAAGAAGGTTGCAGTAGTCCAACCGAGAAATAACCAATGCACGAACAAGAGTCTTGGCAGAAGAGACAGACAAAAATGATCGAATCCTGGCACTATTATACGGGAAAAAATGACAGGATTTAGCTACTGCCTCAATATGAGGAATAAAGGCGAGCGAGGAATCAAATATAAAGCCAAGACTACGAGCTTCCTTGACCGGAGTAAGTGTAACATTATTAACAGTAAGAGAGAATGAGAGATGAAGAGAAGGTTTAGGAGGAAAAACAAGCAATTCAGTCTTTGCCATGTTAAGTTTCAAACGACGATGAAGCAACCAAGCTGAGATATCTGAAAGACATGCCGAGATACGATCGTGAACATCAGGAGAAAGATCCGGAGAGGAAAGATATAATTGTGTATCATCGGCATACAGATGATATTGGAGGCCATGGGATTGAATAAGATTACCCAAGGGCAACATGTATAAAGAAAACAACAACGGACCAAGCACCGAGCCTTGCGGAACCCCTACTGAAAGGGGAAAAGAAGAAGACGAGCTGCCATTAGCCAACATGCTGAAAGAGCGACCCGCTAGATAGGAGGCAAACCAGTTATAGACAGAGCCACAAAATCCAAGGTCATGAAGGGAATCTAAAAGAAGATCATGATCAACCATGTCAAAGGCTGCAGTTAGATCAAGGAGAATAAGAACGGAATAATGGCCTTTAGACTTGGCAGTAAGAAGATCATTGGTAATCTCTTCCCTTCCGTTTTAACAGGAATGCAATTCCTTGGAAATTTTCACAATTTCCCGCACTTACATTCACATTCAAAAGTGCACACTTACAGAAATGTGTAATTCCAAAATTGCACAATTACACAAATTCCCCCAAATCAGCATTTTCACATTTTAGGCTATGAAGTGTGTGTGTGGGGGGGGGGGATGCACCTTTTTCCCAGTTGAAAAATGCATTTTCCCCCAATTAAAAAAGAAAAGAAAGAAAAGATCCTGGCATTCAGGAACCTCAACAAGGCAAAATAAACTTCAAGGAAGAATTTGGAGAGCCTCAACAAACAAATATTGTATATTCACCCATCCCTACCATTGAGAAATTCATGCAGTTTAGGAGAGGAGCATGTGGATTTTCCTCTGGCTGTAGAAAGCTATTATTTTCAGCTGAGAACATGGGAGAGGGATAAACCTGGATTTTAATCTAATCTGGGAAAGGAATTGAGAGTTTACAATGTTCAGCTCTTCTTTATGAGCCCTCAAAGTTCATATCTAGGTCTAAGGCTTCCTGGCATCTCATCCCCATTTCAATGAAACACAGAAAAAATACACATCTATGCACTGGCACAAATACTGATGCCATGGCCTCCTTCCCCTCGCTACTGCCTTTTCAACCTAACCTGCTTTTGATTTCCACTATTGTTCCTAGCGTGCTAACTGCACCTGCTGATTGCATATTTCCAGATCAGTGGGGAAAGCTGAATACTGAATATATGTACAATCTCTTTTGTATTTAATACATATGGGATAATAAATGACATATTAGTGAGAATCCTTAATATCCTATTGTGAGACTAATTTGTACACAGACATGAGTCACCATGTATGATGAAATATGACGTCTGTTACTGGTTTTTACCTGGAATTCATCTTTTATTTGGCTGGAATTCGTCTGTGGATCCAGTCTGCTGATGTTGTAATATATGGATCTGAATTCACAAACAGGGATGGCTGTGTTGCCACAAAGGCATGCTTCCAGGATGGCATCATGAACAAAGACATATTGCTCCTATGCAGCAAGAAGTTGAACATTCATCATTGCCAATCCCTTCAAGAGCAATCTTACACATCCCACTTTAAGAAAGGAATTCCCAACAACCCCTCTGAGATGTCGCACGTCAATAAGTAAAGCAAAACAATTCTTCTTCCAACAGGGGTGAAAGAAGTATTACATTTTATGATCATGTGTATGTGAGTGAAAAAGGGTAGGGGCTTTCTCCTACCCAAAATTAAACTCTGAGAAAACACCTGTCAGTATGTGGGCAATGGATAGATATATTAAAGAAGACGTATATAGCTTATTGGCATTTGGATAGGTGAAAGAATCACTTATTGATATGGATTCGCACGACACTGTGCTGCTCATCATGGGTTATTTAACCCATGATAATCCATGGTGCCTGTGGGTGCCCTTTGCCTATCCAGCCCCCAATTAGGGACTGTCAAATCATGTGAACTCAGTGAGTGTGGGTTATGTGAGAGTCGTGTGAGCATTGTTTAATCTTCATATAGCCCACACTTAGCAGTTCTTATGCCACAACAACCTCCAAACAGGGGTTGAATATACAAAATGGCAGCCGCATATGCCACAGCTTTACCATGGGTTTGAAATAGAATAACCTAGGGTTGTGTGAACCAATCCATTGTAGGTGATGCATTCTTGATCCTTAATCCATCTTCAGCATTTTAACTGATCCTGTCTATCGATATCTATCCTATAACACCATCTATGTACCTGGCACTTTCCATTCTACAAAATGTAACTCGAATTCCAGCTTTACATGCTTAACTGCCAAGTCAGGCCCTCACTCCATTCCAAATGGACACAGACTTCAGTTCTGTGAAATATACCTACGAAATTCGTTGCCTAGTTTTTACATTGGTGATTGTTCAGTGTTCTGAGGACATAATTACCATCTCTAAAATAAGGCACATTTCATTCATTAATATGTAGAGGCAAATCTAGGTTTGCCACTAAATGTACGTTCAGCAGGTATCTGTATTGTGATGCATGTTTGCAAATCATGATTGCCGTGATCATACCTTATATGGTTTTTGCACACTTGGCATATCTTAGTTGTAATGTATGAAGTGGCATAAGACATCCTGCCTTTCAGGGTGAGTAGGTAGATAGGCTAGGCATGGGCTAGATGATCTTGTGGATCATCCAAACATTGCAGCCATAATATTTATACCATTGCCTTCTGTTCTATTCAATTGTCTAGAGCCATCTGTTAGTTCTGAGCTCTTTCTTGGAAACAGGCAGGCAAGCAAGGATAAAAGAGGGGGGAAACATTCTCACACCTACCTCTGTCTGCACCAAGTTGACCCTCTGGGAACGCAGCTCCCGCACACAGTTAAATATGTCTACCACACCTTCGTTCTCCGCCATGTCAAGCATTATGTCAATGGCAATAAAGCACCCTGTCCTCCCAGCACCAGCACTGAAGGAGAGGTGGAAAGAAGAACAAGGACCTGATCAATGGACCGTGAAAAGGCAGAGCGTTCAGAGGGAGGCAAAAACTAATGTTGCAAATGCAACTGTCTTCCTTCATTAGTCCCTCTCTGCCCCAAAGGTCCGGGCCTCATCGCTGTGCAACCATCGCTCTTTGGGGAGGGCAAAGCTAGGAAACCTCAGAAAAGGGGAAGGAACAGAGAGGGGGGGGAGAGAGAGAGAGAATAAAATACCAAGATTGTAACCATGCTTTCATCTTAAATTAAAACAGACACAGCATATATCTCCAGGGCTTGGAAGAGCAGACAGAGAATTCAGTTCTTTTGGCAAGCAGAGAGATAAGCAGATTCAGAACATCTATTTTGAAAGGGTCTTTCTTGAACTATGTCTTTTAAAAGCAAACTTCCTGTTGCTTCCAGAAAGGGGAAAAAAAAAGAGCTTGTCAAAGCTTGAAGCTTCAAACTGTAACTTTCCTCTTGCGCTTTGCCCATGTAGTTATTCAGATCATACAGGTAGAGACCGTAACCTTGTCTCAAGGTATTTCAAAGCAAATGTCTTACCATTCTGCAATATTAAGACCTCTTCCCCCTAAATCATATACTTGTTATCCATAGTAGTCTCAGTTCTGTAAAGAGGACAAGGCATTTGCCATTGCGCTGAGTGCACTGATTCAACTTGCCAGACTTTCAGAAGCTTAAGACTCCTGGAGATATGGTGCTATCTTCACCCAACACAATCATATGGAGGAGCCTGATTTGTGAACTCTGCTCCTGTTAGGCCCAAGGAACTACTGCATTCTACCAGCCATGATGGATTAAGATAGATGACAACTATGGAAAGATTCAGCTCTTTGTGACAGCCAGTGTGTGAACTACCTTGGCATCTGGACTAACAACAAAGACAAAGAACTTCTCATAGTTAGTAACATGACAAAGGAGCAGATGATGAAATGCTTGGTCTATTTTGGAGGAAGATGCTTACATGGAATGTGCTTATGAAGTGATTGAAAGACAACAAAAGCAGTACTAGTGACTTCTAGTCTAGAAAGATTATGGGCTCCATGAAGTAAAATAATATACGTATCTGCCACATGCTTCATTATCAAATTGACATAAATATTGTAAATCATAGAATCATAGAGTTGGAAGGGGCCATTTAGGCCACTGAATCCAACCCCCTGCTCAGTGCAGAAATCCAGTTGAAAGTATCCCTGACAAATGGTGCGACAACACCGACCTAGCACACCCTTCTCAAGCCAAGCTCCACCTCTTGAAAAGCCTGAGGAAAGGGTAAAAACAACAGAACTTTTCCCCTATATGTGAGGGAACAAGGTAAAGGGTTTTGAAAAATAGGTTCTATTGTTGAGGTACTGAACTGCAGTTGTATTGGTAAATGTTTTTACACTGTGTAAAAACAGCAGGTAATAAATCTGAGCTGACACGTGGTTTGTGGTAACAGAACACAAAGTAAAGATTACTGAAATTGAACAGATCTTTGGTATTTCAATTTAGATCAAACCTGCTTATTTTTATATTTAAAACAACAATCCCAACTCCCTTAAAATCCTATCTCTTCTCACTCCTCACACACCAAACATTCTCAAGAAACACAAGCCGACACTCCACAAGAATCAGAATCAGAATCAGATAAGACAAGACTGGACTCACAATCCCCTCAGCCAAACTATTTATACTCCTCCCTCTCCCTTTCTCACAGCATCACTAGCCACACCCACTCGGTCAAATATTCCGCACTCGCTAGGCATACAAACTCAGACATACCTAAAGGACGGAAAGGTGGGTATCGCCACAGATGGCTGTCCAGTCTCTGCTTGACTATCTCCAGC
Organism: Elgaria multicarinata webbii; assembly: GCF_023053635.1. Classification (NCBI taxonomy): domain Eukaryota; kingdom Metazoa; phylum Chordata; class Lepidosauria; order Squamata; family Anguidae; genus Elgaria; species Elgaria multicarinata. The sequence goes on from NC_086171.1 coordinate 186,028,311, forward strand.
GATAGAGAGCCCACCACCTCCCTAGGCAGTTGGTTCCATTGTCTGACTGCTGTAGGTTTTTCCTGATGTTTAACTGAAATCTGCCTTCCTGTAACCTAAACTCATTATTTCATGTACTGGATGACAGAGCAGACTCGAGGATATTTTTACGATGACTTTAAGGATAAAACCTTAAAAATTAGTGTGCACAATTAGTGTGCACAATACTGGAATGCACCCAGTGCAGAGAAAAGTGAACAGGGTCAAATGCCATAAGTACCTCTCCTTTCATGTTGCATTTTAAGTAAAATTCAGGATCTTGATGATCACATACAAAATATTGAATATGATGACACGTATAAAATGCTTAATGTAAAATAATAAAACAATCTCATTTTATATTTATTTATTTATTTATTACATTTATATCCTGCCCTTTTTCCTCCAAGGAACCTAAGGCAGCGTACATAATCCTCCTCCTCTCCGTTTTATCCTCACAACAACAACCCTGTGAGGTAGGTTGGGCTGAGTCTGTAACTGGCCCAAAGTCACCCAGTGGGTTTCCATGGCCAAGTGGGGACTAGAACCCAGATCTTCCAGCTCCCAGTCCAACACCTTAGCCACTACACCAAATTAGTTATTAAACATAAAATGCTATTTGTTCATAGATGTGAGTGTTCTATAATGAAAAATACTAGTATGGCTAAGTACTGGATTTCTGTTGAATAGTGACATTCAAACAAATATTGAGAGGATATAAACAACATCTGGACCCTACTGAATTCTTGGAGAGCTAGGGAGAGCAATTAGTTTTCAGAACTCGTTTGAAATGCAGCAGTTAAGGATCCTATCTCTTAAGATAGTTTCCATTCATGATAGATTAGTGAATCTGGGGCACGACATAAAATTCAAACATTATGCAGCTACCGAAAGCTGTATAGCTGTGTGTGGTAGCACTTTCACTGGGGCAGCACAGAGCATTCCCACTTGCCATAGAACAGGGTTTTGGACTATACAATATTCATTCCATTGATTCTCTAGCACAAGATAGTGGAACACCTGCTGGGTGAGGGAAATAAGCCCAAGTGGAGAAAATGGGATGAAAAGAAACGACAGAATCAAAATGTATACCTGCAGTGCACCACAATGGGCCCTGCCTCTGGTGGATTGAGGAACTTCACTTGTCGAACAAAGCCCAAGAGGCCTGTGGCATAACAAGGAACCCCGTGGTCTGGCCAGCTGGTGAAGTGGAACTGCCGAATCTCTCGGATCTCATGGTAGCCTTTCTGAAAAGAATAAAAAACAACAACCCTCTATTTCTCTTCAACACAGCAATAATAGTAATTGTATTATGAATCCCCGGACAACTACCTAGCCACTTCTTTAAGATATTGCATTTGCAACCCAAACACATTTCAGATATATGTTACATTCTTGATATTTCAGTGAGAAGAGAACAAATGAATATGCCATCTGGATGACTCAAATATAATAACAGATTTCCAGTTACTATAAACTTTTAAAAAAAAAAAAAAAAAAAAAGTCATTGTACAGTTAAAACTATTTCCCAGAATGGGGAAAGATGCATAATACCTGAGTCCTAGCAAGCCAGTCAGGGCTTTGTTTAGGGAACTCGATGAACACTAACAAGCTGATTAAGGAATTTGTACAAGGAATTATGGTGAAAGTCAGTCAAAGTTGACAAATGCCAAATGCAAGCAAATAAAAGAATAATAGTAGTATAATGGTACCCTTCTCATTTCCAATGTAGAAATGGTGCACAATTAAGCCAGGTATCTGTACCTTTCAAAAGGAAGCATGGTCAGTTAGGATATAATCCAAACTAATAGCAAAAGTAGCATGCAGAATAACAACTCCAAAAAGTGTGGGTTTTTCAGTGACCTTGTTTTATCCGCTGTTTATTGTCATTACTTGATTGTGCTTTTATTTTTTTCAAAAGCTATTTGATTTTATCTTTATTTTAAAAACATTTTAATTATTTTAAATGTATGTTACTCTGGGTTCTTAAGAGAGAAAGGGAGGGAGAAACAGGATAGGGTGATGATAATCTTAAAATAGGAGGAGTGTGGGAAGGCCCTGACCCTGGTCATAGGGTGACCATATGAAAAGGTGGACAGGGCTCCTGTATCTTTAGCAGTTATATAGAAAAGGGAACTTTACCCTACCTGGTCATCACTGGCAAGTGACTCCTGGCTGGTTCCCCAGTGCTGGCTTATGGGAAACCCATATGTAGGACATGACAACAATAACTCTGTTTCGTTGTTTTCCCCACACAGCAACAGGTTGTCCTGGCTAGGCCCAGCTTGGACCCATACAAAGTGGCCAGTCAATCAGGTGCTCAGGAAGGCTCTTTTAGAAGGCAGCTATAACTAGCAAGCCAATGGTCAAATTTAGTTGACAGTTATGCTGGGTAATCAGCAAGGCAAAAACTAATAGCACCTCTGACGACACTCAGCAGGTGCTGCTACACTGGAGTCATTCCTCATAGAAGGAGTTGTTGTTCCAGCAAGGGACTAGCAGCAATGGAAGTTTTAAGCAGGACCATCTCATCCAGTCCCTCAGAAACTCCACTTCCTGCTGTTACTGACTGCAACCAAACACGGCCCATGCTCATTTTGGTGGCCTTAAGCTCCTACATGGCTGAGGAACCTGAGAGGCTTTGGTAGTGCCATTCTTGGAGGCTGAGTTTGATGGGAGGACTGAGTTTTTGGGTTCAGGGATTTGTCAGGGATCCCTGATGGTTCTCCCTGGAATGGGGTGACTTGTATCTTGTGGGTCTCAGAGTGTTCATCTGAATGACACCAAGTCTCCAGACCTGGGGCCATGACACTGGTATTCAGGGGCATGCTGTCTCTGATTCTGGAGGTAGGACATAGCCATCATGACTAATCACCACTGTATTCTTACCTTTTGGACTGTAAAAGTGCGTATGACATACTCTGCCAATGGTTCTGTCTCAATTAAGGTGACTTTGATATCTCCATAGACTTCTGTATCATCAGGCCAGTATCTGACACACTTCACCTATGACAGTGAAGATCACAAAGTGAATACTAGGGCATGAAGTAGAACCATACACCTCTATTTTTATATCTTGTTGCCATATTAACCCCAAAGCATGTAGATTTGCAGTGGAACAAAACAGAATTGCATCAAAGTGTATCTGTATCATATGCATCATGCATTGTCTCATACTCAACTTGCATCAGATAAAGGTGGCACTGCCTCTCCACAACCCCCCTCACAAGAAAGGAACAAATCACAAACACACACACACGGAGACCCAGAACTCATTGTTTTACTGGATGTGGAAGAATTAATCTGGATGTGGCATATTGTTCTATTGGATATAGTTATAATTGTATGTACTCTTCCTGCTTTTCATTTTTTCCAGTTCATATTTTCAGTATTACTTTCTGAATAATCATAAACAATATAGTTATTTGTATTTACAGATAAATGCATACTGAAATATATTTTAGTATGTAGTAAGATTTGTTGAACAAGTTATGAGCAATGAAATAAACTATCATACAAATACTATTCATCTCAATAAAAAGTAATCTGCATTCTAGTCAGGGACATGTTAGAGCATGTTGACCATAGCAAACTGTTCATTCACTAAGTCACTGAAAAATTAATTCAGATGACCTGTTTTTCCCACTGTGCAATGGCCTTGGTAATCACTCTGCATGGTGAGATTCTCATGGAATCATCTCTCTGAAGCGGTCTAGCTCACAGCAGAATTGTAGCTATTATTCTTTTAGCCAGCATCGAAAAATGTAGCTTTCTGAAAGCAGGATAATTACAGTGTCCATTCTGCCAAAGCTATAGTACAATATGGAAAGGTGGGCCATATGAATCCATTCTCACACTTGTTAGGTTCTGAGTTCTGTACAAATGATGTTCAAACACTGAGGAAGTAATTATAATATCAGGAAAGGGCTTCCGAGTGTGAGAGAAAGCAGGTAGGAGTGAAAAGAAACACACAACCAAATTATCATCTAGTAGTTGCATAAGGGCACAGTCCTATGGCAATGCCTATAAGCCTCTGAACTTGGAGGTTTTCAGGCAGCCTATGCAGAATGGGAGGATTGGTGGAGGCAATCTTCACCTCCATCCTCCTCTTGGTCTGCATTTTGGCTCGATGGGCATTTTCACCCATCTAGCTGGGGCACATCAGAAGGGGAGGGAAGGAGACTGGAGAATCCTTGGAATACGTTTTTCTCAGTGCCCTGCCCTCCCTGCTCTTTGGCACTTCTCTTTGTGACATTAAAGAGGCAGCCAGCACAGTTATCTCTATACTGGCTGTGAGGGGCAGGGAATGCAGATTCCTGGATCCACAACTGGAGCACTCTGTCTGATCTCAGATCCAGGAATTTGAATTTCCCTATACCCCCACCCGCCCCAGACTCTACCTAGGGGACAAGGGTTGCTTCCTAAGAATGGTAGCTCTAACCGTATGAAGACCTGGTCATTTTAACATTAAGCCATGTGGTGAGCTATTCTTATACTCCTGCGCCTGCTTGAAAAAATGAGAAAGCAACATAGTGGTGGTAACACAAGTTACTACACAGTAGGGACGCCTGAGGAATTCAATCTGTGCGAATTCTGATATGAACTGATCAAATTCGCACCTCCTGAGCTAATGTGTGGATCGGAATATAGTTATCCTTTAAACTTTGCACTCCACTGAATTTTGAGTTCTTGACTCAAAAATAAGCTTAAATGCATATTGTGGGTTAAAATACTTTTGGAACATATTTTGAGTGTAAATATCTTTAGAAATGCATATTTTGCGGCAAAAGATGTTAAAATTTATTTAAATATGTATCTAAATATCTTTTTTGTGGACAACTGCATGATATACAACCCTCATAATAGTATAACCGTTTCATTTTTTGCAGATTAATGTGGAAACAGGATGGAATGGATTTAGGAATGAACACACACAAAGGTGACATGGACTGTGATATGTGACATAATGCATTGGGCAATTGACATCATACCCGGCCAACTTCCACCAGGTTGGTGACCATGACAACACTTGCAGAATTCTCCTGCCAGATCATCCTCCAAAAATCTTTCACTGTCTCTTGCATTGGACCTGAGGAGCAGAAGGTTGTGTGTAAGAGAGAGACCCAAAAAGTGTTTTTTGTATTTATTTATTAAAACATTTGTATCCCATCCTATGTCATTGAGATCTCAGGGCGGCGTACAGATAAAATCCATTCAACAGCATAAAATAATATAGTTTATACAGCTAAAAATGTATTAAACCCTTAACAAACTAATACCAGTTTAAAAAAAAAGATTAAAAGCAATAAAAACAATTTGAGGCCAAATTTAGCCCTCAAAGGGCATGACTACACAAGGCAATATCCTGGGGATTATCCTGGGATCGTCCCTGTGCATCCACCTGACACACAGGGGGTCCCAGGAGCAGGGAGGGAAGATCTCTAAATTTCTCTGGGATATTGTCCTACCCTTTTTTCTTGATTCCACCCCCCCCCCCCGGTCCCGGGATGATCCTGAGACTGTGGGAGGTGTGGGTGGCCATTCTGGTTTTGTTATGGCTCCTTGCGAGTAAACGAGGGATGGGAGGGGTGGGAGCGGGATCTTTTTAAAAAATAATAATAATCAAACCCTACCTGTGTCACTGGAGTGCTCGTGCACTTATTTTCGATAAAAAGAAACACACAAAATGGCAGGCATGGCATCCTTTTCCTCCCAGGACGCAGGACGCCATGTGTAAACTGAAGGGGAGGATCTCGTGATCACCATATCGCGAGATTCTCCCCCTCCCCTCCCTAGGTCTAGACATGCCCAAAGTCTTTGGTGGGCAGTTTTGCTGACTTCCAACCAACAGCCCTGCTGCCATGGAAATGCCAAGCCAAGCTTCTTAAGGATGACTGTCTTTTCTTCAAAGTGAGGCTTGCTGAGTGACACTATCAGGTCCCACGCCATAATAGTTACCTGACTGGGCACCTGCCGAGGACCCCGATCCCAGCCCCAGCAAGGTCTCACTGGCAAGAGCCCCCTGGACTTGTTCCTCCTCTTTATCATTGCAACCTGCTTGTCCACCTGGCCCTCCCTCCAGACATCAGTGCTTCTGAGAAGGAGGAGCAGTAGATGCCGCTGCCTACTTGCTCACTGTCTCTCTACCTTTCAAGCAAGCATGTTGTAGCAATGATGAAAAAAGGTTGAGGAGCTGCCACAGCAGCTAGGGACAATGGCGATAAGAAGCTAAGCTCATTGAGGGAGGGAATCATTGAAGGCATCTGGCCCAAGGGCCCTCAAAAAACTGGAGCCAGCAATGGACACAATCCTTGAATCAAACAGGCGAACCCTTATCCGGTGGTCACCAGGCCCCTCTATTGGAGACCTTCAGGAATGCTCTGGACTCCCACGTATTACCATTTTTAAAAAATTGCATTTTTGGTTATTCATTTACTTGTAATTGTTTTTATCTTATTTTTACACTTTTAACGTATTGTTCCTTTTATTGTATGCACCATGCCATCTTGGGACGGTTCCACCCTTAAAGAAGGTCTAAAAGAAAGTTTAATATATAAATAAAAATCAATAAAATATGGAAGTTAAGCCACTCTACAACCAATTATAATTACATTTAGAGTGTTAGATCTGGACATAATAGTTACTACATACAAACAACGGCTAGAATTCTGAACATACTCTCAATTATTTAGTGAGATCTTAGGTGATAATACTTTTGGGATACATCATCATTGTTAAATATAAAATGAATGTGTGATTTTTAACAGAAATATTTTTTCTTTGGGAATTGTTGATAGATGCTTCTATTCATATTTGTGAATATTCTCTGCAGCACTTTCTTTTGAGAAAAATCATAAATACTGCTGAAACAAAATACTAAAAATACTGTGAGCAGATTTTTTGTTATTATTTTTCATTATTATTATTATTTTGCTGTTGTTCAAATTAAAGGCCAAAAGTAGCACCATCTATAAACAGTCTGAGGTTTCCAGGGGACTATAAGACAGACAGCCTTAGTGAAACTAGGGGCAATACTAGTCAGGTGCAATTGGGTGTGGGGCATGGTATGAATGGGAGGAGAATGAAATTATATTTTCTTACGGGCACTTGATGAATTTGATCTTTGTAAATTCCAATAGGGATTGTGCTAACAAGATCTACTGTTGTTGCCTTGAAAAAGATAAATCCATGCATTTTAAGCTGTGTATTTTGAGAGAAAATGTTTAGAAACATATGTTTCAAGAGAAGTATGTCTAGAAATATGAATTTAAATGCTAATTTTAGAGAAGATTGTTGTTTTAAAAAACACTAATTAGTGGAACAAAACAGAACAGACTTATGAGCTAACACGTCTAAAAGTATTGGACCGGAAATGCTTTGATTTTTCCATCTCTATATCGTAAACTGAACCTAGAGAGAGAGAGAGAGAGAGAGAAGATAGATAGATAGATAGATAGATAGATAGATAGATAGATAGATAGATAGATAGATAACATATGGTGATGAGCCTTCTAAGCAGGTTGCATATTGCACTTTTAAAAATCTTTACATCAGTTATTTATTTAAAGTATTTATACTGGGTCATTTAGACCATGGAAAAGTAGTAGTATTCTTACCTTGAGTTGCAATGTAATGATGAGGCCGATGGTATCCCTGGAAAAAATAAACAAAGAGGGGAACTCAATCAGCTTCCATCTCAGGAGTGCTTCCAACATACATTTACACTAGCCCTTTTCAGAAGACACTTTAAACTACAGCTTTAACCATGGTGGTTAAGCTAGAAAGCGGCTTTCTGGCTTAACCACTGTGGTTAAAGCCTTGGTTTAAGGTGTCTTCTGAATGGGAACATATGAACAACAGGTGTTCACCTTAACTAGAAGTTAAACAATGAGTGGCTACAAAGTTAAGGAAATAATGAAACAATAAACTTATAACAAAACAATATTTTTATGTATATAAAAAGAATAAAACGTGGAACACTTTTTAGAGGCATACACACAAAGATAATGAGCATACAGACAACAGTAATACAATAATAAAGCTGCTACACTATGTCTGTGAGTGAAGGCCTTCCACATTTTATTATATATATATATATATATATATATATATATATATATATATGATTGTTTGTTATAATTTTATTGTTTCATTATTTCCTTAACTTTGTAGCCACTCATTGTCTTCTGAATGGGGCCAATGTCAGAAGCTTGGCTGGCACCATATATACCATCTCTGGCATATGGAAATGGGGGAAGACCGAAATTTCCCAAGGGCCAGTGTTGTTAATTTGGCAATCTAATCTTAATTTCGGGCCAGTTTAGCCTAGTGGTTCCTTTGCATCTGAAAACAGAAAAATCTTAGTTTGAAGATTAGGACCTTTGATCCTGGTGCACTGCTACAGACTACTCCATTTACCAGAGATGGGAAGGCGTCTGCCTGTGGTTGAAGCATCACTGCTGGTTAAGTAAATATGGCTTCAAAGGAAGGGCTGGTAGGTTTGGGAGATGGAAGGGCTGAGTGCTTATGAGGGAATGGGGAAGCAGGTAAACTGGTTGAGAATCAAGGCCCTCTTAAGGTAAGCATCACAAAACTCCAAAGCTCATATCTGAGCTAGGATATAGAGAGATTCACCAACACTTCTATTGGTGTTGCAGTTTCCACTTCACCATCACCAGCTGTCTGGTGGCTTTCCAACAAGAGTAATCCTCTTTTGGGAGTAATCCACTGGATGAAAAGAAATGTCTGTGTTATGGGGGGGTGAAATGATTTATGGCAGGAACTTCTCCAACTTATCTTGTATTTTCCTTACATTTCAACAAAAAAGGGAAGACAATGCCAAGTTAAAAGCCAGATCCCATTGTCATATTTCTATACTGTCTGCCTAAACTGCTTTCACTTACTTATTCATTAAGAGAATAAGCATGGAGAAATCGGTATCCCCTCATCTGTAAAACATACATCTGTTTCTTGTCAAAACTGAATCAGGCACCAGTGATTTTTAAAATCGTGTGGGCTGTACTGTATTAAAGATGTTTTTCCTTACCCTTAATTGAAGGAGCTTTTTAAAACATGGTGTTATAATTAAGGATTAAAGAGACTTACATAAGAAATGTGGATGCGGTTAAATACTTTGCTAATGCTCTCCATTTTGTCAAGAATTCAGAGGTCTGCATTAGTGAGACGGAGAGTGTTTAAATTGATGTCTGCACCCTTCTTTCCATTATCCCACATTATTTTAGTGCACAAAAGTACTTATACCTAGTGGGCTTCAAAATACTAGGCATCACTCCCTTGTATACTTACTTGGGAGTGATTCATATTGAAACCAGAGCCAAACTAGATGTTATAAGAGACACAGAGCTGCTGCTTCCTCTTGTCTCTTTGTTCTCTGTAATGTTTTTGAAGGGACCGTAGCTCAGTGGTACGACACATGCTTTGCATGCAGGAGGGACCATATTCAATCATACAAACACAGGAAGCTGCCTTATACCATCTAGCTAGAGAAGTCAGAGAAATCTGCAAAAGACTCAAATTAATTCAGATTTTCTACAAATCCAACCTGCAAATTCTGCAGCAAACTGGCTTTTCCCAAGTCACACAAATTCCATGGACTTGTAGACCAGTTTGTTTAATTTTCCAGAATTTTACACTAGCCTCTATTTAAATGTCCCACAATGCCCCATCCTAATTGCCTCTGTGGCATTGTGGGAAATTTAAATAGTGGGAAGATCCACCTGGATGGTACTGCTTGGAGCACTCGTGTAGTCATTCCCCAGCAGAGTCAGCCAAGCTTGGGCTTAATAACAAAAGAGGGGACCCATCAGAGGGCACTTTGCCTAGAGTTCCCTTGAACCTGGACCCAGCCTGTCCATTAGGATTCTTTGCAAAGGAAAATGTTTTCTTGCACTTACATCTATATAGTTGGCATTTATATAGTCTGAATGGGGATCTCCATCCAGCAATTGTAGTCTCACCCTGGAGTGATCATCTGAAAATAACCAAGGGAAATGTGTAACTGTTATTTAAAGGAACTTAAATATAACTGAATATGAATGACAAAAAGACATAAAAACCATGTAAAATTCAGTAAAAATAACTCTTTAATCCTAGTTGTATTTTCTTTTAAACTATAACGCATGTCTGGCCTATTCAGAAAATTGTTTCTTATTTATTTGGAATGCAAACTTCACATTCCTCAATCACCTTTAGTGTGACTTATTAACACCCTGCTTGGACTCAGTATTTCCTTCAAAAGGTTTTGAAATATTAGCACCTTTTGTAAGATGTTCTTTGCTGGGTCATAGCTCAATCACTGCAGAGAAGAATCTGAATCACAAAAACCATCTTCTTGTCAGAATGTGCTCATAAACTTTAGAGACTTAACCCTTCCACCTTCTAGCCCATTTGGTGGGAGCTGAGACACTTGTTATTCAGGGCCGGCTCAGACGACGCTTCACACTCTGCAGTTAGCGAAACTGTGGTTCTCTGGGGTTAGCACTATCTGCAAGCCGTGCTGTCGCACACAACATTTTAAGCCATGGTTAGAGCCACTAACCCTGCTGCAGACGGTCCGACTGTGGTTAGTGAGTGAGCAGGGTTTAGCAAAATGCATCACACAGACACTTTAAACTCTGCTGCTTAACCAAAAGCCTTAACCAGCAGCGTTTAAGGTGTCTGCTGAACAGGCCCTAAATAAATTTAAATATAAGGCAAATAAGAGGCTAGGCATTGTTCGGATGAATTGTTTTCACGCACCTACAATGCTGCAGTGCTGTACAAAGGGCTCCAAGTTTACTCTCCAAGGGACTGGATACAAAAGGTGATGAGAAAGGAAGAGAGAAGCTTGAGAATGCCCAGGTTGGAGAAATTTTGTTTTCATTTAAATCTGGATATGAAAATCATGAGCTGGAGGTTGACTATTCTAGCGATACAAGTGGGAATGCAACATAGTTCAAAAGGTTTGTAAGAAATGGCCATATATATGGAATAGGTTTTCCTGAAATGAGAAAACAAATCTTAAACTGTGTCCAGCTAGGCTTTAAGACACCCTTGTATTTAATCTTGTGGCTGAGTCATAGCACATTGCAACAGTAAGGAGAATTTATCTCTCATGGGGATTTATTTTGCTCAAAAGTGTGAATGGCACGAAAGAAGTTCCCTTTGCTTATAAAGCATGGTTCAGAAATATTAATGATCACAGCTCACTCTTCAGAAGGTAATGAGGCCTTTTATTTTATTCATATTTTTATTGGGCTATGCCTGGTTAAAGCTAACACCTTAACTTATATTTTAAGTTCTGTTCCTCTATGTGTTTGGAAGCTGTTGGGAAGATATAAAAATATATTTCATTGTGCTACAAAAGGTGAATTAATAATCGCTAGTAATAACAAGCAGTGAAACAGAATGAAGTAGATGGCAACCACATGAAGATACTGTGATCACCGCAACAACTGTTTCATGCCTCTCTTTCATTCCCCAGTTCAGCGAATCAGTCTTATACCACCAATCCTACAGAAATCCTTGTCACAGGCAGATTACTACTTTACTGCTCAAAGACTTCCCCTTTACTTTACTTTCTGTACTCATGAAAAGTAGGAAGTAGAGCAAAGAAAGTTGTGGCTCTAGGGATTAAGCATAATGCTTTGCTTCAGAAGCTGCTAGTTCTACTCTTGTCCCCCTTCAGTCATTAGTTTCCATGCAATTAAGATTGTGTAAAGATTGAGCGAGAGGTAAGGGCTGTGCGAACTGGCCCCACTCCTACCAATGCTTTCCCTGCTGGACCCAACCCATCACTGTCCAACCACTGGAGGGCAAAGCTGCAATGGGGAAGCCTGCTGAACATGAGTAGGCCCTCCCCATGAGCTAGAACCCTGATTGTGCCCGGTTCCAGCTCATGGAGAGAGCCTACGTGCATTCAGGCCTCCACATTGTAGACATCCCCTTACTGCATTGGCAGCATGGGGGCAGGGCTAGCAGGAGAAGGGATGACGGGAGTGGAGCCAATGAATTGATGTAGTCTGAAATGAGGATCTCCATCCAGCAGTTGTAGTCTCACCCTGAAGTCTCGCTCTGAACAGAATGAAGGGGGCTCTTGTCTTCAACCTCAACGGTTGACCAACAGAGTCACCCCATTCTAGCTAAAGTTACTTATGTCTAAAACCCAATAAAAGAAGCTAATTGTGTGACTAATGTAAGGTGTATTGCTTTCAATATGACTCAGTACAGAGTGGGACTTATCTGAATTAGTCATGCCCCAGAGAATGGCGTGAAGACATGTGATGCACATCTACTGTGGCAATTAAACAGATGTGGCCCTGTAAGCGGCTTAGGTGGGAGGCTGCCCAGAAACCACATGTAAGCTGCTTTGAGCTCTTTTGACGAAGACTGGGCTGTTTGAGGTTATTTAAACCTCTCATATGCTTTACATGAACTGTTAGTGAATTGCTGAACTGTCATTATTATACTGTAATGTATTATTGCTATTACGGTTAGTGATACATATGGTATTTAGACTGTTGACGCCTTATTTTCTATGAGCTGCTTCCAGCATGATGCATTTAAAGAAAAGATGGTAGATAAATACACTATGTATAATCAATACTGAGAAAATGTGATTCTAAGCCTAATTGCTTTGAAAGGAGCTTTCATTAAAACCAAGTGGCCTAATTTCAAGTACATAAACAATATGGTATAAAAGGTCAAAAAGTATTGAAAGCTCCTATGCAGAGGTTGTAAACTAGAAGGCACTCTGGGACAACGATCTCGAACCAGCCTATTTCTGCTCACTAATACAGTGAGCACAGTCCCTTACTTCCCATGATAGCTCTTTATTTGCATCATGCTTGGTTGCCACATTTATTTATTTTTACTATTTCATTATTCATGCCATTTCATTATTCAGTTCCATTGACTGCTTTAATTCAGCTCAACAGTTCTTGGAGGGAGAAAAAATAGCCATTGTCTTGTTCTTTGCTTTGATATTCAGCCTCTCGTATTTTCTTATCTCTATACCTCTCCATTCTACAGTCTTGCATTTTTTAATCATTGCCATCATCTGCTGGGCTGAACTTGGATCCTGATGTTTTATGCCTTTTATATTTCCTTATTCAAACACATCCCCTGTTCTTCTTCTTTCTTATTCCTATGGCATTGTATATCTTTTTTTTTTTTTATCGCCATAGTTAGGCCCTTTGCTGAGCAATGATTCAACTTTGTGAACATTTTCCTAATGTTTCACTTCCCTTTTATCCATTTGATGTTGCTTTCTGAGTTCTTTCCCATGTTCTTCACTTGAACAGAACATTCACTTCCCTGCAATCACACTTGGTAAATAAATGGTCAACCCCTCCTTGATGCTCTTACTCAACTTTGCTTATTCATCCTGGCTTCTGTTTATTATGAACTATAAGCTGCTTTACATGGTCTGCTATACCCAAACTGAGCTGCACTTATATCATCAAAGCACTTACATCAACAAAGCATTAGCTCTGTGGGTGTCCTCAAAGCTTTATTTTATGCTTTTGTGATACAACTGTTAAAGCTGTAATATTTACAGTGTAATCCCTATACATGTAGTGTCTTTGTGTAAGGAACTTCCCCGCCCGCACCCCCACCCCACTGCCGGCACATTTGGATAGGGTGAACAACTTCCTGAAGATCATTTGGCTGGAGGTGGTATTGTTATTGGGAGATGAGGTGGCTGGGTGGCCTTTCTTCTTTTCTTTCTTCTTTTTATGTTAAAGCCATACTGCTGCTTCAAGCAGCAACTTGGCTGCATGTGGCAGCCTGGCTGCCAATTGCCCACAGGAATGATGCTACATGATGATGTGGCATCATTCCTACAGTCATTCCTCAGGGAAATGTTGGCTGTCTGCATACACAGCTTTATATATGTCTCTTTTCAGAAATAAGGACCCTTGAGTTCAAGGCAACTTACTTCCATGCCAGATAAATATGTTTAGGACTGTAGCCCAAATCGATAAATCAATTAAGGCAAGTTTAGACAATGGGATATCCTGGGTATCGCCCAGGGATCATCCCTGTGCGTTCACATGAAGCACAGGGGGATCCCAGGGGCAGGGAGGGATGGTCCCTCCCTCACCCCGGGATAACCGGGATGTCTTTAATCCCAGTTTTTCCTGCACTCTCAGATTGTCCCAAGACTGCAGGAGGTGTGGGCCACCATCCCGGTTTTGTCCCGGCTCCTCATGAGTAACTGTGAGGAGCCGGGAACTGAGCACGGGACACAGAGCTCCATTGGGGGTGGGGTGGGGTGGGGGGACTGGTTTTTGTTTTTTTAAAAAAATACCTTTGTCGCTGGAGCGCTCCTGTGCTCATTTTCAATTAAAAAATGGCGGGCATGACATCCTCTTCCTCCCGGGATGTCACACGTCCTGTGTAGACCGAGGGGGAGGATCTCCCAATCAGCATATCGCAAGATCCTCCTCCTCCACCCCCTGGTGTAGACATGCCCTTAGATTAACCAATAGAAATGTACTGAGTAACTAAAAAGGTGCTCCTGGTGAATTAGGTAGCAGATTTTGTTTTATTATGAACTGCAATTAACTGTTTCCAATACCAGTACTTACAAAAACTGTAGCTGGCAGGCATTGTCCTAGAAGAGGCTTTCCTTTCACACACAAGGCAGAATGCCTCTTATGGGATGGTACCTGCTATAATACATGTGTATCATTTGAAAATAGAAGTATTATTTGTCTTATTAAATATGTGGATTTAATCAATTAATCAACAAAATTCACATGATCAAATGGTTGTATTTCCTCAACCTATTTAACGAATGTCTAATTTTATCATTAGTATTATATTCCTATCTATGCTGGACCCATGACTCTTCAATTCACATCAGGTCATTTGTTGAAATATACAACACTGGATGATGATAGAACTGGGCCAAAGGGGGGCATTTCACACTTTCATTGAAGTTTTCACTGCTTCCATTTATCACCTGCCAAGCTGTGACACATACCAGGGGAAACCAGGGTTGTTTATTACCAGTTATTAGGGATGCACTAAATGTTCAACTATTTTGGTTTTGTAATTAAAAATGGTTCTTTCAGGGAACAGAGGGTAGTATCCAAAAGGGGTCATGTGCATGCAGCCAGCCCCAGTCTGGGTGTGCCCATCTTCACCAGTTGTCAGGATCAGGCCGGTTCTCCCTAGTGTGGGGGAAGGGGTTTCAGGCTATCAATTGGAATCAGATTCTGAACCAGAAGAAACAGGACTAGAAATGTACCAGCCAACAGACAAAACAGAGTGGGAGATTCTCCCAGGCTCCTCAGGAGCCAGGGATGAATTTTCACTGGACCTTATCAGAGAGAATGCTGACAACTCAGAGTTGGTGCGAACTCAGCTTTCCTCAGAAGGGGGAAGGAACTTCAAAGTTAACTTATCCCAGTATCTACCACAGGGTCAGGCGGGCATTGCTGAAAGCAAAGGAGAAGCGATCAGTTCAGCTAGCTTCTCGCCAAAGATTTCTTCAGAAGAATCCTTGCTGAAGCAAAAGTGGCTGAAGCAAAAGTGTTGAAAGGACAATTACCTATTTTAGTGAACCAAGTTTTAGCCTAGAGGAAAGCTCCTAGTGTTTACACTCCCTTCAGGTGTAAAGTGATGTTGATTTGCTGAATAAAGTTTGGTAGATGACTTGGCAGACCTCTTTATTGGCACACATCGCAGCAGGAGAGCTTGGGAACATGACACCAGTCCAGGTCCATGCATGGCCTCTACAGCTTGCAGCCATGATATAGTACTTCTGGAGGCAGGCCCCAGTAAATGCTGAATTCTGGAAGGGGAATGACCTTTCCCCTACAGAAGACAGCATTTTCACTCACATCGGGACTTGCCCCTCGAAGCACTGTATTGCAGCTGTGTATGGACCTGGCCTGGGGTGATTGGGCGCACACGGATCAGGTCCACTGGGGCTGTCTGCACACAGATTACCCTTTTTTGGATACTACCCAGGATCCTAAATTATGCAAATGTTCATATTTTGCTTCACTAAACTATTGTGGTGTCAGCACCAATTTTTCTGTTAAAAAAATCATTACTGGATCAACAACTTCTTGGGAATATTCATGTTGTTGATCCCACCTAATCAGAGGTCACACTGCAAATAGGGTGGCATTAGATTTTGCTATGTAATCTGAGGCCAAATTAAGCCAGTTGAGAGTGAAGTCACTACTTCCTGAATTGGCGAAAACTTCTGGATTCTTTTGCCACAATTGCTAGAGCATCTTTGAAAGGGGGAAAACTTTTCAGCAGAAGGGGGTGGTCTATATTTGAAGAACATTTCAAATGTTGCTTGTGAAGATGTGTGTGAAATTGCTACTCTTAAGAAACTTCAGTGCCAATACATGAAGGACTATTGGGTTAACAAACTCAGGAGTATTAATCATTATATTAGTGCTAAAAGAATCTCCTATAAATAGAAGAATATCTCGTGTCAATGCCAGATGCAACCTGATGTCCAAAGCAAAGTTATATTCCTATGGGAATGTGGAGCTCTGTGCGAATATGAGCCACCCCATTCTGGGGTGAGCAACTTGTGGACCTCCAGATTTTTTGACCTAAAACACCCATCAACCCTAGCCAGCATAGCCAGTGTTGAGAGATTATGGGACTTGTAGGCCAAAACATCTGGAGGCCCACAAGTTGCCCACTTCTGATTTAAGGCACAGTTCTGCATGGGCTGTGATGATGTATGCCAGGGCCAGTCCATGTCATACTCTGTGCTAGGGCCACCATATTCACATAGAAAACAATGCTGCAATAATCCCATAGAAATAGAGTTTCTGAATTGTGATATCTCCTTTTACAGAGGTGCTTTGACATGTGAAACTACGATCCTGTTCAGACTAAACCATGGTGGTTAAGCACTTTGAGCTAAACATTATGGCTTAGTGTGTTGTGTGAACCATTCCTAACCATGGTGACTGCATAACCACAGTTTAAACACACTCACTAACCATTTGCTTAGCAGCCTAACCATGGCTTAACGTATTGTCTGAACAGGCCCTACATCTGCCAAAATGCTCCTTTGTGTACCACTGATAAATACATGTTGGCCCTCAATCTAGCAGCTGTCTTAGCACTAAGTTTCCTTCCCCCCATTTTAAATTCTTCTTAAGTTTCACATTCTTCTCAGAGTTGACTCCTCTCTGATGAGCTCACCTAAGTTTATTGCTTGAGGGTCATTACTTTCCACCTGGTATTTGCAGATGTCCTGTGCTTTTTCAGACAGAATCCAAAGCAAGGAAGACAAAATAGTGGATGTGATTAGTACCCAGAGATTTTGTGTTCACCGTTTATCTGAAGCTAGGTGATAAACCTGTCCCTCAGGGCCAAGACACTTTTAAGCATGAAGAGCTGCATAGTTAGAAGTGTTTGTTACAAGTAATAGCTTCCAGTATATATAGATAATGCCAACAAATGGTGAAAGAAGATAAAATGAAGAAGTATGTGTACTCTCAGCCCCCTGGTACTCCCCGCCATGGGAAGTCATGAAGACTAACATTTCAGGTTTGATTCAAAGAAAGAATTATTGCCAATTAAAGGGCAGAAGAAGAAAGCCTGAAAATAGAAACAATGAAGAAATAACAACAGCTTGAGCTGTGGAGAGCACCACACCACATTCCTTATCCCACAAACTTCTGACCAGTAGTGTAAAGTCACAGTTGTTCTCTAATGTCAGAAATGGAGATTTGTCCCCCTTGAATTTTTCTGTATGAAGCCCAGCATCTAGGAATGGGCATAGGGGAAGTATCTTCTCCCAACCTATGAACATCCATAAAATTGTACGTGCAGAGGGCTCTCTTCCTGCAATCAAGAGGGCTGACTGCCCTACAAAGATAGGGTTCCTGCTTGTGTGAAGAGCTGTATGTTCTGGTCTCTCCCACAAATTCTACTGAACTTGCATAGGTCAGGGAAAGAACCTGCAACTGTGAAAGCATTACTCCCCTATTTTCAAAAATATCGTATAATAGCCTTCCCCAACCTGGTACCCTCCAGATGTTTTTGGCTATAACTCTTAGCATTCCTGCCCACTGGCCATGCTGGCTGGGGCTGACGGCTGCAGAAGTCCAAAACATCAAGGGGGGGACACCAAGTTAGAGAAGGCTCAGTACTTTCTTGGCCAGATTCTGCACTTTCTGTCCCTTTTCATATGAAGAGAGCAAGGAAGTGCAGAACTATAGTCCATTGAGTCCACTGAGGGAAATCCAGAGGGTAGTTGTGTTTGTCTATTGCACCAGCAAAAACAAAAAGTATTGTGGCAATTTCCTCACCATCTGACGAAGCTTTTAGAGAGAGTTTCAGTTTATATACAGTTTCATGTAGGGGAGAGAATTGTAAATAGTGAGGTCAGAAGAAAATTAATAGAAGAAAGTACTGGTGGTGACAATCACATTATTAACAGTGATCATTCACAGGCCATAGCTAGACCTAAGGTTTATCCCTGGATCATCCAGGGGTCAAACCTGTTCATCTAGGTGACACACAGGGGATCCAGTTCTCAGGCAGGGGCGAACCCTGGATGATCCCAGGATAAACCTTAGGTCTAGCTGTGGCCATAGTGTAGTAGCCATTTAACGCAAGTAGCATGATAACTCATCCTTTATCCCCATTCAAGCCACTTGTGATTGAATGAAATCTGTGGATGAATTCATGAACAGGTTTAATTCTATTGCCAGATGCTTGAATCAGGATCAAGGATTTTTATCACACTACACCTGCTAATTAGCATCTCTAGTGCCAGGATGATTGTGTTATCAGCATCTACTACACTGCGAATGACCACTGCTAATAATTTGTCACTGTCAATACTTGCTGTGTTGAATTTTCTTCTGACCTCACTGTTTACATTTCTGTCCTACACACACACACACACACACACACACACCACATACTGTATATGAAACTGAACCTCTCTATCACTCACTTTACCTGATGAAGTGGGCTATAGTCCATGAAATCTTATGCCAGAATAAATGTGTTCGTGTATAAAAATAATGGGCTCAAATTACAGGAAGCCAGATTCTGGCTGGACATCAGGAAAAACTTCCTGACTGTTAGAGCAGTACGACAATGGAACCAGTTACCTAGGGAGGTTGTGGGCTCTCCCACACTAGAGGCATTCAAGAGGCAGCCAGACAACCATCTGTCAGGTATGCTTTAAGGTTGATTCCTGCATTGAGCAGGGGGTTGGACTTGATGGCCTTATAGGATCCTTCCAACTCTACTATTAGATGATTCTAAATGCCACAAGTCTGTTTGTTGTTTCTATTGAGTGAAATGGGTGTCTCAGGTAGAAAATTAGAAAAAAAATGAAGGAAGAGGTAGGGAGGAGGAGAACAGTAACAAGGAAGCTGATTTTGAAATTATCAAATAGAAATGTTCAGAATGCTAAGAATTGGGTGGTCTTATTCTTTTTCTTTTTTTACAGTTACACCCTCAGACATACCCCCTCTCTGCTAGATGCTTACAGATACACACAGGAAGTTCAGTTCAGTTTGAATTTGCACCTACAGGAGATGATGTTGCCATATCTATTCTTATTGCGGTTTTCATCTTCTTTGGCTGTATCCCAAGATGCTGTCTGCCCCTCGGGTAGAGCCTGCAAAATAAACAACAGCGGAGTGTTTATGAAATAGCCAATGCCTTCAGGTGTTTTAACATAACAAAGTGGGGGTAG
This sequence comes from Elgaria multicarinata webbii, assembly GCF_023053635.1. Lineage (NCBI taxonomy): Eukaryota > Metazoa > Chordata > Lepidosauria > Squamata > Anguidae > Elgaria > Elgaria multicarinata. The sequence continues at coordinate 186,048,037 of NC_086171.1, forward strand.
GGAAAAAGGGCAGGCATATAATTTAGCATGCAGCCAAGCCAACTGTTTTTCTCAAGAAAAGGGCATGTTTAATAATACAACTATGAAGAGACCATTAGCATCCTATGGCTTATGCTGGTTTACAATTGGTTTCCCAATGCAATTGGGACGAAAACAAGTGGGAAGGATATTGCTCCTGGCTTCGTAATCGTCTTTTTTTTTAATTATTAATGTACCCTGTAACAAAGAAATGTAGATAATTTCTCTCTTGCCCAAGAGAAATACTAGATATTTTAACTGAGGACAGATGCATTGTTTCTGTAATATAAATTAAGGAGTAAAGATATCTCAAAGACATGAGCTATATGAATGTCCCATATATTATGCCTGTATGGACACACACACACACACCTATTCTTGCAAGCACAATTCAAAGTGCCAAGTTTGGTTGAAAAATTCAAGTTGAGGGCTTCTTAATTTACAGAGCAGCTACCACATTTGTTCCTCTGCAACATTTAATTTCAGCAAGAGTATGCATGAATGTATAATCAGTGCACCAAGTCTGTATTAGAAGGGCACAAAGAGCCAATCTCAGTAGCTGCCCTAGAAATGTAGAACTCAATTTGCTTAGACTCTTGTTGAAATCTGAGCCAGAACATCTAGAAGTGGTTGTCACTTTATTTTTAAAAGGCTTGGATTATGTGTCTGTGATAATCGTATTCAACATAGTATTTTATATTTTCATGAAGGCATCTATTGGAATTTGTCACTGCTGTGAAAGAAAAGAAAAGGAGGAATCTCCAAGGATCAACACAGCTTTCCCCATCCTGGTGACCTCTAAATGTCAGCATGGTCAGGAATATTGAGAATTTCAATTGTTGCTTGTCAAGCTGCAAGTGGAGTGGCTACTCTTAAGAAACCTTGGAGTAAATACGGGAAGGACTATTGGGTTCACAAACTCAGGAGTAGTAATCAGTATATTAGTGCTAAAAGAATCTCCTATACATATAAGAATGTCTTGTGTCAATGCCAGATGCAATCTGCAGTCCAAAACAATGCTATATTCTATGGGTATGTTGAGCTCTAAGTGAGCATGAGCAGCCCCATTCTGGGGTGGTCAACTTGTTGGCCTCCAGATTTTTGACCTATAACTCTCATCAACCCTAGCCAGCACAAACAATGTTGAGAGATTATGGGACTTGTAGGACAATACATCCGGAGGCCCACAGGTTGCCCACTCTTGATACTCGGGCTGTGCTCCGCTCCATTTTGGGTCATAGAAGCAACATCAGAGCGGCCTGATTTGCCTCTGTTAAAGGCGGAGAAGTGAATAAGGGGTTAGCAAAGCATAACGAAGCGGAGCACCCAGAAGCGGAGTGCTCCTCTTGTAGCGGAGTGATCCGCCTGCCATTTTGGAACTTTTCCCTCATAGGATTGCATTGTGCAAAATAAGCATGTATAACTTTTTTGTTTTTCAAGCTACATCCTTGACACTTACTGTACTTAGAGAGTGATCATTGGAGGTCATTTGTGTCAATTTTCAGAATTTTTTGTCGTGTGGTTTGCTTGCTATTAACTTTTATAGAATGGGTAAAAGCAGGAGGAGGTAACATTTTTTTGAAATGATGAGAGGCAGATTCAACTCCCAATCGTGATGAGAAGTGATCACCTCATGTGAAGCATCCTCCAATCCCAATATTGGAGGGGGGACTAAGGCAGACCCATCAAGAGACACTTCTCCTTACTCTCTCTTTGTGGGTTTGGAGTTCGTGGAGATAGGAGTTAGTTAGTTCTGTGCTGCAGCTCCGTTTGTTTGGAAGAGATAGGATTTAGCTTGGGGTGTGTGTTTGTTTGTTTGTTTCTGACTATTTGCTTAGCTTTCATTTTCTCTGTGTTTTGCCTTAGTTTGATTAATAAAAAATTATAATTGTTCATTTTTGGAGTGTTTGTTGGTTTCCCAACCCACACCCCTTCCCCCTCTCTTTTAAACCCTGTGTTCTGTGACTGCGTTTCATTTTCCTTATTTCTTCTATATAAAAAAAGATAAAAATTACAAAAAGTAATTTTATCCTCTTTCTCTCTCTCTTACTCTGTGTGTGTGTGTGTGTGTTTGTTGGGACTGTGTGTGACTGTGTTACTGTGTTTGCTGTGCACTGCTTGCTAAGTGCAAAAAGCAAATAAAGTTTAACCATTCAAAATTTGGGCAAAGCATACACACTTGTCCCATTTCCACAAATAATAAATACTTGCTCCCAGTGCTACAGGGGCATAGCCACCTGCTGCCTCTCCTCCTCTGTACCCACCTCTCAGGGACGGTTTGTGCGTGTCTTGCTTTGACTCAGGGCATTAGTCCTCCCTGGTGATGAAAAGGCAGCTGCATTGCTGCTGCACTCACCCTGTTGAAGTTCCAAGTTATTTTTTGAAGTGTTGAAGATTCTTATTTAGGTTTATCTTTAAATATTCCCCACAATTCATGGAATGTTGGGATTTCCCTTGAAATGCCCATGAATAAGGATCTATTTAGAAGCCCATTTAGCTCTCTGAAGCTTATAAAATCCCTGAGATAGAAGAATTTCTGAAAATGGGATGGGGGAATATTATTTTTTAAATATTCCCAAAAAAATCAGGGGATGATCGGATTTGCTTCAATATGGGCAAGAATGTGGATACATGTATAAGCTCTCATGGTGCCAATTTTGAGGTTTCTAACATTAAAAGTAAAAAAGTTATAGGCATTTGATTTTCAATGCAAGTCTATGGGGGGGGGGAACACAGAGCTCCGATCTGGATCCGGAGCCCTGCAGCGGAGCGGAGCAGACCATAGGCGGATCAATGCAGGGCGGAGCAGACCCGATCTGGAAGTTGCGGATCGGGGTCCAGAGCGGATTGGGGGGTCCGTGCACAGCCCTACTTGATACATCTGGAGAAGAACAAGTTGGAGAAAGATGGATTCACAGCTAATAACGGTCTGATGATTGTATAGGAAGAGGACAGTCTCAGATAAGTGGTTATTGAGAATGGTATGGTGCAATCAATGTAAAATTAAGATGTTGTCATGGTTTCTTGCTCTTGTGTTTTGCTACAGTACTTTCTTACAAATGACGAGCTTCAACCACATTTTGGCTTATCTTTGTAATAAAGATAAGAAAAGAGTTCCTACATCACCCTCATGAACTCATCTCTATTTGGAATGCTCATCAACTTTAAAGATGGTGCTAGCTTAGGATTCCTAGAACAGAGCCTTCTCCTGTGATCATGAATTTCACCCAAATAATTAGGAAGCCCCATTTTCTACTGTTTAGGAAGCCCCATTTTCTACTGTTAATAAATAGCAATTTGTTCATTTCTTGCAATGCTAGTTGTGATTGGGTGGAATATGCTAATGTGAAATTATAATTATATTGTTTAAGAAGATAGTCCTTTCCAGAATACAGTTCACAAAGAACTCCTGGGGTAACAATGTCCAGATGCAGTATGGATCCTGTTCTGGATAAAGCTGGGTGATAAGTAGATCTAGTTCAAATCACCACATGTATGAAGTAATGATTCAGCAAATGGAAAGGTCTTTGATCACACATCCATTTCCTTTACAAAGCAAGTGCTACCTAATAGCACCTAATGTCTTGAGTAGCAGGGGAATTACAGGAAAAAATAGATGAAGGAAGCTCATTTTCATCATCAAAGATAGAGAAGAAAAGGTGTATTATTTGTACATTAGTGTCTAGTTACAATAGATTGCCCAGAGAATGGTAGAAATCACTGGGGATCTCATCATGTGCTATTGTTGAGAAAAATCCTCATCACATTATCCATGTACCTAGGATGATCAATTTGACTTCTCCAAAGGAAGTCTCTGATTCACTTGTTATCAGATATTCATTGCTTTGACCAATAAACTCCCCATCAAAACAAAGGCATTTTGCTTGAAAAAGCATGGATCTGATGTGTGCCTACAAAATACTGCAGAACTCTGATGCCAAACAGAGACACTTGGGTCATATAACCAAGGCTCAGTCACTGCGACATGGAATTGTTATAGTATGATTTATTTGTAAATAACCCTTATATCCTTTGGATAAAATGAATTTTAACAATGGCTCATTGGTATATCTTTCTCCCATTGCATGGTTGCCACTTTGAAACACTAATGGCAATGATACACATGGATCCAGACTTGGTGTTCTGTGTAAAGAAGGGCTTGCCTATCCATGGTGGAAGGTGTTCCCCACCCTTCCAGAGCAGATTGGGACAGGTGGGAATAGGCAGAACTCTTCCCCCTTTCACTGTTGGGAGAAAAGTCCGAATACAAGCCCGTAAAAGCTCAGAGTATTGATATAGACCATACACTGATCTGTCATAATAAGAAAACATTTAAGTGGTATGGGTTAAAAAATGTAGCTGTAACAACTAAAATAAGGTAAGTTTTAACAATAACAACAACAAAGCATGGGTGTTCTGCACATTCAAAGGCATTGGCACCATTAACTCCAATTCTAGCACATAGTGTTTTGTTTGGACATGGTAGGGATAATTTTGAAATTAAATCTAAAGTGCTAATTACAAAATTTGTCAGAAGATTTAAAGTTCAAAAGGGTGGTTTTTTTAAAATATCTTTTCAGTGTAGCAGTTGTGGTGCCACCAATGATCTCATTATCACACTGAATTTATGAGAGAATCCTGGTTAGAATAAAAAAATATCTTCAGGCATGTCTGCCTATACAGTATGCATAATGTACAAGAACACAGAGGATACATTGACTGAATCCTAGAAACTGAGGGGTTTGTTGTTGGTTTTTAAGGCAATTTACATAATTTTCTAAGATGTGGCACAAAGTTACAGCAATAGCAAAAAGCTTTGTGACACTGTTTGAGTGTAGATGTTGTTATGCCCAATCCTATGGCTTTATATTCTTGCTCCTTAGTGTCCTTTAGACAGCTGGAAAAGACAATATTGTCCCACTGAGTTTTTAATAGTTAATGCTGCTCTCTGGTCTGCTAGATGCTGAATTCATTAGCGCAGAGCAGAAGTTGAGTTGAGTATGGAGCTTGAAATTATTTCCTTTGTATTTGTTATGACTGTAACCTTTTAAAAAACGACCTTGCATTTAGAAGCACCAAACCATCAATGCTAGGGGGGATATATTGTTATATGCCACAAAGCTGCCAGAAACCGAAGCTGAAAATTAAAACCTGGATCTCACTTACAGTTAAGCATTTAAGCAACTTTATCTGAGGTTATCAAGGTCTGAGCAATTCAGTTCTTTATAGTCCATTAATATCCCATAAGGCATCTTATCTCTGTTTTACAAAGCTGCTTAGCACATGCCTTATTGTGTCAGAATGTCTGCAGGAGGGTCATGTTTATTATCTACAGAGACTAAAGCCTTTTTGTAGAAGTATGCATTGGGTAATACATATCATTAAAGTATTCACAGATATTTAATGCACGGGGAGACATGCTTCTGTAAACCATGTTCAAAGGAAAGATGCACACATACTTTTGAATTCACAGTCATAAAAGCCCCATTCAGCAGCTGACATGCATGATGGCCATGTCCCCAAGCTTCCAGCAATGCATGATGGACATTAGGGCTGTGCACAGACCACTTCATGGCCCGATCCGGAACTTTCGGATCAGGCCCGAACCGATTTGGTTTGATCCGACCCTCTCCCACTCCGTGGAGCGAGATCCGGAGGGGCAGATCGAGATTTTGCCCCCTTCCCCTACTTACTTTCCTCCGTGGCAGGTGGTAGAAACAGGTAAGTGGGGAAGGGGAGACAAAATGGGGGCTGAATAAGCTCCACTCCACCCTGCCCCCTTACCTGGCTCCACCACCGTCGTGGTATGGACTGCGGTGGTGGAGCCAGGTAAGCCCCCTCCTCCCACTTACCTGCCTCTGTCGCAGTCGAGCGCAGGCTTCAACTGATGCCTGGGCCTCAGTTGAAGCCTGTGCCGGACCATGACGAACACAGGTAAGCCCCCCTTTCCCCTGCCCCTTACCTGGCTCCACCGCCGTCGCTTCATGGACTGCGGCAGCAGTGCCAGGTGAGTCCCCCTCCCCCCACTTACCTGCATTCGGAGCTCCGGATGGAAGCGAACTGCTTCGCCTTGATCCGCAACTCCCCTGACCCAGGGTTCCCATCCCTGAGGAAGTAGAGAGCTTTGGCTATTGGGCGGTATAGAAATGCAATAAAATAAATAAAAAAATAAATAGCCCTACACCTATACATTCAAACCCACGTAAGGTGTGTGGTTGGTGCACATGTTGGTATCTGGGGCCTAGATAGTCCCTTTATGCATTACATAGCCACCAGTGATGTAGTGGTAAATATACATTTATTTATTTTAAGGTACTTCCTATACCATGGCATCCCAGGATTTACAAGTGGTTACATAAAAACACATATAAACCAATACCTTAAAAATATTACAACAAAAGCAATAACAGAGCACTGTCATATACGTTTTCAAGAAGCGTTTGAAGCTTGCCACAGTTTCTGCTTCCTGAACCACATGTGGGAAAGTGTTCCGGAGAGTGGTTGCCACTACTGAAATGTCCTGCTTACATTCCGTTGCCTGACAACACTTTGTCAGTATGAAATATTGAAGCGCAGGCTCTCACGTTAACAATACCCATAGCTACGTCCCCAAGGAGTGACCAAAACATCAGGCAGTTGTGTTGCGCCATATGAACAAACCAGTTCTAGTAGTTTCTGGTGGAGATGAAAAGCTAATGGGTCTTAATTGCTACATTCTGGACCAAGCATTACACCAGGGAACAATAACATGGTTGCTGGGGAAATTATGTTTCCCCAGGTACTAAGAGGATTGCAGCTAAGCTCAAAGGAAACAAGGAATTCTGAGGAGGGTGGCAGATGACATCAGAGACCCTGCTGAGAAAAAGTGCATCCCTGCAACCTGGTGCCTACAGGTACTGAATGCCTGAATAGGGCTTTTATGACTGTGAATTCAAAAGTGTGTATGCTTCTCTGTATGAACATGGTGCTTCCTGGGAAGCATAGCCAGCATGCACATCAATACCTGGGGCAAGGAGTAACCTGCATGTTCTAGATTATCCCTTCACATCTTCGGTACCATAGGTACTGAATAGGGATGGCAGGTGCATCTGGTTGGGGACTGAAGCCTGTCAAGAAATCACTGGCTTGGCTCCCCAAAAATGACAGCCCATTCTTGTCTGTAAATGTCCCATTTGTGCAAATGATGGCCTTAAAGGGGCTATGCATGCAACATTACAGGCAGCTAGAGAAAGAGATGGGGAAACGGGAAAGATCAGTCAGTTGGGAATAGTGATTAATGAATCCAGCTCATAAAGAGGTTTCATAATAGCAACATGGCACTGTGTCACTAAGAGTGCGATCCTGTGCACATTTAAGACAGAAAAAAGTCCTACAATTCTCTGCATGGCTGGCTGGGGAATGCTGGAAGTTGTAGGACTTTTTTCTGTCTAAATATGCATAGGATTGAACCCTAAATAGATTACAATTAACAAACCTTGTTAACAGAGTAAAGGACAAAACAAGATCATGAAAGGTAAAGTATATTTGTATGTGGAACAGAAACCAACCTAGAATACACTCCATTTTAGAAGGAAGTCTTAGTTAGTAGAGACCCCAGTGGAGGCTGGTGGATCCGATGTCACTGGGGCTGTTAAACTGCTCCGGTTTTCAGTCAGAACCAGTCAGAACTCTAAAGGAACTAACCAAAGTTCTGAACCCATTTTGGGGATATGTTTCAGCCCTTTGGATGGCTCCTTCAGAGTTCTGACTGAAAACCAAAGTAGGTTCACAGCCCCTTTGACCTCAGCACCACCAGCAAAATGCACATTACTTTTATTGTATTTCTTCACAACTTACACATTTTGGTATTGTTTTAACAAATTACACATTCTTCACAGATTACACATTTTTGAATGAATTTATCCTACAACACCCACTTCTGAATGCATGTTATTTTAAAATACGGATTTCTGTACACATATTATCCTAATAAATAAATAAATAAATAAAAAGATTATACAACACACTTTTAAAAAATTATTATTATTTTTCTTTCTCTTCCTTTTTTCTAAAATGGTATTAACCAAGTCTTTTGTAACAGCCTATTAAGCCCCAGTTGTTAGGGGACTGTTCTTTTTCTGTTCTGTCTGAGAGAGAGAGAGAGAAAACTGATTCCTACCATGAATTTCCAAACTCTAACATTCATCACTAGTTGAAAGGTAGTAACTTGAATTTGACCAGCTTGAGTTTACAACAGTAAAACCAAACTCTATCTACTAGACATCAACAACTCTATGGAGATCCAGTACCGCTGCTTCTGAGTGTAACTTTATAATGGATAGAAATGTAATGTTGAGCTTGAGTAACTTTCAGCTTCATCAGATGGTGTGTGTGTGGGGGGCAATCACAGTTCCCTACCATCGCTTCTCCACCCTTGCGTCTGTCACACAATACTTCCTCTTTCTCAACTGAGAAGAAAGAGGAAGTAAACAACGACCATGTGGCCCGTTCAGTGGGCATTTTTTAGCACATTGCTCATCCTGCACATGCAGAGGAGATTGCAGCAAGTTCCATTTTTAAAACTAAACCGGACTTACCTGGAGTCTTTTTTTTTTTGGTCATGGGAAGCAGAAATGAAATTCTCCCACATTCTTACATGTAGGGACAATAGTAGGTCCCAATGATCAAAAGGAGATGGGAGCATTCCGGCTTTTAAATGGTGGGGCTTGGAGTGACCTTCCCTCCTTGAACTTCTCACCTCCAAGTAGCACTGACCATTCTGGGCTTCTGGTGACCGGTTGGGCTGGTGCCCTGCCTCCTCCCACCTTGCAGCTCTTTCCCATTGCCTATAATATATGGTTGGTTTTCCCTGTATTGTGTGGTTAAGAATGCTTTCCCCCAGATCGTTGCTTTAAGAGCCCCCGTCTTCTCCATCAGGGGCTTCCATCAGGCTACTCTTTTCACTGTTCTCTGACTGGGAGGCAAGTACAACATTTTCACACTCCCTCAACCCCTCTGTCAAATTGAAACATTCCAATTTTGATTTAATTGCACATGCTCAGAACTTGTACTTGCTCACTGTAATACACTAAAGTTAGAACTGATACAGTGGCTTGCTTTTAAGGAAAAGTGAGGGGGTTACAGTTATTTTTCTACACATCTGCTGATAATGTAATATCAATCAAGCCTGAACCACACCTGTTTGATCCCAGTAACTACCTTAACATCACCCAAACTCAACTTGGCAAGTTTGAAAATAGGACATAGATTAGCTGACTATTTCAAGTGGCATCCCAGCCCTTCAAATAGATGTTGCTATATGGTAATTCTGCAGCAACCATTGATTCCCCCCCCCTTTTGCACCAAGACAATTTTGTCAGCATCTGTCTTTTCATAATTCAAAAATCACACATACAGTTCAGTCGCCATAGAAAAGGAATCAAGAGTCACAAGAGAAAATTCCCTTTTTTTATCCTTAATAGAATCGAGCCATGTAAGTTAAATAATAATTTAGATAATTATGAAGTGTAGGTGGGCAACATGGATCTACTGATAGATCTCTGGGTGACGTATATTAGATCTAGAAGCATTTCTGAGCAAAAATTATCTGCCATGGCTGCCCTCGTGGTAGTTGCTTGGTCTCCAGGTTCCTAGCCTGTAAAACTGGAGCATTCATGGGTTGCCTTTGACCAGACGTTTGTTCATCTGTTATACCACAATGTCTGCACTGACAGCAAGGCTAGAAAGAAATGGAATGGGATGGACATTTATACTATTTTATTTTCAAAACTTAGTCCCCATCTGTTGCTGTGTAGTCCTATGGTAATGAGAAATAGTCACCCAATAACCCAGGGGCAGCCATTTCATCGAAAAGTACTACATGGAGAAGGATAGGAGAAAGTCATTCACTTCTTTGTAAGATGGTAAGATAGTGTGTGTTACATCAGAATTTACCACAGCGTGACAAAGTAAACAAATAAAAATATGTCTCTTTATCCTATATCTAAGCTAGTCTGAAGGCATTTCAACACATACTCAATTATAGTTTTCCAAGAACTTCATTTTTAGAAATGTACTGTTAGGATTCTTTAATTTCTCTCCCATCCATGTACAAGTCATAGAAAATATTTGTTATTACTTATTTCTCACCTTACTTGTTTTCACCAACACTCCCTTATGCAATCCTGGGCCATCTCCCTGTCATGAATTCCCCTTTCTATAAAATATCCAGCTATTTCTATACAAGTAGGGATGTGCTCTGCTTCTAATCGGACCGGCAAATTAGAAGCGGAGCGGGGTGCTTTGCCTCCCCTTAAGGCGGAGGCGAAGAGGACTGGGGGGGCCAGCGGAGCGTGCGAAGAGGATCGAGGTGAAGGCGGATCCTTCGCCTTGATCTGGAGCTCCGCCGGAAAGGTAAGTGGGGTTTACCGGGCCCTGCCGCTGTCGCTGTCGCCCATGTGTCCTGAGTTCTTGTTTTGATCTCTATTGTTAGCCATTTTCTTTCTTTATTAGATTTATATCCCACCTTTTTTCTGCAAGGAACCCAAGACAACATACATAATCCTCCTTCTCTCCATTGTATCCTCACAACAAGAACCTTTTGAAGTAGGTAGGACTGAGAGTCTGTGACTGGCCCCAGTGAACTGCCATGGCCAAGTGGGAACTAGAACCTGGATCTCCCAACTCTCAGTCTTAAGTATATACATTTTTGGTGGAAACGCAGGATATAACTGTAATAAACAAACAAAATAAAATGGTCTCCTGCTGCCACCAGCTAACTATGTGACTGGAGACTCAGGGCAGGGATCAGCACCAGTGGACCTGGCCATTGTGCTGGGGCATAGAAGCTGTCCAAGGCTGCCAGGTGCTGATGCTGGGCTTGAGGATAGCCAGGTCCACCTGGTTTAAACAGAAGACCATCGGGACAGACATTCCAGTTGCTCATTACATCTGCCACAAAGTCCACCCTAAAATTGCAAACTTTTAACTACATCCATATTTGCAAGGAGCCAAGCTTTAATGTATATAGTCTTCAGGATTGAGCACCAATGATTTGAGGTTATTCATTCCCCTACTATCAAATCTCTGGTGCCCCTTCTCTCTTGGGTGGTATGCTTGCTGTAGCACACCAAATCTTAAAGTGCTATTCTGATTTCCTTTGCAATCTGTGGCAGCAGGAAGGGAGGAATCATTAGATTATTGGGATGCTTTTAAGAGGGGACGGGTGTCACAAAAAAGCCTTTGAAGTAACCTTCTTCCAGTCAGATGCTTCTAAGGGAAGTTGTCTGTTTTGTTCCTCTCTGCCTTAGAGGACTGGCGGTAATAGGCTGGTATGATATTGTGGTCCTATCTGGAGAAGATGGACCTTGCCTCACTTATCCATGCACTAGTCACATCCAAGCTGGGCTACCATAATGCAGTGTACAGCAGCTACCTTTGAAAATAGTTCATAAACTTCAGCTGGTGCAGAATGCATCTGCCTGAATGTTGCCGGAGGCAAGGCAATTCAATCATATAATACCTAAACTGCACCAGTTACACAGGTTACCTGTGTTCCCAAGCCCAATTTAAAGTGCTGTTTTTGACCTTTAAAGCCTTAAGCAGGGACCAAATTACTTGAAGGACCACCTCTAGCCATAGCAGCCTGCCCACACTTTAAAATCAGCAAGAGAGGCCATCTCGTCTGTGAGAGCAGTTAGATGGGTAACCACATGTGAGAGGGCCATCAGGGGTCCACCATGCTCCATCATTGCAGGCTTTTAAGAAGCCCTTGAAAACATATTATTTTACCCTGGCCTTCTTCTGATTTGATTGCTATTATTGCTGTTTTTAGTGTTGGTTTTTATTGCTATTTTTATTGTGTTTATGTTTTTATCACTTTTAATATCTTAATGATTATGTGATTTATGGTTGACAGCCACCTTGGAATGGGTTCTGCTCTGACAGGCAGCCAAGAAATGTTATAAATAAATAAATAAATAAATAAATAAATAAATAAATAAATAAATTAAAATAAAATAATAGCTGTCAGTAAACTGCTACAACCACATGAAGGCTTCTGAAGATACAGAAGCTGGTTTGGAGGCTATGGTGTGAATGCACCCTTAGTACTCCAACAAACATTTTTATCCAAAACAGTGAGTAAACTGAAATCACCTATGCAACACCATATTAATTTAGTGGAATTTATATTAGAGTTCTGCATAAATGCCCTCTTGAAATTCTCCACCTTATTTGTAGGCAAAGAAACTGGGGTGGGTGGGTGCAATTTCATCAAATTTCTCTAGGGAGAGGACAATTTCCCAACAATGTATCACAAGTAGGGTCCCAATTGGCCCCATTTTTCCCCTCTTTGAAAGAGTCTTCCATTATTCTGTCCCATTTTCAGGTTGTTTAATATATATTTGTTGTGTTTTTGAGCTTACCTAATCACCGTGAGGCAGCCAAGGGTGCTAGGTGGTTTTTTTCACTTTCTATTATACACCTCTCCCTCATTCTACAGCTTCCAAGGCTGCCTGTGGTTCCTCATCTGAAAAAGCTACAAGGGAGAAATTACTTCATGATGTCATTCCACTGGGCTCAAACTGAATTGTGGGAAGCTAAGGAGACGAGGAGGCTGCTGGAGAGGTAATTAATCCTACAACAAAAGGCGGGACCCTCACACACAGTAAGGTAAGCCCAAGAAAGCTGAACTCAACCCACGATAATTTATCTGAAATGTTCTTCTCCTCTGAATTTCTTTTTCAAAGAAATTTCTTTTCGTTCAATGGAATGAGAATGGTCGAATGTGGGGGAAAATTTCAGCACAGCACAAATTTATATGACATTTGGTGGCCAGCTCTGAACCTTCATCTGGAGTTCTGTGTATGTACCGCCATGTGCGGGGTTCCGCTGAAAGGAGCAGCTTCATCACATTCTAGTTCACATGTTGAGCTGTTGTGAAGCTTTTGTAGAAAGAAGCGCTCTACCCCCGCTTCACTGGACTGTGGCAAAGGCATTTAAGTTCTCAGAGATATGATAATAAGCCACTACATATGAGAGAAATAGACTCAGACAAGGATTCAGCATATGGGGGGGAAAGCATTACAGTTAGCATATAAAATAAACCTCTTAAGCTACTGAGGCACTTCTCCAGAGTACTCATTCTGATTTGACAATAGCCTTAATTCCATTCTTTATCTCGGTATTCAAGTGAGTGAACGTTCCTCTCACCTCATACTCCTCTTTAAATCCATAGCCCTGTCCCCGTTTCATCTGAGTGATGTGCTGCAACAAGTCGGCCACTCGGATTGCTGGCTGGAACTGTCCCCTGGGGTAGGACATTTCCACAGGGTCGCAGCTTCGATAGGGATGGGTCTGGATTGTCAGTGTCGGCTGAGTCATCTCCCCATGGCTATTGTCTGTTTTAAAGATAGGGAGGCAAAACAAACTTTCACCTAGCTGTTGTTATTGGTTTATTTGTTCTCTTGCCCCCAGAGGTTAATTTTCTCCCCAGGGGTGAAATAAAGCACAGTCGGGAAATCATCCATGCCCAAAGCCAACCCAGAAAAGCTAACATAGATTCAATGGGCTTCATGAGAGAGCGAAGGAAGAAAACACAGAAGCGGCAAATTATGAAACAGTTCTAACAACAGCTGGAGGAAATGTGGTTATTTGAGGCACATTACCTATGAACATTAGCCTCTTTTTTTGTGCTATGTATCCACATTGGATGGGGTACCCACCTCTTGACCTGCCTGTTGCTTTCACAACTGGAGGGCAGAAAGACATTATATAGAAATGACAACTCCATTTCGGGAGGGGGAGAGGGGGGATCAAACAGCATTAGATGCTTCTTTTATGCATTGGAGCGCATTCTACACTTTGTCTCTTTAGGTAAAACCAGCCTGGATAAAATGTTTCCCATAATTCTTTACAAAGTTTCACATACTATGGGGAAATGAGCAGTTTGCTTTTTAACCAATTTTTGTGGGTGAGAGGGTAGTTAAACTAAACTGGAGAGCAGGTGTCCTGGAATTCTTCATTAAAAATCCTAAATCCCATGTCTTAATTTAACTAGGGTGGCCATTTGAAAAGGAGGACAGGGCTCCTGTATCTTTAACAATTGTATTGAAAAGGGAATTTCAGCAGGTGTCATTTGTATATATGGGGAACCTGGTGAAATTTCCTTTTCATCACACCAGTTAAAGCTGCAGGAGCCCTGCCCTCTTTTAAATATGGTCACTCTAGTATCCTGCAGCTTTAACTGCTGTGATGAAGAGGGAATTTCACCAGGTTTTCCACGGGCGTTACTAGACGAGGCTCTAGCGCGCGTTACCTTCCGCAGCCACGTCGAGGCTTCCAGATGACGTTCACGAGGATCCGCCGTTATCCTGCGGTGAAGCCTCTTTCTCCCGACTTTAAAAAAGTGAGTTGTAGTGCGCCTTTTCCTGCTGTCCCGCGGTAATTTGGAGTACGTGTGGGAGGATGTGAGGTCACTGCGGTCGGCACTGGTCAGGAAAAGGCGTGCTAAGGGGGAGTGGTCAGCGGCTTCGGTCAAGCCGCCTCCGCCATTTGCGCGCAGTCCGGCAGCTGGGGCAGCGCGGCGGAGCGGCTTTTTTTTTTTATTTCCCCAGTGACAGTTTGCGCAGGAACGGAGGACCGGAAAAGTGGCTGGTGACTCCTTGCGGTGGGCAGCTACCGTGGCCGCATAATGGCGGTGCTGTACGCTGCCTGTTAGTGTGGGTACCAGGCTGGCAGAGGGCAGAGCTGTTTGTGGGCTGCTGCCATGGCTACGGCCAGATGTGGGTTGGCTCCTTGGGATGGGGCACAGGGCACAGAGGCGGTCATCGCCGCCGACACCTCAGAGGCATGATGGGAGATGTAGGCACAGTGGCCATGCAGACGATTGACCTCGGGTCATATGACACCCGCCACGACCCCCATCAGGAAGTGAGCGCATCAATGTTGACCCTCAACAGCACCAGCAGCACTTCAGCTGGCACTGGCACTGCCGCCGCTGCCGCCGCCAGGGCCGGCGGCGGCATCGCTGACGGCTGCGCAAGTTTGCGGTCTTTCGGACGTGCGCAAACCGTGCAGCGAGCGAAAAAAAAAGCCGCGGCAATCAGGCCGGTGTGGCTGCGCAACCGTGCTCGCGGCGGCAGCAGCACAACCGGCGCAAACTTCCGCCATAAATCGAAGGCAGGTGTGGATCATGAGGCGTCACGGCTGAACGGGAAAAGCCGCTTTCACCGCTCCTCAACGACGGAACACCCGGTAGGTCTAGCAACGCCCCACATATACAAATGATACCTGCTGAAATTCCCTTTTCTACGCAACTGTTAAAGATACAGGAGCCCTGTCCTCCTTTACATATGGTCACCCTAATTTAACTCTTCTTAAATAAGCAAGGCCCAGTTATTCTTTTTTGCATTTCTTTCTAAGTTTTAGTTTTCATTTTTATCTTGTCCTGGATTACATGCATCCTATGCATGCTTAGACAAAAAAAGTCTGACAACTGGGGAATGCTGGTAGTAGTATGACTTTTTTGTTTGTTTGCTTGTTTAAACATGCATAGGATTGCACCCATATAACGTATGTCAATCTTTTTTTTAATTTTCGTTTACTGCAGCTGTCAGGGAAAGGAGCTCTAAATCTGGAGAAATGGTACAGGTGGAGGGGGTCTAACATTTTACATGTAGGACATTTATTTTGATACAAATTCTTTCCCCTTTCCCAGCCTAAAAGTGCTTTTTATAATTGAACTGGATGATGCTAGTAGAGGAGTATTATTATTATTATTATTATTATTTATTTATATAGCACCATCAATGTACATGGTGCTGTACAGAGTAAAACAGTAAATAGCAAGACCCTGCCGCACAGGCTTACAAATTTCTCAGAGTATGGGCAACCCGTAAAGAAGAAAGCTGTAGCTATAGATATAAAAGCATGAAGTGTTAACACAAATGTCAAAATTTCGGCTTTGGCTATGGGGCGGTATATAAATGCAATAAATATATAAATAAAATTTCATCATTGTAGAGATATTAATTACACGTGAAAAATAAACATTTACTGGCTTCTGTAAACCCATTATTGTGTATTTGTGGAGGGGGGGCTAATAGAAGAGTAGCAAGCTAAGCATTTATTTATACAATAACCAGCCTAATGCTGTTACTAATGATAATAGGGGAACTCTGAACAGAGGGGATTTTCAAGGCTTATTAGTTCTCCAAACTGAATTTATTTCCCCATGCATCTTTCTTCACCCTATTCCTCTTTAACCCTTTGTAATAAAGAAGTGGGACCATTTTTTAATGGTGGACCCCTCCCAGGAGACATACTTTGCTTAATTTTCCATCAGTAGGCTGAATTCAAATCCAATTTCACAACTGACTTCTCTGAGGTCACTTTTTTTTATCAGCCTCAGTTAAAAACACACACAAAACACTGTTCCCAGAGGGAAATATAAAAAGTAATGTGCAGGCTTAGGAAAGCACACTCAAGGACTTCAGATTTGTCATGAAGTAGAACTCAAAACTTCTCAGCTCAGTGTATTCATATGTAATTATTATTTTCCAAGTTCAGAATAAATTTTGGCAGTTGCTTGTTTTTTAGTAGCCTCTTTTTTCTACAGTTCCATAATCTGAAATTTGTGGTGGAAGCCTCTTCCTATGTAGGCCTTTGACTTCACACACTAATTATGCAGCCAACTTGCAGCATAGCCAGGAGAAGTTTGTGGCACCTCTGAACTGGAGCAAAAAGAGACAGTTGTGACATAGGCTGGGATTGCCCCTAGCAGCCTAATATAAATTGCACGTAAAATATCTATGCGCCTTCTGAGTCCTACAACAAATTCTCCCTGCTGCTTAAATTCTTGACTTTCAGATTCTCTTTTCTGTACTCTGATATTTGAACTTGTGCTGCTGAATGTGATGGTAGTTCCTGTGAAGCAATCAATGATGCACTCTTCAACTGATGCATTAGACCAGCTTTCTTCAACACCTAGTGCTCTCCAGATGTATTGGAAATCAACTCTCATCAGCCCAAGCCAACAGAGCCAATGGTCAGGAATGCTGTGAGTTGTAGTCCAGAACATCTGGACTGCACCAGGTTGCAGACGGCTACATTAGATTTGATTGTCACAAGCTAAGTTTACTTGTGAAGTGAAAAAAAGGTGATTGAATAATCCCAAAAGAACGGGGGGAAGCGATGTAAGAGCCTGTATTATTTGCAGAGAACAGCTGGAACTGATCATTTCCTGTACCAACTCGAAATTTACAATACTTGGGACCATAGCCTTAGGTTTTTCTCTATATGTAAAACAAAATCAGAAAAAGAAGATCACGTTTTCTTATAGTAAGAGCTCTACATAATGCAACAAACATACTGTTCACAGTATGCCCAATCGTATTCTAAGACTGAATGTAACAAAGTCTAATGAGACATTCAGGCAGGACTTTTTCTTAGGAAGGGCTGCTTACAATACCTATAAGAACAACTCCATACATAGTGGTAGAAGAAGTGGTAATAAATTCTTGTTTCTAAACCTGGATAATGAATCAGAGATACTTACTGATGGCAGCTAAAAATGTATTTTCCTTTAGTTCTAGTTCTCTCTATTATATCAACAAATGAAACTGTACATGAAAACTGCTCAGTGAGCTTTGATGTAGGGTGTAGGGCTGTGCATGGCCTCATCAACCCACTTCACAGGCAGATTCGGAGCTCCAAATCTGCCTCAGCTCAATTCGGATCCAATCTGACCTGCTTTGGCCAGGTTGGATTGGATCCGAATTGAGCTGCCTGGGCTTCTGAATTGTCTGAAGCCATCTGAAGCAATGCAAAGCAATCTGGATCAATCCAACCTGGTTTGCATCACTTCAGACTGATCCAGACCTGCTTTGGTCTGAATCACCTTTGGTTTGGAATTCAGATACAATGCGTAGCACTAGTGGGGTGGTATATAAAATTAATAAATGAATTAAAACAAATTGGCATACATTATTATACACATTTATTCATTGTATTATTTATTATTGTGTTTTTTATATTGTATTTTGTATTCGTGTTTTTAAATTGTTGGTTGTTTTTATGCTTTTCATGGTTTTAATTTTTGTGAACCGCCCAGAAAGCTTCGGCTACTGGGCGGTATAAAAATGTAATATATAAATAAAATAAATAAATATAAATAAATAAATAAATAAATAAATAAATAAAATTTATCTAAAAATTTAGACCCCTCTTACAATGTGTGAAATTTCCATGCTTCCCAGTCACTCGGGTTTCTTTGTTTCCTTCCCTTTGAGTTCTGCTTAGTTTGCTTGTGACAGTTCTTAGCCATCTCCATGTATTGCATGATGATGCTTACAACACATCCTTGCCACCCGACTATCTGCCTGTCTTCTGTGGGTATTATGAATTAGCATGCATGCTTTTGTGTTCATAGTGCAATCCCAAAGCATGGTGGTCCATAGTTCTCTCAATATGAAGAAGAGTCTACTTGGTGCCACTATTCTACTATCCCAACCTCATTCCACTCATGTATCATTCACCCAGTGCCTTTTATGGTGCAAGTGCTCTCCCCTGAGTTGCGCCAGAGCAGTAACATAGCTCCCCTCTTCCAACATGGAAACACTACATTGGGGCATCAGATTCTACACTGAATCCCATCATCTTTCTACTTTCCACAGTGGATGGTAGGATTGTTCCATAAAGGTAATGTACTGCCTACCTCTTAAAATATGTGTTTAATATACTTGTGCTCTATTGGAAAGAATCATGTAAAAGTGCATTGACGCGCATATACTCTACAGAAAAAACAATGGGAAAAATTTAAAAAGTGTGCTCTTCCCACCACTGTTCAGTGTTTTGTGACATAGTCATTTTATATTGCTTCACAGACACTAGTAAGATTAACACTTCTAAAGTTAAAAGGAAATAAAAGAATCCGTTTTTCCCTTCATGCCATAATATTAATCTGGTAAATGAGAAAAGGTTGGGGAGTAGAGAAGCCCTGTCAACAGTAAGACTAAGCTCTGTTGAAGCAACTCAAGCACCACCACAATAAAGTGTGTCTTGAATACAAAAAAGCAAAGTTTTGTTTCCAAACTCCTCCTGTAATATCCACAACCTCTTTCTGATTTTGAAACGATAAGCCTATCATATCCATTTATATTTTTATTCTGTTAGCCTTGGCAAGTGTGTAACATGATAAGACATCCTTTGCACAAAATAAATTATTTTTGGAGTGGTGTTTGCAATGGATTTAATTACACACACATCCAATCTCACTCTCCTAGAGTAAAGCGTTGTCATTTGTTTGACATTTCCTAAGGATGGCTCCAGAATGGCTAATATCACTCTCTGCATCACCGGTGGCAATGGAAACACTCGTAAAATTGGCTTACAGATTGCCTTCATTTTTGCGTAGGTCTGGGCTATTATATGCCAAAAGGTTTATTTCAAGGTGATATGCCAATCTAACATATACATGGCTGAAAGTGAAAAAATAATCAACCACCACACTTCTCTGACTTAATATAATGAGCGCGTTTTCTTTTCTTTCTTTTTTTCTTCTTTTTTTTTTTTAAAAAAAGATTGGTGTCAGATAGTAATATACAAGAATTTCAGCTCAGCTCACAAATCACTACAAAATGCCCCATTCACAACCCCAACTTCAAAAGTGAACAGGAGCACATATTCTCTGAAAATGTTCATGAATTCCTGAAGTTGCTTTTGCACAATTTTAAAAGTGCACTTTTCAAAATTGTGCGTTTTAAAAGTTCTGTATTTTAAAGTTATGTATTTTTGAAGCTGTGCACTTTTTTTTAAAAAATGCATTTTTCATGCTTTAGTCAAGGAGGGGACAGTACACCTATATATATATATATATATATATATATATATATATATATAGTGCCCTTTTCCTGTTCAAATAAACTGGAAGAGAAAAAAAAGTTGCAAATAAGAATGGGGGTGAGCTGAACTGAGTGAGTAAAATTCAGAGAATTTCAGCAAGCTCAAGGAGACCTGGGTAGGATCTACACTACTGCTTTATAACAGTTTATAATGACATTGGAACCCAGGACACATTCCATATACAGTTTTCAAACTGCTTTCTAAGTGTTATATCCTGCTTCATGTAGATCTGGCCCTGGTATTCCCATTCCTAGTGTCAGAGCTCAAACCAGGAGCCCTTTGGATCAACCACTGGGCTCCCTGTACCACTGGGACTGCCTGATCATTTCTGCTAGGAGTTTGCCACAACACTCCATGATCCTTTTGATCAGGTGATGCTTGGGAGCCAATCTAGTGCTAAATATATAGCTATAGCTATAGCAGGTTTGCTGATGTCTCTCAGGCCTTAGCTAGACCAGCGGTTATTCCAGGCTGATACCCAGGATCGCCCCTGTGCGTCATCAGGGAGGGATCATCCCTCCCTGGCCCCGGGATAAAGCCCTACACTTTGGGCCCATTTTTTCCCGTGGTCTCAGGCTGAGCCCGAGACCGCGAGCATGTGGCCCGTTTCCGCAGCTTTTCCCGGCTCCGCACGATTACTCGCCCATCGAGGCTAGGGTGGGGGGAGTGGGGAAATCATTTTTTTAAAAAACAACAACAACACCTCTCCTTTCTGCTGTAGCGCTCGTGCACCACCAGCCCTTTAAGAAAATAAAAAATGGCGGGTGCAACGCCTCTCTTCTTGAGCTCATCGCACCTTGCGTGTAAATGAGGGTGAGATCTTGCATTATTCATAACGCGAGAACTCCCCTCCTCTCCCCCAGATTTTCAGGTAGGTCTACCAAAGGCCCCAGTCAGGAGATTTGTTGCTGGGAGGGGGGCACCTTTACCTCCCTCTGCAACTGTTAGCTTGTAGCAAGCCTTACTCCCTGCCTGCCTATGAGCTACTTGCATGGCCTTGACCTGGAAGTGTAATTGGCTTGCGATAGTAGCAATGCCGTCTGGGGAATATTGGAAGCTAAGAACATAAGAACACAAGAAGAGCCCTGCTGGATCAGACCAAGGGTCCATCTAGTCCAGCACTCTGTTCACCCAGTGGCCAACCAGCTGTCGACCAGGAACCCACCGGCAGGACATGGTACAACAGCACCCTTCCACCCATGTTCCCCAGCAACTAATGTATATAGCTTTACTGCTTCTGATACTGGAGGTAGCACACAACCATTGGGGCTAGTAGCCATGATAGCCTTCTCCCGCAGGAATTTATCCAACCCCCCTTTAAAGCCATCCAAATTGGTGGCAATCACTACATCTTGAGGTAGTGAATTCCATATTTTAACTGTTTTATATTTGGATCAACCTGATTTGGAGGATCTCCATGCTATACATTCCTGCTGGCTGTTTGAATTGGGATCTACATTCACATCATAAATATGGGGAGAAACATGTATATACTGTGGGGCCTGCTGCCACACAGAAGCCTTTTTTGTGTGTGCTGCAAAATGAAACATGTAGTGTCAGTCTGAAGATGCCGTCACTCCTTGGTGTTAGGCTACATAACCAACCAGTCATGGCTATCTTAAAATTAAAACAACGTATACCAATATATAAATTACATTACACTGCTCAAAATAAATAAATCATTTCCACAGCAGTGGTGAATTCTTTAAAAGCCACTACAATGCTATCGTGGTGGTGGAATTAATCTGACTGTTTAACCAGTCAACCAGTTGCTGTATGATAAATATTATATCTATATTTCCAGATTGTCTATTCAATGTCAAATTGTCTCTTAAAAGTTTCCTGGAAAGAAATTCCACAACTTCCTTTGGAAACATGTTTCATCGGTGAATTCATTTTGCAATTATTTATTCAGAAATGCAAACTTACCTATTTCCCCCCTCAAAACTGTATAACCTGTCCAAATTAGTTTAACCTTCTGCTTCTTGCCAT
Organism: Elgaria multicarinata webbii; assembly: GCF_023053635.1. Classification (NCBI taxonomy): domain Eukaryota; kingdom Metazoa; phylum Chordata; class Lepidosauria; order Squamata; family Anguidae; genus Elgaria; species Elgaria multicarinata. The sequence goes on from NC_086171.1 coordinate 186,069,928, forward strand.
ATCTTAGGGTAATCAACTGTCTGCCACTTCCTGAAATCATGTTACACATTGAAAAAGGGTCAACCTTTTTTTATTCTAATTAAACACACACACAAATACACACCTCACTTTGTCCTACTTTCCTTCACTTGCTTTCAAGATCTTGTACTATGCACCATAGTACAAGACTCTTCATAACTTGTCAACATCCTACATGCAGACATTTGGAATTCCTCTCAGCCACTAAAGATGGTAAGGACAGTTTGGATGGAATATTGTTAAAGATACTCATTAATCACTTTGCTTGACATCTCAATGTTGGGCTATTTCACTGCAGATGAATCTACGGATCCTGTCCCTGCAGCAACTCTGGAATTGACTGCAAGATGGCAGCTAATTTATCATGGATTGAGTCCTCAGTTTTTAAACTCCCACTTCAAAAAAAAGCATCATAAAAATAATTCAATCTTCAGATCAGGTTAATGATGCTGAAACTCAGTTATCATGCACTATCATCAGCTTTGCTTTTTCAGCTGTCTAGACACATGTGACAGGGAAGCAGCACTTTCCAAGAGACAACTAAGTAAAGTACAATGTTTCCCCAACCCCCAACCGCACCCTACATCTGACTGTATATGACCAAATTAGGGCTGTTTTCCACCAATATATTTGCTCATTAGAAGAAGAGAAGACAAAGGAACTTGCATTGTGTATTCATGAGCAAATATGCCAGTGGAGTTCTCCAATACTGGGTTCCCTTAGAAAAATCCTCAGTGATCATAAATGTTGACCTCAAAGGAGAAGACAGCTTCATAAGACATGTACTAGTCACATGGAAGATTAACACTTTAAGGATACAATCCTTTGCATGTTTAGACAGAAACAGTTCCTACAACTCCCAGCATTCCCCAGCCAGATCTGAATGAATATCTGACTCAGAAAAAAAATGTGGCTTCTCTCCACCATCCCTTTCTGTCCTTAAAACACCTTCCCTGCCAGCTCTAGACTTTCTGAAACAGCTGTTCCACTTCTTTTTATTTACCTGTTCAGCAGTATTGTGGACAAAGGGAAGGGAAAGCTGCCTCTTCAACACTCTGGCATAATGCATGACTGTGAACCAGTAAGGAAAATATGGTAGGCCTTTTGATCTTCCTTCTATTACAGCAGCCCTTTTGAATTCAAAAAGAAGGAGGGGGAGGGGTAGATTCCCATCCTCCTCCTCCTCTCCATACACTCTTGCTAGTGCCGCATAGCTGCTGGTGACATGTTGATGGGAAAAGGGTCAGACGGTGGACCAGCCTCTTCTCCCATCAGGCTGCCACCACTAGCCAGGTAAGAGAAGAGAAGGGTGTTTTCTGGGAGTGGGGCATGGCAGAGATGGTGCTTTGGGGGTGGAAAGGGCTGACAGGAAAGGGGGTCATCTTCCAACAAAATGATTCTAGCTCTTCTGGAATCTTTTTTTGGAAAGAACTTGAATATTTATGGGTCAATTGAAGCGCTCACCTATTTCTTTTTGCGAGTCACCATTACACATCATACAGGAGTCTAAAAATTGATGCAAAACCATGTTTGCTTTCATTATTGTCAAAAGGTGCCTCATTGGGCTTTCAACTGCATTCCTCAAAGACCTTGTCAATTTTTCATCCAATTCCTGGACACTAGAATTTAGTTGGTGGGGGGGGGGGGGAGAGGGGAAGCCCCAAAGCTGGTTTTAATGTTCTAAGAAGCCATGCATAACTCTCAGAGTACAGCTGTGAGAAGGCAGCCAAGCCTGGGAAGCCATGTAACAACTGAATTTGTATGAGAAGGTTCAGGGAAGCTTCCAGGCCTGACTGAACTAAAGCTTAGCTAGGTTTCTGTTATATACTCTCTGTAAGCCCTCAGACAATGTGTCTGGTAACAGCCTTACTCTAGCCTCACCCCCCCAATCACATAAAGGGCTTATGGAGAGTATAAAAAGGGACTCTACATAAGCTTTAGGTCAATTGAGTCAGCTTGAGCAGGCAAGCTCAAGTATTGTACAGCTACTTTGCTTCCAGACTCAGGAATTTTTTGAACTGTACTCTGTACTCAGGGACTACACAATTCTCTTGAGTCCTAAAAACAAGCTTTGGGGGGATTTTGTACAGCTTTGTGTGTGATTATTGTCCACAACAATCCCAAAATACAGAAGTGTTGATTGGGTGTGATTATTGTCCAAAAATAGAGAAGCGCTTTCCTTTTCCAGGACATTAGCTTAGCTGTTCAAGGAAAGGTTCTCCCAGATTGAAATGCAAATTTCAACACGAAACTCATGAAAATTCACTTCACTTCTAATCTTCTTTTAGGATGGGCACATAAGGGAGGATGGGCCATAGCTCAGTGGTAGAACACAAGCCTTGCATGAGGAAGGACTCAGGTTTGATCACTGGCATCGTGATCTAAAAGAGTCTTGGACAGCAGTGCTTGTAAAAGACCTGGCTTGAGACCTTGGGGAGCCACTACTAGTCAAAGTAGATAGTGCAGGGCTAGGTGGACCAATGCCTGGACTCAGTATAAGCCCCTTTCACATATCATATGAAAGAAATATTGGGTCAGTCATGCAACCCAGTGGGTGACTTGATATATTTGTACCCTCTCTTACACTAACCTAACACACCAAATGGTATTGTCGTTCTTACTTCTTTGGAGTGAAGAGAAGATACAAATATGATCCAATGAGATATATATTCTGCTACTGCTTTGGGTTACTGCCAAAATAAATGAAAAAATAAATAAAGGCCAGCCCAACTAAAAAAACAACAGTTTATTGTATAATTAAAGGTATTAGCAATAATCAGTATTAAAATATCTAGACCATAAAAGGCCTCATATAACTATAATAAAACAAATACATTTCCTACACACATGCACACTTGACCACATTTTCTTCCCACTACAAAAGCACAAATAATCATTTGCACTTCCATAGTCTGACCATGTTTTATGTTTCAGATTTTTTCTTATTGCACAACAGTACAGATGTGTACCATTGGACTTGATTTCTTTGTCTTAAAGATCACCATTCCAAAAGGATGCAATATAATGTTGTTTATCCAAAATATGAAATAACTATGCTGCACACAAAATTATTTTTTGTGAACCGCCCAGAGAGCTTCGGCTATTGGCCACTATAAAAATGCAATAAATAAAATAAATAAATAAATAAATAAAATTATGGACTGGTTGTCAAGAAGCATGAATATGAAGCATGGCAATACAACACCACATACATTTATGGCTGACTTACTAACTCTCAAGCTCAAAGCACCATTCAAAACCTACCATAATGTGCTGTCTATAATGCACAATGATTGCTACACAAATAATGCTCACTTAGCTTTAATTTCTTCACTTTTCCAATCCTAAAGTTTCATAAATAAATTTAAGTAAGCAACCTTAACTCCATTTCTTAACTAAATGGGGTGCTTCTGACAATATTTATTATTGTGTCTCGATGCTTACTGCAAGCACTCTAAAATAGCAGGTTGCATAAATATGAAAGGGTAAATTATATGTTTTGCTATAATTTTTCTCTTAGATTCAAATCAGATGAGTTGCCTTTTGCAAATGTAATACACACATAGTGGGTGCAAGCTTCTTCAAGAGATATTTCAAACCATTAGGGAAATAGAGTTAAGATGATGCAGGATTCAGTGAAACTAGTATATTATCCACTAATACAGAATAATGTTCCAAATTCTAGTTTGACGTATTATCATTAAGAAAACAATTAATATTGCATGGAATATTCCCATGCATGGATAATATGCATGTTTTCCTCAATCTAGGCATACTCCTACTTCCACTTAGGAATGTCACAAGATCCCATGGGTGTGTGTGAAGTCCAACAGACTCCCCACCCCTCAGCCACCTGCACCCTGCTCACCAAGCTGGTGCCACCTACCGGACCCATTCGATGGGTGCTCATACAGTCTGCAAACACCAGGCAACCCTGAAGCTCACCCGGCAATTGGGCACAAGCTGTGAAGGCAATTTGGCAAGTGCTCAGCGAAATTGGACAGAGGTAAGTCCGTCATCCATTTTGGACTAATTACCCATGAATATGTGCGTTGGCTATATGACAGAGATAAGAAGGTTTTATACCTGATAGAAAGGTATGTGTGGTCAGCAATAATCTTTGCCTTGAGGAGAAGAAGCTTCCTCTCCAGCATGCAGAAAACATGCTTACAAGGGACTGGTGAGAATTTCATTTTAGTTTGGTTTTAATAAAAAAATACCAAAATTCAACAAACTTTCCATATTTGGGACAAAACCATTGGGATTTTAAAAAATTCTAATGTGGGAGAAACCGAAACTGACTGATACGTTCACCCAGTCCCAAGGATTTGAGTGCTTTGCTCTTAAAAACTTGGATTTTAATCCTTCTGTATTCAACTATGGCCTTTGCTAGACCTACCTGGTAATCCATGTGGGAGGAGGGGCAAACCCACGGTACAGCTACCGTGGGCCGTCACTCCAATCCACACTTCAGATGAAATGGACTAAAGGAAAGCCCTGTCGCGTCCACCATTTTTTTCCAATTAAAGGGCCGGAGGTGCACGAACGCTCGTGCGCTTAGGTAAGTATTTTTTTTTTAAAAAAAATCATTCTCCCTGATCTCCCCCCCGCCCCGATCTCCCCCCCCACCCTGATGGCCACCGCTTTTCCCAGCTACTCATGAGTAATTGTGGCAGCCGGGAAAAGCACCGGAACGGGCTCAGCCCGAGTCCATGGGAAATACTAGGCCAAAAGTGGTGCCTGTTATCCCGGGGCCAGGGAAGGTTGACCCCTGCCTGAGCCCGGGATCCCCTGTGTGTCATCTGGACGCACAGGAGTGAGCCCAGGATTCACCCCAGGCTAACCCGTGGTCTAGCAAAGGCCTATGTCACTGCTGAATTAGAATTGCCTCCTCTTTTTTCTGACAGGTTCCTCATTTTTAACAGCTGCATATAAGGCAGATACATCTTGGTCCTCTCCATACTTGGAATAGCTGTAGCTATTGAATTTGGCCAGTGCAGATGGTTGAAAAAATAAGTTTCAGTTCAGTTTTATAAGGATTTACCAAAATCTGCAAGTTCTTCATATTCTGAATAGAAAGCACTTGTGATTTAAACAATTCAAATGCAGTAGAAAGTGAAACTGAGAAACTTACCCATCCCTATTGCTTACACACAAAAGTCTAATCCCATGGAGGTCCCATCTTTATAATCTTTTCCTTAACACCATATCCCTACCCTAGAAAGCTTGTCTACTGGCTCAGGTATTATGAACCAGGCTTAAACCTTGTTTGGTGAATTTTGGTATTTTTTTTAATTAAAACCATAATGGGCTTATTCTATTTTTAATGTGTCAAGAGTCATGCCTGGTTTCTGCTACATTACTGCCTACATCATTCTATCCCTGGGACCATTCACAATTTCCCACTCTCTGGAACAGGGAAAACAGCTAGAAGCTCATTGCTCCATTGATACAAATCAGGAGTTCTGGATTTTTTCCCCAGACATGAAACATCTGTACATCAGCTTTGCAGATGCAACCTGTTTCAATAGCCAAGGTAGGTGTGTAAAACCGAAGAATGCTGATTTTAAGCCTTTTACTCCTAAGAATACAAATATTTAATCATAAAAATGAAAAATAGAATGAAAAAAAGACTGTGAAAGCATAACCCAATCTTTTTATTATGATTATTATTTGAAAGGGAATCAATGATAAAAATTGAATCCCATAATGTGTCTCAAATGCTCTTCATCAGGAGGGGCTTAGTACATAAATAAATCTCCATAGATTTTTGTTATACTGAAGGATAGAAAAATGCCCTTAAATTAAGCAACTAAATTAAACCCCTCAAATTTGGGGGGGGGGGGGGAGAGAAAGTGGATTTTAACCCTTTAATTCTCAAACAGAACTGAAGTTCACAGTGCTCTGTGTGTGTGTGTGTGTGTGTGTGTGTAAGGTTATATCATAGTAAACAAGCTTTTAAGAAAAAAGACATCATAAGGTAGCCCAGTTTCTACTCTGTGCATATAGTAAAACAATTATGCTTTCCATTTATGACTTGAAGGGAGATGGTTAGCATTCAAAAGGGTGCTTAACTCTAATAAATCATGTTTTGGAGTATCTTTGCCAATGTTCTATTGAGCCATTTCCAGTAGAATGAATATGTTTTCTCATCAACAGGCTATTGTGCATCATAACAGTTCTCTTACCTAACAGGGTGGTCGATGGAACAGTGTCAGATGATACTTTGAGATGAAATTCCATTTGCGCACAGAACACGGATCAATGGAACCCAACAGAAGGTCAACAGGAGAAAAAAATAAAAGGTGGAAAATAAAATGAAAATACAAGTTAGCTGTTTCCAACATCCCAAAGACTTCTCCGATGCCTTATTTTTGTATCTACAAGGAAATGCGCAAAAGCAAACACAATCAAGAATAAAGTCTGGCATAAGTACCTGAGTAGTAGGAATTCAACAATGATTTGCTCTGAAGGGTTTTGCTTTGGACAGAAAATGAACAAGGAGAGGATGGTGCTAGGTAGGAAAGACATAAGGAAGAGACTTTAGCAATGTATAGAGAGAGAGGTAACAGAACAGGGAGAGAAATGCCTCAGAGAACAGGATAGTATTGAATACATTGGATGTAGCATAATTAAAGGGTTTGGAAGAAAGCATATTCTTTTAGCCATACCAGTAATATGCCTAAATATAATGGGCTCTGGACCCTTTGGGTATGGTTAATATATAGCAGCGAATAGCAACGCAGCAAACGCTGGATGCTTCTGTTCTACCAGCTTCTCCAGCTGGATGACCTTCGAAGGTGTTGGGTTACAATCCCCACCTATCATGGCCATTGGCTGTGCTCGCTAGGGATGATCGGAGTCAAACATCATGTCTGCAGTTTGGGGAGCCTGTGTTACACTATATATGATCCCCCTTTCCAAACCCCACACATACATTTAGAGGCAACTTCAAAATAAGAATATGAAAGAATAAGGTCCATAGCTAGAACCCCATAGGGACAACACAATTTATAGATTACAGTTTACATATATTTAAAAGTAAAAATAGAATGAGGGGGTTCTCCATTAAACACATTTTGGGGTTGTTTTGTTGAAAGAATGCAGAATCTTAATGCGTACACCAAAATACAAATAAACCAGAAGCCTGGCCCTCAAGAAAATGCAACATGAGTTAGCTTGAAATTATGTGAGAAATTGAAGACCAGTTTTCCAGATGTTAAGATTGCAGTGCTGCTCCCTAGAGCTAGAAGTGTCTCATCATCACCGTTCATCAGGCCCATTCCTTTTCCTCCTTTGGGTCCATCCTCATGACCCAAGTTAGTATCAAACTCCCAGGGCCTTGCTAGACGAGGCGTTAGTGCTGTGAGGCCCGGTTGACGCACAGGGGAATCCAGGCCCAGGCCGCACTGAAGCCTGTTTAAAGCTGCCATAAGCAAAATCGCTTATGGCGTGGCTTTTCCGCAGTCCCGGCCTGAGGCCGGGACTGCGGAACGTCTAGCGACTTCCATGGCTTACGAGTAGCCGGGAAAAGCTACGGACTGGGCACAGCAGCGCTGTGCCCATCGGGGCAGGTGGGGATCCGGGGGGGATGGGTGCGGGGAGGAAGGCCGGACCCGGCAGGAGGGGGGGAGAGCAGGCATCAGGGATGGCAAGGGGGGAGGGCGGGTGAGAGAGAGAGCAGCGGGCGCCGCTGCCCGGGCAATGCCCTGCATGGGGGGGTGCGCCGCCGCCCGGGCAAGCGGCGGGCCCCGCCGCCCGGGCAAGCGGCCAAACGGCACCACCAGGGCAAGGCCTGGCATGGGGGGCGGCATTGCCCGGGCAAGCGCCGGGCGCCGCCGCCAGAACAAGAGGGCAAGCGCCGCCACCAGGGCAAGGCCGGGGACAGGAAGGGCGGACGGCACGGGCATCAGGGATGGGGAGGGCAGGGGGGACAGAGTTGGCTGGGGGGATGTCTTGGGGGTCAGGATGGGGGGGCTTCGTTTTTTTAAAAAATGGACTTACCTGGTCCAGAGTCTTCGGGCCGCACGTGGCCCCTTTAAACTTTTTTTAAAAATGGCGGACGCTGCAGGGATCCCGACGTCCCTGCGCGTCCCGCGTCTGGAAGCCGGGGCGGCATGCGCTAACGTCAGCGTGCCGTCGCCCCACCTCCACGCTGGCTCAGCCAGCCTGGTCTAGCAAGGCCCCCAGTCTTTTCATCTTACTTGCATCTTAGCTGCCACCTGACACCTCCCAATTCTCATTCTCATTACTCATACACCTGACCTGATTGCTTCTCCTTTCTTTCACCGACCAGCTAATGTAGAAACTGTGCTACTCTAATGTTCTAAAGCACCCATAAAGAATGGTTTAGTAATTGAAGAGAAAAGGGTGGCAATTTGACTGCAATTTCTTTCAATAACTGCTGGGTGTAGGAAGATGATGAGACAACTAAAACAGTTTACAAGTGAGAATTTGAGTATGCAGGTCAATGGTAAAGGTTATTCCAAGATGAGTGTGTGTATGCTTTAGGTTCTAGTAACCCTGGTTTATAACAGCATTGTTAGCTTTATGTAACCACGTAAGTACACTTTGTAAAACAGTCAACAAAGGGCTATATCTGCATAAATCCCTATAGTGCCTTACAGGTATTGTAAGGTATTGTAGAACTTACATCTATGAAGTGATATTCAAGCAACTTCCTTTCTTGAACAGAGAAGGGCCTTGCAGTGCTAATCCATACTTTCGTAACCTCTAGGCCTGACTACTGTGAAACATTTTATGTGGGGCTACCCTTGAAGACAACACAGAAGCTTCAGCTAGTACAAAAACACTGCTGTGAGTTGTCTATTGGGTGTGGATGATGCAATCAAATTAAACCAATTTTGTTCCAATTGCACTGGCTGTCAATATGCTTCTGGGTTCAGTTGTGCTGCTGATGTGTAGCTTTATAAATCCCTTCATGGCTTGGGCCCCTCAGATCTCAGAAAGCACAACTCTTTAATACTGTGCCTTTGCCAGCTTTGATTTTCTTTTTAGGCCCTGTTCTGAGTTCCAGCTTCCAGGTCCACCCTGCCCTTCAGTTTCTATTTCTCTGAAGCTACGAGCATCTTTGGCCAGGATGATGCTCTATAAGTCTTCCAGTTTTCATTCGGCCTCTGATACTGCTGGCTAACTTTGTTTGCTTTTGTTGTTTTTCTGGTTTTTTAAAATTATTATTATTATTACATTTTTATACCACACAATAGCCGAAGCTCTCTGGGAGGTTTTGTTGTTTCCTGCATTGTTCCTGGCATTGTTATTTTCTATTCTGGTTTCCTGCATTTTTTGTTGTTGCATTATTTCTTATAGTATGCAACCTTGTGTGCCAGAAAGGAGCTAACAAATTATTTTAATAAATAAAGTAAATTAATAAACTTTCCATTGAAGGAGGAGGGGCATTCAATACACTCAGAAGAACTTAGTGGCAAAGCTTCACGTGCTTGGATGCCTTCCCATGAGACAGAACACCTACATATATAAAATTAGCATGGCAAGGAAGCAGGCTGAGTTGGACCCTGCTCTCATGCTAGATTTTTATATGTGGAGATGAATTTTTGTCCTGTGTAGGAGCACTAAACATGTAAACCCCCATCTTTAGACTGAAGGAGTGTTGCTTCAATAAATAAATAAATATGCCAAAATTAAAATGTTAATATATCTTGGTTCTACATGGGCCAGCCAATCTTCAAATTTCATAGTTTGTTCATAGATATCAGGTCATGGAGTGCGTAATCCTTTCATATTTGTTTTCCATTATAAATTTATCTAGAACTTTACCATGACAGGAAATGAGTTAGTGGAAAATTCACAGTACATAATAAAGATGCCGAAATATAAAGTAGAAATTGCTGTTTCATAATACAATATAAAAATAGTTAAAATTCAATATATTTTATTTATTTATTTAAAACATTTATATCCCGCCCTATATCATTAAGATCTCAGAGTGGAGTACAGATAAAAGCATACAGTATAAAACAATAAATATGCACAGTTAAAAACAAATTAAATCATGGAAATTTCAGAAGCCATTTCTGGATCTTCAGAGTTAATCTTACTTATAAATACATAAAAGCTCATCAGAATTACTACACAGTGTGAATAATACTAGTCTAACAGTCACAGGTGATGCATCAAGCCTGCACAAATTATTATTGCATAGAGTTTTTGCGTAAGTGAAGTGTGTAAATAAAGAGACAACACACAGATAATGGATTTAAAATATGGGCCACTTTTATTTGTGATTCTTCAAGAGGTGGAGGCCTAAGCGGGCATCCTATCTTGGCCATCAACATGGCCTTGAAGGGATTGGGTGAGACATTCTTAGCCGAACAGGTGTGGCCTGTATTTCACCACCTCTCAGGCTTCCCTGTCATGGGGTTGGTAGGCCTTTCGGAGTCCCTCGCTCCGTGTTACAAAACTCCGGATGAGTGAGAAAGGTTGGCCTCAGAGGTAAGCCCTATCTCGCCAGCTGTTGCCACAAGGCTCCCAGCTGTGAGACTCAGGCAATACCCCTCACCACTAACAGTGCCAATGAATGCTCACCATTCCTATACTCACCCACGATGCCCGCCAATAACTGCCAAATCAGCGCTCAGCTGGGGTACGCCGCCGAAAATGGGGCCGGCTTCAAAGCAAGCCGCGTGTCCGCGGCCTCGAAGTCTTCGGCGTTGGGCGTTGCCTTGAAGGCCACGCCCTTGCCCCACACCATCCCTAACCTCAGAGCACGGAAGACGTGCTCTCAGAGACTTGCGCCGAAGAGGGCGCTGGGAGGGGCAACACGGGTTTTATACCCGCGCTCCCTCTCCTACAAACAGTGGCACCATGTAGGATGAGCCAATAGGCTTGTCCCCCACAGCATCTCCCCGCCCCCACCTGCAATGGCCTCCGCATGCCCATGTTCCAGGGTGTGCAGGGAACGCATTTATGTTTTTGATTTTAAAAAGGTCAAGCAATTTCTCAAAGAATTGTCCCATGGGAAACTGAATACAAAAGTTTCTGTGTCAGTAAGAATAACAAGGCTGTTTATAACTAGGAAATGGTAAGATTCAGTTGATGGCATTTTACATACCCAACTCACACACTCTACAAGCCTCTTATGGAGCCAGATCTTTTGCTTAACAAAATGATTGTGTATTACTTAGCACATAACTGCACCATCAATTTTAGATTGTACATGTATTGATGTAAACACTGGGCTTTGGAAAGCACAGTCTAAACAATTACATGAAGAACACAAGTTGGCCAGAAAAATACTGAGAGAGAGAGGGACTCTTTTGGTTTGATCTAACTTTACAGAAAACCTAAAACTTACTACTGAATACACAGCAAGGATCACCACATTGAATCACCTAATAGATGCAAAAAACTTACAACTTTTGACAGCAAGCTGTTCTGATTCCCAGTTTATTACTTTAATTAGGGTGGCCATATGGAAAGGAGGGCTGGGCTCCTGTATCTTTAACAGTTGTATTGAAAAGGGAATTTCATCAGGTGTCATTTGTATGCATGCCGCACCTGGTGAAATCCCCTCTTCATCACAACAATTAAAGCTGCAGGAGCCCTGCCCTCTTTTGTAGAGTGACCAGATACAATGGTCACCCTACTTTAATCAACCTTGCAAAATATATGTTTTGTAAGGTCCCAATGATGCTGCCAGGTTGGAGACCCCCACCCACCCACTGCCTTTTGGGGTCCTTCCATGTCCCTCGCTGTTCTCCCTCTCCACTGTCATTTAGTCCCTGTCCCACTCCTGCTCCACTTTTAATCTAGTAGAACGACAGTGATAATCACAATATTCTTTTCCTCCTTCTCCTCTCCCCTCCTCTCCCCACTGGCTGGCTGTGCTGCTGCCTGCAGACATGCACTGTAAAACAAATGCTGCACTGGACAGTCGAGGTCACCTCTGTGCATCATTTTAATTTAAAGTATTTCACCAAATGTGAGAAGGCAGTGAGCTGAACCAATCAGGCACTGCCTTTGGGGGGCATTTTCCTTTTCATTCCTTATATTTCTATATGGCTAATAGCCAAAGCTCTCTGGGTGGTTCACAGCATGATCAAACACAATACAAAGCCTTTAACATTCAGAAATTTAAAACAGTATAAAATGAAGTTAAAAGCAATTGGCAATAAAACTACCAGGACCTGATAAGAAACTGAAATGCCTCCATGTTCAAAAAAAAGATAGGGGACAAGATGGGCACTCCACAGGTCAAGGCTATGGGGTGAATCAGAAGTCCCCAAGCACCACCTTCTGAGACTGTTCATCCAGGAAGAACCACAATCACTGTAACTCCATGCCTCCTGTGCCCAAGACAGATAAATAATCCAGAAGGAAACCATGCCCAATGGTATTGAAAACCACTGAAAGGTCCAAGAGAACCAACAGGGGCACACTCCCCTTGTCCATTCCCTGGCATAAGACACCTAACAGGGAAACCAAGGTAGTTTCCATCCCAAAACTGGGCCTGAAGCCAGACTGAAAAGGATTAAAATAGTCAGCAACACCCAACACTATTGGGGTTATAATCAAGAAAACTATGGGGTGCACACATGCCCCCACAAAAGACCCTGTTATTCCCATTGTCCTTAACTTCCAAGTCTATCCCTACTGAAATTTCTTTACTTTTTAAAAGTTTTATTATTAAATAAAATAAAGAGAGCGAAAGCCCAGTACATATACAAATTCCAAAATTGATAACGTTAAGAGATAGCATGTGTTAATGCAGTGCAGTCCTTAAAATGTGAAGTTGCAATAGCTAAGAAATGGGTTTCCTACTCTTTCCAAAGGATGCTTAGACATGCCAGGTCTGCTTAATCTATAACCCACTGCAAGACAACCCATCAGCATGGTGTCAGTGCAGGAGTAGTGCCTCTGTGCAGAACATATCATTAATGTATCATTGCTCATTTGATACAGTGCTTCACTCATCATGCTCATGGGATGCCAGAGATGAGTTCTCTGTAATGACCTTGCATGTGCCTCATTGGACACTCCAGACACTTGTGGATAATTTTAGCTCCCTGCTCTGATCTTCCCTGTCATCTCTTTTCTTCACTGAGCTGATAACTGTATCCATTTGCTCTGTAAGACACTGGGTGAAATCACAATACCTTCAAAAGAAGATTTTTGATATCACAGAACAGTTTCAAATTCAACACACTCCAGATACTCTGTGTGTGTGTGTGTGTGTGTGTAAGTTATATTTGCAGATTACATAAAAGTAGAAATGACTGCAAACATCTTGAAAGATAGCATTAAAACAAGTGGGACCTGCAACAAAATGTTGCAGTGCATTCCCCTCTCCTTATAGGGGCTCGTCCACATGGGCGCTTTGTAATTTGATTGATTCGGAGTGGCGGCAGGTGAACTACATGACGCAGCTGCTACTCCGATGCAATCCAGGGGCAAAGCCCCAAAGCTGCGCTCTAAAAAAGTCAGCTACTTACCCCGACTTTTTAAAGCTTGGAGCAAGGCTCTGTGCCTCTGCATAGCCTTGTTAAGAAATAAAAGAAAAGAAATAAAGGGGGGTGGAAATCCCAGTAGGGAGGGAGCACCCTGTTCCTCCCTCCTAGTTCCCTCACTTAGCTGTAAATGCGATCCATTGCATTTACAGTTTTTTTTTAAAAAAACAACAACAACACCCAGTCCCATTAGTGCTCGTGTAGGCGGGCGCAGCGGTGGTGTTGGCAAAAAAGCCCGTGACTGCGCTCCTTCTGATGTAGATGGTCAGAAGGCGTGTCAATGCAGCTGAGCCCCAGCTCACGCCACCAGGTGCAGCGTTTGCGACCTTCGTGAAGATGAGGGCTAGGAGTGCACCACCTCAAGGGTCTAGCCTGCCTTCTCTGCCCCCAAACCAATTTTCCAGTTTTCTTTTCAAACTGTCAGTACATCCTGTGGCTACTGAGAATGCGTTGTCCTCATTGGGCTGTTTTTTTTGGGGGGGGAGGGGGAGAATGGGAGTTCTCCCCTTGCATTTTTTTTTAAAAAAGACAAGATTTGTTGTACTTCTGTAGCCCTGAACATCCTGATACATCCTTCCTGCTTCTCAGTGGTCTTGTTTTAGCTCTGCCAGCACTCATTTCCTGGGCTTGCCATTAGAGAAAGTGATGTTTCCACCCCTCATTGATAAACAGAACAGATACATTAAAAAGGTTTTTTTTATTATTTTCTCTGTACTTTCTGGAGAGAAATCTCAATCCTGTATATATCCATGAAGAGAAAGTTACATATGAAATGAGCTGTACCATGTTTATATAGACTGGAGTTTTCTAGCAAGTAGTTAGAGGGGATTCATTTATTTCTACCTAGCATAACAAGGGCAGGGGGAAATAAGTGTTTGTATACTGCCATTTATCCCAGTCTTACAAGCCTGCTATCACACAGCTCAGTCAAAGTTAGCCTTATCTTTTTGCATCTTTCCTGATTCTAGAAGGGAGAATATGTCTAGAGCCATATTCACAAGTATGATTACTTCAGCTTAACAAACAATTGCTTTTGCTGGAAGATGAATTTGACTGATGTGAGAACAGGATTATGGCCCACTCATTAAAGAGCAGTATGACTCCTACATATTGTCCCTGTTTGCATGATCACAACAGCCCCAAAACTGTGACGGGCATTCTTTGGATATTTAAGCCATGCTTTGTTGCGTCATCCAAACCCAGGCAGTGGGGGTTGTGCGAGGGTTAAACAACTGTCGCATAAATTTATAAAAGACCATGGGTTATGCAAGGGTTGTTTAATCCTTGCACTACCTCTGCTGCCATGGTTGCGGTCTGAATATTTTTAATGGCCATCCGCACACGCCAGCATGTGCCACAGCACACACTGGCTTATTTTGATCATGTGAACCAGCCCATTGTGATATAGATATTCCCAAAGAAGGCCTAAGCAACTCTCTTAGGAGTCATCTGCTAATAGTGAAAGAAAGCAGTGGAGAGAAATAAGTATATACTTACATGGCCTTACTGGTTATTTCCATCATTGTGGAAAAGTACCTAAAGCTATTTGCCATTCTTCGTATCAGTTCAGGTGAGGGACAGCTCAAGTGAAAGAGGAAGCAAGTCGAAGTATAATACCTCTAGGATTCACAGACACTGATATGGAGAAATGAATCCATGAGACCACAGGGCTCCTCTGGCATTGGCAGCGTGCCCGGTTTTCTAGCTTTTGTATGCTAAATTGCATCCTCCAACCAAATTGTTTGGACCGTATTGATTAATAACTGAGCCAAGTGTTATTTTGGAGTATGAGATGACAAAAAATAAATCTGAGCAATCATCAGCCATCCGTTCCTCATAACAATAACGTTTCCACTTTTGAAGTCAAATGTGACTGTGTTGGACTTCCTGGGCAATTTCCCACTTAAATATATATTGAATCTACATAATAGCACTGTGGTCACTGTTACCAAATGGCATCCTTCCATCTTAGAGAAAAATCTGAAATCAGTGCACAGCATCCTCAGCTCCACTCCACTGATATGGCACCCCTTCCAATGTAAGAGGAGGAAGCAAAATCCCAAGCATCTCTGAGGCCATAGCTAGATGGGGCGATATCCCAGTTATAGCCCCTGGATCATCCCTGTGCACCCACATGACACACGGGGCATCCCGGGAGCAGGGAGAGACGATCCCTCCCTTGGGCTGGGATATCGCCCTACACTTTAAGCATGCTTTTTCCCAAGACCGCAGAATGTGTGGGCGCACGTCGTGGTTTGTCCCGGCTCCTCGCGAGTAACCGTGAGGAGCCAGGAGCCGGGCACCCGCCCCCCATCAGGGGTGGGGAAAGGGGAGTGGGGAATTTTTTTAAAAAAAATACGGACATTTTGGCGCTCGAGCGCTCATTTTTTAGAAAAAAATCGACA
Organism: Elgaria multicarinata webbii; assembly: GCF_023053635.1. Taxonomy (NCBI): domain Eukaryota; kingdom Metazoa; phylum Chordata; class Lepidosauria; order Squamata; family Anguidae; genus Elgaria; species Elgaria multicarinata. Next base: position 186,085,838 of record NC_086171.1, read on the forward strand.
AAATGGCAGTCGCGATGTCCTCTTCCTCCTAGGACATCGCATGCCGTGTGTAAACAGAGGGGGACGATCTCACGATCATAACATCACGAGATCATCCCCCCTCCCTCCCAGAAAACCCATAGGTCTAGCCATGGCCTGAGAGCTGGAATATTACAGGTCCCAGCAGCTGTACAACAACCCAGGCTGCACCTAGTCATGAAGGGAAAAGTTGCTATTTGCATTTCAACATGTGACCTAGAGCTGCAACTGGAGATGGAGCTGCAATTGTTCTGATCAGCTGCAGCAGCATCAACAGCTGCTGAAAGTCCATTGGGCCAAGCAGAACCCCAGCTTCCAGGTGTGCATGGGTGGGGTTACACAACCACAGTGTGGACCATGTCCATAACTGTTCTGCTCAAGCCAGAATTCAATGGGATAGACAGATGCTTCAATTGCTCAGATGCTAAAATGAACCATATTACCAAATTTATTCAAATGATTAGAAAGGCAGAGAGGCCCCTTACCACTTGTAAGAGCTACAGCAGAAAGGGAAATGTTTTAGAGACAGAAGTGAAGACATTTCATTCTCCTAAGTACTGGCATGACTCTCCTTGCCCTTGTATTTAATTTTAAGTCCTTTTTTTTTTACTTCCAAGAGATTCAAGTCTTTTAAATTGCAAAGGCTTCCAAATATATATATATATATATATATATATAGGTACCCATTGCAAACAACTGAAACTTACTGAATCCATTAACATCTTGGCAGCTCGAAGTAAAAGCTTCTTCATTATGAACAGCACTGAGTTTTGCAGAAGTCTTGTCTGAAGCAGCAACAGGCCCCATTTCTCTCTGTGTGCTGCTTTGAGTCTCCTTTTGCTTCTTGGCTAATTTCCTTCAGGATGTTTTGAAGAAGGAAGAAATCATGGTTAGATATTTCCCCCCATTAATCAAATCAAAACAACAACAACAACAACAACAACCCTTTGAAAAAGAATACAGCCCTTTTTGGCTTGAAACAACATGCAAAAGTTGTTGCAAATGTGAAGAAGCATCTTGCATCTCCATTGTAAGTGTTAGCAATGGAGAGCGCATATGCAAACCAGCAATGGCGTGCCATGGAACTTTAGAGCAAACAAAAGTGGGGGCAAGGAAATTAGAATGCAGCAGAATGGGAAAATAATGGAATAATACCAGGCAATCATCTACACCCAGCCTGGAATTGTGTGTTGATAGTTTATGCTAGGTCAACATCTTGCAGCCTAGGACTAAATCAATTCCTGCTGGGAAATGTTGCCTTGTCTCTCCCTCAGATACCAAAGCAGAAGGGGGGAAAGGCAATTGACTGAAGCATTGAGTGGAGTTCGCAAGTTATGGCCTTGTTCTGCTACTTCCTTCCCATGGTAAGCCTCCTGACTAGTTATCAACCAGGAGAGAACATTCAGAAAGGTGGCATTTATGTTACGTTTAAACTGGGTCTTTCATTTTCTATATCCAAGTGGGAATGTAATGAAAAGTCAATCCTGAAGAATTTGTATTTCCTTTTTCCTTGTATTTGTAAAAAAGTTTTCTCTGCTTCCTAACCCATACATTATGTATTCCAGGGCAAAATACATTCTTACTTTGAAACATGATTCACTTGTGAAATTCTCTAGGTTCCATTGCAAACAGGATGATGGATTAGATGGACCCTTGGTGCAGGACTATCATGTTCTTAAAACATGGTGACCATATGAAAAAGAGGACAGGGCTCCTGTATCTTTAACAGTTGCATTGAAAGGGGAATTTCAGCAAGTGTCATTTGTATGCATACAGCACCTGGCGAAATTCCCTCTTCATCAAAACCATTAAAGCTGCAGGAGCTATAGTAGAGTGACCATATACAAAAGAGGGTAGGGCTCCTGCAGCTTTAACTGTTGTGAGGAAGAGGGAAATTCTCCTTTCAATTTAACTGTTAAAGGCACAGGAGCACTGTCCTCCTTTTCATATGGTCACCCTAACTTAAAATGACCTATGAAGTATAATTTAGTAACTTTCTGTGTTTGCCACATTGAGCATTGAGGAGTTCTTTCTAAAGTTGGACGGGCTCATAAAATAAGCACAGTTTATTTTCTGAGCTATTCGGAAGTGAGCCTTGGTGAAGGCTAAGCAGTCGATTTCTGCTAAATACTAGGCTTCAGCTGTTTCCTTGTGGAGGTTCATTTGAGAAGAACTGCTCACCAGAAAAAGATCACCTTGGGTTTTACCACTTTAAAAGCAAATACAAGAAACTAAGCCAAGTGATACCAAAAAAGAAAAGAAAAGAAGCTTGCTTTCTTCCTCTTATACTAACAAACCTAGCTTAATAAAATAAACTTTCACAATGTTATCTCCTGCAGACTAATCTCAATCCATTAAGCTGGCATGTCTGCCTGTGGTGATACAATATTTCACCAATATAGCTGGTAGCACGTTACCCCTACAACATCCATCGTAAGCCATTTTGTGGTGGGACTGCAGATCTTTGAATAATGTTGTTAGTTCCACATAGATAGAATAGGAATGTATCTATCCATAGAGGCAGAGCTGGTTTGAGTGCAATTTGTACTGACTAGGCACCCCAACCTTGCTTTCCTTAAATGGACGGTAGAAGTTACAATAATTTGGTAATAAAAAAGACAGAGCCCACTTTTAATTCATATATCCAGCTACAGAAGATTCACTTTTGTTGTTAAAATATGAACAGATTGTGAATGGCGGCCAAACCTTTGGCATAAACAAGAAACGGTATCCTCTAAAAATGCGCCAACCACCTCCTCTCCCAAGATGAAAGATCCCAATCTTTGCTTCTAGCTGCCAAAAGTATTAAAAAAACAGAGAAGAGTGATCAGCTAAGCTCCTGTTGACATTTGAGTGCTCTGGTCTTCATTCGTATTGGGGTGGGGGGGGGACTCTTTAAAAAATGAACTGTGACTGTCTATAAACCAGCAGTTTGGAAAGATACTGCACAAATCCTCTGCACCAGCAAAGAACTTTGCTCACATGGCTCACATTGATAAGAAAATAAAACAAATAAAAGTAAGGGAGGAAGAGAAAGATTACTGTAAGTAGCGACTTTATGGGCATATTTTCTTTGTTTTTTGAAATCTGAATAATGAAATTAAATTATGTGAAGAATTTTCTTCTTCCAGTAGACTAAATTGATTCACAGGGGGTGGGGAAGACTCTAAATCATGCTTCCCTCTTTAAGTAAAAATTATTTTGATCCTTGTATAGGAAATCCATTTTTTTCAATGATTTCTCAACATGCTCATTTAAACACTGCAAACATTTACAGCCAAACCATGTTGAAAACTGTGGGCTGCAGATATAGCTGTCCTAAGTATTCTAGGACCATAGACTGCCTCTCATGCAGAAATGTCACAACAGAGCTCAAAGTTTAAACCACATTGGAACAAATAAATAAAGTGTGTGCAGTAACCTTATCAACCTCCTGAAAGGGAGATATGGCTCTTATCTGTGATTCCTTCCTGCCCACCTCTCTGGGTGCTACCTTTTGCAGCCATTGGCTGTGAAGCAACAAAGGAGAGCCAAATGCTTTTACTACAGGTTCCCACTGTTGGCTGTGGCCATGAATGTTTCCTCTGTGTGTGTATTGAAATTGTTTGTGGTTTTAAGACCTGCGGTGCAGTTAGATTATTCAGAGCCCCAAATGGATCTGTAGGTATCCGAAGGTTTTTTAGGCAACGTGAGGGCACATTTCATGTTGGTGGACACCTAATCCTAAAAATCAAGGGATGAAAGGACCTGTTTTAAACTTGGCATGACTAAAGCCCTACTTAAGAGCTACCAGGGTGTCAAGTTTCATCTCTTTATCTTTAAAAATGATGGAGATGTATGCATTTTTGTTAATTCTCATTGACAATAATAGTGCGGTTCTCTGAAAATGGAGTGGTTTTCCAACGAGTAATCCGGTAGTGCGGGGAGACAGAACCGCCCTGAAAATTGGGGCAGGAAATCACTTCATCAGAGCTCTGCACTGAATTACAGGGAGGAGCAGACCCGCTCTACACAACCCTAAGAAATACCTAGCAGTGATGTCTTCTTTAAAAACAAAACACTCACTTATGAGCAATAGTAGAATTAAAGGAGGTTCAGGAAAGTAAAAAGGTCTCCCTCAGAGTTTTGAAATAACAGAGCCAGGACTAGATCTACACTAATGGTTCAGGACAGATTAAAGGAAGCAGTTCTTTACACAGCACAGAGTTAAACAATGGAATTCACTAACACAAGACATAGTGATGACCAGCAATTTGGATGGCTTTAAAAGGGGGTTGGATGAATTGAGGAAATCTATTTCAAAATGTTGAAAAGAGGAAAAGAAACACAGTGTTTCACAGTGCAAGTCAATGCATGTTTTACTCAGAAGTAATTCTCATTGGATTTTTGGGGGCTTCCTCTCAGGTAAGTGGGTCGTGGATTGCAGCCTCAGCCTGTTTAACCATCTAGACTGGAAGTCGGGTATTGAGACTAAACTTTTAAAAGCCTATATTGAATTACTTGTTTGACAAACATGATTAGTCAGACCCAATACCATTTCTGTAAACTGCAAGGATAATTTTTGTAAGATGTGTTGAGTCGAAAAGGTAAGATATAAATAATATAAACAAAATCAAAACATAAATGACACACAGGCTATGTTGTGCAAACTCCATTAAAATGAATGGAAATTATACAACCATTCTTAGCAGAGTCAGGTGTACAACCCCAGTCTTGTTGAACATAAAGAAACTCCAATGCACAGATGACCAGTTTGCAGGAAATGTAACTTCCCCCTTTTATTGTAATAGAAGAGACACCTCTAGGTGTGTATTGACTTTGTTTGCACCAAGCTGCTCCTGAAAATGCAACAAATGGGGAAACACCCTATTCCTGATGGAAGCAGTGTTTAGTCCCACAGTTACCTGGTTTGCACATCACACAATGTCTTGGGTTAAATTAACCCAGGATTTGCCAGTCATGAACAAGAGCAAGCCAGCCCAGCAAATTAATAACCTACAATTGTCCCATTCGTAGGCTGTTATCATGGCACCTGAACCTAGACTTCCTGGGTTGTTTGGGGTTTAAACAACCCAGAGTTAACCTACAATTTGTTGTTGCATTAACTTATTATTATTATTATTATTATTATTATTATTATTATTATTATTTATATAGCACCATCAATGTACATGGTGCTGTACAGAGTAAAACAGTAAATAGCAAGACCCTGCCGCATAGGCTTACATTCTAATAAAATCATAATAAAACAATAAGGAGGGGAAGAGAATGCAAACAGGCACAGGGTAGGGTAAACAGGCACTGGGTAGGGTAAAACTAACAGTATAAAGTCAGAACAAAATCAAGTTTTAAAAGCTTTAGGAAAAAGAAAAGTTTTTAGCTGAGCTTTAAAAGCTGCGGTTGAACTTGTAGTTCTCAAATGTTCTGGAAGAGCGTTCCAGGCGTAAGGGGCAGCAGAAGAAAATGGACGAAGCCGAGCAAGGGAAGTAGAGACCCTTGGGCAGGTGAGAAACTTGGCATCAGAGGAGCGAAGAGCACGAGCGGGGCAATAGTGTGAGATGAGAGAGGAGAGATAGGAAGGAGCTAGACAGTGAAAAGCTTTGTGGGTCAACAGGAGAAGTTTATATAGGATTCTGAAGTGAATTGGAAGCCAATGAAGAGATTTCAGAAGCGGAGTTACATGGTCAGAGCGGCGAGCCAAGAAGATGATCTTAGCAGCAGAGTAGTGAACAGAAACCAATGGACTGATGTGAGAAGAAGGAAGGCTAGTGAGAAGAAGGTTGCAGTAGTCTAAACGAGAAATAACCAATGCATGAACAAGAGTCTTGGCAGAAGAGACAGACAAAAATGATCGAATCCTGGCAATATTATACAGGAAAAAAACGACAGGATTTAGCTACTGCCTCAATATGAGGAATAAAGGAGAGCGAGGAATCAAATATAAAGCCAAGACTACGAGCTTCCTTGACTGGAGTAAGTGTAACATCATTGACAGTAAGAGAGAATGAGAGATGTTGAGAAGGTTTAGGAGGAAAAACAAGCAATTCAGTCTTTGCCATATTAAGTTTCAAACGACGATGAAGCAACCAAGCTGAGATATCTGAAAGACATGCCGAGATACGATCGTGAACATCAGGAGAAAGATCCGGAGATGAAAGATATAATTGTGTATCATCGGCATACAGATGATATTGGAGGCCATGAGATCGAATAAGATTACCCAAGGGCAACATGTATAAAGAAAACAACAACGGACCAAGCACCGAGCCTTGCGGAACCCCTACTGAAAGGGGAAAAGAGGAGGACGAGCTGCCATTAGCCAACACGCTGAAAGAGCGACCCGCTAGATAGGAGGCAAACCAGTTATAGACAGAGCCACAAAATCCAAGGTCATGAAGGGAATCTAAAAGAAGATCATGATCAACCGTGTCAAAGGCTGCAGTTAGATCAAGGAGAATAAGAACGGAATAATGGCCTTTAGACTTGGCAGTAAGAAGATCATTGGTAATCTTAGCAAGGGCTGTTTCAGTGGAATGCAAAGGACGGAATCCAGATTGAAAAGGATCCAGAGCAGAGTTACTAGAAAGAAAATCAAGACAACAAGAGTAGACCACACGCTCCAGGATCTTTGAAACAAACGGCAACAAAGAGACAAGTCGGTAGTTAGACAGAGATAGCCTATCAAGAGTAGGTTTCTTGAGAATAGGAGAGACTGTAGCATGTTTAAAAGCAGAAGGAAATGAACCAGAGGACAGAGAAAAATTAATAATATGAAGCAAGGAAGGGAGGATAGCAGGGATAAGATTAATAAAGATGCGAGAAGGAATCGGATCACAAGAACAAGTGGAAGGCTTCGAAGAGCGCAGTATTGTAGACAGTTCATCAGCTGAGACCGAAGGAAACACAGAGAAATTTGCAGGAGGAACTGACAGATGAGGAACAGGAACTGGAAGAGGAGCAGAGCTGGCCAGATCAGAGTGAATAGTTTGGATTTTAGCATTGAAAAAAGAGGCAAAGTTATTAGCAGACAGAGAGGCGGGGAGAGATGGTGGATTAGGCTTCAGAAGAGAATTGAAGGACGCAAAGAGCCGCTGAGGATGCCTAGCATTTGACTGGATCAACGTTGAGTAATACTGCTGTTTGGCCAATGAAATGGCAGAAGAGAAAGAGGAGAGTACAAATTTGTAATGGACAAAGTCCGCCCAGTCCCTGGTCCTACGCCAAAGGCGTTCAGCTGCCCGGGAACAAGAGCGAAGGTAGCGGAGGAAAGAGGTGAGCCACGGTTGGGGTTGAGAGGGGCGAACTATCCGAGTTGTAGATGGAGCAAGATTATCAAGAGTTGCAAATAAGGAGGAATTAAAGAAGGAGACAGCTGAGTCCAAGGAGACAGCCGAAAAGACAGAAGGAAGAGAGGAGGCTAGAGACTGAGAAAAAGCTTCATAATTGATAGATTGCAAGTCACGACAAGAGCGAGAAGCGGGACGTGAAGGAGGAGGATTATGAGTAATATTGAAAGAAACTAGGTGATGATCTGACAACGGAAAGTGAGCAGGAGAAAAGTCCAAAACAGAGCAATTCCGAGTGAGAACAAGATCCAGACAGTGTCCAAGGGAATAAGTGGGTACATCAGACCAAAGCTTAAGATCATAAGAGGAAGATAATGAGTGAAATCGTAGAGCTGCAGCGTCTTGAGGGACATCCACATGAATATTGAAGTCACCCAAAATAAGAGTAGGACAGTTATCAGAGAGGAAAAAGGACAGCCACGAATCAAAATCAGAGATAAATTTTGAGGACGAGCCTGGGGGGCAATACAGAACTGCAATCCGCAGTCGCAATGGAGTGAAAAACCTCACCACATGTACCTCAAAGGAGGAAAAACAATATGAAGGTGGAATGGAAAGAGGCTGGAACTGGCACAAACTAGATAATAAAAGACCCACACCACCACCCCGACCCTCTGGGTGACTAGTGTGAGAGAAAGAGAGTCCTCCAAGAGAGAGGGCAGCAGAGATGGCGGTATCATGGGCGGGAAGCCAGGTTTCAGTAAGAGCAAGGAGGTGGAGAGACCTAGAGATAAACAAGTCCTGAATGACAGGGGCCTTAGAAGCAACAGAGCGACAGTTCCATAAGGAACGCGAGAAAGGCAGCTGAAAAGAGGGGAGATACCGAATAGGAACTAAGTTAGGAGAGACGAAATTGGAACGAGCCATAAGGAACAGATATGAGGAGACTTTTGGTTAATCCCTAAACAACCCTGATGTCTGGGTTTGGACATAATGGTAACAGCCTACAAATGGGGGATAATCATAGGTTGTTAATTGAAAGCAGAAGAAAGGAACTTATTGGAGGCATCACACTCATTTATTCCTACACCCACCTGCCAGACAGCACTCACCATATAGTGTTTTATTTCCACTGAAGCATCTCTGCACAACTTAGTATATTTTAGTCAATATAATCATAAACTTCCTAGATTTTCATCTTGGTTATTTGCAATAAACAAAGGAAATAACCACAGGGTGCATAACATAGCAATGGAGTGCTCTATTTCAGTGTATTCTATAATGAAAAAATATGCCCGACTTCTTTGTCCATTTCTGCTCTGCTCTCTTATTGTAGGCTGCTGCTAGGCAAGCATGTCATCGCCCAGATGAAACTGCATTCCATTAGTCTAGCTTCAAGGTTACAAAGACATAAGGATTAGAGGCTTCCCCTCATGTGTTCACACTTCCCTGAGTTAAACTGATCTTGAATTCTAGTTTAACTAGGAGGGATTCTGAAATAAATTTTGCAGAGCACTGTGGATGTAGGGTTTGCTACAGTTTGAAGTTCCATTGTGTCTTTTACCTCTGTTACCCATGCACCCATGTGCATTGGTAAAACACTACTAATCCCCCCGCCCCCCAATCTTGATGTGATCAAACATATTATTGCATGGCAATACTTTTCTGTGGCATTTTACTAATGTGCACATGTGCTCAGGATTCCATGATCTTGCTCACACCCTTCTCCGTGGCAGCAGGGAAATCATGCACAGGGGAGCAAGGTAAGCCTGTGGCTTTCTTCAAGCTAAAACTAAGGAGAAGTGATGCCTAGAGGACCTAGTGCCTAGATTTGCTTTTTTTTTCCCCTCCTCCCTCCCAATCCCCTTTCCTTTTGTGTCATGTCTTTTAGATTGTAAGCCTGTGGGCAGGGACTGTCAAGAAATACTTTTGTTAGCCGCCGTGAGAGTCTTGTTTGGCTGAATGGTGGCATAAAAATGCTTAAATAAATAAATAAATAAATAAGGACAAAAAATCAGTTAAAGCCTCTGATATGTTTTGGCCCCATGCTTTGCAGAGTCATACCACACCTCCATCTTAGAGTTGCAGGGGTTAGGTGGAGTCCTTTGCACTTGACAGGCTCTGGTGCAGAGAAGGTCCATTTGCCACCTCCTCCTCTCCCCTCCAGAGCTGGAAAGGAGAGGTTGAAGTGTCAGCTTGCACCAGTGCCTGGCCATAAAGCCAGAGAAAGCTGTTGTGTCTCCACCTCTCCCTTTTACTGGGGGTAGGAGCTTTGTTTTCTATCCTCCCTTCTCAACTTGGACCTGGAGAGAAGAAGAGCTTTTCCCCTGACCTCACACTGCAATTCAGCGATGTAGAATGAGGTGAGGGAGAAGATCCTGTCCCTTGGGATCAGGCATGGGTGGGCAGAATCCTAGTGACAACAAATGTTTGGGTGCACATTAAGGCCAACCAAACCAACATTTCTTTACTCCTACATATGCTCCTGTAGATAAATACAAGCATACCCAAAACTAATATTGATACCCATGTTCACATAATTACATCAAGAAAGCTCTCCCTGCCACGCCCCCGGCCAAGGTTTTATCAATGCATGGGTGCCCATCAGCAGGAGAAACTGATGGTACTGAAAGCTGTGACACCATGCATAGCGCTATGCAGAATTTGAAAATAAAAAAGAGAAAAATAGAGCATTCCTAATGCAACAGTTCCATTTCAGAAATGGGACTGACAGGACCAACTCTGTAAACCAAGGAAAACTTTGGATGAGGACAATTATGGAAGAATCCCTACAAAGGGATGCCAGGTTGGCATATTATTAAAGACAGAGGTATTCTGAGTGACTCCCAGGCCTTTGCTAGACCTAACTGAAAATCAGGGGGAGAGGAGGGGAGAGGAGGGGAGATCTTGCATTATGAATAACGCGAGATCTCGCCCTCATTTACATGTAAGGCGCGACGACCTCAAAAAGAGAGGCCACCTTTTTTTTTTTAAAGAGGCAGGAGTGGTCCACTGATCCTGTGCAAAGGTAGGTGTTTTTTTAATTTTTTTACCAACTTTCCCTGCTCCCCCCACCCTAACCCCGGTGGGTGCAGCTCCCGGCTCCATGCAAGTAATCGCGCAGAGCTGGGAAAAGCCATGGAAATGGGCCACATGCTCACAGTCTTGGGTTCAGCCTGAGACCGTGGAAAAAAACAGGCCCAAAGTGTAGGGCTGCATCCCGGGGCCAGGGAGGGATGCTCCCTCCCTGATTCTGGGATCCCATGTATGTCATCTGGACACACAGGGGTGATCCTGGGTATCAGCCCGGGATAACTGCTGGTCTAGCTAAGGCCCCAGTTTCAATATACCCATGCCTGATGCCAGTGTAACCCTATAATGCATCATTCCTTCCTAGTTCAGTATTTTCTCATGGAAGTCATGGTCATAATGTACAAAATACCCTTCAGCTATCAACATTTGCACATTCCATTATGGTTTCAGTTACTATGCAACTATTTATGATTATCCAGAGGTACACCATGACAAATTCATTGACAGCATAGATGAACCTTGGACTACCTATGACCATATCCAATGGGTTTCCCACCATCCGGTGGAGATGTCATTAACTATGGACAGAGTAGTGATCTCATGTGCATGAACATTTTCTCCTTTACTGCACAGCTAGCTAATTAAGTGACAAAAACTACTCTTCATCAACCATGTTCTGATGAACAACTCTTATGATGGTGCAACATCAGCTTTTATACATATAGCCCAATGTTGTGGATATTTACCCTGAGTTAGGCCCCTATAAGTTCAGTGGGACTTACTTCCACAATAGAGTGCACATTGCTACAGTCTTAGGGTATTAATGTATGGCTGTTTTGAAAAGGAATGCATAGACATCCAATCACAACTGTCCACATGCACTGGTGATGTCAGCTTATGCCGTTCTTTTGTCTGTAACTGACTAGACTCATTACAGGCAGGGACAAATTCAGGACCAGTGTGGTGCAATCTGCCTGAAAGGCATCACATTTTCAGTTGGCAAGAAAAGTAAGCTGCTTTCCCATTTTCAGTTGTTCTAGGTTAGTGCAAAACACTGAAATAAAAGTATGAGAAAACACTGTACTGATTTGTCCTTAAGGAAACGGGGGGATATTACATATTTCATAACGCACAACAAATTGTATAACTAACACTATATTTCATGGTAGATGGCCAGGTGGTCTCTAATTTTATGTACCTTTACACCTCATACAGCAATAATTACAGTATTTCTGTCCATATGCTCTTTAGTTATGGTAGTCTTCTGGATTTGCTAATAGAACACAGCTACATGCATTGCCTGGCACCAGGAGTTCATCAGATTTCTCAGTGGGAAATGCTAATCTAAAATGAATGAGTCCTTAATAATGAACACTCTGGACTGCTGAGGCAAACCACCACCAATGCTTTCAAAAATGGTTGTAAACAAAGGTGAGAACTGCTTATTAAATTCAGTTTAAATTAGTTCTGTCAACGAGTGGCTAGATGCTTTGATGCTTCCATTTCTTTTTTTAAAAAAATGGCAAAGGGCTAGATTTGGCAAGCTAACTTTGCTGTTAAGGAAACAAACAATACTGTTTTGATTTGAATGGTCCATACTGAATGGTATACTAGGGTTTCAAAGGCACATGTGCAGCAAAGCAATTCCAAGTGATCCTGTTGCCCTGTAGATGACACAGGGGATCTTGAAACACAGGCCTGGACATTCACCTGCTTCACATAACAACCAAAATGGTTACCAGAATGCATGAGGATTTTGCCGGTATGGATCAATAGTATTGGTGAAGGGGGGAACCCTCCACAGACCAAGTTGTACAAAAGACAATTCACATTCCTTCCTGAAAATTCTTCCCTAGACTAGCCATTAGTTGCAGAAAAGGGCAACTAAAATCTCCCCTATGAGGGAAAGTTACTACAGATGGGATTGTTCATCTTTGAAAAACGAAGCTAAGGGGAGAGATGATAGAGGTGTATGATGCATGGTGTGGAGAATGTGGATAGGGAGACATTTTTCAGAACTCAGGGTCATCCCATGAAATTGTTTGGTGGGAGATTCAGGACAGATAAAAGGAAATAATTCTTCACACAGAGCATCGCTAAACTATGGGATTTGCTACCACAAGATGTAGGTATGATCACCAATTTGGATGGCTGTAAAAGGGGTACTGGATAAATTCCTGGAGGAGAAGGCTATCAATGGCTACTAGTCATGATAGCTATGTACTACCACAAGTATCAGAGGCAGTAAACTTATGTGCTCCAGTTCCCGGGGAAAATGGATGGGAGGGTGCTATTGTACCATATCCTGCTTGTGGGTCCCTGGTTGACAATTGGTTGGTCACTGTGTGAACAGAGAGCTGGACTAGATGGACCCTTGGTCTTACCCAGCAAGGCTCTTCTTATGCTCTTATGTTCATTATAAAAATGTGTCACTACACCACTGTACAAAGGCAGAGGCTTTACAAAATGACAAAGTACAAAGTATTCCATTATTGGCTATTAATTCAGAGGAAGGTACAATACATATTGATTGATTGATTGACTGATTTAATGTATAGCTTGCCTTTTCATTAAAATAGTGTTCAAGGCAGCTAGCAAGGTAGACCTTCAGCTGCCCCCCCACCCCTTCAACTGCCCCCACCCCAGAAAAAGTCAAACTGAAACTCAACCTATAGACATTTAGTTGATTTTCAAAGCTGTTTGAAGGCGCTGCAGTCCTGCTACCGGGGTGGGTGGAGGGGTGGGTGGGGATCAAATTATCGAAAAGATTAACGCATCTAACACTGCTAGAACTTGACTTCTAGGCTGCCTGTGTGTTGAGCTGTCTTCTGAATGACAGAAGCATTTATCTGAAAATGCTTCCCTTCCACAAATAAGGCAATTGAAACACTATCTCTGAAGTCCTGACAAGCTGTATCAATGACAACTCCTGCTCTCTTCCCTGACCAGCTTCCCATAAACACAACAACTGGAACATCCAGGGACAGTGGCTTTCATCACATTAGTGTCAACTCTTTACAGATCACAGGCTGTATAAATGTGAAACAGGCAGGAAACTCACAAGTCAGTTATCAGACACTGAGAAGTTGTGTGTGTGTGCGTACTATGCTTCATTCATGATGCAAATGAAAAGGTGTATGAAGAAAGAGTTCCTGGATGGATATGTCTAAGAGGAATGAAACAGAAGAAACAAAAATGTGCTGATGTAAAGGAATATCAAAATGTCGATAATAAAGATTAACTCATATATAACTTCCACTTGCCCAAGAGTGTTTAAAACAAGAACAGGAGAACGTAGTTTATCAAACTGCTTTCTAGGCAAGAGGGAAGAAAGTGTCTCTGAAGCATGATTGGCATCTAACAAGGTTTGGATTTCAATTAGAATGTGTAATCGTTACAGACCTGTTGATATAATATATTATCCGGGGATAAACAAACCTTGAACTTTCTTCAGTCTCTGATTAATTACACGTTGAAACAGATGTAATGAGTGAAAAGGTAGTTAACCACTTGTTGCAAAGCCAGGGGCTTCTGATCTGCTTCTGGGATAAGTGATTGTATAAAAAATAGGAGGATTGTTATCTCTGGTGGGTGAGGCTGTCATTTTAAAAGGCTTTTTGTTAGCGCTACACATCCTAAATTGAAATGGCTAAGACAGGCAGGAAGGTAATGCTGGAGTGTTATAGTAAATGGTTAGTGATAATCTGGGTCTTAGTGGGCCCTAGGATTGTTTTGAAGAATATGCTGGAATGTATTAAAGTGACTGGAGTAAAGATCTACCCAAAAGCAGGGGTCAAGTTACAGGAAGCCAGATTCCAGCTGGACATCAGGAAAAACTTCCTGACTGTTAGAGCAGTACAACAATGGAAACAATTACCTAGGGAGGTCGTGGGCTCTCCCATACTAGAGGCATTCAAGAGGCAGCTGGACAGCCAACTGTCAGGTATGATTTAAGGTGGATTCCTGCTTGAGCAGGGGTTTGGACTCGATGGCCTTAAAGGCCCCTTCCAACTCTACTATTCTATGATTCTATGAAAAGATCTAGTCCCATCTCTGATCAGTGTAAAAGGATATTGAGGGACACACTCACACTGCACTGTTATCTTCACCTCCTTTATCATCTCATTCCCTTTCTCATTTCATTTGATTTTTTTCCTTCTTAATGTTTCCCTTCCTCCCTATTGTTCCACCTTTGTTGGAGATGAAATATCCTTGAACCCACTGGATGGGTAACTATGAATTTCATCTAAAAATGCGAGGCAATTTAGAATGGCTAGGAAACTAAGGATTGTTAAGAATCTTTGAAACTAAATGGGGTGGAGGAAACAGCAGCAGGTAAGGGCAGTCTTCCTTTGGGTCATTGCCAATGCCATTCTTAAACTAGTGATATTATTTCCTTTATGAAATACTTTGTATCAATGAACTGATGAATGAGTCTGGTACAAACTTGAGTTTGTGATCATAGGCAATGGTTATGCTTTATCACCTGATTTAATGGGTTGCAAATTTGAAGCTAGGTTAAATCACCAGATTAACACAGATCGTAGATTAATTTGGATTAAAGACAGGGAGAATGAGCCCTGGGTAAAATAGCCTACCTCTCCCTATGTCTGAAAGCATCTGTTACGCTCGTCTTACATGGTACCTACTGCTGTTTCATCTGCAACAGTGCTTGCCTTTGCTTGCCCAGCAATTGCTGTAGCTGCCCCATAAAAAGGGACTGCCCAGACACAATCTTTAACAAGAGTTGCTGCTGAGCTGACTATTCCATTCATTTCAAAGAGGCTCAACGTGGGAACCTTATGCCAGCCCTTTTAAAAAATGCATGAAGAATGGCACAGCGGCAGGGCTTGCTGGATTGTATCCTGAAAATACAAAGAGAATGGATGTTTTATTTATGTTCATATATCCCGCAGAAAGCAAGAATAGATTCAGCGAGTAAATGGTGTCATTTTCCAAAATGCCAGTATACATTTAGCCAAATAATCCTTCATGAATCACGTCTTTTAAGAACAACTCCATCTATTACCTTATGTATGAGATTGCAGTGGAAATCCAATGCAGTCCCTGCACAGCACCAATCCTCTACACTAGATGTTAAGTGTGTAGTGAGTGAGTTGCAAATAGTGGCTGGGGAGTCATCTTGAGGTTGCAGAAGTCTCCAAAAATCTTAGACAAGATAGAATATACTCTCAGAGCTCCTGAAGCTTGAAACAAGGACCTAGCCCAGTGAGCTATGGTAGGCTGTATGTCTTCAGGCATAAAAAAGAGCATAGCGATAAGCAACATTCATCTCTCATATTGGCAGACAATATGTCGCCCCTGGATTGACCCAGGGCATGATCTAAAGATCAATGAAATTGCAAACTTTAGTCGATTTGGGTGCAGCTGCCCACAGCCTTTGAAGAGATCAGAGTATTTCTGAAGCCAATGGTTGAGCTGTATTATGGGGGGATTGTAGGAGATGTTTGCTGGAGATGCAGTGTCAATTCCTTAAGGAAACAGGCAGGGGCAGATAGAATATCTGGATATTTTGTTTTAAAAAAATACAGAATGATATCCACAGATTATGCTCCTTCCTGTCTTCAGAAATACCCATCTGAGTAATATTGTCTCAGTCTGAGCTTTTCTATGCAAGGCAATTAATTGACTGTATCTATTTTCAGTTTCGTCACGGAATTGAGATCCGAGTACTACACCAACAGCTTATTCTTTCCTGCTTTTCTTCTACATAACCTCTAGGTGGCACTGTGGTATAGGAGAATAGCAGAAACGCACAAGTGAAAATGGGTTTTCTTTCGCTTTCACAAATAATACCAAATTTCTCCTGCTTTAAAAGAAGTTGCAAAAACTACTGTTTAAAACAGTAACAAAAGTGGAAGGTCATAACATCATCTAAGGAACCCACAAACAACTGTGAGTATGGAATGATGTGCACACATTCATTCATTGTTATATACTGCTTCTTGGCTGTATTGTTTTTTATTGTAGGGGTTGTTTTTTTAAACCAGTTTTTAACTCTGTATGCCACCTAGAATACTTTGTATATAGGCGGGTTATTGAATAAATAAATAAATGTGTACATACTAAGGGTAATCTATGATCTTAATCAATTTTCAGGCAGCAACAAAATTAATTGAATCGGGAAAAGGGGCATATATGTTCCTGCCTTTTACTAATTGGAAAAATCATATGGCTTTTATGAATGCTCTTCCAAGAAAAAAAATCTAATATTCATAAAATATTATAGCAATTGTCGGCTAAGTGCTAAAAGCTGTTTTAAGGCAGGATTATAGCTCTTAGAGATATGAACAATATGAAATGAATAAATTAAGCTAAACAAATACATTTACGATTCATCCTTAACTAAGTCACATTTATCTCTTTCTTGGTAAATATCGGAAAATGTAAGATGGCCAAAAGAGTAATCAGAAGATACTCTTCTTCTTTTTTTAATCTAAGATGATGCAGTGCTCAAACCAGTTAAACCAGAGCACTTGCATCTTTGCTGATTTACACAATTTTAAATCTTGTAAATCAAAGTTCACTTAAAAGATATGCAAAGATCAAAGTGATAAGGCAGCATTACAGGGGGGAGCCTCAAATTTACGCATACACAGCAGACGCACACCTCTTGGATGGATGAGTCTCTCCTCCTCCCACTCAGAAAGGTAGATCAAACACAGTAAAACACAGGATGTTTTAACTAATTTTCCAGTCTGGCAACTGTAATGACGTTACAGTACCAGTAGCCAAGCACTGTGTGCAACCCTTGGAAGGACTACATCTCCCTCTGCCCCCTGGGTTTTGCCTCCTAACACAGTGTGTCGGAAATACAAAGAGGGAAGGAGAAAACAGACAAGCCTCCTTCCTGTCTTCTCCCTATGGGCAGGACACTTCTGCTCTCGTTGCCATTGCCACCTACTAGGATGGAAAAGGAGGCATGTTTATGGTGGCTAGCAGGGATGAGCTGGGAATTCTTCTCCAGCTTGGATTTAAACCTGAGCCAAAAAGGAATTTCAGGGCTTTTAAAGCTGGTGTGTTCTTTTAATGCATTCTTTAGGAGACTCTCACAGCCACACTTGAGTTCAGAAAAACTCACTGGCATGTCTACCTTTGGGCCACCTTACACAATACCTAGCATATTGCGGTTGCTTCTCCATCTGTAGTTGCTCCTATGACACTCTAAAAGGAACAATAAACCTTCTGTCTGGTTGTTTGATTGCACTTGTCTTGCATACTTCCATAATATGCCAGAGACTCACACTTCTCCAGGACAATGGGTGTCACAGGTGTGTTATGTAAACATACAAGTTCAATTGAACAATGCAGGTGTAAACTTATACATTCCCTCAACAGCATGACAGAAGTGATGGCAACCATGTGCTTCGGGGAACCGGTAAAGCAGCCCTTATGTCTGGAATATTACAGTGTGTTTTGAGTAAGAAGTACACACAGGAATTCTCTGTCAGAGAAGTTACCCCTTTGAAACAAGTGAATTAATTAAGCCCAAAGAAAGAAGGGATGTCAACAAGTCTGCAGGAGTGGCTTCCTCTTAACACACATTTCACTAAACACGCTTTTGTAACAAATCAAACATTCCTACCTATATGACTTGAGCAACTTGGGCCTAATCTACACCAAGCAGGATATTGCACTATGAAAACGGTATGAAAGTGATACATAAAAGGCAGGAGCCACACCAAGCAGGATATAGCAATATGAAAGTAGTATATGATAATAAAGACATTGAGCAGGGAGTTGGACTCCATGGCCTTATAGGCCCCTTCCAACTCTACTATTCGATGATTCTATGTATCTTATGGGCCCCAACAGTTGGCAGTGCACTTCAATACTGCTATAAAGCAGAAGTGTGGCTCCTGCCTTTTATATACTGCTTTCATAGTGAAACATCATGCTTGGTGTAGATTAGGCTATTGTCCAGATCCATTTGATTTTGGTAATGTTGTGACAATGGAATCATTGTAGACTGGTGAACTACTCAATTCATATTGTACTGCTAGTGGAGATGATGTGGGGAATTTCCTATGGGGTTCACCTATCCCCCATTATCTTTATGTTCCTACCTGATTGCTGCCACTTCAACCCATCTCCCTTCCAATTAGAGTACCTCTAAGCACCCATCATTTCATTGTGTACTACTAGACACTGATCATTCCCCAAACACCCTCAGCTCCATTTTTGTGCTGCCGATAAATACAGAAGCCTCAACCATCTCCTCTCTTTAAAAGATCTTCCCAAGTCTCTGAAGTTTCAAAAGGGTTTAGCAATGACACACACACTTAGCAAACTAGCCAGAAAGGGGTAGGAGCTGAAACAACTCTTGTAATGAAGTCAGTGAGAGCCCCAAATGCTCACTGCCTCCTCTCAGATATACTATTTCCTGAAGGAAGTAGAGGACAGTTATGATAACTTGGTCTTCACCCTGTTGTTAGTTTCCTTTTAACTTCTACAGACAGAGACGATGGTCAACAAGACTGCAAGGGGTGAGTGGGGTATGAAGGTCATGGATTTTAATTGCAAAAGAAAGCAACCATGATGAATTTCACTACTTTTTTGCTACGTTGGTGGTGGGGGCCTTGGTGGTGGGAATACTGGGTTGATGGTGTACTTAAAAAAACACAAACTATTGCAAAAATAAAAAAATAAAAATCCAAAATACCAAAAACAAACAACAGATGGCAAAAAGTGGTAAAAGCAAAAGTAATTTGTAAGAAAGAAGAACAAAAGGGAAAAAAACCTGCAACTCCAATGAGCATGCTCAAGAAAAATCATATCCAGCTAGGTACTTACAAGTAATAGGAGTAGGAATATGCATTTCTTCTAAATATGCAGTCAGATGAAGAAAATGTCCAAAAGTGGGGAAGAAGGAGAAAAGCATGATTAGACTTTATATCCATTATTTTAAGTTTGAATTGTACACAGCATTGCAGTGCTTCCTCTAGTACCCAATTTGCATTTACTTCGTCTACGTTTTGAGCACTGCTCTAAGGTTTGATAGCTTATCTACTAGAACAGGAATTCCTGGGTTCTACGTCTATAACTGCCACTAATGAATTGCATAGTCCTGGGCAAGTCACTTCACCATGATTTGAATCCTTTCCAAATGGCAGTAATACCTACCCATGTCTGTAGAACAATTTAAGTCTATCACCGAAAATCATGAAGAAGAAAAGCTTGGTGCTATAAAATGAGAAGTAGAAGGGCTAATGTAACACTAGGGTTTAGCTGAAAGTAGGGATGTGTGAGAAATTGGCTCAGCTGAAGTTTTTTTAAATGGATTCATCCAATTCTTCTGGACCTGAATGCAATTTGTGGTCAGAAATCCATATATTTCTGAGCTTGCAATCTATTTCGCAAAACAAAAACAAAAAATGCATTCAGAAACATGCATGTATTTGCTAAATACGCAATGAAAAATGTGTACATTTTCAAAACGTGCACAAGAGGCAGCTGGACAGCCATCTGACATGTATTCTTTAATGTGGATTCCTGTATTAAGCAGGGGGTTGGACTCGATGGTCTTATAGGCCCCTTCCAACTCTACAATTCTATGATTCAATGCAAGCATCAAAAATGCATACATTAAAATGCATAAATGTGTACATTATGAAAATGTGTACAATTTTTCATATGTAATTCTTTTTTAATCACTGGAGCAGAAATGGGACAAAATGAGCTTGGCCTGAACAAAAACTGCTAATCTTTGCAAGACCAAGACTGATACATCTGTCCATCCCTAGAAGTTCACTAGCAAACATTTTAAGCTTGAAGAGGGGTGTTTTTGGAGGGGCAGGAGGGGAGAAGGTTTCACAAAAGTCCTCTTTGCTCACCTTTGTTATCTATTTGTAGTCCTGGCAGATACAATTATTGTTTTTCCTGCTGCTGTGGGGCAACTTTCGCCATCTTTTTTTTTTTTTTTACCCAGTATGTTTCAAAGTTCATCCAAGAAGCATCATCTATGCTCCATCTTCAACTGTCATTACATAATCAATGTCATGATGATGTAGGCAGTGACATTGGACTAAGTGATGATATTTCATCCCAAATCATTGCTTCCTACTCTCAATCTGGAATCTCATGGGTAACAAAAGAAGGACAAAAATGGTGCCCGAAAGCAGGGGGGGGGAGAGCAATTGCTGCCAGAGCAAATGGGATAAACATGATGCTTGCAGTCATTTCATCAACATGATGAAGTAAGGGGGCATTTTGGCTCAGCACAACTAAATACAAGTTGATAGGCTCATTTCACTTCTTATATTTCCCAGTAATGGAACTGCTTCTGTATATGAACGTGTAATAATTAAAGTCTGCACATGTCATAACTCTTAATTATGTGTTCTAGACATAAATGATATCCCGGTAAATATTTTGGTTTACAATACATTCTTGGAAAGAGTAATGGGTTAGCAAGGATCCTAACCATGCCAAAACTAGTGGTAGTAGCTAGTTGAGAGTGTGCGCGTGCACATACACACACTTTTAATATTTATACATCTTGCACAGAAATCATCTGTTCGTAGGAAATACAATTAAAACTGCATGTAGATTTTCATGCATTATTCACACATGCATATACATCCTATACAATTGCACACAGTACCCCACTGATGCATTGCCCAGTCTGAGTATTCAGATAACATCAATTATTATTACAAAACTGCCCTAAACCTGCTATGGGACATATGCAAACATGTGCTACACATGGGACTCTTTATGCTACTGAAGCTGTGTGTACATAGCCCTGTAAGTAAATCAGTGATGATGGCAATAAGCTGTTTGGAGGGGATGATTTATTTCCCACTTCTTCTCTGCCAAACAGATAATTGGTTTGATTGCTGATTGGTTAACAGAGCTACACATGGACAGCCCTGGCAGCTATACATGCATTCTGTGGGATTGCAGACATCTACAGTCAAGGAACCAAGTACATATAATTCTCTCTTTGGAAATAAGAACTTCTTATGGCTATCTTCTCTAGTATTCCATATCTATATATTTATTTAATTAAGACTCTTCTGTGGCAATATACAATATCCAACCAATGTCGTGCTTGAACCTCTCAACTTCTAAAGAGGTGGTATAAAATTTGGGATGTCCTTTCACAATGGATATTTGAGAGCTGGGCCCCAAACTTATACTTGTGAAACAATGCATCATGGTACAAGTTGTCCTCTCTTGACAAATGTGACATCACATTGTGTCATAGGTGATAAACAAAAGCAAGTACAGTGAAACATGGTGAACTTCAGCTTAACATTTAATTCTTTGACAATACTTTTAGTTTTCCTCATCCAAGAGAATGAAGAAGATAGTCAGTTCTTGAACATGATCACCAACACAAGTTGTCTTTACAGCTATTAACATTTTCTCTGCAATCAGCAAATGACTTTCTCTAGAATAGGTCAGTATTAGCCATATAGGATCTTCAATTAGACAAGAGATGAATTTTCCCCATTTCTTTTCTTTATTTTTTCATGGTTTCACTGTGGCCTGCATTACACACCTCCTGAATCCCAGTTTAACTAAGACAATTTCTAAAATCAATCCTGGAAGGAATTGAAGCATCTGCAGATTGATAAACATTTGGTTCCTTTGCATTCTCATTCTCTCTCTCTCTCTTTTCATTGTCAATGTGCATATGCACATGGGAAAAAGTAGGAATGCGGGAGAATTTTGTCTGGTTACCATTTTGATAAGAACTTGGGAAATTTGCCCCTGCTCAATCAATATGAAAACTGAAATGCAGTTCTCCTTCAATATTCACATTTCTCAGAATTTTGTGATGCAGTTCTAAAAAAAAGTGTACAAAAATGCATGTATTAAAGTGCACACATAAATATGCATGCATAAATATGTATATTAGTGAAAAAGCCATACAGAAACTATTACACAAGGGGAAAATGCTTGAAAAAGGTGTATTGTAGGCAGAATTGCAGACAAAATTTGTACATTCAGGGAAATGCACCTAAAAATGAATACAAACTGCAATGCATACTATTTTTTAAAGTCCCAAAGTGCTGTGGAAACAAGATGTAACAAACTGAAGTTGGAAAAATGAGAAACTGAAAGAAATGGAAATTCACAGATTCATCCATCCCTAGAAAAAAGCTATCTTTATATGATCATCGTATGTATGATTATGTGATTTCTTTTTGTGTAGTGTTTTATTGATGTGCACACTGAAAAAATGCCACACAAAAAGGATCTTGATATAAGAGTCTTGATGTACAATCACATCAAGACTCTTCTTCTTTTGCAATGTTTATCAATGCACACAAGTGCACATATACATTGTCAAAATGCCATGCAAACAGAATTAGGATACAATAGCACACATTAATACATTAAGATTGCTCTTTTGTAGTGCTTTATTAATGCAGACATGCACATCAGAAATGTACAGACTGGGGAAATACGTGAATGAACTGGAGGAACTGAAAGACACAGCAAACTGCATGTGCAGAGTGCTGTGTTAAAACTGAGAAATAAACCATGGAGCACTGGTATCATTTTAGAAAAAGGGCCATGTAATCTGGAGAGAAATTAAGAAGATTAGAATTTCTGAAATATAATTAGACTGATCTGGAGTAAATGATTTGTGGATTGCAGGTGAGGATGATGAGACATATTCTAAGGTTTGAAGTAGAATTAACTTGTCTTGCTGAATTCACACTGAGAGAAACCATTTCATCTGTCCTCTATTTTGCAGGGGTTGGGGATTTGCAGGACTCAGGAGACAACAGCTCCACTTAATGCATTCCATTAACCATTTTGTGGTTAAGCAGCATGGTTTAGCGTGTTGCATGAATGGGGCCAATCAGTGTTGCAGGGATTGTAAGGGGATTCCATTCATTTCTCTTCTGGACTGTGAGTTTCTACACCATCCTCAGTAACAGGAGATCCTTAGGTGCTGGGGCTGAAAAAGTAAAATGTTGGTGTATCTTTTTTAGTTATTATAGGCTTGGACTTGAAGCAGTATTTCTCTGCTGTGGCACCCCGGCTGTGGAATGAGTTCCCCAGAGAGGTCCGCCTGGTGCCTACACTATACTCCTTTTGTCGCCAGCTGAAGACCTTTTTATTCTCTCAGTATTTTAACACTTAATTTTAACTTAAATTTAAATTTTACTGTTCTAATTCTGTATTTTAATTTTATATCAATTTCTGCTGTGTGGTTTTATCCTGGTTGTGCTTTTTATACTGTATTTTGTACTTGTGTTTTTAGACTGTTGGTTGTTTTATTACGGTTTTAATTTTTGTGAACCGCCCAGAGAGCTTCGGCTATTGGACGGTATAAAAATGTAATAAATAAATAAATAAATAAATAATTAAAATCACTTGTCATCAGTCCACATAATATAGTGTCATGGAAAGAAAAGCTTTAATTCTAAGTAAGCTTAATGTTTGTCTTTTCCTCTTTTGATCCTCACACATTTCATTTTTACAATTAAAGATAGAACACAAATACGCAGCACATTTCTGATGACATTTTAGAGAAACTGCTAGTAAGAGACCTAAAGAAGCCCATGCTCTCATTTTGAAGCAATCCTATTTGGGGTCTTGCAAAAAGAAATATATGCAGGGTTTGTCTTCCTTTTTAAACATTTTAAATTATGCTTCCTTAAAACATAAGAAATTGACAAACACCATATCACAAGTAGCAACATGTAACCACATGTACCATAACTCAATGACTAAATTTGATAAAGAAAAAAAGTTACAAAAATATAGAGAGATATTCAGTTGACTACATTAAAAAGATGATTTAATGGTTATTTAATTATTATGATTGCATTATTATTTAATTTGTGTACTGAATCCGCAGCATCTGGAATTTTTTACAAAGTAAACATCTTCGATCTAGATTATAATCCAGTTTTATGAAACATTCAACCATACTCTAAGATTTGTTTATTACTTGTATATTAGACCTTCATAGGCCTAATCTATACCAAGCAGGATATTGCACTATGAAAGCAGTATGAAAGCGGTATATAGAAGGCTGGAGCTACACCAAGCAGGATATAGCATTATGAAAGTGGTATGAAAGCGGTATATGGTATGTGTCAATGGTCCCCAACAGTTGTCAGTGCACTTCAATACTGCTATAAAGCCATAGTGTGGCTCCTACCTCTTATATACTGCTTCCATATCACTTTCATAGTACTATATCCTGCTTGGTGTAGATTAAGCCATAGTCATTGGAGATGCTCAGATGACTACTTCATGCCCTCCACCCACATCCACACTTGATTGTAGAATTTTGCAGACAATCATGGCATACCACTAGGAGTACACCAGCCCTAGCAAGGGCATACAGTTCTCATATCTCAATATGTGTGTAAGGGGTACCTCTGTCTGTCCCTGTTGCTAAAGAACAGGAGAATACACATGGGAACTTTGCAAAAAGGGAACACTTTGAACACAAACAAACATCTGAAGGACAGGGAGATCAAAATAAAATGAAGGGTAGATTAATACATGGTTCTTCTCAGAACCTTCACAGGTATCCTGCCTCATGGCTTCAGGACTTAGCACTAGGCCAGCAGGAACCTCATCATAACTTCAGTGCAGCAACTGAAGCTGCAAGCATGACACAATGCACAAAGGTAACCAAAGGAGCTGGTGCCCACCAGAGAGGACGAGACCATGCTCCAAAGAAGAACAACTGCATCTTTACCATTTCTCCTTCAAATCCACGAGGAAAGAGATGGGAGTAGAGACACCTATGGGCAAGGAAAGTCTCTAATCTCCCTGTAATTAGAGGTAACTGGGTACCAGCTAAGTAATGCTTTATCACTCAACAGGTTGGAGCAGCGTCCCTTACATCAAGTGTATGGAGCCATTATGCAGTCAGCAGTACTGTAGGAGCCCTTTTTGCCAATATTCTCCTTTAGGCAGGAACATCCCCCCATTATTTTTCACTGCAAACATATTCACAACAGGGCACACTCTATCAGGATGGGTGGTAATGGCTCTCTCACCATAACACCCCACCAGGGCAAAAGGTCTGCATCTTCACTATAGCCTTGCCATACAAGCAAGGGCGGTGGTGGTGGTAGTAGCCCAACAGCTCAATGCCTTCCTACATCTCCCCAGTTACTACTGATAGTCATAATGAACCCAGCAGCTGGGCTACTTGAAAGGGAAGGGAGAAATAGGAGGTGGATAAAAAGGGGCAATAAACTGACAAGCACTGGCATGCACTCTACTGAACATGGGCTGGATGAACTGTAAGGTATCATGGGACATGAATGGGTCAGTTACCTATATTAGGCTATTGGTCCAAGTACCAATCACTCTGATTGGCCATCACACAGAACTGTCAAGTTCGTGGCCATTCTTGGGAAACTGTGTGCATTGTGTTCCAACCTGGAGTCTCTTGTAGTTTAAGCCTGTTTTCCCCATCCCGCACCATTACCATAGTTTTATACAGGGCCTCTCCAGTACTAGCTTATATGGCTGGGATTCTTGGGTGTGACTGCTAAGAGGAGGGAAAGGGGTCTTTCAGGTGTATCATGGTTCTACCCACTGCTAAAATGGTTATGCGTTGTTAGGATGTTGTTAGGGTGACAAGCCTGGGATCTAGTCCTGCTGCATCTCATTTGCATTTATTTATTTTAAAAAAATGACTTGTAGGCTGTCATTAAGGGTACATCTAAGGTACATCTTCAACATCTAAGGTCCTCCTCTGGGTGCCTACTCCGAGAGAGGCTTGGAGTGTGGCAACAAGGGATAGGGCCATTTCGGTGGTGGCCCCCAGACTGTGGAATGATCTCCCTGATGAGGCTTGCCTGGCGCCAACGCTGCTATCCTTTCGGTGCCAGGTTAAGACTTTCCTCTTTGCCCAGGCATATGGCGGCACATCCTAATTACCCACATGTTTAGTTTTTAATCGGTTTTTAATGCTTTATGTGTGTATGTTCTGTGTTTTAGAATTTTAAATTTTGTATACTTGTTTTTACCTCAATTTTAGAATTTCTGTAAACCGCCCAGAGAGCCCTGGCTATGGGAGCGGTATATAAGTTTAATAAATAAATAAATAAATAAATAAATAAAGGGTAGAACCCTCTCAAAGTGGTGTAAAAGATAGGGGGAAAAACTAATATAGAATATGCCAAAAACCAATAGAAAAACAATAAATTAGTATCCAATAAAATACTATAAAAACAGAAAACACCCATGAAACCAATAACACTAATAACATGTACAATTGTTGTTGCTAAGAGCGATCCCCAAAAGTGAACTTTTCCTTGTTTTGGCCACATTTTTACCTCCCTGGTGTGGGTCTTAAACCCACGCCTTGCATCGGACTGCTCTTTCCCACTGAAATGCAATCACCCCACCGTACTATACTGCCTCCCTTGCTGTTATAGTGTCCCTTTTTCCTTGTCCATATGGCTCCCTTTTTTACTCCTTGCACAAGGTTTGCTTTCCCCCCACATAGACACAAGTACAAATGTGCTGTGTCATTAGCACAGTGTGTGTTTAAACAGTGTCAGGATACAAATCTTTCTCCTAATTTAATCTCAATACAACCCAATAACAACATTCAGTAAAAACAAATTTCTAGAAGCAGCCATTTACCATGGTTCTTATACTGTAGCATATCTACGATACATTATATGGCATGGCGCAAAGCCTTCTACTAGCTTGGGCTACGTTTCACAGAACAGCGCTAATGTATGTTTCACTTCTGCCAATAGTTCAGTGCATCCAATGCTATGTACCTTTTCATTAGAAACCTTCAGCCCCATGTACACTGGATTAAGATCTGCATTGACAGAACTTCAAGTACTAAAGTTACCAATATTAATAAATGGAGTTAACTTCCAAGCAAATTCCTCACCTACTTTCTTTCATCCTACTTTAATGTGAGTTATAACTGTTTCTTGCCTTGAAAAATAATGTATAATTATTATTTTCTGGGTGTAGACATATATGGTGTAAAGTGGCACAACAGCCAAGCAATAAGGAGGCTCTCTGGATACATTATGGATTCAGTCAGTTTTAGGAAGAAATATAAGAAATACAGATTAAAACAGAGTAATTTCAAAATATATTTTGTCCTAAACGTTTTGGCTTCCACCTTCATCACTAGCTGTAATGATTAAAAAAAATCTTACACACACACAGCTAAAAATACCTTATTCATTTTCTTAAATAACATTCAAAGATTTGAGACTTTCTATTCCTATTATCCTGTCAAGCAAATTATCCACAACTACATTCATATCCCCCCTAAAATGATTTCTCCTTCTACAAATTCCATTAATATTTTCTGCAAGAGTCCAAAGAAAGAGTTTTGTTTCAGAATTGGGCACATGGATGCAAGAATTAAAGAATAAAATTAAGCTGATATTCCCATTTTGTAATAATATTAACCTTTGTTACTATTATTAAAAAAAAAGGAATGCAGTTCCTTTCAATTTGCACAAAATGAACTGGGAACTGGGAACAAGACAAAGGTGAGCAAGTGTTCAACAATTTACAAATATTTTGCTCGGACATGTGCTCATTTATCCTTCATGTTCGGAGTTTTGAGTGGGGCATACTTGCATGTTTTGCAAGCAAAAATGGTCCTAACGTTCCTGCCACTGGCTACCAGTTTGTTTCTGGGCCAGATTCAAAGTGCTGGTTTTAACCTACATAGCCTTACATGTCTCAGGACTGCAATACATCAAGGGACACTGTGGCCATAGCTAGACGGGGCGATATCGTCCCTGTGCATCCACATGACGCACAGGGGATCCCAGGAGCAGGGAGGGATTATCCCTCCCTTTCCCCGGGATCTTGCCCTATCCTTTGAGCCTGCTTTTTCCGCGATCTTGGGCTGATCCCAAGACCGCGGAACGTGTGGGCAGGCGTCGCAATTTGTCCCGGCTCCTCATGGTTACTCGCGAGGACCTGGGACCCACCCCATCGGGAGTGGGGTGGGGGGAGCAGAAAAATATTTTAAATAAAAAGCTGACCTTTTGTGCACGAGTATTCATGCGCTCTTCTCCTTTAACAAAAAAATGGTGGGCACGATGTCCTCTCTCTCTGAGGTCGTTGTGCGCCATGTGTAAACAGAGGGGGAGATCTCGTGAATATCGCGAGATCCTCACCCCTCCGTCGTGGTAGCTGAGGCCTGTATGAACCTACCCAGTCCCTGAAGTCAGTTTCAGAGGCCCTTCTGTGTGTGCCCCCTTTGAGAGAAGCTTAGGAACAGGCCTTTTCTGTGATATCCCTAATTTTATGAAATGTTCTCTCCAAGGAAGCTTGTCTAGCGCTGACATGTCATCTTCTCAGCACCAGGCAGAGACATATTTATTTTCCCAGGAATCTGGACGTTAGTAATG
The DNA here is from genome assembly GCF_023053635.1 of Elgaria multicarinata webbii. Taxonomy (NCBI): domain Eukaryota; kingdom Metazoa; phylum Chordata; class Lepidosauria; order Squamata; family Anguidae; genus Elgaria; species Elgaria multicarinata. Next base: position 186,114,537 of record NC_086171.1, read on the forward strand.
GCTGATCTGATGTTCATTACTGGCTCTGAACTGGAGAGATTTTGTGTATTTGTGGATGAACACTTCTCATATTTTATTGTTTTCAATTTTTGTGTGTGGAATATACTTTTATTTGTATCATTATACTAATTATGGTTTATATTAATTTTGTTTTGGTTTTCTTTCTTTTCTCCTTCCTATTACATTAGTCATGGATTTCTGTATTTGTAGGGACAATTTGCAGTGGGACATTATTCATAAATGTAATAAATAACAAAATAATAATAACAATAAATATCCTTTGGACCAACCTTGATTTTCAAGCTTCCCCATGGCTTCCAGGGTTTCGCCACCATTCCTACCAAAATCCTTCTCTCCCTACAAACATGCAGTTCCTTTCATACTGTCCATATAGATAATTAAATATATTTGGATTTTGCTTGCATCCAAATTTGAGCATGTAGCAGCATCTTGCACATAATGTTGCTCCTTATTTTTATTGTGGCATGCTATATTTTCTCTAAACCATACAATCCGCTGCCTAGGAAAAATTCTTCCTCAAGGGATGTGTGTTTCACAACAAACCGGCAAAAGAATATATTGAAGCTGTTCACATTTTGTCAGGTTTCAGGTCTGCTTATAACAGCGCAGACTACCCAATGGATCTTAAATTATTCTGGGAGCCTGTGGAGTCCTCAGTGATTCCCTATCAAGCCAACCCTTTATTTTGGCAATAAATGAGGTGATATGATGACATTTTACTGACCTTCAATTTGAGACTTATTAGATCATGAAATCAAAAGGTACCAAGGACTCATGAAAAGGAATCCCTGTTGTTGTTGATTATGATGATGATGATTAAAACAATGAAGTATTTGAACAAATTCCAGGGATTCAAAAATGCTATGGTTTTGATACTTTAGTATCAACAAATTTATCTATTTTTTTAAAAAAAAAGAATCTAAAATATTTTTAAAAGTAATAAAATAAAATAAGGAAAGATGGAGAGTACTTTGTTTGTTTTTGAAACAAACAAAAGATGCAAGTCAAGACAGATCGGAGCTGCCCTTTTACTTTTAGTCAAGTGCAGAAAATCTCCCTTGTATTATCTGCTTGGTCTTTTCTTATCTCTTAATGAGAATACAGCCAGAATAATTTTCTATAATGCCAAACAACACAGTTCAGGAGTGCTCATGCAGCCATCTTTTATAGTAAAGAGAAGTGTAAAATACCAATTCTTGAAACAGAATGATTTACGTGAATACAGTTTTCGTAAAGCTGCTGTCCTTTGGCTCAAAAATACTTTTGGCTGTGGAGGTGCATGGCTATGAAAAACACTAGGACAGGAAAATGATAAGAATGCGAAATTCAGGACATTGAAGATAAACTGCAGTCATGACCATAGTGTCATTGTAAATACATCACACCACTTCCTTTAGAAACTGGTGAGGTTCTTTCGCTTCTTCTTGGAATTGGAGCAGCCTTTCTTTTCTCCTCATCATGCCAATAAAAAACAGAAGCTCCAGGGAAGGGTTTTCAAATACAGGAAAGGGTTAATCCCTTCACCTGCCCATTATATGCAAAGGAACATTTGTCCCTGAGTGTTTACTCTGAAAACTCTGGCCTAATCTACACCAAATAGGATATTGCACTATGAAAGTGGTATCTAAAAGACAGGAGCCACACTACTGCTTTATAGTGGTATTGACATGCACTGACAACTGTTGGGGGCCATTGACAAATAACATATAACGCTTTCATACTGCTATATCCCACTTGGTGTGGCTCTTAGCTTTTGTATACCACTTTCATAGTGCAATATCCTGCCTGGTGTAGACTAGGCCTCTGAATACTCAGTGAAGTCCTCTTGAGAACTCTCTCCTCTTCTTCCTTTCCCAAAGCCCAAAAGAGACTTAGCTTGGGGAAAATGGCAGGGAAAGCTAATGGAAATGCTCCGAGATATACGCAGAATAAAGTGTCTTTTCCAGCAAAGGACCTGGGCTTGAATTACAAATTCCAGGGCCTGTACAGGAAAGAGACAGTCCACAAGCACATTCTTTCACTGGTACTTTAGAGTGAATGGGTCATCATTCCCATGGGCAGGGATTTTGCATGTCAACCAGGACACTCATGGGGCTCTAGATATGCTAGCCAGCAGGTAAACATCCTTGGGCCTTCCTTGACAGTGCCAGGTTGCAGCTGCTTTTGGGAGAACCCTGCACTTTCGCTGCTGTGAGGTGGCAGCAGCTAATCCCAATGCAGGAGGCAGTGCAGGCTTTCTGGCAGCCATTTGGCTCACCGGGCCCAGACTTCCTGCCCAGGATTCCACCAACCCATCAGGGGTCACCAGGAACACCCCTGCCTCAACACCAGAGTGAAGACAGACAGCGGAAGGGCTGTAGTCAACTCATGCCAGAGTAAAAGTCAGATAGGTCCCTGACTTTTTTAATTCAAAGCTTTGCAGGAAAGCCCCACAGTGTCTTTTAAAACATATAGACAGCCCCGTGTTCTCACAAGACATTAAAAGATGTCTATTCTTGTTTATCTAATTTTCACCTTGTTTAATTCAATATAAAAAGAAAGATAACTGCTTATTAGTTTTGAGTAGACAAAGGATGCTGCAGAGAGGGAGAGGACAGGAAAAGAAGATGATTTTCCTTTTCTTCTTTAATCCTCCTTCTTCACCCTGTACTCATATTTCCCAGTGAACCGAAAGCCACAAAGACTACAACTACAGCCTATAAGTCAATGAGAGAGTTTGCATGATAACCCAGTCCACTGGTCACTGTGGCATATCATGTCATGAGAACCTGGTGAGGGTGGCTTAAGCAAGGGTTAAACAAAACAGCCGATGAGTTATAAGCCGCTTGAATATTCAAAATGGCTGTCAATATGCAGTGGCTTGCAGTGATCATATGAACTGGCCCAATAAGTATTTGGCTGAAGCAACTCTCACCTCCCTAATGGTTTCAGAGGCAGAAAGGTATGTGTGAGAGAGCTTGTTCCTATGCTTTGACCCCAAAGTCATCACAATTTTAAGCACTGTTTTTGAAATTTTTGTGAACCGCCCAGAGAGCTTCGGCTATTGGGCGGTATAAAAATGTAATAAATAAATAAATAAAATAAATAAATAATAAATAAATATTGACAAACCTTGCAGGTTCTCTTTATTTAATTTTGTCAACCCTGCACATGAGAATTCAATTGAAGCTCATAGATTAACAAACTTCCTAACACCACAGGGCTTGAATACTGTCAGCAGATCTGAGACTCTACTATTCAACAAGGAATCACTTTAATTTCCTAAGGTAATTAAGCTTCCAAGGAGCATCTCAATGTGAGTATGAATTTATGTCAATCAGACGGAATCGTCTGGCTCTTCACCCACCCCTAATTTCAGTCATGTTTACTTCAGGCAGTGCATCTTTTTCACCCAGATACAATTCCTGCTTACATAGTCCCTCACTACAATCATTTCCCCATTTGGTTAGCAAAATGCTACATTCAGGAAAATTAAATGATTTGTGTCTATTACTGATCAGTTCTAATGCCCTGGGCCATGAGCAGATGTCACCCTGATGTCTGAAGGTAATGCCTCAAGTTTGTCTAATCAAATTACTACTTTTCTGCCTCATTGCCTTGAAAGACAAGAGACTCTTGTGCTAGCTGTTCTGTGGGCTGAGAGATGATTTCTTTTATGGAAGCTGGAACTCAAAGTGTTTAAGCTGCATATGCTTCTTTTTGTATAACAACTGGTCACTGTTTTAAAATTAATTTATTTTTCCTGCCCATCAATATCTTTGGATAGCTTCCAATTTGTGGCCCTTTCTGCACCTAACGGTTATCGGAGGAAAATGGAGGGATCATCCCTACCTGCTCCCGGGATCCCCTGTGTGGCATTTGGATGCACAGGAATGAACCTGGGACGATCCCAGGATATAGGGTTGATGTAGACATGCCCTGTGTTCAATTCAAAACAAGATTGACTTGGTAAACACTTCTCCCAATAGGACAATCTTATATGCTATTATTTCATTTATTGTGCAACTTAAATGAACAACTTGATTAGCTAAGGACATCAGCAGCAACATCAGGGCATCATCAGATTTTGGACAGAAAGGAATCCTATTTAGAGCCTACCCACTTGCTTAGCTTGAATTTCTGTTGTGTACTGCCTGAAAGCAACTGAATCATATTAGATCACTTCAGCTATTTATGCTAGGATGCTCTAGCACTATATGTTAAATTACTGGCTGAAAATTGATAATATGTATGATTATAGATTCCCTCAAATGTGTTTGTACAACAATAATGATGGTGTGAGCACAGTCTGTTATAAAAGTCGAGGCACAGCCTTGGTTTTTGAGGCTTACTTTGCAGGTCTAGACAGGGGGAAAAAGTCTGTCTGAGGAATGCTGGGAGCTGTAGAATGTTTTTTCTGTCAAAACATGAATAGGATTTCACCCTAAAAGAAGAATGCTGGACACTGAAATGCCAGCTGATTTGTAGGGGAAACCTTGTGGCAGCTGTGGATCTGCACCCTGTCGGTTAGACAATGCAGGCGCAGGTTCACAGCCACCGTGGGGCTTCACTGTGATACTGCGTTTTTAAAAAGTCAGGGATTTACCCTGACTTTTTCAAAGGGAGCGACATCAACATGGTGCTTCCACTGTGTAATGTCACTATGCAGATAATCTGGGGCCAACCCAGGGGTGGAACCTAATGGAAGGCAAACAGTGATTGGTCGCTTTCCACCAGGAAGAGGGCGGGGGAAGCTCCTGGACCCAGATGGCTTCCCAGAAAACCTGTATTCCCTCCTCAGCACTGTGATTACACAACTCCACTTTGGGAGAGGGAAAGCACGGGGTTGAGGAAGGAGGTGGTGCCAACTCAGTGCCATGAAAACAACCCCTTGGTAGTTGTACAAGAAAGTTAGCTTTCCCAGTTTCTTAGTAGTTACACACACACAGCCATGATTTATTGTTTTAATTAAAGGTGAAGGGATATATCACAGTGGTATACCACATGCTTTCTTTGCAGAAGATCCCAGGTTTAACCCCTATCATCTCCTCTTGTAAAGATCAGGTAGCAGGTGGTGGAAAAGACTTCTACCTGAGATCTATTCCTTTCTATTGCAAAGATTTCTGACCCAGCCTGGTAAGTAATAGAAGTTTTCCAATAGGTAAACAATTCAGTTCTTCCTTCATCCATGCTGTGGTCCAAATCCATCATTCTCTCTCTCTCTCTCTCTCTCTCTCTCTCTCTCTCTCTCTCTCTCTCTCTCCCCCTCTCCCTCTCCCTCTCCCTCTCCCTCTCTCTGTCACACACACATACAACCTCCACACACACATTCAGTTTAGATTAAAAAGGAAAGCATGCCATGTCAAACCATGTGAATAACATCATGTGCACTTTCACCCAAAAACTCTCCGCAAAGTTTCTGTGGATGTTAGAAGCCATCGGTGGGACAACTCAGTGGAAATAAAAAGACAGATTTCACATATTCTCAGCAGAACTAAATAAACACTTTTAAATCTGGACTTGAATTTAAAGCCATTTAATCCCACCGCTGATAACAAGAGTCTATGGAAGCAATCCTAAATTCTCTTATATGGAAATAAATCCCACTGAAAGAAATGGAACCTAGATTCATTTAAAGACCATGATCCAATACAGCTGACTGTGTGAAAGCAGGTCTTCCATTATCCATCATGCAATGAGATATGGTAATGGTGACTGTATTTAAGGGTTATGGAAGGCATCTAAAATGGATATATATTGCACACTGCCTCTAGCTATATTTTTCAAGTTATAGTAACTAATGAATCAATATGAAAACTTATATTTGCATTAAGCACTGTTGATGATGCTTTGACATCTCATTAAAAGTATAAGAGAATGTTGGTCTAGTAGGATAAGATTAACTGATATTTTTGCTATTTTCATATTAACATTAACAAGCAATGTATTGTTGTTAACTAGCGTATTTGCCATATCTGTAATAAAAAATAATTTTAAAAATATTAGAAAAATATAATATCCTTGTTTATTGAGATTTGCAGTCTGAGCAAGTTTGGATATTTCTACACACAAATTGTACAAACTACCTTGGCTCCCCCATCCTGCAACAATGGGTATTGTTCCTCACATGAATGGGGATGACTTAACTCGAGACAGTATTCATGATGTGAACAGATTTCAAAAACTGTGGTAACTTGACAAGTACATTAAGGTAGAATGCAATTTTTTGCATAATGGTTCCTTTAAATAAGACACACACTATTTTTGTTCCAGTTATTCCCTTAACGGTATTTCATTGTATTTAGCAGAGGGAGTGGAATAAGGAATAAAAAGTAAATGCCCAGAAATTTAGTTAAACTGTGAAAAATCCCTTTGTCTCACAATATAGGAGAAAAAATTCTCTCTCGTCCTTTGGATTAGAAAAACTGAAAAAGAGGCAGAAAAGTATGAGGTATTTAGAGCACTTTGTGTTGGACTAACCCAATTTCAAGAAAATGCATGCAGGATGGAAAAAAATTGCTCCATTCTTTATGTATAAAGTGGTATTTCAGATATTATCTAAAGAGTTCCTAAGCATTCTCAATGTTTACTCAAGCAAATGGGAGGGGGGTCATCTTTAGTGCATTAGCACTTATTTGATGTGTGCTTGTGGGTAGAGCAGTTGCCTTTGTAATTTTGTAGGTGCAACTCTTGGAAAAAGGACTTCTAGAAAACGGGAAGAGAGGCATGTTGAACAGGATCTAGAAATGGTTTTCCTGAGACAATAACATTTGTCCCAGAACAGGTTTTATGCTAGATCATCTACAATTACAACAAAAAATTTGCTGCAATTGCTGTCAAGCAGTTAATTTACAATTAAATTAAATTCATTTGGTGCAACGAAGGATGGAAAACTGAGCTACTTATGAGTTATATGTGCAAACTCACACAACTATTGTAGTGCTAGGATTTGGCAGACCATGGGCTTCCTTTACAACTATGCTTTGAAAGATGAGTAGAATGTCAAAAAATGACTTAGTATAAAATAAATGCAAAAAAATGCTTCCTTGGTGCTAGGCACTGCCAGCTTAACCAAATCACTACTTCACAGTATGTGATAGGCATGGTGGTCATAAAATGAGAGCAAGGAAACTCAGCTGACATGCCATGCTGGTTCAAATTGTGAGAGCCAGTGGTTCACAAAGAAAGCATAATACAGATGCAAAGAAAGATGGACTGCTTCAAAACTTTGTTTCCAATACATGCCAGCAACAACTTCATAAAGTGGTGGTCATATATGAATTGAAACAAATCCTCAGACAACCCTTCTTCCCTGGGCAAGTTTTGGATAACTTTGTCCATCTGAATGGATGGTCCAGAGGAAATGGCTGTCAGTGAGCATGCACGGTCAAGCCACACTTAGAAGGTCAATAATCACCTTGGATCTACCGCACCGCTCCTTCAAAAAAAGAATAGAAAGGCAGTTTGTGGAAGCATCCCAGACATTTCACAGCTTGTCATATCGGAATCGAATGGGAAACGCCATAACATACTAACTCAGTGTTTTGTCCTTCCCCAAATATGTACATACATAGTTACGCGCACACACATACACACACAATTGGAAAATGAAGTTTGTACGAGGTGTCCTCATAACTTTACTATTCCAATTTCAAAACAGTGAAAATCCAACTTTAATTACATTGTTTATGTACATACATACACACTACTGATCATCTGAGGGAGTGGAAGTGCTTGATAATTTCTGTAAACCGCCCAGAGAGCCCTGGCTATGGGAGCGGTATATAAGTGTAATAAATAAATACCCCCCTCAACACCTCCATGAAACACAACTTTCCTTTTTTATAGCTAAGTGAAATGACTTGCTCAGGTAGTACAAGGTGGCCCTATCTAAACTAAAAACTATATTGGTTTCATTGTTAGACTACCACTTTATCAGTCATGGCTTCCACAGTAGAATCCTGGGATTTGCAGTTTGGTGAGGTGTTGAAAATTATGTTAAGAGATCACTATCCCTGCCCCTCACACTCACAGAACTACAATTCACAGAGTTTTCTGGGAGGAGGGAATGACTACATAACCACTGTAAGTCTGTAGTATGGATATGCCTAGTGACAGAATTGGGTCTAGAATTCAGAATCTCTAATTGATATGCTTACAAAGTTGTACATCCATTACATTGGTAAATGAGAATATACCCTTCACACACTCACCAAGCCAGAAGGAAAGGTACCAATGGGGGTGGGAAAGACAAACATGATTGTGTATCACTGGATGTGAGCAAATACACACAAAGACATACATCACAAGTATGTGGGACAGAGCCACAGGGAAGTGGCTCCCATATGTCTTAGTGAGTGCATGAAAGGAGGTGGGTTAGTTTTTCAGGTATGTATCTAAAACTCCATTAAACAACCCAACAACCCTAAACAACCTCAGCCTCTGCTCCCCCAAATGAGCATAAAATATGCTCCAATAAAATACTACATTTTTAAACAAAAGACAAATAAACATTCCTAAAGCAAAGCAAATTAGAGATCTTAGAAACTTACCTTCTCTTGATTGTAAGCATTGCTCCCAAAAGGATAATTACAAACATCAGAAGACCTGCTATGACTCCCGCCATTTTCACAGTGTTGTCAACCTGCTTTTCTGGCTCCACCGCATTGGAATTCTGCGTAGAAGCTCCTTAAGAGGTTGCAGAAAAGAGGGAAATAATGACAACGTATTGATGAAATATCCCAGGCAAATAAGCTTTCAGCAACAGTTTAGACATAACACATTAACAGCAAAGAGACCAATCCTACATTTGGCTACAACAGAAAAGTAGGTGTAACTCCATTGCCAAGTATGATGTAACATTGCAGGTTTTTTTCCCTTAGGTGCTATTAAATTACACACTGACACAACAGACTAAAGAGCAAACACATTTTTCATTTTAGAGGGCTTAGTAAATGCTGCAAAATTTGTAACAAAAACTTTTTACACCTCCTCCTCCAAAGTGAATCTGATTGTTTTAGTCCTCTCTTTAGGCTCTCAGACTCAGGCCGTTTCTACACCAGCCCCAAAATGCGGGCTGGTCACGGCCGAGTCCCTGTGAGTCCAAATGATGAGGGGGGACAAGTGCATGTTTTCCCAGGGATAAATAATCCCTGGGAAAATCCAATTCTTCCTGCGGTCTCGGGATTGTTCCGAGACTCCAGGAGGTGTGACCACCTGTCCTGTCTTCTTCCTCCTCCCCGCAAGTAGCGGGGAGCAGTAGAGGGAAGGAACCGGGCTGGGAGGAATCAGGGTGGGAGGGAGCGGGGTGGGGGCTTTCCCCCCTTTAAACTCACTTCTTGTTGGCGTGCACGTGCGCTCAGCTCCTTTAAAAAATAAATTAAAAAATGGCAGGTGCAACACCCTCCTTCCTCCCAGGATGTCACGGGTTAGGGTTAAGGTTAGGGTGCTGTACATAGTAAAAGAATAAAACAGCAACACCTTGCCTCATAGGCTTACATTCTAATAAATAGGATATCGCAAGATCCTCCCCCCTCCCTCACTCTACACCGGGCTGGTGTAGAAATGGCCTCACATGTTATCATTCATCACCATGACTATTGGGAGTATCGGTATCAGACCTGTGGGATCTGAGGGAAAACTGAAATGAAATGAGTGGGCATTATTTCTTACAGTCTCATGTCTGTACATAACATGCTGTTTGTTAGAAGGTTTGTCTCAAGTAGTTTCTATATGACTAGTCAGATGACTTGAAAATACATTGTCCCCTCATGTATCAGGAGCTTTAACAACTGTCCTGTCTCCCCATTGCCACCGCCATCCATTGCAGAACACCATCTTAATCATCAAGGTTTGATGGTTGGAAAATGGGAGGATTATCAACCTAGCCCTGCCTACCCGTTAGGACTTCAACAGCTGCCATAGCTCTGCATGCGTCCCTTCCCAGCCAGCAAAGAGAGAGGATCAGCCTGGCTCTGCCTACCTGCCACAAATTTCAACAATTGTTGTGATATTGCCAAGCCTCCTAACTGGCCAGTAGACTTCCATCTTAAGAACTGCTGTGGATTGCTGCCTCAAACTACTGGCCATCAGGGGAGCATTTGAGTTAGTTGTATTTCATCCATCTGCTGCAATTGTCCAGAAGCATTTTGTAACAGCAATGGAAATTCTCATGGCCTTTTTGATTCCCAATAAATGAGACAGATGAAATTGGCAAAACTGGAGTATCAGCGTCTGGTGGCACTCAAACAAAATCATGTGAAACTGGTAGCAAAGTGAAAGGAAGAAGATATACTAACACAAAACACCTGCAGAAGAATATGATGAGATTTCAACTAGCAATCTATAGCAAAAGAATCTAATTTGCATTAAGCTTCATTCTTTCTGCATGCCACTTTGAGGAAATTGAGTAAATCAATACATGAGAGATTGGATTTGCAAGGTAGGTTTGGCTACATAACAGTTATAGAAAGAGGGATTCTGTGCACTCTGTCTCAAACCATGGCAAATTTCTAGATGTTTGATGGCTTTCCACTGCTTTTTTTTTCTGCCTTAGCAAAACTCCTCCAATAAATAGGAAAGAAGTTAGGAAGATGCAGAACAGAAAAACAGAAGCACAACATCAGTTGGAAGTCAAAGATATACAGAAACATTGGGGTTGTAGAGAAAAACAGAAGGGATGTCACTAGTCCTGAAAGGCTGATTTTGAAAGGGCAGGAATGTTGAACAGAGAGAGGCTGGACTTCACAATCTGTTGATTTGTTCTGAGAGAAAGCTGCACAAAACTATACCTACGCTCACTCTGATTAATGGATTTCTGTGTATCTCAACCAAGTTGTGTACAAAAGGCCCACGGAATTATATTATGCTCTGGAGGATCTCTGGTGTAGTTGGCTCAGTATAAGCCTGTTAGCAAGAAGGTGGAGCCAGGAAGCCTAACTCCAGGGAAAGGGCCAGATGAATGGACATTGTGAATAACCTAGTCTGTGGAGCTAAGAAGGAAAGCAAAACAATGAGATAAAAAATAAATGTAAGTAAATAAAGAAATAATCGTGGAATGTCCTCACAGCGAGTGACACTAAAAACTACAGAATGGAAACTGGGTTCTATATACAGCGTTGGGTTCCCAGAACTACTCAGATTCTTGGCACTGGAATTGCTTTAAGTTGATGCTCCAAATATGCCACAACCAGACTCCCTGCCAGCCTTTTCAAAGACATAATTAATACTTCATTTTGTCATCCTTGCTCAAAGTCCTAAGTGGTTGTTAAGCACGATATGCCTGGAGCAAATTTTGATTATCAGTGACAAAGCTTGTCCAAAAATATTCTCTGAGGTCTTCCAGTACTTTTTCACATTTCTTATAATGCCATGGATCTATTTATTTATTTATCTCTTACATTTAATCCTACTTTTCCTCCAAAGAGCCCAAGGCAGTGTACATGAGCCACCTCCTCTCCATTTTATCCTCACAACAACATTGTGAGGTAGGTTAGGCTTAGAATAAGTGACCGGCCCAAAGTCACCCAGTGAACTTCATGGCCAAGTGGGGACTAGAACCTGGTTCTCCCAAGCCCCACTCCAACATTCTAACCACTACACCACACTGTCTCTTATAAAGTTCCCTCAAATTTGGGAGGGGGATTAGAAGTGGGAAGATCTCAGAAGCATTAGAAAAATTCCTGGAGATGAAGGCTATCAATCCTGTAGGAGAAGGTTTTCAATGGCTATTATTATTATTATTATTATTATTATTATTATTATTTATTAAATTACATTTATATCCCACCTTTTTTCCTCCAAGGAACCCAAGGCAATATACATAATCTTCTTCCTCCTCTCCATTTTTTCCTCACAACAACCCTGTGAGGTAGGCTGGGCTGAGAGTCTATGACTGGCCCAAAGTCACCCAGTAGGTTTCCATGGCTGAGTGGGGACTAGAACCCGGATCTTCCGACCCCCAGTCCAACACCTTAGCCACTACACCACACTGACACCACAATGGCTACTAGTTCTGATGGCTATATGCTACCCCCTATATCAGAAGCAGTTTGCTTATGTACATGGACAGGAAGGTGCTGTTGCACTCCTGTCCTGCTTGTGGGTTTCCAGTCAACAGCTGGTTGGCCACTGTGCGAACAGAGTTCTGGACTAGATGGACCCTTGGTCTGATCCAGCATGGTTTTCTTATGCTCTTAAGCATTGGGGGGCCTGTATAGCTCATTGGATCCAATTACACTTGAATCAAGAGCTATTTATTGTATTAAGCACATTTCAGAAAATATAAAAGATCAAAATAAACTGCAGTTTGGAGCTATTGAATTCAGGCACAGTTTCAAGTTTCTTTGATCAGAAGAAAGCATATTATTTGGATCAGAAGAAAGCATGTAGCATGGATGTTGTCCCTGCGGCTTCGTAGTTAGGCCTCTGCAGTCTTTGAGGAAGTATTGTATTAAGCCTACAGTGGGGTTTTTTTTAATGGCACACAGGAATTTGCTTCATTGTGTCAATGGAACACATGATCTTAGTCCCAACAGAATTAATCATGGAATTTCCTTCACAATAAAAAGCACTTTCAAAGTGAAAAGCTAATTTTAATTTACTTGGTCCCATCTCCCCCCCACCCCACCCCCAGCCATGCCCCCCCTTTTTTTTTTTGAACCCATACAATGCAATTTTGGGTTACAATGTGGGAATGAGAAGTAAAGAGGAGGGGGTCAGATGATTTCCCCCCCCTCTGAAGCCGCTCAGAAAAAGTATGAGGAAGAGGCTCATGACAGATCATGCTTCTTCAGGTAACAAGTGTACTTCAGAACCCATATCCATATCATAGAATCATAGAATAGTACAGTTGAAAGGGACTTATAAGGACATCAAGTCCAACCCCCCGCTCATTGAAGGTGTAAATTCTATTGGTGTAAATGCATATAATGTGGAAACTCATCAATCTAACACACACAGCTGACATGCACCTTTCATAAAACAGATTTCAGTAGTGTCTGATTGTTCGGGTTCTAAGCATCCATTGTAATGTTCAACATTTGTAACTCACTTTTATTTGGGTTGGGAACACAACTACTATGGCATTTATTTATTTATTTATTTATTTATTTATTTATTTATTTATTTAATTTCTATACCGTCCCATAGCCGAAGCTCTCTGCGTAGTTTACCATGGCTGAAAAGTTAATGATGATGTGTTCCTTGAGGTTTGAACCTGAAAGTGTGAAATGAATTTTGTTCTATCTGGGCTTCATCTAACTTAACTTTTCCAGAAGATGTACAATGCTTGCTGCAAAATGAAGCTTTTTCAAAGAGAAAAACTAAAACTTCTACTACTAGTAGTATAAGTAGTAAAAACTACTACTTCTACTTCTAGGAATTTAATGGTATATGATGAGGCACTTATGGCAGCAATCTAAACAGGTCTATTGAAACTGTTTTTAGCTGTCTAAATTTATGGGCATGTCTAGATGGTGTGATATCCTGGGGATCGCCCTGGGATCATCCCTGTGTGACCACATGATGCACAGGAGATCCCGGGGGCAGGGAGGGATTATCTTTCCTGTGCCCTGGGATATGGCCCTACCGCGGGACCTGTGGGCACCTGTCCCATTTCCATCCTCAGGAGCTCTGTGCCCATTGGGGGTGCGGTGGGGAGGAGCAGGAGGATGCGTAGGAGCACTCCTGCACTCATTTTCGATTCACAAAACAAAATGGCAGGTGCAACATCCTCTTCTTCCAGGGACGTCATGCACCTGTGTAGACGAGGGGGACGATCTCGTGTTCATAAAATCATGAGACCATACCCCTCCACCCCCTCATCTAAACATGCCCTACATTTTTTTAAATTTATATTTTATGCTGTATTTTATAATCTTATGAATTGTTGTAACAACAATAACATCAGCAACAACAATAATACAAATTTCTTGCAAATAATCCATGGTGTATTTGCATGTTGCAAGCAACGTGGAAGGATTTGGGAGTATAATTGGTTCTGAGAATACCAATCCCATCCCAGACATTTTCAGACGTGAAATGGTGTCTACTTTGGGGAGAGCAAGTGTTGCCCAAGGAAACCAGCCCCCCTCCTGCCTCCAGATTCTTTCAGCAGCAGTGTTTACCTCTCCAATGAAAGAATACTCTGGTGGGCAAATTGAGCCCTGAGCTCAGTTTCCTGTTGCCCATTATGCCTTGGGCTGTAAGGAAGCAAGTAGAAGGCTTCCTTTTAGTCTATCAAATTGTCAAATGCTGAGGACTTTGACTGTATGCTTCCCTGTGTTCGTGGGAAGGAGTCCCTGGAATCATTAAGACAGTGCTCACCAATTTCAGTGTTTTATGGAGATATGTGGATTTTTGATCCACCTATATTTGTCTGGAAGGCTAAGGGACACTACCGTTGGCAGGGAAGGGTGTCTGCCTTCTCCTGCTGTCTCCTACTTATCACGATTTAGACTCTGGTGTGTGAATATGACTACATCTATATACAGGGCCAGCTCCAAATTATTAAGGGTCCTTGGGCAAGAAAACTCTCAAAGCCCCCCACCTTCCTCAGTCAGTCTATTTTCTCATTGCCGTTGTCACCAGCTACTATTTTTCCTCGTCTTCTTTCTCATTATTGCTACCATTTACTTGCTTGACAGGCAGAGAGTGAGTGAGCAAGTAGGTGGTGGCATGTAGCCCTCTTCCTTCTCACTACCATCACTGTCTGGGCCACAGCAAGACACGGGTGAGCGAGCAGGTTGCAACAATGAAGAGAAGGAGAAAATCAATGGGCCTCTTTTCAGTATGGGTCCTGCAGGGGTTTGGGCCCTCAGCTGGTGCCCTTAGCAACATGCCTAACCATGCCTACAGTCGATGCCAGTCCTGTCTGTGTGTGTACCTCACTTTACTGAAATACTCAGTTTTAACTTGTCTAACTGTTGACACGGTGTTTGAATTTTAACAGCTAGAATTTACTATTTTATTTCTTCCGTCTATAATTATTGTGTCTTTTCTTGTACTTAACAAATTATATTAATTCTTAAAATCCGTCTTGATAATTACAAGATTGAAGGGCATAACAGAAATGTTTCAAATAAATAAATAAGTTTGATTATAGAAGTAGGAAGAGAACGTTCCCTACTTTGTCCTGAGGAAGAACAAAGGTCTGTGGCAGCTCTGGGAAAGAGTCTTGTCTGAAACCCTGGGCCAGATCTAAACCAAGCAGGATATAACAAAACAGTTTGAAAATTGTATATGTAATGTGTCCTGGGCCCGAACAGTTGTCAAAACAGTTATAAACCACAATAAAGCAGTAGTATAGCTCCTGCTCTGGAGAGCTGCTCCCAGTCAATGTGGACAATGCTGGGCTAGATAGACTAGTGGTTTGACTTAGGGAAAGGCAGCTTCCAATATCCATACTCAGTTCCTTAGTCTAAAATGCTGCACCAAGGATGTTTTGATACACTTCTTATGCCATACACTGGATTTCATTATCACTGACTGCATTCTATTCTACTGGTTAATGTTGGATTTCATTTATTCTACTGCGATTAGGAGGATTTTGCAAAGATGCTTAGAAGATGCTATGAATTAACTGATCCCTGAGACGCTGAGAAATCGAAAGCAGCTCAATCTTGACTACGGGATTACTAAATACTTTATCTGTGATTGTTAGTATCTCAAAACAACAACATCTTTTAAAACCACTTAGTCATAAAAAAAAATGAAATGCAGAGACGGGGAGGATCGGTTAACATTCCTGGAACATTTTGACACTTTTTAAAATGTTCACATTAGTTTTTGCTGGGAAGGTTCCATTTAACAAGTTGCTCTGCAAATAGTGACCATCAGGTATTAACACCCAAATTTCTTAACCACACAGGACAAAGACTAAAAGCCAAATCCTGAGGCATGGCTACATCTCCATGTACAGAGACAAAGGGCTTGTCAAGGGTCCTGGAGAAATGAAAAACCCATCTTTCCTTGCAGGGCTCCCAGCACAACCTCAAGAACTGATGTAATATTCTGCTTCCCTCTACAAAACTTTCATTTCATTACCACAGCTAGGACAATGCATTTATACAAGGTTTGTTCTGATCTTCGCTTAGCCCAGGAAAATTGAGTCACCCCTTAATAGAGCTGATAATTCATCCTAGACTGTATGCCCTGTCTGATGGATATTTTCTTTGGTCATGCAGCAGAAGAAAGGAAGTGGATGAGGAGGGAGGGCGGAGAGAATCTGGCTTCTCAAAAGAACTCATAATATGTAAGAAGACCACCTAACTGGGTACATTCCTCAGCAGAAGCTAAATCAAAATCAAAACAAGCCCCATAGACATTCCATACAGGCAATGCACCAAAGAATTCTGTACTTAAATTCCAGTTACAGTTAAGGTGAAGCATCTGGTTTTTTTTGGCATTCCCTCCTACCTACTGCTGCCTTCTGAGCTATATCGCATATGGTTTCAGCACATTCCCCAACAAGGCATGTCTGAGAAATTCATATGTGGGGTATTCCATTACTTGTCCTAGATTTGCGGCCACCCTGCTGCAGTTTGCACAAATTTCTTAGCAAATTAGTCAGAATTCTGGAGTTCGGGGAAAAGCCTGCAGCTTGGCTCAAGAATGGAGATGGAGTTGTACATAGGGGGAACTATTTTGAATCGGAAAAGAACTAGATTTCCCAGCGATGGACATCCTTATGAATAGCAGCTTTGTAGGGCACACAGGGGCTGAATAAGTAAAAAAATGGGTGCCCTACTTTGCACAAGGAAGTCACTACTAAATATAATAATCTATAGAAAGCTGAGCCAATATTCCAATAATAAAGAATTGTTTCTGTGCCAGAAGATAAAGATTAATGAAGACTCTGGCATCACCACAACAACCGAAGGTCACAAATAAAGAAACTCTTGTATTACATGCTATAATGACACATTTATGATGAATTATTGAAAATGCTGCAGTCTATGAGACATGGTCTGTTTCTGTTCCAGCTGACAATACATGCTGGAAAGGTGCTTCTTTTTCATCCTTCTCACTCCAGAGAGGAAGAAATGCCTATTTGAATACAGCTATTGGCATTGAACAACCTGTCATCATCTCTGGAGTCAAAAGGAAGCCATTTCATTTCAGTAGTGTTTTGTTTGCATATCAAAGGGCTCCAAGGACTGAAATACTTTCTTTCTCAGCAACGCAGATGGGAATACAGTTTGCCAGATCCTGCATAATAAATAATCTCAATAAGTGTGCCATGGTGTGATGGAGTTTGACCTTATAGGATAAACTGAAGTAGGGTTGTGATCTGCTTCTCCTCCGATTGGAGAAGCAGAAGCAGATCGGGGTGATCCACCTCTGCTACAGGCAGAGGAGAAGTGGATCGGGGGGCTGGAGAAGCATGGCGAAGAGAAGCAACCATAAGCGGATCGCTTCTCTTTTTGCAGAGCGCTCCGCCCGCCATTTTAGATTTTTTTCACCCATAGGATTGCATTGCAGAAAAGATTAGTGAATAACTTTTTTGTTATTCAAGCTATCTATTTGAAACTCGCTGTGCTTAGAGAGTCGTGGGTAGGGGTCATTTTGAGCCTACTTTCAGTACTTTGCGTGCTGCAGTTTGCTTGCTATATATTTTTTTAAAATAGGGTAAAAAAAGCGGGAGAGGTACCTTTTTGAAGTGCTGAGAGGCAGATTCAACTCCCAGTCATGATCACCTGATGAAGCATCCTCCAATCCCAAAGTTGGAGGGGGGATAAGCAAAATGGGATACTTAGTAACTTGGGATACTGGGAAACTTCTCTTTCTTAGTCTCTGAACGGACTTTTCCCAGTGTTTTTTTAAACACTAGCCCCACCAAATGCACAAACACAACCTGAAATCATATACTAAGCAAATAAATAACAGATAGGAAACACAGCACTGCTACCCACCCTAACCTTGGTGAACAACTGAATAGATGTGGTGCAAGGGAATGAGGTCCCCTAGGGCATGTGGACGTGCCCAGTGAACACTCCTGACCTTGGAGGGTAATCAGAACCCTCCAAAGGTTAACCAGTGGAGAAGCTATGCCTGTCATGAGTTGAAGTGCAAGTTAGCTTCTTAAAGACTGTCAAATGGGCAGAGTTCCCCCTCCCCCTGAGCACGTCCACTTTCCTCTTACTGGTAAAAGACAAACATAGCTTTTTTAAAAAAATAAAAAATTCTTCTTGTTGTTGTGATTCAGCAACACTGCTGCTTTTAATTCCACCCCTCCTTTGTTTATTTATTTATTTATTTATTACATGTATACACCCCATAGCCCAAGCTCTCCTGGCTTTCCCTCTTCAGTGAAGTCAGGTAGGCTTTCATTGTGGTTTAACTCCTTATTGTTGTTGTTGTTATTATTGCTATTAATATTAATTAGTACTGCTATTATTAACGTTATTATTTTGTTGTTGTTTAATAATGGCTGTGATCACAGTGCAGTCAATCAACTCTGAAGCAAGGATCACAAAGCTTTACTCTTATCTTCCTAGCCTCCTAGTTATGGGATGCAAAAGAAAAGGCATCTCTCTGTGCTGCTCCCACCTCATAGGGATGGTTTGCATTACTGGCTTTGAAACAATCCTTGGCTCACTTCCTTGTGCCCCCAGAAATGTCTGCTCCATGCCTACCTTCCCGCCTCCGCCTGGGTGCTGTTGTTTTGGGGTATCTGCTGGGACTGACTTCCCCATTGATCTATGGCATCTCTGCCTGCCTGGTGCCTGGGAGATGTACTACATGATGGGCTTTGTGGTTCAACCCCACAAGCCTCCGGCATGCTTGCTCCCAGTGCTGCCTATCCTCTTCTGTGCCCACCTTGCAGGGATGGTTTGTGTGTGTCTTGCTTTGACTCAGGGGATAAGTCCTTCCTGCGCTCACTTAGACTTTTTGAAGTTCCAAATAAATTTTTCAAGTGTGGAAGAAGATTAATATTTAGGTTTATCTACTCCCCAATTCATGGCATGTTGGGATTTCCTTTGAAATGGCCATGAAAAAAGCCCATTGAGCTGTCTGCAGCTTAAAAATCCCTGAGATACTGGGATGTCAGATTTTCAAAAATCCCCCAATAATCAGGGGAGGCTTGGATTTGCTTGAGGCTTGGCATGCATGTGTATACATGGATTCTGTCATGGTGCCTAATTTGATGTTTCTAACGTGAAAATTGACAGAGTTCTAGCATGGGACTTGAATTGGGGTGAGTTAAAAGGGAAAACCCCCGCCAAAAATCAGGGGATGATGGGATTTGCTTGAAACTTGCCATGAATGTGGATCTAGATGGCATCTGTGAGGGTGCCCGCTTCAAAGTTTTTATCTGTAAAAATGTCGGAGTAAATCCCATTTCTGAAAATGGGGTGTCCAATTTTCAAAAATCCCCCCAAAATCAGTGGATGCTTGGATTTGCTTGAGGCTTGGCATGCATATGTATATATGGATAAGCTATCATGGTGCCAAGTTTGAGGTTTCTAACATTAACAGAAAAAAAAGTTGTAGGCATTTTTGGATTTCAATGCAAGTCTATGGGGGGGAAGCAGAGCTCCGATCCGGAGCGCCGCAGCGAATCGGAGCAGACCATAGGCGAATCGGAGCGGAGCAGAGCGGAGTGGACCCAATCCAGAAGTTGCAAATCTGGAAGAGAAGCGGATCGGGGGGGGTCCGTGCACACCCCTAAACTGAAATGCTATCTGATCATCCTACAATACTGTAACATATGGGTTAAGCGGACAGAGAAGAGTACCCTCTTCAAGAAGAAGAGTAGGCAAAGATCAATAGGCTTACCATATTGATTCTCATAAAACAGTTTTTCCAAACCTGGTGCCCTACAGATGTGTTGGACTATAACCCCCATCTTCACTAACTAGCATTGACAATGGTTATGCTGGCTAGGGATATCATATCAGGAGATGTAGTCCAACACATCTGGAGTGCACCAGGTTGAGGAAGCCTACCATAAAACATCACTCACAAAGCCAAATTATGGTCATGGAGGCGGTATAAATCCAGCTTTAAAATCTGAGAGAAGTCTAGTAATCAAAAACAGGGGTGCTGCAGTATCAAAGAGAAACAATTATACAGAGGACTAAATTTCATGATTTACAATTTGACTGTATATTGTGAGTAGTTCCACATGCATGCACATCCAAATTTAGGTGTACTATTTCCCATTTGGAATAATAACAACAATAACAATAACAACAACAACAACAACAGGCTTTTACTTTCCTGATGTTTGACAGTTTTAATGAATTTGAACTAGTAGCTGGCAGCCTCCATAAAACTGCATTTCTTATCTGCAATTGCACAAACTGAAGGCACATGAAAGGCTGCCATGTGGAAGCACCAGTTCCAACAAATGGATCCTCAGTGTTACTGCTTCCTGACCACAAGGTTATTGATAATCTAATGCACCCCTGCAGTGCTCATTTGGGGACTGCTGACTAATGTGGACAGTAGCCTCCACATGAGAGCTACCAACAGCTACCTCTTTCTTGTACCACTATTAATGCTGTTACAGAATTTTTAGACATTATACCTGATAAGAACCTTAATGCATTAATAATAATATTGGTGTATAAAGGGATGGGATCTTGGAGAAACTTTCTAAAGGAAACTAAGGCATGGTCCATTAATAATACATCTGGGTTTCTCATATCTTTGGAAGCTTAACTTTAAGGACATTTAATGGCAATTATATATTCATGCTAACCTTTTGAAGCAACCCAGAGAGAATGAACAATTGTGATTCATGTTGTTCCAGTGAAACAGTTTTGCTCCTCTGAGATCATGCCAGCACACCTTATGCAAAGGTGCTAAGGTATGTAAATTATTAACACAATGTCAATCTGGTGACTGTTCACAGGTATATTATCTTCCAAAGCTGTGATATTCCTTCTGGTTTGATGCTCCCTTTCCTCTTGATACATCTGGCAGTCATCTGGGTGAAGCCCTATGCCTGGGGTCTCCAACTCACTTGGCAGCTGCCAGATTTTAATATTGTGAACATTAAAAAAATATTGGGAGGCTAGCATGCTGCAAAGTGAAAGGTTTCCCTCCAGTACATTCTTTATTTGGGTTCAAAGCAGTGGTTTAGTATTTTAGAGCTCAGATTCCTACTCTGCCTTGTACATTGGTTCTTGGGCAAGTTACTTTTCTTTTTAGTCTTCCCAGTTTGCCTTCTGAGAAATGATTATGTTGTGACTGTCCATGCTCACTATGGCAGCCACTTCATGAATGGGCAAGCCCCTACTGCCCAAGTCAGCCATTTTATGACTATCCAATTCTCTCAGAATTCCAAATGTGCCCACTGTTCACATTAGTCAGCAGCCCCTGAAAAGGTTGAGAACCCCTGTGTAATGCACAGCAATTCTAGATCATAGAATAATAGAGTAGGAAGGGGCCTATAAGGCCATCAGGTCCAAATCCCTGCTCAATGCAGGGAACCACTTTATTTATTCATTATATTTATATCCTGCCTTTTTTCCTCCTTAAGGAACTCAAGGCAGCATACATAATCCTCCTCCTCTCCATTTTATCCTCACAACAACAACCTGCTGTCAACTGTAACTGCTGAACTTTGCAACTAAGATTGTAGTGCCTGAATTTGCTTTCCTTTCCCCCCTCCTCCTCCTCCCTCCCAATCCCCTTTCCTTTTG
Organism: Elgaria multicarinata webbii; assembly: GCF_023053635.1. Classification (NCBI taxonomy): domain Eukaryota; kingdom Metazoa; phylum Chordata; class Lepidosauria; order Squamata; family Anguidae; genus Elgaria; species Elgaria multicarinata. The sequence goes on from NC_086171.1 coordinate 186,136,190, forward strand.
TGTCATGTCGTTTAGATTGTAAGCCTGTGGGCAGGGATTGTCAAGAAATACTTTTGTAAGCCTCCATGAGAGCCTTTTTTGGCTGAATGGCAGCATAAAAATCCTTAAATAAATAAATAAAATAAACCTTGTGATGTCAGTTAGTCTGAGAGTCTGTGACTGGCCCAAAGTCACCCAGTGAGATTCCATGGTCAAGTGGGGACTAGAACCCAGATCTCTCGACTCCCAGTCCAGCACTCTAGCCACTATTCCATACTGGCTGCCTATAATAAAGGGAGAAGCTGCCTAACTCATATTCAAAACTGCTGTAACCTGTCTTCCACTTCTGGATCTAATGGTGATGTCGGAATACGTCCTTTCATTTCTCATTATTAAAATTTCACCCTAGGAAAATTTCACTTCTATCGCTATGGATAAATCATTATTTTGAGTTTTGAATTTTCCCTTTATGCCAAGGCTGCTTGGTGGAAAAACAAAAATAATTGCACACACACATAATTATACTAACATTGTGGTATTCATTTTGTTTGTAAACTAATCCAAATTTTCTTGGATAAGAAACGGTTATTGCATTAGTCTACTAAAACAGTAGGTTTTCAATGTGTACTTTTATAACCATTTAGAAAGGCATGATTTGGATTTCAGGTGGAAGAAGTATTCTCATAAACCAAGCAAGTATGTTGATTTTACGATAATAATTTTCTGTGGTAGGGGCATCACTCAGTTAAGAGTGGTATGACCATTGCTGTTGCTAACACTTCTTCATGGTGATACACTGGAATATCTTCATGCATGTAAATTAAGGAGAAAAGCGGCAATGCCTTTTGAAAATGAGAGTACATAATGGAATAAACCTGTGAAAAGAGTAGCATTCAAGTGTATCAAAAGACAAATTGCAGTAACAGATTAGATGTGAGATTTTGAAAAACGATGGAGCTGTTCCAATAATCTGAAAGAAGAAGTTTTATTAAATGAGCAATCACTCTAAAGATCAGCCTTCTGATGTTACACAGTTATTCATGTATTGAAGAAGGGGCTGAATCTACATTTCCTTTTGTTTTACAGGCAAATATTATCTATATGTGTTGCCATTCATACATTAAGGTTCATGTTGATTTGTTGAGCTCTTCACTCTGATTCAACGTGCACTCACAGGTTCATTCCTGCTTTGAAATCATCATCATCTACATTGAATGTGTAGGGGCAAAGAGAAATACGTGTGTTGTCCACACTCTCTATGTTCACATAATCAAACAATGATACATTGGGTTGGATCCAGATGTAATTATACCTAGAGTAGAATCAATGGGTTTTCCTTGGAATGAATGTGACTTATTAAGTTAGTCATGATGAACTTAAGTCTTGTAGATTCCAAAGATTTTACTCTAAGAATAAACCCGGCCATTGGGGGTTATGTGAAGTTTAGTTCTAGGGTTATGCTAGGGTCATTTTACCCTTGTGTAACCCCCAATGACCAGGTTTGGATGACACTCTGCAACCCTATTGGCGATTGTACATTCAAAATGGTGACCAGCATGTGTTGCGCATTACTAGGAGTTAAATAATCTATGGTGAGCCTGCCATGTCATGTGAACTGGGCCACTGGCACTGTGTACATGGTTTGTATGTTACTGTGGAAAAATCGGTGAATTTTCCAACATTTCAGCAGATATTCTGAAAAGACAGATTATATAGTATCACCCCATCTTCATAAGTCATTTATCCACTCTTGACCTTTTCAGCTGCCTTGCCTTTTTCCATGCAACGTTTGATGTTAAATAAATGTATATAAGTAATACCAACAGCTATCATGTTTGTCTACTAGAAACGTATTGAGAGGAACCAAGGAAAATATGGGTCTTCTCCTCTTAGGAATTGAATTATAATTGACGTTTCAAGGCTCGTTGGGTAGTAGGAAGTTATTTTCAGACTGTACTGGTTGTCATTCTGAATGCAGCAATCCAACATTCCATTATTGTCTGACTACTACTTGTAGACATTCAAATTGGAATTAGTTCTGGCCCAGTGCAAAATTATTAAGGAATCTCCTGTAAACAAATCATACTGACATCATACTTGTTTCAACATGCAGGAAAAATATGACATGACAATCTAGCCGGTGCCAAAATGTTTTCATTTTTATGACATCCCCTTTCCTGAATTGATAATCACCTGTGCTCATGAGGATGGGCGGGCTGCGGGTGGTCACCTGTTGCCTACTTATTACTGCTAAGAACAAGGAAAACGGTTCCCAGGCAGCATGCACAAGAGAGAAAAGAAAAAAATAAAATAAAAATAAAAATGTGCCACTTAATAAAACTGCATTTTAATTCCAAGAATTTGCACTCAGGAAAGAAAAAAAGAACCTTGAGAGATATGGAACCATTTATGAGCCCTCTGCCTTAGTTTCAATTAGGTGCTGAAATTAATGAAACACACTCTGAAAACATAGGAGGTAATTGCTTTCTCCTTTAGCAAGAGGATGCACTTTTCACTAATAAAGTGTCAATACTAACATATATTGTTTAGGGAGAAAAGAGGGGGGGAATCAGTTCATACCAAAAGAACTGCTCAAATTAAAATAAGAACATAAAATACATGTGACTAAGGGAACAAAAGGGGAAGAGACTGATTAAAAATCCTTTTTGAATTAAAATTCTGTGGCAGAGAATTGGTAAATTGGAGTTTAATTATCAATTTATTTTAAAGAGGTGTCTGCTGGGCTAATGATACACATTCACGTTGACAAGTAGGTTAGCCTTTTTTTTTATCCTCAGTATACTTCCACCTCCTTCCAATTTAAACACAACTAGTTCATCAGTGGATACAAAGCTATGGATGAAAGAAGCAAAAGAAACAAGGCAGATAACACAAATGGTAAATAAAAGGAAGAAGGGCAATGGGTTTGCATTTAATGTGTATGCAACTGAAATATAAATTAGTCACAGAGGAGTGGACAACACACAAAGACCTCAAATATAAATGTAAATGTGAATGTACAAAATATTGCTGATAAATTCTGGAAATATGATCACAAGGAAAGACTGGGATAAAGTAGAATGAACACAAACATCAGAGGCATGTGTTTGGCTTTTAACATTCAGTTAGGCTAATGATGAAGTATACGCATTTATGTGTAAATAACGTTATCATTCAAGCACTCAAGATGATGTAGAGAACAACAAAAACAATAGTTGCCCACTGTAAAAGACAGCACGCTGACTAACAGTGCAATCCTTTATGTATCTACTCAGAAGTAAGCTCCATCAAGTTCAATGGGGCTTAGGCCAGATCTACACCTTGTTTCAAATTATTATGATCCTATCATGATAACGCTATATCCCTCTTGCACATTTATACCTTGTAGAACGCACAATGGCATTTAGATAATGTGGAATAAAAAGCAGGCAATAACGCTACAAAAGCAGCAGATGGAATGTGTAATGTGCCCCGACAGTTATCAGTGCACTTCAACACCATTATAAAGCAGCATTGTACATCACGCCATACTTCAGGTAAGTGTGCATAAGATTGCACCCTTTCGGATTGATTGAGCAAGTCAGTGCATATGTTCTTATCAAAGATGGGCTGAAACAGACACCCCTAATTTGTCACGCCATTCACAGATGATGAATTGGGAGCAGCTGTTTTGAGGGAGGGGGCCACACATTGACTCCTGAAATGTTTTCAGGGAGGGAGCTTACAAACCTAGCATAGCGGAGCTTCAATGCCATTTCCCTCTTTAGAATGTTTAATGTTGTTGCTGCTGCTGTTCTTGTTTAAAGCTACTGGCTTTGCTAACAGGTTTTGTAGCACGGCAGCAGCAGCAGCAACAAAGATCTGGCAAGCAGCCGTGCCTGTCACTGTGAAGAGGGCCTAATGAGTGTAGATATTCAGAGTCCCCCTTTAGAATGATGTCAATGACATGTTGGCTGTGAAGCACAGACTGCATGTGTGTCAGTGGCTAGGGTGTACACTCAAGAGTAATGGGTACCAGGTGATGAAATAGGGTTTATGAATGCCGATTGCAGTGACTGTTACTTGGCTGCTGAACATGTCTTTGAAGCTGTGATTATTATTATTATTTTAAAAAATAGTATAAGGAAGGGGGAGAGATCTAAAAAAGAATAAGAAAAATGGGGGAGGTGAGGTAATAAGCCCTCAACCAGTGCTGAAGTCCTTGTTCCTGTTTTCTCCCTAAATCATTTCAGCCTCTCCTCTTTTTAGTTGTACTTCTGAGTTTCGCCAAAATGCCACCATTCAACTGACTCTGGAAATGACACAAAATGAGCCTAGCTCTAGTTCTTACATTGTTTTAAGATTGTTACCGGGGTGGGGGTATGTCAGCTGCCATTGCTTTCAAGTCTAACAGGTCCAGTACTGATGTTAATTTCCAGTCCTTCCTTGTTTGGGCATTGTTCTTTGTTGTTTGCCTCATTCTGAGATATTGCAGACCTTGTATGGGCCTAACACTTCCCTGTGGGATCAGGGCTTCTGATGGTTGAACAACAGCACAGATAGAGAGCTCTTCTTCTCAGTTTATTTCTGGATGGGAGGGTAGTGACCAATCATGGAGAGAAAAACGCTCAAGCGACAAGATGCCATTTTTGGCTCCCAGACCATCTCCATTTCACCTTCACAGAGAAGGTGATCCTCACTATTTCAGAGCCAGGAAATTACCTCTAAGGCACACAATGGCCTGGTTCAGATGACATATTAGGCAACAGAGGGGGGCGGGGGGCGGGGAAGAGGCAACTGACTATTGGTTATTTTTCCAGTACTCCCCACATGACATGTTACCCCTCACCCATCCCACAGCTGAAAGTCCCGGCGTCCTTCTGGGCTGCTGGTGCTCCTCCCTCCCTCCCCCCTCAGTCCTCCCAGCCCTATCCCATCATGGATTGAAAATTCTGCCAGCTGTACAGGAGCGACCGGGGTGCTTTAGTCCGCTCCTGCTGGAGAACTCCTGGAATAGTGCACTGGACACTGGAGATTAAGCAATGGAGCCTGCCACATAACATTTTTATCAATGGGTCTCCGGATAAGCAATGGAGCAGCCCATTGTTTTCCCCTGTTGCTTAAATCGACAAAGTAACATACTGTGTGTTGTATGTCCATTGTGTCCCGTCCTCCCACGGTAATACAATAATCAGCACAACAGATGGTTACCTCTCCCCTCCCGCCATTGATTATTGTGTCATCTAAACCAGGCCAATGAATGGCCTTAAAGGGAGACAGCCAATGATGAGCAGGACCATATCACCTTTTCGGAAACAAGGTGTATCCTTTTTCTTTAAAGAATTTAAGCACTGCGTAGTTCCTTATCTATGTGTGTTGTACAGAATCATGTCCCTGGCCTGAAAGGGAGGGGAATAATAGTGAGCTTCAGGACTAACCTGACGAATGACCAGCCGTCTGGGAAGCCTAGTCTAATTGAGCATGTGTGCCATTACAGCCAATTATGCAATGATGCCTGGAAGGCAAGAAGAGTAACCTTCCCCTTCCTGATTACTCACATTTCAAATTTATTTCTCTCTCTCTCTCTATCAGCTTCTTTTCTTTCTCTTTTTTAAACCCTGTAAATTTCCCAGAGACTCTGGGATAAGAAAATAATTTTAAAGAAATATTTCTATTTGGGTTCAACAGCAAAACAACATGAACAACATTATAATGTGGTAATAGGAAGCAAGCATATAAAATGGGTGGCACTGGATTACCATTTGTGTGTTGTTTTAGGCATGTCATTTTAGGAAAGCAGGGAAATGCATTATCTTAGCAAATGTATATCAAACATGATATTTTAGCTCCCTTGCTCATGATCAAACATAGTAAATATAGTAACAAATTCATGCAGAGAGGCAAGGAGAAAGATTTTACATTAAAATTTCATCTATATCTATATATTCAAAAGGGGTAGGTGTATCAGCCTGTTAAGGCAGAAACAACAGTTTTGTGGCATTTTCACTGCTAACACATTTATTATGGCATAAGTAGGGTGACCATATGAAAAGGAGGACAGGGCTCCAGTATTTTTAACAGTTGCATAGAAAAGGGAATTTCAGCAGGTGTCATTTGTATACATGGAGAACCTGGTGTAATTTCCTCTTCATCATAACAGTTAAAGCTGCAGGAGCTATACTAGAGTGACCAGATTTAAAAGAGGACAGGGCTCCTGCAGCTTTAACTGTTGTGATGAAGAGGAAATTTCACCAGATTCTCCATATATACAAATGACACCTGCTAAAATTCCCTTTTCAATACAACTGTTAAAGATACAGGAGCCCTGTCCTCCTTTTCATATGGCCACCCTAGGGATAAGCTTTTATAGACTATAGCAACTGATGGACAGTACTCCAAAGAAGCTTATGCTGTAATAAACCAGTTATTCTTTAAGGAGTTACAGCACTCTTTGATGTTTTTGCTTAAGTTTATGTTACTTAACATCTACTTAACCTGGTTAAGGCTATAATTCAACATATATTTATTAAGGTCATGCTGTGGAGTTCTGGAATAACCCTTCATGAAGATCTTTATTAGGAGTGAGCAACTTCTGAGCCTCTGAATGTTTTGGCCTATAACTGGCATCAGCCCTGGCCAGCTTAGCCAATAGGGAAGGATGATGGGAATGACACACACACACACACGTAACACTTGCAGGTAAAGTAACACAACTACAACATAAGGCTGAAGAGCAGCTCCATGCTACTTCAATGAGTTCTAATCTATTACTACTTACCTGAAGAGAAGTTTAAGATGAACAATCATCATTAAACACTGATACTATTTATTATTTAAGTTATATCCAGCCTTTCTATCAAAAATGACATTCAAAATGACACATTCAGTGCTATTCTAACATGCATTTTCATGCATATTTTGATACTATTATGCTGCCCATGAGTTTTGGAAGCAACATGAGAAGCATGACTTATAGTGACTTTATTCATGACCACACTTCAGAAATGTGAAATTTGTCATCAGGCATATAGAACACAGCACAGTTTGAACTTTTCTTTATCCCTTATGAGTGCAGAGATGAGCATGAAAATGTGAGGAAGAGGTCAAGCAGAGCTTACAACTGCTGTGGGGAGTACCAAAGTCTCTTGCCCACAACACCTTGTGCCTCTTTTGTGGCTAAAACACCAAAGACTAAACTATGCAAACTATGGCAATGTGATGAAACTTGCTTACATTATATAACTTATCCTAAGAGTAGTACCCAACTGTATTATTCCACCAACTCAAATAGCGGTAGCAGAGCTCGGTTCAAGGTTTCCATTGTGCAGCTGGTTGTGCAAGCGGTTGTGCTACCACTTGCATGTTGGGTTGCACAAACAGAGTGTGCAGCTGCTTGCACAATCAATTGCACCACGGCTTGCACAAGGATGCTTGCATGAAACATAACTTTAGATGGCTTCTCCTCTTGCAAATAGTTCGGAGCCTAGTTTCCGCTAGCACAATGTCATTTGCACTAATGGAATGACACAGTTGGATATTGCCCAATATGCAGAAAATGTTTGTGTGCTGGGAGGGGCGTGTCTTTAACACTTTGCCATTGTTGTGATCCCAATCTGGACTGGGGGTTCACATGTATAATTTTAATTGATAAGAAGTGACCCATTTGTTTTAATATATCACATTTTGGCAATGAAAAGTACAGGTAAGGGGGATCTGGATCAGAACCACAATGGAGGATAAAGAGACAAACCCCACCCCCGCCGTATACCCCGCACTAGGGTCCCAATCCAGATTAAGTCCCCTGCACTTACTTTAGAGAAAACAAGAAAGAAAGGCATCACCACTAGCTATGTCTTCAAAATAATGTGTAGTCTGGGTCTAAGTCAAGAAATAACTGTTTGGGCTGGATCTAGAATTTAGCAGTAGCATGCACATCCTATAACAACTGTTCATGTTCACCTCCCATTTGAAAGCTATTGTACTAGGATTTTTCAGCCAAAACTACATTAGTCATACTCTACCAATATTTAGGAAGCTCTTTCCTTATGTAGGTTGTCAGAGACTATCACAATGACGTTCAAGTTAATGGCAATCATATTATACGTATATATATATATATATATATATATATATATATATATACTAATTTGCTTAATATTTTATCTCACAGCTCAAATGCTTGCATGTATCTACTTTAAAAAGTTGTGAATATCTCAAATGAATAAAACATTTTTAAAAGATGTATGGTACATCGGTCTTTTGATGGGTGCATAACAGTCTTTCACACCTTGCTGCAAATGAAACAAGTGATTCATCAGCAGAGCTTTCTTTTAAAAGAACATTTAAAGTTTTCTGTAAATGCTTAAAACCCCCAAAATGATCTGAAAGGGTGGATGCTGATGGCATTTTGGGAAAAGGTTCAGTACAAATCTTATCAGGTCCATATATCTAAATTATCTTTTACCATTCCCTCTCAGCTGAAGAAAGCAAAGAAAAATGAAGTAGTCCAAAATAATGTAAGTATACATGAAAGCTTGTGGTCATGAATCAATCCATTAATGGTGGCCAGGAAGGGGGGGGGAAGCAGCCTGTGTTCACTCTTAGTCACTCATAGTAATGTGTACCTCACAACATAAGCATAATGTGATCACAAGTTACCATGAATTCATATTAGACCTTTAGTGATGGCATACCAGAGGAAGACTACAGGTTAATGATATAGGGTGTACAAAATCAGTTTACCATGCACTGGGTAGGATCAGGAGTAAACACAGACTGTAAGGTGTTCAAATTGTGAAAAAGAGACCTATCATTGTTAATACCAGTAGGAATAAAATGCATAAAGAGACTTCAGCACATGCCTTCAATGGCATTTAAGTATATTTAACTTAAATGGAAGATCATGATAACAATAAACTCAGAGAAACATGTTGGTTTTAATCCACGCAAGAATAAATGTGACAATTTGACCAACCGACCCCTAATGTTCAAACTGTGGTGGCCATAAAGGGCCATTTGAATATTAGATCTAGGAAATGACAGAGCCATCATCTTCCTTAAAAATGGCGGCTCTCATCGAGGATGGGCAGCTGCCGAATGAGTCAAGTAAGTACTGCAGGCAGGGGCAGGGGCTTGCTGGATTGAAGAAAGTGAGCAGGGAGTGGGGAATGGGCAGGGAGGGATGTGTGGGGAGGGGCTGAGCAGGGAGGGGGCAATTGGGGAGTACAGTAGGCCACATGCTCAGGAGCCCACACCATCTAACCCGCCTTGGACATTCAGATCTTGCTTCAAATCCAAAGCAGGTCGGATGGGCCTGAAGCAGCCCGAGGTGGATTGGGGGGAGGTCCCTACACAGACCTACTACTGCATCCTATGCAAAACAATATTTTTCAGTTGGTGTTTTGTATATTAGTTCTTGTTGTTGGGAGGTAGCACAAAAAAGTGGTAAATTGACATGTCATGTGATAAAATGAGTTGAACTTATGGGGAAGTCCTTGTCAGTGAGAAGGACATATTGTATGAGAAAGGGATCCTCTAGAAAAACAGCATAATCCTTGGTTGAAGAAGCCCCTTTCTTGCTCAAAATACAATGGCTATTCCTACCAAAATAAGAGACGAATGAAGGTTTTTCTATAACACCACTGGCAGCAGTCTTTCTTGATTCTGGAATTCGGTCGAGAGGGCAATTAAGAGTATTTTTAGTTTTTATATAGCTACTTGTCCATCACCTGACTGCCATCTTTTCCCTTAATTATTCATTGCATATTACAAAGGTTTCCAGAGATATTCTCATGCTGAGCTGATCCTTGATTAATTTTATAAGGCATTAAAGTACACAAATAATAGGCTCAAATTTCACATATACAAACACAGCAAAGGAGGCAGCAGGAGGGATACAAGCCATAACATGCAAAAGAGCTGTGAAGGCCACAGCTGCCAATGAAACTGGATAAACTGAACTATTATAATTATGTTATTCCGTATGATATCATTGCAAAGTTTGGGGGAAAATTGAGAATACAAAACCGCCTGTGAAGCAGTCTTTATATGATTGCTCCCCCCACCAGTTCTGCAACTGTGTTCAAGGGTATGTTTACTTGAAGATGCAGAACTGGCTGACAGGAATTCTCCTCTTTTACTTTTTGTTACAAATAAATTGCTTTATTGACACCTTTGCTGGCAAAGCCACCTCCAGGGTGATTCTCTTCCATTCTCAGGAGGCTCATAAGAACTACTATAATAATAAAAAAACATACTAGGCCACCTATAATGCCTTTCCACAGTGGTCACAACCTTGTCATTTAGACTGAGGGGTGACAAATGTATTATTTTAACAATGCACTGCCATTCCATTTGGATCAAGCTAGATACTGGTATGTGGCCAGTTGTTTGATTTCTCATCTCATATTAGTGTTAATCTGAAGCCTTTCTTGTCAAGGTCACTGGAAGAAAACCAGCAAAACTGGTAGAAGACCCATATCAAGACATGGCAGATATGTAAGAAATGGGGGAGATCAGTCCCAGTGGAAATCAATGGCACATGTTATCTTGGAACTCTGCTTGCCAATACAATTATCCCACTCAGGCCTTAGCTAGACCTAAGGTTTATCCCAGGATCATCCTGGGTCATCCCTGTTCATGTAAATGACACACAGGATATCCGAGGAGCAGGCAGGGACGACCCCGGGACAACCCTGGGATAAACCTTAGGTCTAGCTAAGGCCTTAGACTACCATGCCATTATGAAGACCAAGAGCATCACCTAAGGCATTATGTTCTTATGAGGGTAATAAGAAAAAAATGAAGGAAGCTAAAGAAAGCAAGGGAAATATTGGGGGATTGGAAATAATAATAAGAATGATAACGATCTATCTGCCTTAAGCCAAGACATATAGATCTCCACACCACATGTATTCATTAAGGGAACGTTCTTCTGCATGTTTAGACAGAAAAAAATCCTACAACTCCCAGCTTTCCCCAGCCAGCCTAGGACTTCTTTCCAGTCTAAACTTGCATAGAATTGTGCCCTAACTTTCTTTTTCTGCCTTCTCCTTTCTGAATTAATCACAAATAGTTTAAATGACTGCACCCCCAACCCAGAAAAAAAGCTGTTTTGAGAAGAGTAGCTATATTATTCTATTGCAGCAGAACTACAACATGTCCTATAGTATCTTAATGATCACCTCGTGGCTGTATTTTGTATCACAAGGGAATTTGTTTCCATGTCAGCATTATGCTCAGAACTAGGAGAAACAGATCTTCAACATACCTTTTGTGGCCAGCCGGACACAGTTGATTTTGGTCTCCTGCAAATGACAGAATATGGAAGGACATCAGATGTGCTTGTTTCACTATTGATAAACAGTTTAATAACCAGTGTTTTCCTTGAGTTCTTTGCAATCAAGCACAAGAACTCTTACTTTAATTCTTATCCTAATAAATTTGCAATTGTTACTGATACCGTATGTTGCACAGGATCTAGATATCTTCCCTCTAGGCTACACATCTATTACACAGGAATATCTTATGACCACATAACTGTGACTCAAATAGTATTATTTAACATCTGAAAATATAGTGCACCCATAACTACTTAAATTGCTCTGTGGGATATGTACCATGGGAACTGATGAATGCCTGTTCAGATAGCAACTGTTCTGAAAACTATGGTGCTTAAGGATGTGTGAAGCAGCAAAACTCAACCTCCAGCTGAATTCCACCTCATTCCAGCTCATGTCCATATCAGATTGGAGGCATTGCTGTTGTTTTTCTTTTCACACATATTTTTTTCATGTTTACATGCAATTTCCTCCCCAGATGCAAACATCAGTTGTTCACACTTTTCATTGAACTTGGAGGGATCTAGGTAGGAATTAGATGCAAGCTAGGAATACAGCCAGAAGTAGATAGGAAGTAAAGGCAAGGCAAGAATAGAGAACAGACTGGAGACACGTTTGATGCACACAGAGTGAGTCCTTGTGGGGAAATCACATTTTCAGTTGGAAGGATCAACAGGCCTTTTGTTGCCACCTAGGATGGAGAATGAGACATGATCAAACATTCCCTATGATGTATTTCCATGGCCTCTAGAAGTGACTGTCCAAGTAAGGTGCCAGGCTAAACTAACAGCAGGCCCTGGTTTGAGATCCCAATACCCCTGACCCATATTTAGATCATTCTTAATTCCTGTGCTGATCCTGGATCTGCAGAAACCTACTGTCTTCTTCATCCTATCTATAGTGAATGTGCATTAACACTAGTGTTCAGAATCTCTCTCTTTCTCTCTCAGCATAATTTATTGACATGGCTTATACTATATGGTACATGACTACGTTGCACATCATAACATGCCTTTGTGGTTCTGAAAAGTTACCTTGTCAGTTGGTAATAAGCTGCACTTTCCAGTTATGACTGTTATGTACACATCACCATTACTTGACTGTGTGCTATTACTTCATGTCACTTGTAGCCATTGGATGGGGTTACACTCCCCCTGAAAGACTGTGTCTGCAGCTTGGGGGTGCTTCTGCATCCGTTGCTCCAAATGACAGCCCAGATAGATGCGACGGCCAGGAGTGCCTACTATCAGCTTCAGCTGATACACCAGCTGTGCCCCTTCCTAGAGTTGGAAGACCTAAAGATGGTAGTGCATGCACTGGTAACTTCAAGGCTTGACTTCTGCAATGTGATCTAAATAGGGCTACCTTTGTGCCTAGTCTGGAAACTTCAACTAGTTCAAAGTATGCAGCCAGGCTGGTCACCGGTACACCTAGGGGTGACCACATTACACCAGTTTTAAAATCTCTTCACTGGCTGCCAATTAGTTTCCGGGTGAAGTATAAAGTGTTGGTTATCACCTTTAAAGCCCTACATGGTTTAGGTCCAGGCTACTTGCGGGATCGCCTTCTCCCATACAATCCGCCCCGCACACTCAGGTCCTCTGGGAAGAATTTACTCCAGCCGACAAAAACAAGACTGACAACTATTACCCAGAAGACCTTTTCTTCTGCCGCTCCCCATTTGTGGAATGGCTTGCCGGGAGAGATTCGTCAACTTAACAGTCTTTCCAAATTTAAGAAAGCCATAAAGACTGATCTCTTCCGGCAGACCTACCCAGTTGAATTTTAAATTTGCCTTTTAATAGTGTGCTGCTTTTAATAATGTATCAGTTTTAAATATTTTAATTAGTTATATGATGTTTGCATTCGTGTTGTACCCCGCCTCGATCCAGAGGGAGAGGCGGGTAACAAATAATTTTGTTTTATTATTATTATTATTATTATTATTATTATTATTATTATTATTATTATTTGCTTATTAACACATCAATAAAAGTCTTGGGGGACTTCAATTTACTCATGTGATAGTTCTGATCAAGCACACACAAAATAAGTAAGTACACACATCTGATATCCAGATCCAGGCCGTGAGAATGGTGCCTCCTGCTGCCAGTGAGCCCTTCCTACCTCTTATTTCCTCATAATGCCTTTACAAAGGAAAGTTTGCTTAAAAGCTCCATCCGACAAGCATTTTATTGCATGCTCATTAATGGGCACTCACGGAGTTTGCACAGGTCACTCACATGACGTTTTCTGCCTCCCGCATGCCTTCCACCCCTTCTGGCCTTCCTTGAGCGACAACCCCCCACTCCCCCGGTTAAGTTTCCTCTTTTGAAAAGAGGAAGTAACTGAGGAACGAAAACACTGGCAGAGAAGCAAAGGTTGGGAGCGTGTTAACCCCCGGTGTGATGGAGCTTTAAGAAGGGACTGGCAGGGAAGACACACTGATGGTGAACTCAAGGCAATCCGGGCAATTTCTGAACTCCTCCAATTCCAAATTTGACCCTGTTGAGAATTGTAATTTAGCTAACTCTGATCCTTGATGTGTACGCTGGGAAATCAAGCGAGTGTGCAAACACAGCGTTTCCCAAGAGGTGTGCAGGTAATTGAACTCTGTGGACTGCTGAGCTGAGTTGTATATCAGGTCTCAATTAGAGCCAATTAAGTCCTGTTATGTGGCCAATAGAGGTGTGCTTACTTGTCCCACCCTACAGATTATGGTTCGGATAACAATGAGGGATCTGCTTTGAAAGCCTATTATTTCCAAACCAACCAACCAACCTCCCTCCCTCCCTCTCTCCCTCTCTCTCTCTCTCTCTCTCTGTGTGTAGGGGAGTATTTTTACATGCCAATTTATGTTTTATCCTAAAACTTGCTCTGAAAAATGAATTAATTGAACATGGTGAGAAAGCTACTGGCTTGGAAAGACATAACAATAGTGTTGGATCTGCATTGTTAGTGCTTCACTTTGTAGCAGAGTAAGCTCTATTCCATGGTCTTACAGTCTCTGCTACCATTAGCTGTGATTGTTGCATTGAAAAAAGAGCATAATTAATAGCCAGTAATATAACAAATGTGGTAAATTACAGCTGAGTTAGATCATGGGCCTCTTCACTTTCTGTTGCACAATGCGATACTTGTGTGTGTTTTTGAATCAGGATAAGATAGACATTCATTTGAGTTCCAGTCTGTGGGCTGTCATCGGGGAGTTGGACTATCTGGTGCTTCTCACAGAAGGTAGCCTAAATGGAACATGTGTGAAACAGAATATTCTTTGGCTTTGTTGAACAAAGCACCTGTTCCTGAATGGTGTGAATTTTGCTCTGTGGGCTTGTCAAAAGCCAGATGCTTAACTGAAATGTGTCAGAGTTTAGTGTAAAGGAAAAACAACAAAACAAAACAAAAGCATAAGCCAAGCTTTTTACCTGTGGGAGAGGGAGAAACACAATTAGTTCTTGCTGATCTTATGGAGATCATGCAAGAAACTGATATCAACTTAGAGGCAGTGAAGAAATGCCAAATTAGCAGAATATGATATCAAACTGATATCATGCCTAACAACTTATAGCCCATGAACTAGCAGAATTCAACTCATGACCACTTTTAGAAATATGTTTCTTCCTCCACACCTGTCTGGAATATGCACAACTGTTGCATATGAGTTCATTTTCTGTCTAGTAATTCCCATCTAGGAATGTCATGGGCTCAAGGCTCATCGATTTCTCCCTGGCTCTGCCCCCTAGATGCCATTCTATGGATCCCCATGCGTGCCTGACTCGGCGCACACAGAGTCGGGCAAGCACAGCGATCCCCACTGCACCACCAAGCTGCCATTTTCAGGAAATGGCAGCTCATCCTTTTACATAACAGGCCCATTTGTGCAAAAGAGCGACCTGCCATTTCCCACAAAATGGCAGCTTGGTGGAGCAGTGGAATGCCTCTCGCCAGGTGCCTGTGGACCACCCAGCAGATCGCCACACATGGCGAATGGGGACAGGCAGCTGTTAGGGGTCTGGCAAGCAGCACGGGCAGGGCAGAGTTCGGCCATCCGTCTTCCCATCTGTTTTTATCCCCCTTGAGGTGGCAATGTAGTTCACTATTCTTTGTAGTCAGGCATAGGTCAGGCCCTCATTTCCTTAAATTTATTCACCAAAACATTCAAATCCTCCCAATTAATTTAGCAGATCCGCCACTGCCCACACACTAAGGATGTATGAGAAATTTGTTTCAGTTCAAAAAAAATTAAATCACATTTACCTGGTTTGTACCTCCCAAACTGAACATGGTCTTTAAAAAGTGTATGTTCATGCATGCTATGGAATAAAGAGAGGACATGGCACACATTCTGGAAGTGCTATTTAGAGCTTGAATCTCTTAGAATATAGTGGTTTTAATTAAGATTTGGCTAAAATACTGTGCAGAGGGAGAAGGAGAGAATGGAGTGAGGAAACTTTGAGTTGAATTACTCTGTTGTTCCCATGACATCTACCATAGACTTCAACAGTTCTATACACATTGACAGTTCTATGCATTATGGACTTCAGATGAAAAATAAAGGATGTTCCAGTGGTCTACAACAGGGATGCATAACCTGTGTCCCCCGAGGCCTTTACTGTAGCCACCCAAGGATGACCTGAATCTTCTTCAGTTGAAGTCTTCTCCCCATCCTACTGAATTCCCTGCTGACAGTACATTCCACTCTGTCCCCCAGACAGCCTCATACAGACAGCTCTTATCCTACCACTGCTAGCAGTGAGGAAAGAGCAATGTATAGTAGGATCACTGGGGTGGTGTGTGTGCGCACGTATGGTCCATGTGCCACATGGCCAACAACCTTATCTCTGGCCAACAACATGACCCCGCAGCACTAGAAGAATGGAAAGGAACATGGGCTCCATGTCATGACTCAATGATGAAACCACAAAACATGGATGGGACTGCGGTTAAGGTTTTTGGTTTGGGGGAAAACAGCCAAACTATTTTTGGAGTGGGTGTGGGTTACTTGCTGGGGGTTTTTAAAGTTTTTTTTTAATGCAGTCCAAATGTTAACATTTCATTTTTAAATCTTGTTAAAATATCTCTCATTCTCTCTTGTCTTGACATAGCACCACTGCAATTGACAAGATAAGCAACCCTGGCTAGGAATGGCCAGGCCAGATGAGTCTATTTCATAAGTGTGTTGGTTTTGTATGTGTAGAGCTTCGGCTATTGGGCGGTATAAAAATGTAATAAATAAATAAATAAATAAATAAATACATTCATATGTCCCTGTCTGGTTCTGTATTTATCTCTGTGCGTTTTTTAAAGCCCTGCATGGAAATGTGCTTTTAAATCTATCTCTATATACATATTTTTGAACTCATTTCCTCACGCAATGCAATTTCTAAACATATGTACTCCAAAATCATGCATTTCTAAATGTATTTTATCTTGAAATGTGCAACGTACTGTGATACTTTTTTTGATCTAAGAACTGAATTGCAAAATGCAGAGCCATACGAAATCTAAAATATAACCATGTTATATTTTAGCACATTAGTCAGGGAGGTGTCGATTTGGTCAGTAGTATCAGAATTTACAAAGAACAAATTCCTCAAGCATCCCTACTCAAAACATTCCAGCTATTTTCTTCCACCCCTTAAAACTCTCTTCCACAAGATGCACGTCTACAAGAGAAAGGACATGAGCCACTTAAATCACATATGTTTTATTTGTATAACTATATGACTAACATGTAAGTCCATGTAACTGTTCCAATTAACAGTTATAGGCACTTAAATTCTGTCTGTCAACCTCACACTAACAGCAACTTATGCTACATACAATTGTCTTAATTTGATGTGATTTACATAGGGGTCGCTGTTTCAGTCTGTTACAGCAAAAACAACAAAGAGCTTTTTGGCCCCTTAAAGTTTAAGGCAGGGATGAAGAGGGAAAAGGCACTGGAAACTGGAAACAAGAAAGGAGGCAAACTCTGGTGCTCGAAAAAGAAGAGCGCAATAAAATTCTCTTCTTCTTCTTCTTCTTCTTCTTCTTCTTCTTCTTTTTTTTTTTTTTTTTTTTGAGCACCAGAGTTTTCCTCCCTTTTTGTTCCCTTAAAGTTTAACAAATGTATACTGGCATAAACTTCTGTGGATACCTAAAGCTTTATTGTTTATTCGTTCAGTCGCTTCCGACTCTTCGTGTCGGAAAGCTTATGCTACAATAAATTCATTAGTCTTTAAGGTGCCATAAGACCCTTTGCTGATTTTAATTTGAAGTACCTACCTTCAAATAAAGAACAAAATCCTTGAACAATGGTGACCGGGGAGTTTAGAACCCAGAAGCATTTATTCTTATCAAAACGTTGGCTGAAACTGAAGTTCTCCCAACCAGACCAGAGATATATCAAAGCAATGAGGACGGCTAAGCAAAACTTTGTTCTCAACACACTTACCCCATTTGCTTTACTGAGAGCCTGAAAATAAATGCTGTAGCTTTTCAGGGGTGAAAGTGGAGCGTTCCAATAGCCATTGTATGTTTTGTTGTCTCCCACTGTGAAGGGCTGAGTAACAGGAAGATTGACTGGTTTCAACTCAGCTGCAAAGTAATGGGGAGAGTCGAGACTTGAAGCATTTTTGTAGCTTACTGGAACAGAGAAGCATTCAATGATGTCTGCAGCCCTTCGTGATTTCTGTGGTCTTTCTTCTTTCACAACCAGCTGATAAACACTGGAAGAGAAGGAACAGCAAGGTTCAACAGGATGAGCCTGCACTTATTCAAACAGAATCCGAAATCAAATGGATGCAAGATGGAATATCCAAAGAATCCAACCAGATAGCATAAGAGGCAAAGCTATGGGCAAAGGAGAAGGAAAACAACACAGAACCACACTAGGATCACAGGACAGGGTTACGCAACACTGAGCCAGAGTTTTCCAGCTGCTCATGCTAAAACCCTGGACAAATTACAAAAAGGTTTACTAGGGGCTGGAAATTGAAGGAATCTCTAACCAATCAGAAGCTGAGGGTCAAAATTATATAGCATCTTTTTCTTACAACCATTGTTTCCCACAGCTCATCCTCAGCTGCAGCTTCTGGTATCTTAGGGATCCTGACCCTTCAAGGCATGTAGCTGATCTGACATGTAATACAAACACACTCTTTCTACAATGCCACCCGGAGGAACTGTGTGCTGGGGCTTCCAAGTGTTTACTTTGCTTCTGATTTTTCACTCAAGGCCAGTTGCAAAATAATAATGCCCTGAACCATGTACACCTAATTCTGGTGCTCCTCTTAGACCTATCTCTGATCATCTCAATGCAAGTTCTCAAGGATTCTTATATCGAGAAACCCAGCATGTGTGTGAGATGAATAGGATGAAGGCAGCAACACTGCCTAGGCTTTCAAAAGAACCAGCAGTATCATGGTTGAAATTATTTCTTTCTCTCATGATATATTAAAAGACCTTGAGCCATAGAGGAACAGAATAAAGAGAATATTGTCCAGGCAACTGCCATAGCAAAACTTCCAACCCAACATGCCTGTAGCACATGGATGGTCAACACATGGTCCACAGGCTACGTGTGCCCACTGCCAAAGCCTTTCTTGTAGCCCATGAAAGGTTACCCACTGATGTCACCCAATTATGCTGATTTCCCCCCTCTGTCCCCTCTGGAAAGCACAGCAGGCACAATGCTGTTGCCGCCACTGAAGCAGTAGTCTGCCCAATGCGCAAAAGCATGGCAAAATGTACTCCATGCACAGGCCTTCTTTCTCCTTCCACATCATTAAAAAGCAAGAAGACACTTTCCAAACAAGCCTTGTAGCAAGCCAGCTACAATATTACATCAAGTGTGGAGGAGATTATGCATAAGAAAAGCAGACCAAATATCCACATATTTATCCATTTGCGATTGACGCCTATATACCACCCATTCAAATGTTGACAGCGTTGTTACGTCCTCAGTCTATTGCATTATGGGAGGTGAACATTTATCCTTCCAACGTAATAATATCAATCTTTTGGCTGCCGTTAAAAAGACTTTGTGGAGTCCTATAAACCCAAAACAAGGGGGTTTTTTGCTGAATGAGGTGTAGCCTAAGATCCATAGAAGTCCTTCACATTTAAGAAAACCCTATGTAGCATCCAGATGCAGAGTTCCTTGTTCCCTCTGCCACTCTTAAAACTCAGGTTTGGCACTGAACACTAGTCACCCATTTGACAAAGAGAACAGGTGTTACTGCAAGTCACTTCACTTCTCATCAGGGTATTCATATATGCTACTCTCAGCTGTCTATACGGAGCTCTTCCTTTGTGTTGTTAGACAGGAGAGATCGATGGAAGGCCAGGGAACAGCTAGTACCCATCATTCTCGCTGCTTTCAGAAGCTTGTTGTGGCAGAAAGACGGGCCTAAAACATTTCAAGTGACATCTTACCAATATTACTGTAGGAAACAATGGGATGGCAGCTAAAGCAAGAAAGAGAATCCAAATATCTAACCCACATGCTGAAATCAATCACTGCCTTTTTTTATGAGTGCATGGCATACGCTTCCCTAAAAGACAGAACAAAAACAAAAAGGAGCAGTGATTTTTTAAATTGACAGAAATAACAAGAGAAAAGTGAAGTTTATATAGAGGTGCAGGAGCATAGACATCTGTAGTCATATGCAGACATTGTATATGGGTACGTGGGAAAAGGGGGGCATTAGGATTGTGTCTTCTGGACCAATCCCAACCTCATTTAATGTCATGTCTGTAGAGCAATCTTTGCAAATGCACCTTAATGTGCATCAGCTCAAAACCCATTCATTCAGGCAATATATTAAATTTATGGATAAGATTCTAGCATTGTTTAGTAGAGATGAACCATTTGTCCATGCATGTAAGCATTTTCTGGAGCAGAAAATCCTTCCTAGTAATTCTACTGAAGTCAAACATAGTGAATGTATTCTTTCCACCTACAAAACTGTCTTACTGTAGTCAATGGGGAACACTGCAACTCATAATGCCATTGTCATGCATGCAGACACAATATGTCATTACTGTGGGCTTCAAGGCCAGAACAGGAACCAAGCTGCCATGTCAGGGCTGGTTTAAAAATGGATACACAGTTCAGCCCCACGTAAGGCTGCCAAAAGGCACTTTTTCATGGTGGTGTGTCACAAAGGAGCCATGTTTGCAAGCCTTCTGCACATCATTCATTCATCTGCATTCATACACACCCACACCGGTGATGGCCCAATTACATTAAATATCTCCATGCAGGTGTCATATCTTTTGGTGGTTGCTAGTAAAAGCATTGTTCATGTGATCTCCCAGCACATGCACTAAGAGACTTACAAATATTTATTTATTTATTTATTTATTTATTTATTTATTACATTTTTATATAAAATATAATACTCATAAGGAGATTATATAAAATATAATACTCATAAGGGGAGTGTCGCCATGTGGAGGCAGTTTCCACGGCTTCAACATGGGACCTGTATGCATGGAACCACAAAGGGGTGTAAGGTATGAAGTGACCATCGGAGTTCATTGGAGAATGTATGGATAGGTCTAAAACTGCTGATTCATCCTTCAAATATGCTTAAGTCCATATTGTCATTGTTACAGGATTTTATTGTATGAGATTTCAATATGTAAGCCACCTTCGGAGGGCTTTTGAACTTAAATGCAGACAATAAAATAAATAAAATAAAATGACCTCAGAACGTATGCCCAATTACAGTTTCAGTAACTTCTTCCTGGCCCAAACCAGTTTTAAAACAGGAATTCCATTTATATGCTTTATACAGCATCATTCCCTGACCACACATAAAGCCTACCCTGACCACTTCATGCTTGGATAAGTCAGCTAACTCAGGCCATAGCTAGAGTTAAGGTTTATCCCTGGATTGTCCAGGGGTCAAACCTGTTCATCTAGGTGACACACAGGGGATCCAGTGCTCAGGCTGGGGCGAACCCTGGATGATCCCAGGATAAACCTTAGGTCTCGCTGTGGCCTAAGTCTACCAGAGGCTATTAGAGGCCAGTTGACCACCTGCCAAGACACCAGAGACTCCTATCCCATGACTGTCTCCCATCAAATTGCTTTCCTAAAAGATCTCTCCAAGTAATATTATGCAGCATTCATAACAATAAATTATATACCTATAATAAAAAGTGGATGTGTTTGCCTGTCTGTTTATCAATGTGATAGTTAGTACCAAGACCATGGAACTTAGACACCTGAAACTTGGCATGCATACTAAGACTATATAACACTAGTCTTAAAAGTATTGCATTGGCTGCCAATATGTTTCCAGTTGGAATTCAAGATGTTGGCAATGACATTCAAAGCCCTAAATAGCTTGGGACCTCGGTACTTGAGGGAGCGCCTTTCCCTATATGTGCCTGCCCAAGATTTGAGATCTGTTGGAGGACCCCTCCTCTGCATCCAACCAACGTGAGACATACATTATGGTGGGACAAAGGAGAAAGTTTTCTCTGTTGTGGCACCCCGGTTATGGAATACCTTCCCCTTGAAGACCTGGCTGGCTCTGACACTGGCTTCATTTCGGCGCCAAGTTCAAACATGGCTCTTTATCAAAGTGTTTGAGAGCTAAATTCCCCATGGTTACACATAGTTTTAATTGATTTTAATTGTTTTATTTCCTTTAATTTTTTTTTTACCATTTTAATTTGTTAAGGATTTAATACATTTTTAGCTGTTTAAAATATTTTTTTATTTATTAAATTTATATACTGCCCTATAGCCGAAGCAATCTGGGCAGTTTACAAAAGTTAAAACCAGTGAACATTAAAAAGTATACAAAATTTAAAACCATCAAAAATATAAACACAACAGTATAAAACAACAGTATCCATTTAAACAACAACAGTTCTGGAGTTCATTAAAAAGCAAACAAACTTAGCATATGTTATTAAATGCTGTAAAATGCCTGGAAGAAGGGAAAAGTCTTGAACTGTCGCCAAAAAGAGAACAATGTTGGCGCCAGGCAAGACTCATCGGGGATATCATTCCATAATTGGGGGCCACCACTGAAGAGGCCCTCTCCCTCATTGCCATCCTCCAAGCTTCTCTCGGAGTAGGCACTAGGATGAGGACCTTAAATGTTGAGTGCAGTGTACAAGTAGGTTCATGTTGGGAGAGGCGTTCCATCAGGCTGTGTTCCCAAGCTGTGTAAGGCTTTATAGGTTAAAACCAGCACCTTGAATGTTTATATTCAAGGCTTTCTCCGCTGTGGCACCCCAGTTGTGGAACGAGCTCCCCAGAGAGGTCCGCTTGGCGCCTACACTGTACTGCTTTTGTCGCCAGCTGAAGACCTTTTTATTCACTCAGTATTTCAACACTTAATTTTAACTTAAATTTAAATTTTACTGTTTTAACTCTGTATTTTAATCTTATAATCAACTTTGCTGTGTGGTTTTATCCTGGTTGCGCTTTTTATACTGTATTTCGTAATTGTGTTTTAAACTGTTGGGTGTTTTACTGTGGTTTTAATTTTTGTGAACCGCCCAGAGAGCTTCGGCTATTGGGCGGTATAAAAATGTAATAAATAAATAAAATAAATAAATAAATAAATATTGTTCTGATTTTATCTGTACGCCACCCGGAGATCCCAGTGATAATAGGGCAGGATACAAATATTTTAATAAATAAATAAATAAATAAAATAAATAAATAAATAAATAAATAAATAAGGGAGCATCTCATGGTTATTTTATTTTTTAAATGTATTAATTAATTTTAATTAATTGAAATGTGTCCATGTGGTTGAAGCTCACAGTAACATCTTCAGCCACTAAGAAGCAGGCTAACTGCAGCCAGGGGAGATTAGTGGTCTGAGAGACAAAATTAAATGCCTGCCCCTCCCCCTGTTGTGGACTGACTCCTCTCTCAAGGAGCTATAAGGGTGCACTATGGCAAGGGGCTTGTGCCTGGGGGTGCCATACAGCATGACATCACTCATACCGGATGCACCCCATGTGTCCAGCTCTGACAGCTGTATAAGTTTGCTTGAAGACTTCATTGTATTAAACTAAGTGCTATTCCAACCTATGTGAAGCGGTGTCCATTTGCTAGAAAACAAGTAAGAAAGAAACAGATTTCAGTTACAGCTGCTTTATGTTTTCAGAAATGGGGGTCATCCATCGCTTCTTTGTCATTGAATAGTATGTGTAACCCAGGACTCCCCAACCTTTTGGGACCAGTGGACACATTTGGGGATTTTAGAAACTGCTGGGACACCACAACAAAATGGTTCCCATGAACGAAGTGGCTAGCCACACAATGGCTGCCATGGTGGGCTGGCCAGTCAAAAGTGAGTGAAACAAGAGGGAGGAACAGTGAGGCTAGAGGCTGAAGGGAGGAAGAAATAGCAAGGCAAAGGGGTAGAGGAAGGACAAGGCTGGAAGCTAGGAGGGGGAGAAACAGTGGGCTAAAGAGATGGGAGGAAAGAGCAAAGCTGGAAGCTGGGATGGAGTGGGCATGTAAACGTCTGGCGCATTATGCTTTATTCTGTGATATTAATACTAGGAACGTGCAAATTAGCAAATCCTGAGGTTGCTGAGGTCCTCTGAATTCTACCTCAAACTCATTCTAACTCATGTCTGTATCAGATTGAGAGCTTTGAGGTTTTCTTCTGTTTGCACAAAAGTCCACGTACATTTTCATGCATGTTTATCATGCATCAATTGTGCACATTTTGAAATCTACGTATTTTCCCCATTGATTATAACATGGTTGTGTGCATTTTTCAACATACATATGTTGCTGAACACATTTTTAGGGGTCTGCAAATCATGTCATAAATTCAGAAATGTATGGACTTCAACCACAGGCTGTGGCTGAGTATGGGTTTGGGTCCAGGAAGTGCAAATTGAGTATATTCTGGTCAAAAACAGGATAAAACTAATTTCTCATACTTTGCATTTAATACTAGTCCTGATTACCAAAGAGTCAAGTACAAATTGCTTCAAAAACATCTCTTAGTTGTAATGAGCATATTCTATCCACTGTTAAACAGGCTTTTTGCATACTGTACAAATGACAATTACAATAAAAATGTTTTACTAAATGAATCTTGGCTCCCTGGTTGTAAGAAATACTCCAATGTTATAATCCCTCAAATTGGACAAATTAGTTTGGCTGTGAAAGTTAAGCAGCCCGCAGGGCTAACTGTATGGAACTTGAAGTCCTTTTCAAACCAACCTCCACAGATTTTACAAACTCTTCATCTTCAGAGGAGGGGTTTGGCTTTTAAGATATGACTGTTTAATTAGTTGTGCAGCCTTCTTAAAAATAGTGAAAGGAATTGCATGATGGCATTGCTAAGAACACAAGAAAAAATAAAATAGGCCTGTTTGGAGTTAGAACACAGAACTATTTGGCAGAAACAGTGCTCCAAATTTGTTTTGTTTTTTAAAAGTATATTTCTGAGTGGAACGCACACACACACACACACACACATTATTATTATTATTATTATTTATTTATTTATATAGCACCATCAATGTACATACACTCCAAGGACACCTCCTTCCCCTGTCCAAATACTCTTCTAATCCAGGAAACCTTGATTCCTCTCAAGAATAGAATTAGACTTTATCAAGAATCAGACAAGAAGCTTTCAAGCTAAAGGAGGTTGTTCTGCAGGTAATCATAAAGAGCTTCGCACATTTCAAAACCTGGATTATATCAGAAATCTAGTTATAAATGCAACAACTATTTTGCTTCGATGCTCAGCAATGCAATTCACATTTCCATTTCTGAGACTTGTAACAAGGTTTCAGAGCAATTGCATGCACACAATTTTCTACCTCTTTTGCTATCTTTAATCAATCGACTTGGGGATTTTCAGGTAGCCGAGGTTTTTAAGTGGGATGCGGCATCCTTTCAAAGAAGCAGCTTGACAATTGTACAAATTGAACGTAATGTCATAAATTAATAGTACAGATTAATGACGGAGGGAAATCAGGATCAGGTGAGATTTTTTAAAAAAAGAAAAGAAAAGAAAGAAGATATAAAACTTATACATTCCTTACACTTATGAGTTGTGTAAGGATAAGCTACAACCTGACCTGCTGATGTCACTTACCCCGCAAGGCCCCGAGGCACTTATATCTAAGTTCTCTAGCAACTTTGGTATTTAAAATTTAAAAACACCTGACAAATGAAAGGTACAGATCACACATTCAAGAACCTACATGGATTCAGCTGTGCACACATAGACACTGGGCACGAACCAAAATCACAGTAATTGATAACCACGTGTAGAATAGGGCTTCTTCTTGCTCCATTTCCCTGTGCAATGTGCTACACACCCTCCAAATCTGCTCTGGAAGGTCTCCTAACACTCCCTAGGGGGAGAGCAAATCCATTCTCCCAGCTGTTTCCGTTCCACTGGCAAACTGTTAGCAATAAATACATCTCTCTGCCTATTTCATTCAGTCCCCCTGAATGAAAAAGGAATCAGTCAGACATGGCCAATAGACTTAAAGCTCCATCCGATGAGTGTTTTATTGCACGCTCGTTACTGGACACTCACAGAGTTTGCTCAGGTCCCTCACGTGACGTCGTCTGCCTCCTGCGCGCCTTCCGCCCCTTCTGGCCTTCCTTGCGCAACAAAAAAGCCCCTTATTAAGTCTGATGGTTTTTTAAACATGGAATTGCTGCTCTCTCCTGCTGTGTGCAGGGGAAGCAGCACCATTAGAACAGTGGACTCAATGGGCCTCGTGCTCGTTGGGTACTTCCTCTTTTGAAAGAGGAAGTAACTTGAGGAAGGAAAACACCGGTGGAGAAGTGAGGTAGGGAGCGTGTTAACCCCTGGTGTGATGGAGCTTTTAATCCAGCTCCCACCCCAGTGGATGTGATCCTGGTGTCCCCCCACCGCAACTCGCCAGACACACACACACTTTAATTTCAAATGAACATGTGTACAGGGTTCAAGATGGACGTGATATGATTATAGTGTAACATAAAACTCCCTACCTCACCTTGCTGTATCAAAATTGCCTGAAGAGCAGTATCAGCAGGCATTTCAAGTTTCTGTGTTCTCATATCCCCATCATCTCCATAAATAAGACCTGCCTTGCAGCACAGATCAGGCATAATAGCTACTTCCCTTGGTCTCCATCTTTCCAGTTCAATGTTACTCCTTGCTGGCAGATGACAGATAATGACTGTGTACAGCAATGACTTCTTCCATGAGGGAGGCAATGTTTGTGGGTTTAGATGTGCCTTTCCTATCCTGAACCACCTGCAGTTCATTTGATTTGCAAAACAGGGCCATAAAAATGGTATTCATGTCATTTAACATTCAGCAGATTTGTGTTGGCTGGGATCTCTTCTTTGGGTACATGCTTGGTGCTTTGTTTCAGAATGGCAAGGAAAGCTCCAAGGACAAGTATTATTATAGATGCAACCCTCTCAGATGGGGAGATTGGAATCCACACCCCAAAACCTCTGGGGCTGCATTACGTTATTATGCATATGGATACACATGGAAATGTTATGTCATCCATACCGCTTGTTAAATTATGATCACATAACCAGATTCAAACAGAAAGGTGGAATACAGTTCACACCTGTCCTATATAGGTGTTCAGCTGAACATGGGAGGGCACAAACGATGCCACCACCCCCTTTGGCTAAAACGGTGCTTTTCCATGCATGGTTTTCAATGGGCCTCCTGTGCATGAAGTTTGGTCCCCATCCTGCAAACTTTCAAGGGTTTATCTGCGCCACCCCCTTTTCGGTGCAAACAGAGTTTTCGCTCCTTGGTGTGTAATTGTTCAGGGTTTTGATGGTGCATCAGGTGCCTTCTGATTAGGGGAGGCTGTGTATAAAGATCGGTCCCAATCTTACATACTCCCAGTCCAATCACCCCCTTACTGTGACGTCAAAAGAGTTGAATTAACCTCTCCCCTCACATTGGGATATTATGGAAGGTTAAATCAGGCTGCTGCAATGTTGTCAATGGGGCAGGAGGACTGCAGCAGGACAGGGGGTGGTGGGAAGACTCAGATTATGCACAGTAGCCTATTTGCTTTATTGTGTGGGGGATTCTTTCAAAATAAGCTACCTTGAATAGCTTATTAACCCATCATGGCTTAAAGTGACATCTGAATGCAGCCAATGGCTGTAAACCAACACAACCGTGTCTCCCTCAGCCAAATCTGTTACAGATGGATGTCAAAATGTTTAATGGAAATTTTGCTTAAGCAAACTGTTGTTTTTACTTCCCTTCACGTTTCCATAAAGAACTAACATCCGTACAGCTGGACCTGAGAGGCTTTTTAAAGAGGCTTTTAAAAGTTTCTTTTGTTTATGTTGCTTTTGAAAAGTAACCCTGCTTTCCATTGTCCCTGTTTGCTTGTTTGTTGGTTTTCTCCAACTCCTGAATACAAGAAGGAAGTATGCAAAAGCCCTCAACGTCAGGTTTTCAATAACCTATGAAAATGTGCAGCCCCAGATAGGGATTCTGTGACTGCCCAGCTGGGTATGAGAATCTGGCGGACTCCCCCACATCTGCCCCTCCTGGACCTAGTTGGGCACTCCTGGCACGAGCGCAGACCCCAGCCAGAGTACTTGCAAGGCCCTGGCGAGCGCTCAGTAGCTGCCTGCCCACATGCTGAATCACGCACTTTCTCTTCCTGCATCAATGGCAGCCATTGGAGCATTCATGCCTTTATCCTTGTGTCAATGGGGCCCCTACGGCCGCTGTTGATGAGTGTGGGAAGAGTGCAATTTACAGAGCCTTCCAAAATTGCACACTTCCCCATGTTGTGTCAATGGCAGCTGCCTTTGACCTAGGAAGGGGAAGTGTGTGATTTCAGCACATGGGCGGGTGGCTGCCAAGCACTCGCCGCAACCAGCAGAGCCTCAGAAGATGCTTGTGTGGCCCAACAACAGGGCGGGCGCCCACCGATGGCGAGCACAGGCGAGTTTGCCCACCCCTAAAAACCCCTGCTGTAGTCCACCACCACCCTCAGCCCAGGACTGCTTAAACTGATATAGGCTTTTATGGAGGGGTTTACATAGGGTGATCATATGAAAAGGAGGACAGGGCTCCTGAACGTCATGTTTAGCCCTGCTCCCCCTGTTTTGGAAGAAGGCATTTATTTATTTATTTATTCATTCCAGGTAATCAATCAGAATCAGACTCTGAAGTAGAGGAGTCGGCGCCAGACACAGGCCAGCCTGTACCAGTGGGGAGATAACTCTCACAGTTTCTTCTCCAGCTGGTGGTGAACTCTCTCCAGAGCTTATCTCGTCAAGGACAAATCATACACAGGCAGTGGGAAGCCAACATTCTTCTGAAGGAGAGAGCACTGACAGGCTAGCTGAACCTAGGGTGTGCCGCAGGCTAAAACAGGTGGAGCGAAAGGAAGGTGAGAGAAAGTCAGCCTGGCTCTCATTACATCAGAAGCCACCTCAGAACTAGCCTCTCTGAAGTTAACGCATTTTGGGGAAAGGCTTTCCATTCTCCTTGAAAGAACAATTGTCTCGCTTAGTTTGCATAGTTTTGCCTAGGGGGAAGGTTCCAAGAGATTAAACTCTCTTCAGATGGGAAGAGATGTTTATTGCTTAAATAAAGCTTTGTGGATTACTTAGCAGGCCTCCTCATTGTCTCCCCTGAAGGCAGAAGGTTTTTGAGAAACATGACACTGTCAGTTGTATAGAAACAGGAATTTCAACAGGTGTCATTTGTATGCATGCAGCTCCTGGTGAAATTCCCTCTTCATCACCACAGTTAAAGCTGCAGCAGCTATACTAGAGTGACCCAATACAAAAGAAGACAGGGCTCCTGCTGCTTTAACTGTGGTGATGAAGAGGGAATTTCACAAGGGGGGGATCCGCACGTCGCTCCCAGAGCGCTTCTATGCGACCCCAGTGCACCCCGAAAATGATAGTCTGACTTCCCTGTAAAAGAAACGAGGAAGAGCCGTCCATGCTGCTGCCGCCGCTGCCGCTGCCGAGGAGAGCTCGGCAAAAGAAGGCGGGGTGAAGAGCGGAAGAAGCTCTCTACCCCACCTTCTTTTGCCGAGCTCTCCTCGCCTCGCCGGTGGAGAGCTCTTCTCGGCGGCGGCGGCGGCATGGACTGCTCTTCCTCGTTTCTTTTACAGGGAAGTCAGACTATCGTTTTCGGGGTGCACTGGGGTCGCATAGAAGCGCTCTGGGAGTGACGTGCGGATCCCCTCCAGGTGCTGCATGCATACAAATGACACCTGCTGAAATTCCCTTTTCAATACAGCTGTTAAAGATACAGGAGCCCTGTTCTCCTTTGCATATGGTCACCCAAGTTTACAAAGAGTACATAAAAGGACTTTTGTTTAAACTTTAAGCAAAACTTTAGTTCAGTCAAGTTAGTCAGAACAGCTCAGAGACTATTTCAACAATTCCCTGAGCACTATAGGCCATATCAGAGAATTCTCATTTTTCTGAAAACTTAAGGGAGGGGGGAAACAGGCATTGGGCTTTTGCACAGCTAAGTCTCAGCTGCAGTTAGTGTTTATAACTGAGACAGAGAGTAGAGAAACGTTTCAGATTTCAGTGCAATTTACTTAGCTGTTTGACAAAAGTTTCTCCCTCATTGAACGTGCAAGGTTTGACATGGAAAAATTGCCTCAGCTCTGGCGTTGCATAGTCTGCTTAGCTCTTTAAATTGTGATAACTTTAGAAATCGATAAATATAAAACCCTCTATTAAGAATAATGCAAAGTATACTTAGGAATATGGAGTTCTGAAATATGGGTTGCACACTAAGATGCTTAAGTAAAGCACTCTGAAGACAAACAATAAATGTTCAAAATACAGAAAGGAGGATTTGGCCTCAAAACAGACGCACCCTGCCATTATCCTACTTATATGGAAGAAACACACTGTTCTACAGAAAATGAATCTCCCCATCACATAAAAAAACAAGCACGCTAATCAGAACAACAGACATTTGGCATGCATATTAAAACAATACACGGTAAGTTAGAGATGTGTGGGTGCAATACTTTATTGCTTCAAGCGTTTGCTTTGCCCTGCTGGTTTGACCAAACCCCCAGTCAGGCATCCCTTATTTGGGTAGGCTAAACATGCGAGGCACAGCATATTAGCCCCACCCCATCCTAGCACATTTGCATCCCTGTCTTCTGAAAAAGAGACCCTCCTCCATCCATGGAGGCTCTCCGTGTGATTTGGAATGCTGATGTTTAGGGTTCCGGATAGTCACGGGCAGTCTCTATGGATACAGGAGGCTCTACTTTTCAGAACGTCACCCTCCACATATAGAGAGGGATGGAAACGTGAAGATGGAAGCGTGAGGAAGGGACAGGGCTAGTATGTTCCCCCTCCTTGGACTCCCCCCATCCTTGTCTGTTTAGCCTACCTCAGGGGTGGGCAAGCCAGGGCTTGCAGGCCACATGTGGCTCCTGCCAGCCCCAAATCAGATGGGCAATTTTTGTGTGTGTGGAAAAAAAAAAAGGTATCTATAGTGGCTATGGAGCACTAAAAGTATCAAAATTAGCAAGTTTGTAACCTTAATTTGACCCTTCTAGCACTCCATAGCAGCAAAGCCATACATAAAGAAACAAATTTAGCATGCAAACAAACTAATTTTGACACTTTGGGCACACCATAGTGCTATGGGCAAAAACACTTAATGTGTTTATTATCATCATCATAATTATTATTTCAGCACCTACCGAGGGGAAGCAGCCCGTGGAGAGAAGGGTGTGTGTGAAAACAGCCCCTGGGACTTCCTCACTGGCCAATCTGAATAGAAAATCCCTGAATAGGATTTAGGAGAATATCTAAAAGTAATTCTAGAATTGGAATAGGTATTGTTTGCCACAGCTTTCAGTTAGGGAAGGGCAAGCAGCAGGCTGCTTGACCCCAAAATGAATTAGACCGCCTTGGTCATCCCAAGCGAACATTGGGGGAGGGTTGATGTTCAAAAGACTACCTGCTGGTGTCTAATTACTCCCCACACACAAACACACTAGCCCATACTGGTTCCCAAAGGGAAAGCTTACCTTAGGGGTAGAACAGCTCTGGAGGTGGCTTTATTCATGGCTCCAGTAAGATACATCCTTTTTTTTTTTTAATAGTTTTTATTTGAATTTTATTATACATACAATAATCACGTTACATCAACTTAATATTCCACAATAATAAAATTTGAAAACTGGATAAAGTAATATAGAACTATTTCATGCAACCCACTCCCCGGGACCCTTATTCTCCTTTCCAAAATTGTAATGTATCCTGCACCGGTTTACTCCCTTTTCCTTTTTCCAGTACAAATTTAACAAATGGACTCCAAACCTCATCAAAGTCATTTCGTTTCAATAATTCTCTCTTAACTTTAATACTACACATAAGTTTGTCATTAATAGCTATATCCCAGACTTCTTTGTACCACTCTTCTATTTGATAATCCCTTTGTTCCTTCCAATTCCTGGCAATTATTAATCTAGCTGCAGTTAATAAATTGTTTATTAATTCTTCACTATTTTGTGTACATTTAACCCCTTCATGTATTGATAACAGTGCTGTCCTTGGCCCTAACTTAACCTTCCATCCCATTATATCATTTATCTCTTTGAAAACCATTTGCCAAAACCTCTGAATAACTTCACAAGTCCACCACATATGGAAGTAAGTGCCTTTTCCCTGACAACCTCTCCAACAATATACAGAATACTTTTTATCCATTTGGTGTAGTCTTACTGGTGTTAAATATCACCTCCATATCAATTTATAATAATTTTCCTTTATTCTTACTGACATAGTCTTTAATAAATGTTGGTTCCATATCTTTTCCCACTCATAACTACTCAACTATTTTTCCATATCTTGATCCCATATCATTTTGTAATGCTTATGTTGCTCTTCCATTCCCAGCAAAATCTTATATAAAGCACTCATTATACCCTTATTAACTATTTTTCCACCTCCCTCTTCCCTTTGCATGATTAACTTTTCAATCTCCATACTTTCCCTACACTTTAAATTCTCCTTTTTCCATTTTTTTGGTCCATTGTTCTAGTTGTATCGCCTCCATCCAGGATTTTTCTCTCTCCCTTACTATCTCCTTTATTTTCTCTTTATTATTCATCTTTTCCATCCAATCTTTTAATTTATTTACTTCTCTTTCCCTTAATTCTTTCTCTTTAAGTTCTCAGGGAAATTCTGCACCATTACTACTGGAGTTAGGGGGGAGATCTTTGGCATTAATTTTCCCTTATATTTGGCCCAAATTTCTATAATATTCTTAGTTAAAATATTCTCAATTTCCTCCATCTTTTTTCCCAAAATTATTAAAAAAAAATATTCTCCAATTTATACTTCCTTTCTTGCGTCTCCCATTCTAACCAATCTGAATCTTCTGATCTTCTCATCCCCTCTATCAAATATATTAATTGATTTGCAATATAATACCATTTTATATTTGGGAGCCCTAAACCTCCAATCTTTTGAGGTTCATACCATATCTTTTTGATGACCCTTGCTTTTTTATCTCCATTGCAATAATTATTAATTACAGTTTGCCAATACTTCA
The DNA here is from genome assembly GCF_023053635.1 of Elgaria multicarinata webbii. Classification (NCBI taxonomy): domain Eukaryota; kingdom Metazoa; phylum Chordata; class Lepidosauria; order Squamata; family Anguidae; genus Elgaria; species Elgaria multicarinata. The sequence goes on from NC_086171.1 coordinate 186,169,035, forward strand.
ATTCTATTTCCGACATTTTAATTGGTAACATCCTAAATAGGAAATTGAACTTTGGTAAAATTTTCATTTTAATAATCGCTATTCTACCAAACCATGATAATTTTAACCTCCTAAAATCCTCTATCTCTTTCTTAATTTCTTGTTTTAGCCCCTCAAAAATTTTCTCTCCCAAATCTCTTACATCCTTAGTTATATATACCCCAAATACTTAATTGGTTCCCTTACTTTGATCTTTACACTCCTTCTTGTTCTGTACTATAGATACTATAGTACTATAGATACTTCCTAAGATAGGAGAGGCCTGCCTGGGCCTCTACATCTTCCCCCATGCCTCTTGAAAACAGAAGACGATGCTGGTTGGGATTATGGGGGTTAAAGTAGAACTGATGCTGGCATTTTATGCTGAGAATGATGGCAGTTGTAGTTCAGTCTGAAACTGTATACAAGCCTCAAAATAAGCTTTTTGCCTGGGGAACCAGTGAAGCGGCCTCGGGATGGATTTTTTTTTTTAAAAAAAAAATAGAATCAGGGTGGGCAGCAGGCTTTAGGCAGGCTTTGTTGCCCAGCCCCAATTTTGCTTGCATGAATTGAGATGGGTTACTGATTTCTCAAGCCTCTCCCTTGATTTCTCATGATGTGCCCCCTACTTTTGGGTCCTTCATTTCTTTTGCATCTTTCCCTGTCCTTGATGCTATCAATGTCCAGAAATAAAACATGGTGATCTTGATATGATAGTAGGTATGGCTGTTTTAATATTATTTTTGTGCAGTGTTTTATCCTTGGCATACATGAAATATTACACAAAAGGACATTTGCTCCAACGGTATGTAGAATGACAGTATTAACCCAGCCCTAGGCATATTTGCTCAGAATTAGGCCTGATTGAGCTCAATGTGACTTACTCTTTAGTAAATGTGTTTAGGATTCTAGTTTAAGACTGCTTTTTTGCAGGGTTTTTCAGTGTTCACGTTCACATCAGTCAAATACAAAGAGACAAATTAACTGTTTATAGTGACAAATTAATTTTGAAAACAGTGCATGCACAGTGCTCTGTACAAAATACAGAAACAAGGAATGTTCCTATTATATCTACTTTGAAAACAAGACCATATAATTCAGAACTCCAAAATCCAGGAAGTAATTTGAAAGAACGTAATGTTTGGTGTCAGGATATTATGGGGTTAAATCTTTATGTGTATGTGCTAGTCAGTTTCAGTCAAGAAGTTAGTGGTCAAATATTTTGTTGGAATGTATAGGCCAGGATATTTTGCTCAGAGATTATAAAATCAGAGAGGGTCAGAGGAAGAGGGGAGGGTGAGGTTTCAACTCAGGAAACAGAAACATATGCCCTTTCTACACCTAAGGGTTATCCCAGGAAAATGGAGGGATCATCCCTGCCTGCTCCTGGGATCCCCTGTGTGTCATTTGCATGCACAGAGATGATCCCAGGACAATCCCTGGAAAAAAGGCAGGTGTAGAAACGGCCATAGTTCGCAGAAATTAACAAGAAATTTCCCTCCTGATTAGATGGAGTTGGGGAGAAATAAAAAGAGTAATTTTAGACAAGAGAGAATGAGAAGCAAGAAAAAATCCCAGAGAACTAGAGCTTTTCTTCATGAGGCTTTTAACATGCACCTTTACTCTGCTTCTGGAGACTTCGCAGGATTAGGATCGGCTCCTTTACACATGTTTTTCCAGGGCAAGATCTACACTACTGTTTATAATGGTTTATAATGGTTATGACAACTGTTTAGGCCCAGGACACATTACTTATACCGTTTTCATAATGTTTTTAAAGTGTTATATCCTGGTTGGTGTAGATTGGGCCCTGGAGTTTTTCTTTCTGTGCCTTTCTGTATGTTCCATAACACAACCACTAGGTGGCATTATGGTATAGCAGGATTGCACAAAAATAAGACTTCCACAATACCACTGAGAAAAATACTAGACTTTCCTCATTAAGGGGGGAGGGGAAAACCTGATAATGGTTACAAAGCAAGGGAGAGGCTCTGGAGGATGGTGATGTTGTGTAGTGGACTCACAAACTTCTGTGATTGAGGAATCATGAGCACACAATACAAGCCTCATGTAGAAAGACTCCTAGAAGAAAGAAAGTGTCAGAGCTTCTGGAATTGGTGATTGGATTGAAGGTGCTGGGCCAATGACAGTAAGTTATTGCTTGGATAAAGGACTTAGACAAAATAATAACACCGTCTGGATGCATTGATTCCTGGCTGTTTTGTTATCCTATTGCTCATATGGGTAGCTTTTTTGTGGTGTGTGTGTGTGTGGGAGGGAGGGAAAGAGACCCACATTAATTTGCAGATAATGTGGTATCCTATGCAAGGCTCTTAACAAAAAGCAAGGAGAAATAAATTTCCTGGCAAGTCACACCACCAGAATTAGATGATGTGTAGAATCTCAGTATGCCTAGAATGGAACACCTGATCCTGCTAGCTGCCCTCCTTATCACTTGTGTACATGCATTTTGTATAAGAACATGGAGATTTTGTGTAAGAAAGCTTTGTGCAGAGATGAAGGGAAGTGCACATAGTCTCTCTCTTTAAAAATACTAATAATAATACCCTAAACATTCATTGATATTAGTAAAATATTCTTTATATTTTCAGTTCTCCAATGAAACGTCTACACACACACACATTTTAAGTAGGCAAAAATAAGATACCACTTGGATTTGGTGAATCCACCTTCATCTCTCTGCAAAGTCTAGTTTTTGCTTTTAGGTAACTACTAGGTAGAAAGAAGAATTCTTGGTGAAATACCATAATTGCTGCTATGGTTTCCTTTGTACCTTTGCTTTGCATTTATGACAATCCCCTCATTCCATCTGCAGCCCACGCATTAATGCGGCAGCCCCCTTTTCTAGTTCCAAGAATTATGTATGCATTATGGAGGGAAATTAACACCTCAAAGCAAACTATAATTAGGAATTCTTCAATTCAGTTTATGCTTTTTCAATTAGGCCCTCTATAATTTTAATCATGGGAGCATTAACATGTTTCCGTAATTTATATACCTGTGGTATAATTAAGTCCTGAAATGCCTCAGTCAACCACAGCAAAAGGAGAGCTCAGTCATCTCCCTTTTCATTTGTGTTTAGGTACAAAATGCATACAGAACACTGTGAACCAGGTGGCCTGAATGTAAGGAGTGAAAAGATGCACAGAGCCAAATCTTTGTCTTTTCTATGAACTGGATCTAAGTCATTCTCTGCACTGGGGTCTCCCAATGGAGATTCGTGTCAATTTATTCATAAATAATTTGCAGCCAGGGGTGAACAGGTAGGCAAGTTTACAGAGGAGAATATCCAAGCAGGCTACCCAGAAGCGCAGGAGAATCTTTCCAAATTAAGTGAAAGGGCAACAAAATAGAAAATGATGTCAATGTAAGTAACTGTAACATTTTGCACATTGGGAGAAAAACGCCCTAACTTCACATATGCTGATATGGTTTGAGAAGGCAGTGTGTAATCAATAAAGAAATCTTGGGGGTAAAGTGGATGATAAAATGAAAACATCAACTCTGTGTAGCAGTGGTGAAATACACAAATGTCATGCTAGGGATAAGGAAAGGGATTAGAAATAAAATGGCCAAACACATTTTGCTTTTATATGAATCTATGGTGCTGCTGCATTTGAAATACCAAGTAGAGATTTTGGACACCAATTACAAAAAGATACCCTAAGATCTGAAAATGGTCATAAAAACCAATCCAAATGATTAAGTAGTTAGAATACTTCCTTTATGAAATAAGGCCAATGTATTTGCAGCTTTGGAGTTTAAAGAATAAAAATGATGAGGGAAAATAATAGAGAATTGTAAAGTAAGGCTGAACACGGACCCCCCGAACCACTTCGTGGCCCAATCCGGAACATCTGGATCAGGCCTGAACTGCTTTGGGTCAATCCGCCCGTCCCCCGCTCCACTCCGCAGAGCGAGGTCCGGAGGGGCAGATCGAGATTTTGTGCCCCCTTCCCTACTTACTTGCCTCCATGGCGGATGGCAGAGGCAGGTAAGTGGGGAAGGGGGGACAACATGGGGGCTGATGAGCTAAACTCTCCCCGCCCCCTTACCTGGCCCTCAGTTGAAGCCCGCGACGGACCGTGAAGGAGGCAGGTAAGCCCTCCTCCCCCTGCCCTCTTACCTGGCTCTGCCACCATCGCTGCATGGATGGTGGCGGAGCCAGGTAAGCCAAACTCCCCCCGCCCCCTTATCTGTGTCCGTCGCAGGCTTCAATCGAGGCCTCGGCTTGAAGCTGGAAAAGGAGACTGCGGCCTCTTCCAGCTTGAAGCCGGGGCCTCAACTGAAGCCCGCGACGGACACAGGTAAGCTCCCCTCCCACTGCCCCCTTACCTGGCTCCATCGCCGTCGCCGCATGGATTGTGGCAGCGCCAGCGGCGCCAGGTGAGTCTCCCCCCCACTTACCTGCATCCAGAGCTCCAGTTCAAGGCAAACCACTTCACCTCAATCCGCAGCTCCCCCGACCTGATCCGTCTCCGCCTTTGGTGGAGGCGAATTAGGCTGCTCCGCTATCACTTCTACGATCTGAAGCGAAGCGAAGCACAGCCCTATTGTAAAGTCATAATAGTGTCATGTGTGTTGGATGTCTATATTACCCTCAGAAGTATTTTACTATTGGTGCTGCTGAGTATAAAGAGACTGAAGATTCCCCCCAATGCAGTTATTTGGGCAAGTTACCCAAGGGCTGTCTTGAATTGGTAACCTTTGTTCTACAAGCCTGTGGGAGTAGGATAAAATGAATCTGGGGAAAGGGTGAATCTAAGACAAAAGGGAGAGATTGAATTTTGTCTGGCAAATGGAGATCCTTGGGCTGTGGAGAGGAAGCAGAGTTTTGCTTGGAGTTGTGATGTTGTAGGCCGTCATCCTGAGCACAGTGTGCATATATATATATATATTGAGCATATATATATTGAGCAACAGCACAAGTCCCCAATGCCCTCCTTCTAGGAAACATGAAGTCTGAGTAAGTGCTGAAACCCCTGCAAGTTCACCTCTCTGAGGACTAGTGTATAGGAGCATAACAATAAAAACAGTTTGTTTCCTATATGTTTCATAATACTAAAATTTAGGCTCAACTGATGAAATGCATTGGTAGTAGTCAGTGGAGACAAGCAGTACTTCACACAATTAATATAAGGAATTTACTGTCACAAGATATGGTAATAATTACTGGGTTAGGGAATTCAGACAAATTCATTGAGAATAAATCTATCAAGAGTTATTAGTACTGACAGCTCTCTGAATCCACCAGGTGTGTGCTTCCAAATATAAGTTACTGAGGAGGGTGTTGCTTTTATGCTCTGCTTGTGGCCTTTTTTGGAGGTATCTAGCTGTTTACTCTTTGGCAGACAGAATACTGAACTACATGGACCTTTGATCTGATCCAACAGTGTGATTCTTATGATCTTCTCTCCACCAGAAGAAACAATCCCAGAAGCCCTTGCAGGAGACAATTTGGGACACTTGTTCCTGGTCATGTGGAAGTTCAGTATGACTTGCAATATGCCCATGGGCAGTGAGGAAGAATGTTTGCTCCCAGCCCTCATGACCCCAGTTTCTTGTCTTGCAGGTTGCAGTCTATGCACATGTCCCAAGCCCTGTTGGAGGTTATGCACAATGGCTGGAGAATATGTAAAATGCAGCCAGTATATGCACATACCCTAAGGCCTGTTCGGGATTATGCACAATGGTTGGAGAATGTGCAAATTATAATCAGGATATGCTCATTCTCGAAGCCTGTCGGGAATTATGCGTGAGTATACCCAATGGCTGGATGTGTAAAATACCCCAGGGCCTATTCAGGATTATGCACAGCGACCTGAGAACGTACACACTTCCTTATTCATCAACAGATTAAATTCACACTCTCCATGAAGAGTGGCAAATGTGCACAATGATTGGTTGTAATGCACATTAACTGTTCCACTCACATTAGCCCCAACATATAGTTTAATGGCACTTACATAGGCAGAAAAAAGGGGGAAATTACTTTGTCCTTAACCACCTGCTCTTTTGTGTTGCCAGTTCTCTACTTGTACATTTTAAATGCATTTTGTATAATGCTTACAGAGCAAATATACCTTTTTTCTAGAGAAGACAAACACAGGATAAAGCAGGTATTCAATATTAATGTAGAGTTGTATAATAAACTTGCTCTGGCACTAAGCGCTCTCTGGCATGCCTCATTGGTAGTGAATGTCAATTTCATTTTGCATAGAAATCCCAACAATACATTCCTAGCTTCCTCCTTAAGTTTATCTAACAACTGCAGCTACAAAATCAACATCTGACACTAAAACTATCTCATGGAGGTAATGAACTCGCATCCAAAATATTCATATCCAGGAGTTATCCACTTCTTGTATTATTCAATATGCGCACAGAACAGTTAGGAACAAGATACTTGAAGCTACTGCTATGGCATGGTGGAACAGGACTCTGTGAGCTGACTTGGTGGAGCTTTCTGATTTTAGGTCCAATTTAGTTTGGGACCCAGACACGTGGAGGTATGGGCCTGGTCCCAAAATTAATCTGGATTTGATAGTGCCATGTCCTGTCACAGAGTAATGACATCACCACATGCCAGATCGTTGAATCCTTAGATCCTGCAGACTTTGAAATAGGGTCTCTTCTGTATTTCCCCTCTCCAGAGAAGCAGCTAGGTAATATTAGACCCTGGATTTAATGGAGGGGCCCTTTAGATGGCCATGTGTATTACTTCAGTTATAACTAATAATTTACTCCACATACACCGCCATTCCATGCATTACAACTGCTTCTGCACACCTGATACATTAGAAAAAACAAACAAAAAAACAACCAATCAACAAATGCAAAACTTTTTGACAACCCTAATTTAGAAAGAAAGAAAGAAAAATCTCTGGATATGTGCAGTTTTCATACAGCATCATGACAACAGGAATAAAAGGTAGTTTCTTTATGCTGCGCTAATGCTAAATGCGTTTACTCGGGAATAAGTACCGTTTTCTTGCAGAAAAGGATAATATAATTTTTAAAGTAAAACCAATGAAACAAGCAACTGTAACTATGTAATGGCCATCTGGCTTCCCACTGACTATAAAATTGGGGGCGGAGGGTGTTAAGAAAGGATGCTGCAGGGGGCAGCATCAGCCCTGATGCCCATGCTGGCTCAGGTCCGACTCCGGGACTGCTTGCCACTAACCCCATCACCTCCTGCTCTCTGTGTGGTCATTTGGGAGGCCTCAGGACGTTGGCCTGAAGTTCCTGTCCTACTTGTATCACCGCCCCTCTTCATTGACCTGATTCACACATAACTAAAAGCGCAACATGGGCTAATTTCCCCACAGGGCTTGTTGTTGTGACAGTGGCCACAATTTGTACAAATCCATGCTGTGGTGGAGGTGTACCGGGAACCCAGCCAGGGTGGACTGTTTGGGTTATTAACAAACCACCCAGAACCTATGTCCTGTTTTAGGGTGGTGGGTGGTTTGTTAAACACCACAACAACCCTGCCTGGGTTCGCACAGCTTGCATTTTAGAAAAGTTGTCCAGCATGCGTCGATAAATCCCATGGTGAAATTGACCCATGGTGGCTTGTCGTTATGTGTGAACCGATCCATCGTGTCTCACTTAGCAAAGGGGGTAGCGGAGAGGAAGGAAAGGACATAGGACAGAAGCCCTGGAAATTGCCACATGTGCATCCAGGGGTCCTGAAAATAACAAGCAATGAAGTTGTCATTGTTCCCAGCAATTCTGGATGTACTGCATGCAGTTGCTAGGGCTACCACATGGACCGAAACCCTGATAACTGTAGGGGACACAATTCAGGCAAGGCTAAGCTATCACTTCAACATACAAGTTGATCTCAATGAGAGAGAGAGTTAAGAACATGATTAACTCTATCCAATTGAATTCAAGAGGGCAGAGTACTTAATGTTGACTTGATCACTATGTATTATTCGATGTAGGGTTGTGGTAGAAATTCAGAGAATCAAACCTTTGTAGGGAGGGGTTTAGGTTAGAAGTATAATTGGGATTTTGATATGTGTGGCCTTTAAAAGTGACCTTATCTTCTCTCATCTTTCTATAGAAATAATGTTTTTCAGTTTCTAGTTCTTAGGAAAAATAGAAATATTGGTATAGGTAGAAATGGCATTTCATTGTACCACTTGCTGTCCTAAGTGCTATTTTCTTTTATTCTTGCTTTTCGTTATTTTTAAACCCAATTTACCTTACTTTTTTCTATATTCAGTAAATGTCTATGGAGAAAATGAGCCCTTTATGAAATCCTTTCTGAGTGAAGTTTACAAAACTCTAATGAAAATTCTTATTACTCTACAGTGAGGGTGTCTTAACGGTGCCAGGTTGGTGCTGCGTCCCTCAAAACCTGCACACTTTCTGTCCCCTGAGGTGGTGTCGGGTAATCCTGATGCTGAGGAGGGTGTGTGGGGTTTCTGGGTGGCCATCCAGGGACCGGAGCCACCCCTCGCCCTCTTCCTGATGGAAGGTGACCAATTGCAGATCACCTTCCACCAGGGACCGTCCAGCCACACCTCCGCTGCAACTCTGGAGAAAGGCTTTGGAGCTGACCTGATGCTGTCTTGCGTGTCCTCAGCTCGCTCCAAAGAAAAAAGTCAGGACAACTCCATGACTTCTTTTCTCCACAGCTTTGGTGGAAAGCCCCAGGGTGGGTGCGCGATTGCAGCGTCATCATATAATCGACGCCATGCCATCATGCACCCACTCTGGGGTTTTCTGAGCATTTAGACAGTCCCAGTGTCTTCTACTGAGTTAATTGAAATCCACACGCACACACACACTGTTTCCAAGGTGTGTTAGGCCTATTATAACAATCACATTTTCTTCACAGATAGGGGTCAGGTTGTTTTACAAAGTTAACATGGGCTACAGAACCTTTTCTTTTCACTGACCCTCTGTCTGCTTAAAATCAATAAATTTACAGACATATCCTAAAAACATCCCAGGGACCATAGAATACTCTGGAACCCCCCTCCCAAGGCTGTTGACACTGCTTTGACCTCAGGAGGGAGAAGCCAAGACCAGGTCCTCCCTGCTCCCACCCATCCCTAAACTTTCCAGACCCCACGGAAAGCACCACATTGTCTGCTTTTCCAAAGTCACAACAGGGATGTCAGAAGAGCTCATGGAGAAGGAAAAAGGGGTGGGATGATGGGCAGGGATGGAGGAGGAGAGGCTAGGATCTGCAGGATCCTAAAGCGTCTCCATCACCCATCCCACCCACAGCAAGGTAGGTCCATAAATGTAAAGGTAAAAGAGAAACAAGAGGAATTTTTACCTCCATCTTCCTCCCAGACAGTCACCCTCCTGCTGGCATAGCATATGATAGACATCTTGGTGGCATCTGTCTATTGAGTGGCCATTCCATAAAACAGAGCTCTTCTTCTGGCATAAGCTTCCATATACTAGGCCACTTCATGAGATGCATGGAGTGTTACACAGAGATTCAGTTTTATATACAGTCAGTGACAGCTCTATGTTTCTGAGGGCCCTTGGGGAAGACACCCTCAGTGCCCCCCTTTCTCAGTAAGTCTACCTTCTCACTGCCATTGTCAACAGCTGCTATTGCTCCTAATCTTCTTTCTCATCATTGCTATCACTTGCTTGACAGGCAGAGAGCCAGTAAGCAAGCAACTAGGTTGTGTCTAGACCAGAGCGAGAGGCATGTGAACTACTGGGGAGCAATGGTAAAGAGGATTCTTGGTGGTGGGCCCGTGCTGGTATGGATCCTCAGCAGGTGCCCGACTATGCCTACCTTTGACACTGACCCTGTATACAATTGTATACAGGGCCAAGAATTGGTGGAGACTTGTATACAGGATGGAGAGTTGTAAACAGTGAGTGAGAAGGAAATTAAATGCAGAAACTACTGACAACCACCACAACATTAGTAACAGTGGTCATCAGACTACAACTGATGCTGATAACACAAACATCCTGGCACTACGTAAGCCGATTAACACACGTAGTGTGATAAAGAAATCATTTCTCCAGATACGAGACTCAATAGAAATGAACCTGTTGATGAATTCTAACTCAGCAGTGTGACTCTCTAATCTCCCTTTGAAGAGTTTTTGTTCCACAATGATCACTTTAAGATAAGAATATCAGACACCAGCATCATGTTGCTTCTGGCAGCTCCTGAAAATGCTGTTGTTTCAAGAAGCTTTTCTTGAGTAACTGGCCAGTTTTACTAGAACTTGGGTATTATCAGAACTCTGTTCTTTTAAAAATAGTAATTTTTAACATGGTGTTTTTATTATTTTCTTCTCTCTGTTGATCACCACTCTGAAATCTTTTGGCTATGGAAAGGTATATAAATATTGTAAATAATAGATAAAAAATAGATAAAAAAATAGATAAAAATAAGAAGAACCTTGCTGGATCAGACCAAGGGTCCATCTGGCCCAGCATTCTATTCACCCAGTGGCCAACCAAGTGCCCCACAAGCAAGGCATAAGTGTAACAGCACTCCCTCCACCCATGCTCCCCAGCAACTGGTTTACAGAGGAATACAGCCTCCAGTTCTGGAGGTAGTATATAGCCATCAATGCTAGCAGCCAGCAATAGCCCTATCTTCCATGAATTTGTCCAATCCCATTTTAAAGTTATCCAAATTGGTGTCCATCACAACATCTTGTGGAAGTGAACTCCATAATTTAACTAATTTTATCTTTAATAATGCTTTCAACAAATTTACCCAGCACAGATGTTAAGCTAACTAGCCTGTAATTTGCTGGATTCCTCCCCCCCGAGTCCCTTTTAAAAAATTGGTGTTACATTGGGCCATTCTTCAGTCCTCTGGTACAGAGACCGATCATAGGGACATGTCACATAGTTTTGTTAAAAGTTCTACAATTTTACATTCTTCCACTGGTTTCTGGATATTACCATTTCTGATGTCAATTCTCTTGGTTTGAATTGAGCTGTTTCAGGTGCTGAACAGCTTATTATGATCTGACCCTGAGAGGAAATTGGCACATCAGTATGGCATAGGGGTCTACTCATAAAAGAAAAGAAAAAAGAAAAAAAGGGGGGAACTTCCACTGGGAACATCTACACACCTTTGGAGTAGGATTAGGTATGCCACCTTGGTTTCCTTGGATGAAAAAAGCAGGATATAAAATAGGGGATGTGTGCACATGTAGATAGCACCTTTAATTTTATTATTTTTTATTTTTTTTGGTCCAAGGTCTGGACACCCATTGCTGCTCAGAAAGAGCTAAGCAAATGACCACAAAGCAGTATTTTTAAGGCTCTAGGTAACCCTTCCCCAACCTGGCTCCCTCAAAAGATCTTGGACTACAAATCCCATCACCCCTACCAGTTCTGCTGCTCTAAATAATTATAGGCAAAATCCAGGAAGAGTCAGAACTGTGCAAGCCCTGAGCTTGTCTGTCCATCCACTGGCCAACTCTTAACCTAGTCAGCCCCAAGTTTGGAAACTTCTTCTCAGGGTTACTTTTATGATACCTATTCTTCTGGTTTTTACTTCTGCCTTGGCAGTTTTACAGTTTCCCCTGTTGTTTTATTAATGGCATTATGGTAGTTTTTAATTATTATTTTACTATATCGTTATCGTTCTTTTCGTTAGCCATTTTTGAAACACAGTACTGAAAGTGGGATTTAAAATTTGTCATGCTTTAAAAAAAATGTCTAGCAGAACATTTGTAAAACAAAGAAGTAGAGACACTAAATGAAAAGAAAGGGAGTTTTACCTGACAGGTGCTCCCCGAGACTGTGCAGGCTTCAGCATGACTGTGATGGTGGTCTCTGTTTCATTCAGAGGAGAGTCTGTATCGTATTCAGGCATTGATGGTGCTGCGGAGCAAGAAAGAAAACCATGTGTGAGCTATCCTCTTTGGAATGTCATGAAGTTGAAGCTAGTTACAGTACACTGACAATGGTGCTGGATCTCAAATGATTCAACGCTGCACTTTTTATTCTTGGATGACAATGAACTGATTGTTTTACTTCTATTTTAAAACAATTATCAAGAACTGATAATTCAAGTGTTATAGGCAAACCTTAGTCTCAATCTTATTATTTTGGGTTAGAAGGCATCTTTGAAAAGCAGCTCATGTTTCAGGATCAACGAGATATAGGCTAAATTCAGACAACACATTTCTCAATGATGGTTTTAGAACTCAACAGTGGAGTTTTTACAACACCAGTGAGAAATGTGTTGTCTGGAGGGAAAACTCCAAGCCACGGTGGAGTTTTTGCGGGAAAACACTCCACACTAAATATCCACGCTGTGCAGAGGAGAGTTACTGCACAACCGTTGTGTTGCATGTTGTGTGGAGGGCTCCATGGAGTTTTACCTTGTGTTGAGTTGACTTCTCTCACTGGCTACAGAGTTCTCTGGCAAGAGTGACAAAACGAGTGAGTGCTGCTCTAGGAGAGCCGTCGGGATAGTGGTGTTGTTTTTTTCAGCCATGGCTGATGGGATACCATCAGGAGGACTGGAGGGGGGGAAGAGACGGTGGAGGAGCTGTCATTCAAATGCTGTGTTGCCTTTTACACAACTTCACGGGAGGCCACAGTCAGGCAATGGTGGAGTTAGAACATGTTTTGTGGGGAGTACCTCCGAAAAACTCAACCGTTGCATGGAGTTTTCCCACTGCATTGAGAAACGTGTTGTCTGAACTGAGTCATAATGTTTGCATTCATTCTGATCACTGTCCTACATAACATTTTTAAAAGATCCAGGGGAAACAACGTATTTTTATTCTGCTCTGTTTGCAATTTTGGATAATGACTTGTAGCTGATCTCTTGCAAGAGGACTTTACCAAGGAAATTGTATCTGTACATGCAGATTCATTTATCTGGCAAATTCTCCCATCAGATTTTAAAACAGCTTGCTGAACTTGGGGGTTCAAAGGACTATTTGGGGTTCTTTGAAGGGAAATTCTCAGAGATGCAAATTAGTAATGCACATGGATTATGGTCATTAATTTGCAGTGGACCCTGAGACTGGGGAAAAAATTATCTCAGGATTTTTATATCATTACATGGTGATATATAAATGTTAAAAAGTAGTAGTAGTAGTAGTAGTAGTAGTAGTGTAATACCATTAAGAGAGCATGCTTGATTTTTAAATACATGTCAAACATGCACTCAGATCACCAAGCTTTATGAGTACTCTAAAAGATGTGTTGGTCCATTTCTGTTTGGGATCCACATACAGGCTTCTGCCCACATAGCTACTCCAACAGTGCATTTAGCATATCATCCAAAGGATGCCACCTCGCTTCTTGGGAACAGAGTTTCTTGCATGATATTAAACACATTATTAGGAATCTATTTAGAAGAAGATTTACCCAGACCATGATTGGGAGTAATTAATTCACATTCCAAACAGAGCAACTAAATTCATGATCCTGAAATTTCCATTCTGAATATCAGTGTTTGCCAAAAAAAAAAAAAAAAAAATCTTAACAAAATCTATTGAGAAGAAAGTGATATGCCATGGAGAACAAGTTTTGTACATTCGATTTTATATGACAATGAGTTATTACTCAGAGCAGCCAATGTCTTGGGTAGTGGTAATGCTATGCCACCTCTCAGGGTGAAAATGCAAGCATTTTCACCAAACAGGCTAATTTTGTCATAAATCTAAAATACATTTACTGCTAGGTGTCTCTCCAGGTTAAAACTGGGACTGGATAAAGCTGAGTGGTCGAGTATATGCTTTGCATCTTCAGGATCAATCTCTGGCTTATGGTAGATGGTTCTTGGAAGCAGTGCTTGAATGGGAAAAGGTGCCATGTTTCACAAACCCTTATGAGATAACCTTGAGAACATTTACTTTTTAGTGTTGACAATGCAAGATGGTTGGGTTGTACCACTGGTTTATCAAAGTTATTTGTCAATTCCTTTTTTCTCTCTATAGGAACTTTTCTTTAAATATCTAGACTAAAATAATAATTCCTTTACGCTAGGGATGGGCAGATCTATCTTGTACAATTCCGCAGTTTCCCTCTCTTCATAGAGTCATAGAATCATAGAATAGCAGAGTTGGAAGGGGCCTAGAAGGCCATCGAGTCCAACCCCCTGCTCAATGCAGGAATCCACCCTAAAGCATCCCTGACAGATGGTTGTCCAGCTGCCTCTTGAATACCTCTAGTGTGGAAGAGCCCACAACCTCCCTAGGTAACTGATTCCATTGTCGTACTGCTCTAACAGTCAGGAAGTTTTTCCTGATGTCCAGCTGGAATCTGGCTTCCTTTAACTTGAACCCGTTATTCCGTGTCCTGCACTCTGGGAGGATCGAGAAGAGATCCTGGCCCTCCTCTGTGTGACAACCTTTTAAGTATTTGAAGAGTGCTATCATGTCTCTTCTCCAGGCTAAACATGCCCAGTTTTTTCAGTCTCTCTTCATAGGGCTTTTTTTCCAGACCCCTGATCATCCTGGTTGCCCTCCTCTGAACACGCTCCCTCCTCCAAGTCCGTTCCAAGCCAGTTCCATGGGCATGCATATGTTTTAGGGGGTGGTCTATACAGAGATATTTTGCACATTTTCATAAATGTGCCCATTTTTGTTCATTTTCTAATTTTACAAAAAAATGTATGAATCCACCCACTGAGTGAAGCTTGTTTATATTCATTTTTAAATTGATTATATTTTTCTTTGCATGCTTTTCATATGCGCTCATTTAATCAGATATTTTCCCCTCTTCTATGGAATGCATTGCAGCTTTTGAAATGTGTAGATTACTGAATACAAAGCATGTGTGGGTCTGCATCTGTTTCTAAGGCAAATTGGGGAAATCCACACAAAAAATCCAGTGGTGGATTCCTCACACATCCCTAACTGAAGTTTGATCTATTCAGATCAAAGTGGAAACCTGATTATATCTCTTTCTCCTTAAGTGTAGTACCTGAAATTTTAGTTGCAATCCGTGTAGTGATGGGAGGTCCAAAACCTTTCACTGTGCTGGCCTTGATGGTGAATGAGTAAGTAGTCCCTGGATATAGCCCTACAAAGAGATGGTGAGTTTCATTTCTTAGTTTGAAGACTTTTCCTCTCTGGTTTGACAGGTCAGCAGTGGGATCTAGGGATCCAACAGCCTTGTATGTAATCTGAAATGAAGGAAAGAAAAAACAAAAAAAGTGTTACTAATTTTGTATATTTGTTTTTAATGTTCCATGTTTTAATCTTTGTAAACCACCCAGAGAGCTTCGGCTATGGGGCAGTACTGTATATAAATGTAAATAATAATAATAATAATAATAATAATAATAATAATAATAATAATAAGAAGAAGAAGAAGAAGAAGAAGAATTCACTTTCACCTCACTATAAATAACGTATTAAAGTATTTATAAGTTGCCCAGGATGATGTACAATAAAACACACTATATAAAAGTAGTAAAATAACATATATACCACTGGGATTCAAAAATGTCCATTACAGGCTAATTACAAGTATGATGTTTTCGTATTTATTTGTTAAGGGTTTCTCTCCATATGACACACTTCTGTATTAACAATAAAGCCATGAGGATGAGGAGGATGGATGTGCTTCGGATTTGGCTGAAGTCTGAACCAAGTTGGGCCCCTTTGGGCTGTTCTTGGTGCTTCCTGAGATGAAGAGGGCTTCCCTGCACTAGGTGTCATACTTAAGTCAGTTTCGGAAAAGCAGACTGAGCCTTCAAAAATAGCATCTTTTTTGCTTGCTTTCTAGTAACGTTGATGAGGATGGAGGCAGGAGGGGGAGAATGGAGTTGAGTGACTGACAGAACCACCTTCTAATCACAGGGTATGTTTTAGCAGGGGCTTTACCAGGGGCCCTGATAAGACATGCCTTTTGATTAGAAGGTGGTTCTGTCAGTCACTCAACTCCATTCTCTCCCTCTTGCCGCCATCCTCATCAATGTTTCAAGAAAGAAAGCAAAAAGAGTGCGAAGATGGGACTGGGAGGTCGCCATTTTCCCTATGCCGCCAGGCTTCACTACGAAGCCTTAAACAGGTTTTCAATTATCATAACTCCCTAGTGCCTGCGCCTATCCTTCTGAAACATTGCTAGTTTTCTTCCTGGAGACACCTCTATGATGAATGCCATTTTCATACAAAATGCCCCCCTTTGCAACCTCCCGCCCCCAAAAAAACCCCAATGGGAGAGAAGGGACGTAGGAACAAATCACCCCACCCCTCCCAATTTGAGGACTCTCTTTCCACATAAACAATGTCAGTAGAGGTCAAAATGACCCATGTCGTTGTCCAACACTTTGACTGTGTAGGCTTGCATATTTTTTCCCCACATGATCCATGCCTTGCATTGGATCCAATACTGCCCCTTCCATGACAAAATCAGATCTGTCAGCAGAACCAGTTGGGTGGAGAGTTCACCAACACCATGCAGCTCCTCTCCCATACCATCATCTGCTCTGGAGGCCTGGGAAACTTTCTGGGACAGATTTTTTTGGGGAGGGGGTGCAGTGGGGAGGAGAGAGGAAGAATGTTCCACCACAGTAGCAGACCTCCATTAGTGTGATGTTGGATCTAACCATTGCCGTAATCTTGATGTAGACATATGAAAGAACCCTAATTTCATTATTGCTCTTATAGAATAAGTGGTCTCTGGCTTGCACCCAATGCTTCTCAAATATAAAACACTAAAACCTTTGTTTTTAATTTCACTGTTTCATATTTGGGAAGCACTGGCTACAAGCCAGAGACCATTTACTGTAGGCATGTGCTCCGCTCCAATTAGAAGCGCAGAAGCAGGAGCAAATTGGCCTGCTCCGCCTTGCCCAGAGGTGGAGTAGAAGCGGACCGCGGACCCCTAGAAGCAAGGCGAAGAGAAGCGCCCATTTTCGGAGCGCTCCGGTTTCCGCGGTCCGATCCGATCGCCATCTTGAAACATTTCGCCCATAGGATTGCATTGCGGAAAAGAAAGGGGGATAACTGTGTTGTTTTTGAAGCTATCTTTCTGAAAATTCTTATGCTTGGAGAGTCGTGGATGGGGGTCATTTTGAGACTACTCTCAGCTCTCTGCGTGGTGCGGTTCCTGTGCTATTTTTTTAAAAAAACGGCGGGAAAATACCTTTTCCAAAGGGCTGAGGGGCAGAGTCAACTCCCGGTCATGATCACATGATCCCAAAGTTGGAGGAGGGGATAGGCAAAACGGGTAACTTGGGATTCTGGGAACTTCTCTTTCTTAGTCTGAACGGACTTTTCCCAGTGTTTTTTAAAACAGTAGCCCCACCAAATGCACAAACACAACCTGAAATCATATACTAAGCCAATAATAAGAGATAGAAACACAGCACTGCTACCCACCCTAACTTTGGGGAACAACTGAAAAGATGTGGTGCAAGGGGATAAGCTCCCCTAGGGCATCCCATGTGGACGTGCCCCCACTCTCTCTTGTACTTGGAGGGCAATCAGAGCCCTCCAAAGAGAGTAACCCAGTGGAGCAATGCCTATCATGAGTTGAACTGGCAGCTGCTTCCCCCTCCCCTGGGCATGTCCCCCTATTGCTGGTAAAAGACAGATATAGCCTTTTTAAAAATGTTCTTCTTGTTGTTTATTCAGCAACACTGCTGCTTTAATTCCACCCCTCCTTTGTTTATTTATTTATTTATTCCATTTTATATGCATTACTGGCTTATCCTTGGCTCACTTCCTTATGCCCCCAGAAATGTCTGCTGCCTGCCTGCCTTCCCTCTCTCCTCCCCTGCCCGCCTCGCAGGGATGTTGTGTGTGTCTGGCTTTGACTCAGGGGAGAAATCCTTCCTGCGCTCACTTGGAGTTTTGGAAGTTCCAAATCCATTTTTCAAGTGTGGAAGAAGATTCATATAGGTTTATCTCTACTCCCCAGTTCATAGCATGTTGGGATTTCCTTTGAAATGACCCCATTGAGATGTCTGCAGGTTTAAGCCCCGCCAAAAAACAGGGGATGATGGGACTGCCTTGAGTCTGGGCGTGCGTGTGTATCCCTGGATAAGCTATCATGGTGGCGAGTTTGAGGTTTTTAACGTGCAAATTGACGGAGCTATCGAAAGGGGTGTGAATGGGATGTTTGATTTTCATAAATTCCCCCAAAATCAGGGGATGATGGGACTGCCTTGAGTCTGGGCATGCGTGTGTCCCCCTGGATAAGCTATCATGGTGGCGAGTTTGAGGTTTTTAACATGCAAATTGATGGAGCTATCGAAAGGGGTGTGAATGGGGTGCCCGATTTTCATAAATTCCCCAAAAATCAGGGGATGATGGGATTGCCTTGAGTCTTGGCGTGCGTGTGTATACCTCCATGAGGTGTCATGGTGCCAAACGTGAGGATTCTAACTTTCACAGAAAAAAAGTTGTATACTTTTTAAGCTTAATGCATCTGGAGCTCCGCAGCGCAGCGGTGCGGGCATGGACGGAGTGGGGGCAGAGTGAAGCGGCCCGATCCGCAAATCTCAGATCTGGAAGTGAAGCGGAGCGGGGGGTCCATGCACACCCCTAATTTACTGTATTATATTTGATTATTTATTTATATATTTATTGCATTTATATACCGCCTAATAGCCGAAGCTCTCCTTCTCTTCTGATCGCTGTACTTGTTTTTGGAGATTCTATACAATTTCCACCTCAGAACGCTGGCACTTTAGAACAAACCCAGGCAAATATTCATGAGTACATATATTGCTGCAGCTACTAACACACCTTTAGAGATCTATAAGCCCCAAACACACCTTTGAAATTCTGTCTGAGTTCCATTATTATGCTTATTAATGGCAACTGTGCAGATACACACACATATTCAGAGGTAAAGCTCATGACTTATTTACCAGCCAATTTCTTCTCTGTGTTCTAAATTCAATCTAAAGGTGGCTACATTTCAGTGGAGCTGTCAATAAAATGCTCCATGCTCTACTGCTCCCTTAACCTTTCCTGATATTACAAGATCCTTACTTATGGGCAATGTAACACTGTAAATGAATCAATCTATGTTAATATACACACATCTTCAATTTTTTATAAAGGGCTTCACAAAAATCAAATCACAGGTGTATGAGAAAGTCATTGTGAGGGGGAAATGAAAACACTGTTTCATGCTAAGAAGGAACTCTTGCATGCCAACCAAACAACAAAACAAAACCAGAGAAACTAGAATGGCCACATTTCCTTTCGAATAAATCTGAAATTATGCAACTTTACATAATGCACATAGGAAACACAGACATAGGGGAAAGTGAAAAGAAAAGATGGATTATAGTATCTAAAGTAAATTGATTTAATTTTAATCAGAAAATGTGTTACAATTAATTAATATAAAATGATATTAATTGTTGGTATTTAGAACTGGTAGCGTAAATAATGGGGTGGCATGATGACCCAGCAAAAGTTAAGCATTTGTATATCCTATTGATATCAATATGAATATTATTTTAATCGAAATCAGTGGGATATATAGTAAAAGTGGCTCAAAAGTGTCCATTGGTTGGTCGTGACTCCTTAGAGGTAGCCCAGAATATCTGTCATGAACATTAGCTGGTTCTAAAACAAAATAAACTCATCTACCCCAAATAGCACTAATACAAATGCCTATCGGATTTTACTTCCTATGATAAAATTAATCAACACCTCATTGCCACAATAATTTTGCCAGTGAAATGCAAGTATTAACTATTAGATATCTGAGTCCTGGAATCTTCTCCCACATCTAATTCCAGCCCACTTGTAGAAGTGATGGTCAAATTAGGGATTCTTGAGGAATTTGATCACTGAAAATTCCAATAAGAGCTGACGAGATCCACATCCCTCAGACTAAAGTGTGGGTCAGAAGCCAGTTATCCACTGGTTTTCATACATATCCTCTGGTTTTCTGCTTATTTTGAGAGAGGAATATTTGGAACTGCATATTTTGAGAGAAAATACATTTGAACGTATATTTTAATGAAAATTTTCTTGTGTGTGTGTTTAAACTAACCAATTAATTCTGAAATGAGATTTGTGGGTGAACGCATGTGAGGTAAAAAAAACCATGGGACAGAAAATAGAATGATTTCCTCATCCTTAGCTCAAATCTCCTTTGCCTTGACCTATAATTGGGCCACCGATTATGACCATCATCTGTGAATCCTTCAAAAAAAGTTGTGTTTTGGGACACTTATAACTGGTTCACAGCATTTGGCAGACATGCCTTCTTGCACTGCTGCTCAGACATTGCCTTGGCAACTGGACAACACTTTCTTATCTACCCTGTATGTCAGGGGTTCTGAGGGCCTAGTTCCATTTCAAAGAAGCTCTTGGATTCCACATTCCAGTGTTGGGTGGGGCCAAAGGCAAAAGAGGTAGCACCAAAATACCCCAAAAATCAGCTTATTTTAGCATAAAGCTCTTACTGCCAGTAGCGAAGCCTTAGGAGAAGCATTTCAACCTTTTGGAGTGGAGAACAAATTGCACAAAAGCCAGGAAATGAACAAAGAATTGATGGTTGGTGGAAAGATGGTGGGGCCAGGGGAAGACGATGTGGTTTCTACAGGCATGTCTACACCATGCATATATCCCAGGGTCATCTCTAGGTCATCCCTGTGTGTCCAAATGATGTGCAGGGGATCCTGGGTCAAGCAGGGATAACCAGAGACTTTCCCCGGGATAACTGGGACTGCAGATTTCCCAGTTTTTCTATGGTCCTAGGACACCTCCAAGAACCATGGGCAGTATGGTGCCTGCTCCAGGGGTTGTCACTTCTTCCCTGCAAATAGAGGGGCTCTGCCACTAGGCATGGAGCTCTGCGAGGGGCCTTCATGCCTATCAGGGAGGTGAGGGGGAGAGTCATTTTGCCATCACAGTGATGGCTCTCAGGTGGGGTTTTTTAATCAGTTACTTTTTGGCACACGATTGTGCCCATGTTGCTGTGCAAAAGTCTCCTTGGAAAACAAAACACGGAAACCCACGCCAGACATCCCTCTTTCCTTCCAGGATGTCATGCTGGCATTTGGATGCTGGGGGACAATCCCGGAAGCGGGAAAGCCCGGGATCCTCCCCCTCCCTCCTGGAAGGCCCATAGGTGTAGATGAGCCCTAGGTAACCCTGGATGGCCAGATGTGGCCCTTGGACCTAAGGTTCTACATCCTGCTCTATATCATGCATTGAAGCATTTCTAGGTGATGCACCACCATGTCTTGGCCCGTGATTGGCTGCTGGCATGTGCTATGATCCCATTAAATGACTGTGTGGTTCTTCAGCATTTGTCTGGTTTCTTCAAACTAGGGTTCAATTGGAAGTTTTTGTTTTTCCAACAGACTTATTTGCATTTCTAAACTTTGCACTTACATCGCGCATGTCCTGCCCTCAGGGCATATATGAGGAGGCATGATGATGATGTTCTCTAAGTTCCATACTCTTTTAAAAAGTTTGAGTCCATTTTGGCACTGAATGGAATGCCAACAACTTGTTGCCTTTTTGAATGCCTAGCCATAATCAGGAGGGCAGTGCTCACTGAAGGCTTATATTCCAAAGCGAAGACTTCACCCTTGAAATTTACAGAATTTATTAGGATAAACTACCTCCCATCTCATCCTAAATCACAGTCACCAACATGGATCAAAACTCCCACATCCACATGTAAGCATGCACTGATAGAATAGGGAAACACCCCCCCCCCCATTACCATGATTGCAAGGATGATCAAAGGAAATAACTAACCCATTTTAAGTGGTCTTGAATATTTATGTGACCTTAAATTAAAACCATATTGGGGCAGGACTTCAGGATCTTGAACAGCTTCTTATTCTTCTTATATAATGTAGGTAGTATCTAATATTAGCCCTATGTAGAGTAGACCTTTTGAAATGAATCAGACTTGTTATTCATAACTAATTTAAGTCCCATTCATTTCTATGGATGTGCACTACTCTACATAGGACTAACATTGGAAATTACTTCATGGGTCCCATCCAGAGGAAGTTAGGAATGCCTAAATCTTGTCAAAATATGATTTGAGCATTTCACCAGAACTGTAAATTCTACTTGTTTCAATGGAATATAGGTACACGTAACTTTGTATGGGTAGCATCCCTTGACTATTATTTCCTCATCACCCATGTAATCCTAATAGCTATGCATCTTCCTTTACTCTAATCCCTATGCCACAGTTCTTACCAAAAGGGAAAAAATAGGAAAGTAAGTAAAGAGAGAAAGAGAGAAGAAAGAAGAAATATATTGGATACAAAATAAATTCTGTAAGGTATGTATGTCCAGATTTACTTAAACTATATGCTTTATTCCTACTTAGCATCCTTTGTTCCTGCCTAGCATGTATTTGTGCTATTTGTTCACAGTGAAATTGAATATTTCTAGCACAAATTACACAAAAATCTACATATAGTGCATAGACATTATTTCTGTAATCCCATTAGAAGCTCCATCACATTGGTTTCCCTCATTTCTATTGTAATTCTGTGTACATTCCATTATAATTCGCAGCCTAGCTAACTCTTTTGTCCCAATTCCAATGCTATCTTGAGAGAGTAAGCAGCAAATGTGTATTAATGCCACAAGCACCAAATGGTCTTGTGACAGTGACAAGTAAAGAACAGCGAGAGGAGAAACTCCAGAAGTCACTGCATTCAAGACCAGGCTAGGATATGAACTTTGGGCCTCTAGGGAACATGTCTCTTCTTGGTTTTTTATTTCTTCTGGGAGCCAGAATCCTGAAAACAGCTATTTATAAGTTGAGTCTTGTCACATCATTGTACATACAGCTGGGGCAGATCAGACAAAGGGAAAAACTAGGGATCCTGAGGTAGCTGTTACAGGAGTCTACAACCTTACTAAAGCTTTTGAGTAGCAGAAGACAAACATATGTTCACACAAACATAAACCTCAGCCAGCACTAAATGTCTCCTCTGAGCCAAGTGTAAATACTGAACACTTTCCAAACACACCTACATAACATAGTCCCCTGTTATATGTGTAGAGGTGAGGAAACAGGCAAGACCAGGCTAAAGACAAGAGATTATAGCTGGATCTCCACTACTACTTTATAGTGTCATTGAAGTGCACTGATAACTGTTGGGGCACAATCCACATTCCATATACTGCTTTCATATTGTTATATCCTGCTTTTTATTCCATATTCGTAATGATTTGACACAAGGTGTAGAAATGGCCTTGATCAGCTGACCATCTCCCCCCCACACACACAAACCTTTTCTGCAAATTAAATGACAGCTCATTTTCCTGTCACTGATTTGATTTTTAAGACATTCCCCATTTTGAAAACTAGTTTTTTATTCCTGTTTTTTCTGAGTTGATTAACTATTATTTTCCATATTGCAGTTGTCTTTATTAGCTCCAAACAGGGGCAAACTAAGGTTACAGGATCAAAATATATATTTGTAAAGAAGATAATGGCTGTGCTGCTATATATTCTGTAGAGTTTTACTTAGTAGCATATGTTAAATGAAGAATATCCATATTTTTCTAAGATAGGCTGAAGGGTAATACCCAGAGGACCTTCTCTTCTGCTGCTCCCAGACTGTGGAATGGCCTGCCGGAGGAGACCCGTCAACTTGACAGTCTAGTAGCATTCAAGGAAGCTATTGAGACTGATCTCTTCCGGCAGGCCTATCCAGGGGGATTTTAAGATGTTTTTAGAACGTTTTTATGATGTTTTAACAATATATATTATGTTTTAATTCAGTTTTATGTATTTTATATTTACTGTTGTTCCCTGCCTCAATCAAAATAGAGAGGTGGGTAAGAAATAAAAATATTATTATTATTATTATTATTATTATTATTATTATTATTATTATTATTGAAAATAGGAGCCTTACTTATTTATTTGAATGTTAAACCTATCCAGCGAAAGTGCAAAGTTTGAACAGCATTCAATACTGGTATGCAGTAAAATAAAATAAATCAACATATATGCCAATATTCATATTCATAGTATACTGCATAGTTATTTGTATACTGCATTTTCCACAGAACATTGTGCTCAAAGAGGTTCACAAAACAAATACAATCACCATAATTATAATACATTAGAATACAATTATTGTACTCTAATGAATTATACTTGTATTAATATCGACTCAATTACAGTTCATTTAAAACCCATCAGAAGTTTAAATACATATAAGATATACCAATAGGTCAGTGAACAATATCCAGTATGAATAATATCAACATTATACTCACATTAAACAACTTACTAAACCACTCTTGTTAAAAGACAAAACAATACAACGCCTCATTCGTATCAAACTTACAATACAAAAGGAAAAGTAAACATGCTCATACCAGAAAGCCCTTCAAACAGCCCACCATCAAGCAGGGAAAAGAGACCCTCCTCTCACCAGGGTCCCATGTCATGAGCCAAAAAAGGGCACCCTCATCCCCATAGCAACTCCCCTCCTGGCTTCCTCTTGGTAGTAGAGCATTAGAGAGGCAAGGTGGAAAACGCCTCTACCTGAAAGATGGCTTCAAGCTGATCTAAATAGAGCACTATCACAATAAAGTGGCACATCAAAAGTAGCAGCAGCTCCCTTATGAAGGCTCCTAGGTCTGGGCTGTATGGTGAGGCACATGGAAACAGCCAATCCCTGATAGCAAATACAGAGACCAGCTTCGTGTGATCATGGAGGCGGAAATAAGCTACAGTGGCTTAATTCCCTTGCTGCATGTGCTGGTCGCATGCTGGGGAGACTTGCTTGTTGCTGGTGTTAACAGGGCACCCAGAACCCATGGGGCTTGTTGAAGGGTTCTAGGATGGCTTGTTGACCACAGCAACTAGCCACTATGTCTGGGTTCGTACAACATGGCAAGCTGCTGTGTCAACAATATACAAATCCCCCTGACACGCGTGGTGGGGGAAATAAGCTGCCATTTCTTATTTCCTCCTCTGTGATTTTGCAAACAGGCCCAGGGTCTCTCTCCCCATACCTTTCCTTTTGGAAACAACTCCCTTATGAAGGCTCCTGAGGCATGTGGAAAAGCAGGTAGAAAGAGCTAAGCCTTGATGCCAAATACAGAGGGCGGATTTGCAAGAGCATAGAGGGAAAATAAGCCATGGTGGCTTACTTTCCATCCCCATGTGTCAATTATGAGTCATCTAATTAACATAATTAACCTCACTGGGTGTGGGTTGTTGTGACATTCAAACCCATTGAGGGTGGTTCACAAACCTCCCAGCAAGCTTAGAACAACTTATGGGCTTGTTAGGCAGTTTGTAAACTACTGTAGCAAGTAACCCTCACCATATCTGGACATCATAAGAGAAGCTGTCTGGAGAAATTGATAGGGAAAAGGTGGGGGTTGCAGAAGGATCACCTAGACTGAAGGGTTATCTTGGTGGGCCGAGCAGTACCACCCTGTTTGGGCAGGGCATTGCTGAAAGGCCAGAGCCCCTGTCTGTCAAGGGATCTGGAAGAGGCCTTTACTTCCCTTTTTCAGCTGGTGCAAAGGCGAGGAGCCTTTGCTAGGAACATCTGCTCGGCTTTCCTGGAAAACGTCCCTGTTTGGATCCATCATTGTCTGAAACTCTAGGGGCACTCTGCACATGCTCCATCCTAAGTGAAACTTTGGATTACTGAGGCTTTTCATAGACTTGATTTTTATTTGCTGTGGATTGTGTGTCTGTCATCTGCTCAGCACACTGACAGACTGGGCTGGATCATTGATTGTTGGACCTTCTGTCCTATGACTGGACTCATGCATTGAGGAGTTGCTCATGCAAAAGCAGTAGCATGGAACTCCTTGTGTTTGAAGGTGTACCTTTCCCTGTGATCTTGTTTAAGCCTTGATCATGTTACCTTTGAGGTACCAATGTATGATACGAGGTTGGACTAGCTCTCTTTCGGTGGTTTGTCAGGAGAATTTGTTCCTTTGATTGCCTCAGGGATCATGTCGGGAATCATCTCCCTCCCTTCTCTGGGTTAGGAACCCATGTATGGATTGACCTTTCCTAGTGTTCAGAACCATGGAGATGGCAATGAGGAAACCATGTCGATGGGGAACTCGTCACAGTAGTAGTGATTAGCTTTTGACTGAGGGATTGGGAAACCTCACACCTGACTAGGTATAGACAAATTCACCTGCAGCCTGTATCATCGGGTGCCCACTGAGCCATGCCTGCTGAGCTGCACCTGCAGCTTGCACCAGCTCATGGTGCCATGCAAGCTTCTGGATGGCCTGGAGAGTGCTTGACAAAGGCCTAAGCTAGACCTACCAGTCTAGCACAATGAAGGGGTGAAGATCTCGAAATATTTTTATCGTGAGATCTCCCCCTCAGTTTAACCATGGCACGTGACGACCTCAGAGGGAGAGGACATCGAGCCCGCCATTTTGTTTTGTTTTTTTAAAGAGAAAGGAGCGCTCGTGCACAAAAGGTAAGTGTTTTTAATTTTTTTTTTTAAAAAAAAATCCTGCTCCCCTTCCATCCCCACCCCATGTGCGGGTCCCAGCTCCTTGCGAGTAACCACAAGGAGCCGGGACAAACCACGATGCCCACCCACACATTCCGCGGTCTCGGGATCAGCCTGAGACTGTGGAAAAAGCGGGCCTAAAGTGTAGGGCCATATCCTGGGGCAAGGGAGGGATCATCCCTCCCTGATCCTGGGATCCCCTGTGCGTCATGTGAATGCACACGGACGATCCCAGGGATCACCCTGGGATAAAGCCCCGTCTAGCTATGGCCAAAGGCATGGGGCCATCTGTCTTCTTAGCACACCACCATTTTCCACCTGTAATGTTGCATAAATAGCCTCTTTACAACTGCCATTTACATAACATAACCTTCAGGGAAACTCCTGAGGTGTCATTGTTTCGCAAAATGGCAGCTTGCTAAAGGGGTGGGTGGCTGCAGAGTGCTTGCCAAATTGTGGGGCATTCAACGAGCAGGTCTGTGAATGCCCCGTGGTTCGGCAAGCAGGGTCCAGGAGACTCCACATGCCCCCCTCCCTGCAGACTCTCACATCATCCCTAGTCATGACAACCTGCGCCCTGCAAGGGTACTTATGCCACCGTGGTTTATTTTTCCTCTGTGTTCATGTGAACCAAGTCTTTGTCTTTCTCCTCACAGTTCAATATACAGTATACATTTTAAAACAGAATCAGAAAGAGAATCATCACTAAAAGCACACTCCACAAGTCCTATGTAATTAACTGGAATTATATAGTAGCGGAAAACCCCATCACTTTGATTGGCAGCAGAGAGCCGAAGGGACTATTGATTGCTGTGACTCCAGAAGATACAAATGTAACTCTCCCTCTGAAGGACCAATGACATTAGCTAACGATAACATAGGATGTTTTCATCTCACCACTCTCAGTTGTGATATAGTGGCACAGTCTGCAGCTCCTGTCCTTCTAGTGAGGGATGAGGGGAGGCTGTGCTTTTCTATTCAGCCTAGGTTGGGAAGAGGGAGACTCTCCCCCCTATTAGCAGTGGGTGGGCTATCTTTGGCTTGCTTCAGAATTGGGTTGGAAATAATGAGTGTCATGAGAACAGTTAAAAATAAAGGGATAGTTTTGTGGCTTGTCATTCTTTGTCAAGGTATACTTTCTTTCTGGGACCCATACACATTCTCACATTGCCCCCTTGGGAATTGGAGTCCAGTCTTGGGAAAAGGCGATGTGTTCTTGAGGCAATGCTGTTTCTGTTGTTGTTTTTATCAACTTGTGATAAAAGTTGTGAATTGCTTTAAATGTTCCTATTTACTAGGGATGTGCTCCGCTTCTAATCGGACCGGCAAATTAGAAGCGGAGCGGGGGGCTTCGCCTGCCCTTAAGGCGGAGGCGAAGAGGATTGGGGGGCGGGTGGAGCGTGGTGAAGAGGATCGAGGTGAAGGCGGATCCTTCGCCTCGATCCGGAGCTCCGCCGGAAAGGTAAGTGGGGTTTACCGGGCCCTGCCGCTGTCGCCCATGTGGCGGCGGCGGCAGGGCCCGGTAACCCCCCACCCTCCTCTCCCTTACCTGCCTCCGTCCGCGGTCCGTCAGTGTCTTCAATTGAGCCCACGGTTCAACCAGGAAGTTTGGGCCGCACCCGAAATTTTTGGATCGACCCGCGGGGCGGAGCGGGGGGTCCATGCACACCCCTACTATTTCATGCTGCACAGCCTTACACCATATCTACATTTTCAAACCTGGATATCTCCCTGCCAAATGTGATTGCTTGGAGCGAAGGTATTGTTCTGTGAATTACAATCCAATTTGCTAAAAAATCTCAAGTCAATTTCAGCAATCAACCACAGTTCCATTGAGAGTAAGGGGTTGAGGCAATCAACATCTGAGCATGTACCAACTGTGGCTGCCAGGTTTGAGCACAACGGATGTGCAAAATCAGCTCACAAACTCAAATAATCTCAATTTAAATTTTGAGCAAGAGGAATAATTCCTGGGCAAGGGTTCCCCTTCAGATACATCTGAATATGACAGACTGGGAAATTTGTATTCTGAGCCTATTAATTTTGGTAGCATCAATAATCTCTACTTGAGGCTACGGGTGGCCGAATCTTTCCATTTCAGTTTCTCATTTTTCCACTCTTCAGTTTGTTTTCTTCTGTTTCTACATCAGTTTGCAATTTTTTTAAATACACACATTTTTGCATGCATATTTACTAGACAGATTTGGGCCATTCACAATAAAGAAATATACATTCATATTTTACAAGCAGTTTTACCTTATATTGTGCTTTCTGAGTACATTATATTATGGCCTTATCTTCCAGATATTCAGGCCTCATGAACAAATGCCTTCAATAAAACTAAAACTTCTCTTTATCAAGGGGTTCCATTCCTATATCATATGGACCCCATTGCATAAAATGAGTGATAAATTTCTATAAACATTCTTTTTTAAAAAGACTTCACCTAAAATATTGATTTCCTTACTCCATTTACTAAACAAATCTTAATTTAAAAAAGCTCCTTAAAATTAAGTTTATTTTCCATTTTCAGAATACAAATAAACAGGTTTATGGTAATCTGGCACAGAAATAGTCTTGTTCCCAAAGCACACTGTTTTGCCTGGAGTCTGACGTAGTCCTGCCAAGTTCCTTGCACAGTGCTGCTAACTCATTTCTATCTCAAAGTGAAACCCTAACTAGATTTAGAGTTCATGGTGTTTTGGAAGAAAAGTGTTTTCTTTGATTTCAGTTCTTGTCTATGACAGGGGAGGTCGGTGTTAGGAGAATACAACATTTCCAGGCCCTCCTGGTGTTCAATTTTTCCACGTACCTGTCAGTTTTTGCTAGTTCCCCATGTAATGTGACATTAAATGCAAATTATCTGAGCTAATCTGCACATTAAACATATCTTTGTGGCCATCACACAATGCCTTACACAAGGCAATAGAAGACAGACAGAGCTGGATGAAACTTGGCAGCTAAATCGTAGATTTTAAAATGTGCTGAGGAGTTGGGTGGTTTCTTGTTTTTTGGATGCTCAGGGATTTCTACCAGGCACTGTTCTGAGTTGTTCCTGAAGCTAAGTGTGAAGTTAAAGTTCAATAAGAGACAATCATCTACAACAACTGAGCATACTAGTTATTTTGTATATGGATCTGACTGCATTCTAGGGAGCAAAGGCAGATCTCTAAATTTGGTGGGTTTTGTTGTAAATAGTAATAAAAATATTTATTTATTATTTACAAAATTTCTATACCTCTCCACATCAAAGACAGATTCTGGAGCGCTGAACGTACAGTAAAACATTAAAAAAGATTAAAAGATTAAAACACCATATAAAAGTCCCAATATAGAGTACCACCATATAGAGTACCAATAAAAACTGTGGCTAGTCTATTAAAGAATGCTTCCTGGAATAAGACTGTTTTCAGGAGGCGTGTGGCACCTGCCTGACCTCCAGGGACAGGGAGTTCCAAAGAAAAGAGGCCACCCTGAATGCTCATCTCTGGGAGGACTCCAGTCAGGCCACAAGTCCATGTGGAACCACCCCCACCCCAATCACCATAATGGATTACATTAAAAATTTATGCCTTGATATTGATGCAGACAAAAGCCCACCTGTGAATCACTGAAGAACTGACGACAGACATAAAAATGGAATTCAGGATAGGAAAATGCAAGAGGGGAAAAAGAAAAAAAAAGAAAGAAGAAGAAACAGCAGAAACACCAAATAACAACATTTTCGATAACATGCAAGAAAATGAAACATAAATACTTAGGATTCCAACAAAACACGAAAATCAACCACTCCACAGTAAAAACTCATCTAAGAATGTAATATAAAACCTGCCTAAATCCTAAAATCCAAACTCAACTCTAAAAACATTTTCAAAGCCATCAAGACCTACGCAGTACCGATCCTCACATATTCATTCAGAATCACACACTGGTCACACACTGAACTCAAAGAAATAAACAGACTCAATCGCACCAAACTCATGAAACACCACATGCTCCATTCCAGTTCATGCGTTGAAAGAATAACAATCAGCAGGAAAGAAGGAGGAAGAGGTTTGCTGGACATTGATACAATTCATGCCAAACAGATAAAATCACTCAGAGAATTTGTTCACACTAAAAACATCTCCATTCATAAAGCTATAATAAAAGCAGTTAAAAATTATACACCACTCAGCTTACTACCACAAAACAAAGACCAAACATGACTACTCACACTTGTAGAGAAAAAATAGAAATGTACACAAAAAGCACTACATGGGAAGCACTACAACATAATACAGAACCCACAAATAAACAAAGAACAATCATTTGGGAAGAATATTAGGAAGGGTGAGCTATTTCCTGAAACAGAAGGATTCCTAATAGCTGTACAGAATCAAGTTATGGCAACCAAGAACTACCAAAAATACATCATAAAAGACAACAGTGTAACAACAGACTCATGAAGGAAATGTCATCAATCCCAATACATCATGTAAGCCTATCTCCTGGACTTAGGAACCACTCAGAGTGTTTCCTAGGGTGTCATCCAATGTTGCCTGTTGTGCCACTGGCACAATGGGAAGCGAGTACTTCCTAGAACATACAGAAGTGATCCAAAATGCTCATTTCCAGAAAGGAACAGGTCAGCAGTGCTCATGGAAAGGAACCCCAATAACTTGTCCCATTCTGGAAACAGTTTGGGGGTTGCTCTAGGGAGCACTAGTTTCCTCTTGTGTTGTTGGTGGGTCCTGCTTGTGTAACATAATCAGTGGATACTAAGTGTACTAAGGATGACATAAGAATTCAGATTTCAGGTGTGTGGGTGATGCTATTTTTAAAAAAAAAAATGGGGAGAAATGAGAGAAATATTACTAGAATATGTCTAATTTGGTCCTCAGTTTGCTTGTATTGAAGGGAACCATTAATATCAAATTATCCCTATACCAATTTTGCCTCACATTGTCTCTTACAAAGACACCATTATAATCTCCAGACTGATTTCACTTAGGTTCTTACCACTATCATCTTCCACACTTTGCAGAGACAAAATGAAAAATGCTAGTCTCTCTCAAAGGAAATATCCTTGACTGAAATTTGCAAGAAAACACAGGCTTAGCCAATCAAGGAACCTTGCTGGCTGAAAAGAATAATTTCATCTACTACTATAGTTTACCACTGAGTTTGCCCCATGATGGCGGAGTGTCAAAAAAGCACAAAAGTTGAAGGCGTGATCATTTCCTGTCATTGTCTGTTCGAAACAATGACTCTGATTGCTGTTTGTATAAGTGCCTTGGCAAGTTACTCTGTCAAGCTGCCCTAGATTGAGTTTCAACTCACCAAGGAAGATTGAAAGGAAGCTGTTTCAATGGAAGGAGGAAATAGTCTGTGCGATTTTCCAACCCCATTTTTCTATTTTTTAAAATTAATACCTATGCGCTTCTCTCACCTAGCAATAATTCCCTAAAGTATAGCCTGGCTGGCCATGTAGAGTTTGAGAACCATAGCAACCCAACCTATTCAAAATTAACTAGAAACAGGTTGAACACATTTTCTTCCTCACGTATTTCCACTGTCTGTCACAAAGAAGTAGACAAGAGCCTTTTTCCCCCATGACAGGACTTGTTTGTTTGTTTTTTTAAAAAAAATAATTTTCATGCCCTGCCCTGAAGTGTACCAAACATTGTGATGTACATACAATATGATTTTGCATTTATGATGTGCTGTTTACTGTAAAACACCTTGAGTACTTTCTGGTGTGGACAGAAATCAGGTCAGGCACCAGGATAAACACCATTGGACCTTTGCTGATAGCTCAAGCCCTCTAGAGCATGAATAGGCAACATGGTGCCCACAGCACCCCTGTGTCCCAGACACCTTCCTTGGTGCCCTCCCAATTTTTATTTTTGGAATATTATTATTTCTTACTGGCAACTGGGCATAATAGGAGTCTCTAACTGCTGCCATCTCAATTCCACATGAATGACTCTGGGCAGGTTACTTATCCTTTATGATGAGCCATGTCTACCCTTGGCAACCACTTTATGATAGTGTCCATGATAGTTTCTCAAATTTCCAGAGGTGCCCATGGTCCCAAAACATTGCTACCCTGCTCTGGAGGGTCTACCACCTCACTTCACTTCTTCTTACATTGAGGCAGAAGAACTCAGCAGGAACAAAAAGGCTGGGCTAGTTGGTAAGTGCTTCTGTTGGTGCCAGCCATTTTAATTGCTCTAAGGCCCTGACATAGTCTTACTCAAGAGCAATGCTTCATCGGGGGCCCAGAGGCATTGTGGGGGGAATTAAAATGGCCACAATCAAGAGTAGTACTTTTTGATGCTTCTCCATCAGCCTGCCTCAAAACAAAGGGAGAGGAGCTGTCATACACATAGTGAGAGGGGAAGCTGCCTTCACTGCCACAGCCACAGCTTTGTGGCTAAGGGCCCACCCTGGGGAGCTGCCGAGGGCTCTGTCAAACATGCCAGCTCTTATAGCAATTACGCAAATGAATAAATATCTGATATCCAGGGACTGCTAATCTGTTTATTATATATTTCTGCACTCATCTTGAATTAAAATTATTAGGGCAGGGTGTTAAAGAAATAGCAACTGACCATAAAATTAGAGAATGTTGTAGGAACTCTTAACTGGGTATATTACAATTTCAGAAATCCCTGAAATTATAATTTTCCTGTTTAATTCCTATAAAATGTAAGATAACTTCCTTTTAATGCAGTCTAATGCAGTCACCATAACCAGGCAACAAGTGAATATAAATATACGCATTTTTATTTTGTCTGTTTTACTTTTTCCCTGGGGAAACATCAGCTTTTTGCCCTTTCACTAATGAGCTGGAAAACCTACCTCCAACTGCTAGATGAGACTAAAGAGCTTCTTCTTTCTAAGGCAGTCACATCCAAAACAGTTAATTTATGGATGGAAAATAAAACTTTGCCCAACAAGAAGAAACCCAAACATTTCATAAATTGAATGTTCACAATTTTAGCACTATCAAACTATCACCAGCCATTTCTGAGAAGGTCTCCTAGTTAGCTACTTGACCAGATAGTCACAAAGAATGACAACTGTGTATTTCATTGCCCCATAAGTTGATTGCTACTCATAGCAACAGTTTCAAGAGTACTGCTACATAAATGCCTTTGCTTTATATATATATAAAAAAAAAATAGGGGAAAAAAGGACAGCTGGAATAGTTGTACTTTGGTGAGTAGCCCACAGCGGAAGCCAACTGTTTTAAAATTATGAGTGGTGTGAAGGTGAGTGAGGTTAATTGTGGAGGATGTAGGCTTAAGCTTCTTCATGCTGAGAGTCTCAGAACTAAACTGATCTTGATAGGATGTGGCAGTTCTTTAAAAGTTATACCTCATTAGGCTTCAGTAGCAAAGAAAAATTGGAAAGCCAGAGAAGGAGACATTTAGACAATTTCCCTGTTGAAGAAGAAATTATTTTTCTTGGCTTTAATGTATTTGTTGTAATGCACACACACCTTCTCTGTGGATTAGTTTCTTCCTGTTCCTCTGACTCCAAATCACTTAGACATGATAGGGGAACAGAAAGCAGAAGTGTAAGTCAAATACAACCTTTACATTTCCTCACATGGGATGATGTGCAAGATGTCCTCACGCTATGAGGCTGTGCTTCTCTCCACAGGGCACAACACTGTTTTGGCTTCATGCGAGAGAAGCATTTGCTGCCCCGTGTAAAAACCACAGAGCATACAGAATTATGAATACAGCTAATTTTTAGAGCAGATCCGCAATTTCTCAGAATATTTTGGGGGAGAACATTTCTGACCATTTTCTTCCTCCCCTCACATGCAAGAGGGACATTTCTGAAGAATATTTTCCAAATATTCTCTACCTTGAATCCATTTAAATTTGTTTTTATTTTATTTTATCTTGTACACTGCTCTGAAATTTTGAATGGGGAGCGGTATGTAAATATCGTAAATAAATAAATAATAACAATAATTTTCTTCCTCCCCTCACATGCAAGAGGGACATTTCTGAAGAATATTTTCCAAATATTCTCTACCTTGTTTGTTTGCAATGGCTGCTTTTTCTACCACCCTACTCCCCCGCCTCGTCCCCCATTCGAGTGCCATGAACAATGCTGGGTGCACGGCATTGTGAGGGTGCAAAATAGCCGCCAGGCTGAAAACTGTTACAGTTTCTGTTACAGTGACAGTCTTCCTTCCACCCCACCCCCCAAATACAGAAGACTTTAGGAAAGAGGGGGAAAGCTATAGCACTTCCACTGCTGATGGGGAGCCTTACCTCCAAGAAATTGTTAGATAACGCCTCCTCTGTGCTGAAGTATTTGGCAAAATATTTGGCAAAATAGGGTGGAGAATATTGGAAGGGTATTTTTCCTCGGCTCTGTGAATCTATTTAAATGTGTTTTTATTTTATTTTACCTTGTACACTGCTCTGAAATTTTGAATGGGGAGCGGTATGTAAATATTGTAAATAAATAAATAATAACAATAATTTGACAAAGTTGTAGGGGCTGTGTGAAGACTGCAAGTCTCAGACTGTCATATATAAATCTATCCTTAGAACAATGACAAAGAAGATCCTCAAAAAAATTAGTCTGGCCTTTTAAAAATGCTCGTCAAAGATTTCAAGTGCTTCATCATTCATCCTCAGATGACCATGTAAGGTAGGACACTTGAGTTATCAGCTTCCCACAGGGCACATCTCTGAACCTCGGGTGCTGTTAGATGAAGCATGGTGTTGGTATATGACCCTGGTTCCCTTTGCCCTTCATCTATTTCTCTCTGCTCCTAGCATGGGAAGGAGTGACAGTAAAAGGCATCTGAGTCTTTTGCTACTTACATTACCTGGACTTAGGATAGAGGATGTATTTGTCACATGATTCTCTATTCCAGTTTTCGGGGGTTTTAAAAAAAGAAATTGCAGCCACTCTGTGTGTGTGAGTGTGTGTGTGTGTGTGTGTGTGTGTGTGTGTGTGTGTGTGAGAGAGAGAGAGAGAGAGAGAGAGAGAGAGAGAGAGAGAGAGAGAGAGAGAGAGAGAGAGATCTGGATAAAGACCATGGCACCAGGGCTGGCCCTGCTATTATGTGGAGTGAAGCGGTTGCCACAGACTGCAGATGTTAGGAGGTACGGAAGAAAGATATGAACCATGCAGCCTGCTCTATATTCCCTATGCTAGCCTGTTGTCTTCAGTTGCAGTGGTGGACGTGGTCCAGTGTTGAGAAAATATTCAACTCCCACTCCATTTGGCTTTTCTAAACGGAGAGAGCACCGTCTTGTTCTTTGCCTCAGGAAGCAAAACGCCTTGGGCCATTTCTGCATGGCACATAGGGAAGGGAAGCCCAGCTATTTCCTTTTCCCTATGCAATTTTCCTGCGAAAAATCACCCCTGCTTCTCTTTGCCCCAGAAGGTGACATTCCCTGCAGCTGCACATCTGAGAGAAAGTAGCAGTTTTAGGGGAGGGTGGCAATTTTCCACTGGAAGACAGTGTAAGGGGGAAATGTCAGACCCCTCCGCTTCCCTGCAGACCATAATCCCGAGTCATATCATGCTCTCCTCACATCTGCTGTTTCTTAAAAGCAACAACAGCAACAACCCACACCACACAAATACACCTGAGATAGACAATCATGTGGCAAATGTAGCATTAGCTGCATTTCTGGTTACTTGAATACCATTTTTAAAAAGTTCTTTGCAATACACTTTGAAAAAACCCATATATATATATATATATATATATATATATATATATATATAATATACAAGTGAAATGTCAATGCATGAAAGCACCCCTGTTTGATGCCAGCTGTTGCTTTAATGGAGCAGGACCATCCTGTGGACAGGTATAGGTAATAATTCCAGGTTTCCCAGGAGTCTATGGCCAGATCTACACCAAGCAGGATATGACACTTTGAAAATGGTTTGAAAACTGTATCTGGAGTGTGTCCTGGGCCCAAACAGTTGTCACTACTGTTATAAACCATTTTAAAGCCATGGCCACTCATGTGTGAGCACTTTTAAAGGTATAAAACCTTTATCAATATATTAAATAATCTAGTAAATAAATTCTATTCAATATATTAAATAAACTGCTATAAATATTTTAAATAACCCGACAAGTAAAACCATAATGCAAGCTTTCAGTGCGGTTAATGCATAAGCAAATCATATGAAGTTACTCAGAGGAGTTTTCTCATTTGCGACATATATAATTCCTGTGACCTTAGACCTTTGGAAGGTCCACAGCAGTCCAAACCTGATAAGGATGCATGCACATATAGATCTGCTAAGCCAGCACAAACCTGAAGACCCAAAATTCATGAAAATTGGTTTTAAATTTTCATAATGAAAAGTCCATCGTGGAATTGGTATATTCTGAATGCATAGTCTCAATTTCATGAATTAGCTTGCAACTAAATACTTATGAAAGGAACATGTTTCAAACAGATTTTACTTTTTCTTATGAGAATAGACCAGAGCCTTGAAACTAAAACAGGCTTATCAATACACTGGGGAATTAAAGGGAGTCATCACAAACTAATAGAACAGCAAGTTTTTATTCATTCCAATTAAGGGTAATTTATTGGAAAAGTAATTATTTGCTTCAAAGCCATTGCCTAAAGTCACAGCAATTGAAGTTTGCTTTGATACATTTTTATACATACACAATGCCACTCCCCAACACACACAAACTTTGATTGTCAAATGAGTTGATTGGCCTAAATAAACAAAAGTTACTATTTCACTACCATTAACTCTAAGTTGATCTTCTATACCTGCCAACTGGATTTTTCCTCACAGAGAGAGAGAGAGAGAGAGAGAGAGAGAGAGAATAGCTAATTCACCTACTGAAGTGTTACAGAAATTACAGAGTGACAAGATCTGACTGCTGCACTACCTAATAGCAAGACATTAACTGAGCTAATGGAAACTAACCATTAGCTGAGACCCAAATGCCTTCTTTTAGGCATGCTGAAAGTTTGTATCTTGAGGTGCTTGTATCCTTTGTCATTAGAGGCACAAATGTCTTCACAGAGTACCTTTTATAGCTTAGGCTGGTATGGTAGCTATGACCTTAATGTGGTTATAGAGGCAGCTTGGTTTCTGTGATTTATGCCCTGTTAACCTCCCATTTAGATCACATCAAAGTATTGCATGTGGCCCTTGATGATGATGTGGAAACTTTAGTTAGCACAAAATGCAACGGCTAGGATACTGACTGGAACAGGGCATTATGATCATATTGCACCAGTACTGTGTTAACGTCACTTGACCACAGTTCATTTCTGGCCCAGTTCAATGTGCAGGTGTTAACCTACAGATTCCTTCAGAATGTGTGGCTACAGTATCCAAAGGAGCACTTCTTCCTGGGTTTGCCTACCCAAGCACTAAGGGCCTTGCTAGACGATGGGTTAGCCCAGTGTGAGCCTTGGCCCCGCCCTGTGTGTTCAGATGACACACAGGGGATCCCAGGCTCAGGCAGGGGTAACCCTCCCTTGACCCAGGATAACCGGCACCGCTTGTGGCCCGGTATTTCCTGCGGTCTTGGGCTAAGCCACCGCTTTCTCCGGCTACCGCAATTACTTGTGAGTAGCTGGAAAAATCGGCAGATGGGGCACAGCACTCCACAGGAGCACTGGGCCCATCGGAGCAGGGGGAGAGATCAGGGTGGGGAAATTGGGGGGGGGAAGCAGAGATCATGGGGGAAGCGGAGATCGCACGGGGGGAACGGAGATCGCAGGGGAAAATGGAAATTGGGGGGAAATCGGGGCAGGGAGCAGGGAACCCTTTAAAAAACACACACCCTTACCTTGGTCATTGGTGC
The DNA here is from genome assembly GCF_023053635.1 of Elgaria multicarinata webbii. Classification (NCBI taxonomy): domain Eukaryota; kingdom Metazoa; phylum Chordata; class Lepidosauria; order Squamata; family Anguidae; genus Elgaria; species Elgaria multicarinata. Next base: position 186,207,296 of record NC_086171.1, read on the forward strand.
GCTCCTGCGCACCCGGCCCTTTAAGCAGTAAAACAAAATGGCGGATGCGACAGGGCTTTCCTGCAGCCTGTCGCGTCTGACGTGTGGATAGGAGCAACAGCCCACACTACTTGTAGCATGGGCTGGCCCCTCCACACATCTGGATTTTCAGGTAGGTCTAACAAGGCCCTAAGACTGTCACAAGAGGTCCTGCTCCAGGTACCCTTGCATGCTGAAGTTCAGTGCATGGTTACTTGGAAGCAGGACTTTTCAATAGTAGCTCAGCATTTATAGAATTCCCTCACCAGAGCAGTCTGCCTGGCACCTACTTCAGTATCATTTTTATTCTTTTACTCCTCTGTATTTCTGTCGATATGCTACATTTTCAAGTAGTTTTGTCTTTGATACTTTTAGTTCTTCTGATGTCTGTTTTAGCCTCACTTGGTTTTTATCATTTGTTGCTTTTAAGTGGTTGTTTTATTACGCAGTTGCTTAGTTTATGTGGATTTTAGAGGTTATTTGCATATTTATTGTATGTCACCCTGAGAGCTATAGGCTGTAATAAAATTTGTAAGTAAATAAATGTCTAGTGATTTTTTAAAACATCTTATTCTTTGAAAAGTGGAGCACCATAAAATGCCACAAATGGCTTCAGCAAGTTTTTCACTGCCAAAAGTGCTTGATTATAAGGAAAAAGGTGTGTGGGTGTCACAATGAAATCTACAAATCTCACCCCAATTCTAGTTCAACCAAAACCCCACCGAATACTCAGACGGTATCTAAGATGGCTACTCCAAGCTTACTGTGTGCCCCTGTAATTCAAGCAGTGGTTTCTAAAGTGATTTGCTATAATGTCTGAGGGACTGCTGATCAAATCCGACCTTCACCTCACCACCAGTGAACACCCAGTTGCATCTTTATCTAGATTCCAGTCCATTATTTCTGTACTTCCAAATTAACCCACAGTTGTTGTTGTTGTTGTTGTTGTTGTTTTGGCAGTGCAGCAGAATATTACAAACAACTATTGCATCCATCTTGGCAACTGATACTACATGCATGTTGGTTAACTAACAGTGTGTTTCAGCCAAATCCTCAATGCAATAGCATCAGGTTACACAGAAAGGTCATAACATTAATGAGAACAACTCTGCAGGACCATCTAGTTCTATATCCTGTTGGACACAGTGGCCAACCACATGCTTTTGTGAAGTCCATATCAGACCTCCTCCCACCATTGTTTCCCTCAGCAACTGGCTTTTAGTGGCATACTACCTCTGCTCAAGGAAATGCTATTAAGCTGCCATAACAAATCCCATCTCTGTCATAAATTTTGCTATAGGAATAAAGCCAGTGGTAATCATACTGTGTTACTGTGAAATCCACAAATTAACAATGCAGTTTGAGGAAGTTCTCTCTTTTTTCCTCTAATCCAAGTTACGGAAAATGTTTTTTTAATTATTATTTCATGTATTGCCAAGGCATCTACAAAAGTAGCAATATCTAAGAAATGTCAGTACACATTATAGACATCGGCTTCTAGCATAGTATGGAATATATCTCCTTCTGAGCTTTAATTTGGAAAAAATGTGCATGTTTCTCTCTGTTATGATTGTGGAAAGAAGTTTAATAGATAAAGGTAGTTGCAACTAAAAAACAGCAGAAATAGCCATGACATTATGGGTCTGTTCAGAAGACACCTTAAACCCTGCTGGTTAAGGCTTTTGGTTAAGCAGCAGGATTTAAGGTGTCTTGTGTGATGCATTTTGCTAAACCCTACACACTCACTAACCACAGTCGGACTGTCTGCAGCAGGGTTAGCAGCTCTAACTGTGGCTTAAAGTGTTGTGTGCAACAGCATGGCTTGTGGTTAATACTAACCCCAGGAAACCACAGTTTTGCTAACCACAGAGCCTGAAGTGCCATGTGAACAGGCCTTATGACTCTGTTCAGATGACACACTAAGCTACGGTGGTTAAGCATTTTGAGCTAAACATTATGGCTTAGTGTGTCATGTGAACCATGTTGTGTGAATCATTCCTAACCATGAATGGCTATATAAACATGGTTTAAACACACTCACTATCCAGTTGCTGCAAAAGGGTTAGCAGCCAGCCATGGCTTAGCATGTTGTCTGAAGAGGGCCAATGTGAAACAGTTCCTTTGAATGGCAGATACCAGAGGGAATGCTATTTCACTTCATCTAACCTCCACCTCTGTGTGCCTTTAAAAATGAGCTAGGAAAGGATGTGGTTATGACTTGTTTTTTTCAGATATGAAAATGTCTAAAGTCAACATTGGGATAAAGCAGGGATGGACAACTTGTGGCCTTCCAGGTGTTTTGGCCTACAAATCCTATCAGCCCTAGCCAGAATAGCCAATGGTGAGGGATGATGGGCACTGAAAATCAAAACATCTGGAGCTCCACAAGTTACCTGTCCCTGGGTTAAAGGTAACTTTTGCATATAATAAAATTAGTGGGTATTCTATAACACATGAAGAGGTGTAGATATGCTAGTAGCTCTTGCCTTGCATATGCACGGTGTGCCCACTAAATATTATGATCAACCAACTGCTTAGATGTAACATCTGAAGTGCATAGGAAGATATGGATCTGAAACAGGAGCATGTGAAACATATCAGCAATCTCAGACACTGTTATCTGTAGTGCCACTTCTGCATGCATCATACACCATGCTAAATCACTACTATTGAATACAAAAGGACCATTTCCCCCTTTAATTTCTGTACCAGATAGATATAACATCCCGAGCCAATATAATCCAGCTATAGGAATAGAACTTTGAAGTATCATTAATAGATAAAAATCCTATGGCTTCATCCACAGGAATAAATGATGATCCAATATCAACAAAGCATGCAATTTACTGTACAAAAATAAATCAGAACTGGGCTAAAAGATCACTTGTACAATAGTGGCTTTTTCCTCTGACATTTTGTTTTATTGTAGTTACATTTTAAGCTGAAAGTCTGTGGAAACAATGCAAGCAGCTAAAAGGAAATGTCAATGAAAGGACATTTGTGGGAAGGAATTGGAATGATACGGCTTCAAAGACCTGTTGGAGTGTTTTGCTTGCCTTACCAACTTCTTATTTAAAAAGATAAAATGACTTTAACTTCTCGAGTAACTTCTTTCTTGGAAAGTTAGCATATGAAACAACGTGGGAGAACACCACATTTACTGGTACTTCAGAAATTCCCAGGTAGTTGTAACCAGCATCAATGATAGATCTTCAAGCTTTTTTTGAACATTACTATCCACGTAATTAGTTACTAATGAGAATTAATCTACATTGTATCCAAAATTATCATGCATTACTTATGACTGTATTGGAGAGTCCTAAACATTCTGTTTGTTAGTAGAGGTGGTATTGGCAGAATTTATTTTGCCCTTTCTAACCATTGTGAAGGAGCCTAGAATCATAGAATCATAGAATAGCAGAGTTGGAAGGGGCCTACAAGGCCATCGAGTCCAACCCCCTGCTCAATGCAGGAATCCACCCTAAAGCATCCCTGACAGATGGTTGTCCAGCTGCCTCTTGAATGCCTCTAGTGTGGGAGAGCCAACAACCTCCCTAGGTAACTGATTCCATTGTCGTACTGCTCTAACAGTCAGGAAGTTTTTCCTGATGTCCAGTTAGAATCTGGCTTCCTTTAACTTGAGTCCATTATTCCGTGTCCTGCACTCTTGGAGGATCGAGAAGAGATCCTGGCCCTCCTCTGTGTGACAACCTTTTAAGTATTTGAAGAGTGCTATCATGTCTCCCCTCAATCTTCTCTTCTCCAGGCTAAACATGCCCAGTTCTTTCAGCCTCTCTTCATAGGGCTTTGTTTCCAGACCCCTGATCAACCTGGTTGCCCTCCTCTGAACACACTCCAGCTTGTCTACATCCTTCTTGAATTGTGGAGCCCAGAACTGGACACAATACTCTAGATGAGGCCTAACCAGGGCTGAATAGAGAGGAACCAGTACCTCATGTGATTTGGAAGCTATACTTCTTGTTAGGAACTGTGAGGTATCTGACGATGAGGAGACTGGGGATGAAGAGCCGGACTCAGTACCAGCATGGCTGGGCAGCAGCCAGCAGAGGCTCCCTCCAGCTCAGCCTTAGAGGAAGAGCAAACAAACATCTTACCGGAGAAGGAGGCGTTACGCAGATCCAAGCGTATTGCTACTAAACGCCAAATAAACAGGGAACAGCTGTGATTCTGGGCTTGGGTATTTAAGTAACAGTGCGCAGGCCAGGATCTTGTCAGACTTAATCTGGTTTGCCTGAGAAAACTCTGAACCTTGAAACCTTGGCCTTGTTGTGTTTCTGCTATACCGTTTGGACTACGGACTTCTTGGACTCTGGGACTCTCTCCTGCCCTTTGGAACTCGGACTGGCTTTGTGGACTTTCGTGACCCTCTCCCCCGGACCCTTTATGACAACTGGATTGATTTATGGACTGGCTTTGACTTCGGCATAAGCACAGAAAGACTGTTCTGTTTCTTTATGTTTTGAACTGTGTGAGAAATACAAATTAAGTGTTATCTTTTCATCTTGTGTGTTTGCTGGTACCTGGCGGTCTTCCCAGTCTGGGCACACAGCCCATGTAGATAAGTTAAAAAGTGGCTGGTTGCAAAGCCGCTTCTTCAGGACACTTCTATTAATGCAGCCCAAAATAGCATTTGCCTTTCTTGCAGCCATATCACACTGCTGGCTCATATTCAGCTTGTGATCTACAACAATTCCAAGATCCTTCTCGTTTGTAGTATTACTGAGCCAAGTATCCCCCATCTTGATGGCCTTGATGGCCTTGTAAGTCTCTTCCAACTCTGCTATTCTGATTCTATTATTCTATGATTTGCAGGCCAAAAAACCCGCCCTACATTCGATAGCATATGTACATTTGAAAAAATGCTTACTAAAAATGCATACTTTTGAAAAATGCACACAAACATGCTTTAATTAATGGGAGAAGAATGTGTACATTTCAAAGATGTGTACAACTGATGTGTATATTTAGGAAAATACACAAAAATTTCTATGTGAAATGAAGATAACAATCTAATATCGATACGAGGCAGAATAAGCTTCAAGGTGGAACTCTGAGAAATTTGACGAGCTCAAGTTCTGCTTGTGCACACATCCCTACTCCAAAGGTTTTGTGAAAATATTGTCATTTTGTAAGAATTCAGGGACTAGTTGAAAGCCACTACACAAGGAAAATATCTGATCACTCTACAAAAGAGGGCAGGGCTTCTGCAGTTTTAACTATTGTGCTGAAAGGGTAATTTCACCAGCTGCTGCATACATACAAAGGGCACCTGCTGAAATTCCTTTTTCTATACAACTGTTAAAGATACAGGAGCCCTGTCCTCCTTTCCATATGGTAATCTCTAGTCATGGTGGCTTTCTGTACACATGCAGTTTGTGTTTTGTAGTTTTGGTTGGCATTACCCTGGCACTTCGGCTGAAGTATCCTTTTTTTTTTTTCTGAGAAAAGAAGCAAGAACAAGAGGTTTTAAAGCTGCCAGGAATGATAGAGCCCTGGATGACTCTCTGTGTGTGTATGTGTGTAATAGTAATTGCCTGTGTGGGTCATCTACTGATTAAATTACAAGGAATTGCCCCTGTGGAAATCTGAATACCTGCAAATGCTTTCCTAGCTACCTAGTCACCACCCCCAGCCAGTTTATCCACAAGGATGCCTTTAAAATTATTGTTGTTGTTGTTATTATTGTTGTCATTATTGTGGTTATTATTGTTGTTGTTGTTGTCATTATTATTATTATTATTATTATTATTATTATTATTATTATTATTTCTTACCCACCTCTCCCTTTGTATCGAGGCAGGGAACAACATAGAATACAAAAATATTATAAAATACATAAAACTGATTAAAACATATAAACCTCATACATTATTAAAATAACAGCCAGAACCTTGGTAGGGAAGAATCCCCACCCCAAGATGAATCAGCTTGTTAAAAACACTGCCTGAATACTCCTTGTGAACTATCTCTCTCTACCTAACTGCCTCATGGCTTTTGTAGTGCTCAGTCTATTAGCTTTAATTCAGTCAATTAGCCAGGAACCTCCTTGAGGTTCCATTTTATGCCCCACAGTCAAGCTGTTAATCCCATTGTTCTGTTAATCCCATCCTAAATCCAGCCCAGAGTTATAGATTCATGTGTGTGTGTGTGTGTGTGTGTGTGTGTGTGTGTGTGTGTGTGTGTATGGGGGTCTACAACTGATCTTTTGTTCAGGTACATAGTGTTCATTCTTGCTTCACTTTTGTAAGGTGTTGCTAGACTTACTGAATCCATAAACAGTTGTAATATCATCATCATCATAATCATCATCATCATCTATTTGACAAGGAGAGAGCAATCCTATAGCCCTTAGTCAAGTGGTGCTGGAGACAGCAGATGAAAGGACATTTTGGCAAAAAATGCCTCTCTCCGTTCCTCCATAGAAACTTCCCATTCACAGAAAATTGCATGTCTGGATCCAACACCATGTCTAGGGAATGCCGAGTATGCCATGCAGGGCAGCTGGAGCATGGAGGCGATCTTCACCTCCACATTCCAGCTGTCCTCCCCAGCTCTGCATTCCATTTACCAAGTGCAGAGAGGTAGCCAGTGCAGATTCTCTCCATTCTAGCTATGAGGGGATGGAGAGGGTGGTTTCCTAGCTAAAAGTGGGTTGGACATGGTGTTGGATGCAGACATGCCCTTTACACCTATGCACAAAATGTACCTCTATTTTCAAAGGAAACAAAACCGAAAGACTGTTTTTAATGTTCTTTCCTCAATGATCCTTACTTTAGAACATAGCAGAAAATTTATTTATTTATTTATTTATTTATTTATTTATTTATTTATAATATTTATATCCCACCCTATATCATTAAGATCTCAGAGCAGCGTACAGATAAAAACATACAATATAAAATAATAAATATACACAGTTAAAATGACCAATATAAAGGCAGACCAATATAAATCATATAAGACCAGTATATCTAAAACACCTACTAGGAATCAATGGAGCAGCCTGTTTCTGGTCCATTTAAATTTAACATGTGCTCATTCATAAGTCTGTTCCATCCCCTTCCTACATTAATGTGCATTTAAAATATATATCTTCATGAAAATACATATATAAATATGTATTTAAATATATATTATTGAACATATTTTCCTCATAAAATATGCACCAGTAAACATACTTTATCTAAATTTATGCATTTCTGAATGCATTTTACCCTAGTATAGAATTTTGCAATTTTGAGACGCGTGAAATCCAAATTAATTACATTCCAATCCACCTATTAATCTGGGATGTCTGGATCAGGTCAGCTCACATCGGAATTCACAAAGATCAAATTCATAAATCATCCTTACTAGACACTATTAGAAATATGACAACTTTATTTCAAGTGTAGTTTTCAAGCCAAATGCATCGATAAACTGGATAAAACACCCCAGTTGACCTGCCATATTTCATGGCTTTGTGGTCAATTCCTCATTTTCCTATTTGATTCATTTAAGGCTGCAGCATTGATTTAAAATTGAACCTTCATTTCACCACACTAGATATCTGATATATTGCAATAAAAGCACAGTTCATGCCAAGGTTCTATGTGTGAATCACAAATGTCGTTGAGCAGAAGGCATTATTCTTCCATCTGAACTTTCATCCAGGGAGATATCTACCAGGGTGGCACTGGGTGAGCAAAGCAACTGCAGCCTTAGATGGCTGGCTGGCTCTGTTGCATCAGATGTTAACTTGCTGCAATAAAAATTAGCACTTTTCAAGGCACTGCCAAGGCAGAGTGGGTTTACAATAGGTCACAATGTTTTTAGCTGCTGGCAATATTTATAAGCTATAAAATTTATAAGCAGCAGTATTTATAAGCAGTGAATTCAGTGAGTGGTAAGTTGTTAAATGCAATACTGAACATGACTCTATTACATTGGCTATAATGCAAATTTCTGAGGCCAGCAGCAATAGGTAACAGTAATGTCACTGAACTTTTTATACATAAAGATAGATAGATGAGAGAGAGACAGAGACAGAGACCTAGGAAGCCATTGGACTTCCTAAATCAACTGTGGGTGAATGATAACATTCTTATCAAATTTCTCATTAGCCTTCATCTCATTTCTACAGTGTGGGAGTTTTTAATGCTCCTCCATCCCTGACTCCCCCCATCCTTTTCCTGTCTTTGGGCTCATCTACACCAAGCAGGATATTCCACTATGAAAGTGGTACACATTCCATATACCACTTTTACAGTGTTATATCCTGCTTCGTGTAGATGGGTCATGGGCCCCAACAGTTGTCAGTATACTTCAGTACCACTATAAAGCAATAGTGTAGATCCTGTAGTGCATTTCAATACTGCTATAAAGCAGTAGTGTGGCTCCTGCTTTTTATATAATATACTGCTTTCATACCACTTCCATAGGGGAATATCCTGCTTGATGTAGATGAGCCCTTAGTGCTTCCTCCAATGCAGTGAAAAGTGAAACATTTAAAAGTATAGATGTATCATTGTAAATACCGATTAAAAATATATATCAATGTCTGTTGATATGGTGGTTTTTCCATGGAATTTATATTTGAAATGCATCAAATGAGAGCCAACATACTACATCACAGAAATGTATAAATATATGGAAAGTAGACTGAGGCCTTAGCTAGACCTAAGGTTTATCCCGGGGTCATCCCTGTTCATGTAAATGACACAAAGGATATCCCGGGAGCAGGCAGGGACGACCCCAGGATGATCCTGCGATAAACCTTAGGTCTAGCTAAGGCCATAGAAGACTGCAATTGGGAATGGTGGGGGGAACTGCTTAGTCCTTTACCAGCACCAATCTTTTCCATTCAAAATGGCCTATCCCATCCAAGCTGCTCTTCCAACGATTGGCTTGGGAGATTTTGTTTTTACCCCCCTCCACCGCATGGATGAAAAACCAGTTCGAGGGAGGATGATTTTGAAAGAAAAAAACAATACCCAGAAGAGAAATGTTTAAGTGGACCCTGGCCAGAACTACACCAAGCAGGATATAGCACTTTGAAAATGGTTTGAAAGCTCTAAATGGAGTGTGTCCTGGACCCCCACAGTGTCACTACTGTCATAAACTGTTTTAAAGCAGTAGTGTAGATCTCGCCCCTGTCTCCATCTTTCCTCCACCCTTGATCACAGCTTTCAATGACTACTTTTAAAAAAAGAAAAGAAACATTGGTGAAACTGCTGTGTAACATCTAGCCTGGTCCTGGCTTGCGGATTATTTCACTGAAGTTATTTTCATACCATCTTCGGATATCTTGTTTTCTGCAGAACAGTCTTATGCCCTGAAAGGCGAGAAGCCACACCTCCAGGGGGCTGATAATAGCAGATGACATAGGCTAATGCCTGCTTCTGCCTGGAGCTATTTACCTTCCATTTTACACTCTTATAATTTGTGCTAGGGGTTGCTGAGGCAAACACTCCTGGGGCCTTGACTAATACACATGGATGCTTCAACTTGCTGGGAACCGATATATAATAAAGCTGCAGCCTTCTTGGTCTCCTCACTGATCCTCCGCAGGCATAAGAAGCACTTCCAATGCTAACATGCCTTTTCTAACGCTCCTTAAGTCACTATGTTGGTTTCCATCTATGGCTTTATGGCTTTAAAGCACTGAAGTCCGACAGTTCTCCTATTCTATATTTTAAACTATTATCATTATCCCATTATCCTTATTGTTCCTCAAAGAAACCACAAGCTGTTATTTTAAAAAAGAAAAGAATGCAGAAAACAAAGAAACCCCGGGCATTTTGCTTACAGGGAAAGTCAGCAGTTCATCAATAAGCCTCCTTCATTTGAGGAGATAAAATAACCCACACTCACTGTAGGGGATTCTCTGGTCCAGGCCAGCTTTGTAAATGTCTATTATACTTTCTTTTCATTATTTAAATTTCTGAACAAAAGGAGCTCAGGGTAGCTCCACCTCCCTTGCTGCTGCAGCCATGCGGCTGCTGGGATTACATGAGTTAAACTAGTAGTGAGTAACTGGGGAGTTCCTAAAAACTCTTTTATAAGCAAGCAGCCTTGTTGGCACTTGATTACCATGACAGAGGGAGCTGGGAGGCTAAGAAACTTTGCTGACAGCAGAGCAGACCTTTGCCTCAGGCGAAACAGAATGAGTTCCTACAGTTCCCAAATCAGTGTGATTTATAGCCCAAGGCTATGCCTCATTATTTCTGCCCAGCCAAGGTCGTTAGAACATCATGCATTAGTTGTGCAACAGGCTTGGCGATTCTCTTGCCAACACCACTGTGGTTGAGAAGCCAAGGAGTCTATCATCACGGGGGAAGGGGAGGACTTTTCCTTGGTGACTACATTTGCACACTGTAGTTATGATTACCCTAACATCAAGTAAGAGGAACAGCATACGTATTGTTCTATTTGGTCAAATTAGGGATTAGGAGAATTCCACATCACTAATATCTATATTTTGAACAGCTAAACAGAGAAAGCTGTTTCCTGAGCCTTTTATGATGTACAAATTAATGATTGTGGCGTCTTATTTAGGCAGCTATCTGGGCTATTGTGTTATCCACACATTTTCTAACATGCCAACTATGTTATATGATATTATGATCAAAGATATCTCAAAGATATTCCATGATGTTTACATCAGTAGTAAGGTGTGGTAAATTAAGACACCATTATCTAGTCTTAATGATGGAAGGACTCAAAAAGTCAACACATCCTAATCCTACCCAAAAGCAGATTCCACCACATATTATTTGACTACAAATTTGCTTGCATAATCCAAACCAGAGTGTTCCTCCTTCAGAGTAAAGAATGCAGACAAAATAAATTACATCAAGGTGTTCGAAAGGCAAAGCATTGCATGATAGTACGGAAGGGCTCTGATTTTATTTATGGGCTGATCAACAAGAGCAATTGCCTGAAACGGACAAAACTTAAGGAGTACTTTTCACACACACACACACACACACACACACACATATATATATATATATATATATATATATATAGGATCAAAATCTCTTTATGTTCAGTTTTAATCTATACACCACTTCTTCATCCATGCTACATTCTTTTTTTTTTTATTTTACCACTGAAATTAGTGGATGGCAGCGGAGAACCATTTGCTGTTGTTAAGGATACATCCTACAAAGTAGGATAATTGTAGTGTTAAGACCTATCTTTAATCTTTTTGCGACAAAAGACTATGCATGTTTTCAGACAAGTGTTTTATTGCATGCTCATTGCTGGACACTCATGGTTTTTCACAGGTCCTTTACATGACACCGTCCACCTCCTGCACATCTCCCGCCCTTTCTGTTCATTTTCCCATCACACACACAAACACACACACACACACACACACACAAACAAAAAGACCTGGACAATCTGACTTTTTTGGCTGTAGCAAAATGTGCCATTTCTTGCTGTGTGCAGGAGAAGCAGCGGGATAAAAATGCCCACTAAATAGGCTACGTGATTATTGTTTACTTCCTCTTTTTTCCTCGGGCATGTCTACACCATGCCTATATCCCAGGATCATCCCAGGATCATCCCTGTGCATCCAAATGACACACAGGGGATCTTGGGAACAGGCAGGGATGATCCCTCCATTTGCCTGGAATAATCCTTACGAGTAGAAAGGGCCTTTGTGTGAAGAAATAGGAAGCTGCTAGTCCCTATTGTGGGCGAGAAAAGTAACAGTAGGGAAACACAATCTTCCCCCATCTGATGATGCTCTATGACTAGTCTCTATAGATAAAACTATACAAATATGTCGAGGCTTCAGAGAACAATCTCTCAAAGCTTTGATTGAAATGATACAACATAAGCTTTTATGTTTTTCCCCATTGAATATTCGTAATTCTTCTCTTATGGTAATGTTTAGGCTTCTGTTTCACCTACATTTTGCCATTACTCTTGATGTAATATTGTCTTCTGCATCAGTTTCCCATATGCTAAACTTTTGTAATTAAAATAGCAAGGAAGAATGGTGTAAGATTATTTCTTCATTTGAAATTTTACTAAATATGTGTAAGATTGGGGTTATAAAAGCTTGTTGGCATAGCATAGAGAAAGAAGCTTTTGGGGGCATAGAATGGGTTTAAATGGGTGTACAAGTGATGGGGTAGTGCTTTAATATTAAATGGGCAAGTAGGCATGCACACACAAAAAACATTGTATCAAGGGTTAGATGATTTGGTTTGGATAAGGCCTGATAGAAAATGATTTGGAAATATGATTTGATATTGCTCAATGACGTTGCTCATGGGGACTTGCAACTTGATATTGCTCAAAAGACATCAGTCATATGAACTTGTGACTTATACCAACCGTATGCATTCCTTTTAAGGGAACTAGATGAAGGGTCCAGGGTTAAGAACAGGTGAGGTTGTGGTTGGAAAAATCCCCATGAACATAAGAACAGAGAAGTAAAATAGACAAGTTGAGCACATGAAAAGCAGAAGTAATGTCCATCCTTGACCTCAGAAGGGATGGAACATTCTGGGAAGAGGATGATCTAAATTAATGATGTGGACCAATAGATTTAGCCATTTCAGAATAAATTACTATGTATTAGGAGGGAAGCCTTTGTCTTTGAGAAGAGTATTTAAGCCTGGATACACAGGACAAAGATATCTTCCCTTTCCCTCAGGCAAGGATTGGTCTTGCCTGGGAGAGATGGGAGTCCCTCTGTGAAGAAGAGCTCCTTTGCAGAGTCTGTGTTTGTCTGTGTTTGTCTCCAGGAATCTGCCAGACTTGTTCTTTTAATTTGCTTTGCTGAATGGAGGATTATAACTTTCTTAACTTGTTTTAATAAATGTTTTAAAGTTATAACAGTGTTTGTGAGTCTGAGTGAAGTCAATCATTCTGGAGATAAAATCTGTCTATCTCCAGATCTTCCTTACACCTACTATAGTGGGGAATTTAAGAAGTACTGTTGTTGCAAGGTATTGCAGGAACCTACGCTTCCAAGCAGCCTGTTCAGTACCTCTTAAAATTAAAAAGACCACCAGAAAATTCCTCCTACAATGGGAGGTTGATAATCCAAATATATTTCTTGTTCCATCTCTCTGTAGCAGCACCGTGAGACACCAAAATCCTCTCTGTATAATTGGGACATGGACACACACCCGAACAGCTGGGACATGTGAGAGACTGCATGAGGCACCTTTGCATGAGAATAAAAGTAATTGATTTAAATCTTGGAAGCATCTACACCAGGGTTCGGCAACTTGTGGTCCTGCAGATGTTTTAGCCTACAACTTCCATCCATGCTAACCAGTCAATGGTGAGCAATTATGGGAGTTATAGGCCAAAACATCTGGAGGGTCACAAGTTGCCCACTCTTGATTTACATGGTTCTTCCCGTTATGATTATTTTGGATTTGTACACTGTACGTCAATAGTAGATGCTTCTGTTAGGACTTTGATACATTTCCCTTTTTATTTCAGAATTTCAAGCAAGTTCTTATGGATATGGGAGAGAAATGCTTAGGAAACATCATTATGGTCAGGTTCTGGGAAAAGATCCAAGCAAGAATGGGTAGCTTCTGAACAGATTGCACAGTCTTTCATCTTAACAAAACATTTTCCATGGTTTTGTCTTAGCACGGCCTTACTGTAATTTACAAGAAATATAAGGAAAGACTATAATGAGGTGACCTGTATGCCTTTCTGAAAGTGGCCAGTGGCTTGCTGACTAGTTTATCACCTGGCGACTCTCAGGAGAGAAGGTCTTTGCTGGCTCCTCTCCACCACAGGGAAAGCCCAAAGCCCTCCCCGCTGCTGAGCATGGAACCATGGCTTAGTGATTCAGTGTGGGAGGAAACTGTCTAAAATGCAGGCTCAATATATAGTCCCAAGCTGTAAATTGCTCTGCAGTATTAGACAGATAGAACTACAATAGCATGTTTTATTATGTCTTTCTCAGTGGGGAAAAAAATAGTAAAATAGATTAAATACCACTCATACAATGCTAATGAAGAGTGCAGGTAATGGTTGCCCCTTCACCCATTTCACTTTCTCCAAAACTGGGAGTATCCATAACCCAATGTAATTTCTGGGCACTTGCTATTACTCTCTTACATATACTTCATGGAAATTGAACTGTTTTCATTAGCTATAAATAAAACTAAATGGAGCAACATGTAAATGTAAAAGTGGAAAAAATGAAGTGGATAACAAAGCAACTGTGAGTTCTACCATGATGTATACAGACCATTAAGGATTTCATTAGGTTTACTAAAAGGTCATTAGTGGTAAAATATCTTTTTTTTATTTTACCTACTTCCTAAACATTATAGTCAATTCTGCTTCCAAAGCTCTGTAACCCATTGACATTAATTAGAAAGCTATATATTAGAGGAGCAGTTTTAATGAGCTGTTATTTCAAATGGCTTTATTGGCGAACAGCATTGTTCAGTTTAATAGCACATAAAATGACAACTACAGAAATTGCTTTGATAAGATTAAAGCATCTAGGGGTTATTCAATCTCCTGCACTGTACCTCTCTCACTCCTTGGGGCTAAGGATATTTTGCTATATATGCACACAACTTGCTGTGCCAGCTCTTCCTGGAAGCTGTGGAAAGTTTATTAATATATATTTTTAGCGCCCTCAGAAGAGCAAAGAGAATACCTCATCTGGAAATTGTTTTACAGTACTACATGAACACATATAGTACTGTAAAACACCTAGGTCTTTAAATATAGTCTGATGTTTCACATTTCTAAGGAGTTAGATGAGTGTAGTGAACAACAATTATAATTTCGCAAAATCCGGGATAAAACTACACATTATATTAAATATGCAAAATGCAATTCCATTTGAGACTTAGTAGTAAATATGCTCCCCTCCAAATCAGCCCCATGGTGCTTGGGGAGGCGAGGTTTAATCCTTTGTTTCCCCACTTGTGCTAAAAAAAAAAAAGCACAATGCTGTACGCCAACAGCAATAGTTAAAATGATCCTTTTGGTGCCATTCCCACCCCTGCCAATCACTATTTGGTGCATGTGGGGTGGGGGTGGGGAATTCTCATGAAAACATGGTGTGTGGGAAAGAGAAGACTCAAATCTTTTCACTGAAGTTCTCACTGACCAAGGATCCTGCTATTGTTAAAAGAATCTGAGAAAAGCAAAGTTTCCTACCTAAGGTAGGAGAAAAACACACACCCTGCATTACTGGACTATTCTTCACATGTTTTTGCTTATGATGCAAAGCATACAAAATTATGATTAGTAAATAGAACCAAGAAACACTTCCAATTTAAATAGCACAATATGACCCGTGAAAGGGAACCAGGTGGCATCTTGTTTTGAAGGAAATGTTTGGCTCAGTATTGTTAACAAAACTATGGTGTAAATACATCACCCCAAATCATAGCTGGGAACTTTAGAAAAATTTACTCATTGTTATGAGCTGAATTATGTAAGCAGCACTAATAAGATATCAAACAAATATGAGAGCCACAGCACAGATACCAAATATTGGTTCTCAAAAGGATATAACTTCTGTCCTCACAGGACACATCATCTGTCCTCATGGGAAGACAATGGCACTGGCCCTCATTGACTTCCCTACTCCATTTTGCTGTCAGCACTGTTTTCCTTTATGCTCAGAATGTGGATTATCCATCATATAGTGACTGTTAGAATGGCACTGCAGTAATTGCTTTGCTGCATGCCTAGAGTTGGTCAGCCTATAAAACAACAACAACATGGTCCCTCCCAAGACCATCATGTGGTTATCAGCAATCTGGGCAAATGATCTGGGCAAAGAGTGGAGCAATCAGCTTACTGCTCTGTCATGTTCTGCTTTCCACCATATGTTCTTTAATCCACTTTCCACAGGGGAAAAAGGCGAAACCATCACAGGTGAATGGATTCTTGTTGTAACCATGCTATCTGTTTTCATTTTCAAATTACTTCTTTCACCTATGAAGAATATCATCTCGATATTGTTCAGCTCAACAGCTGAATAGTAATGCTAAATTGGAAAATTATTTTTTTTAAAAAAAAGGAAAAAAATAGGTGCTGGGCTGAAGAAATAACGTTGTGCTTTTTAATCTGCTTGATTTTAGAGCAGAGATTTTGTCCATATAAAAGTTAAAAGATAGCATTACTTATATTCCCAATAATTTGCATTCAGAGTTCCCCTTGAGAAACTTATAAATTCTTAAGAACCAATTCTTCTGAACTGAGGGGAAACATCATTCATGAATAAGGAATTGTAAGAAATCAAACAGACATTCCTTCTGGCTTCAAGAACAAGACAGAGACTGGAGATGGAGAACCTTTCAGGCCTGTATGGATCAGATACTTCCAGAGGGACTCTGCAAATCTGCATTTAAATGCTAACTAAAAGGCATCACCAGAAACTACATTTGGCTTAGATGGAAGCAAACTGAACCCTTTAAAATGAATCTCCCCCAATTATTTTCCCTTGCAAACATTAGGCATAATATGTCATTCTATTAGATTCATATAATTACATCTACAGAGAGGCTATAAGAGCTCAATAAGAAGAGCTCAGATGTATGAGTGTTTGACATTTATTTTTCAGCTTTTAATTATGTCAAGACTTAATTGTTTTTTAAATAATAATAATAATAATTAATTCCCCCCTTTTGTCTTCCTGTGCATGGTACATGGATATTTTATTCTGAAATGTGTAACACAGTTAGATCAAGAAAGTAACTTATTAACAGGTCACTTCACAAAACATTTTCTGGATGCTGCAGGGTTTTAAATATGTGAAATAATCAGCAGACTATTGGAGGAATCAGGCAGCCTGATCCTTTGCTGTCACGTTGGCTGCTGCTGAACAAAAACAACTTCTGTCTCAACAGCTAAATTAGCATCTTATACCTGGAAAGTGGAACAAAGTTTCAAGGTCTGTCCCACTGCCTTTTAAAAGGAAAACCACACACGTGGAGTTGTTACATGATCGGCACCACACTGCTCTAGTGCTAGAGAATGGGACCACTACTGTGTTTGTTTTAGATTTGGGAGGAGGGTTAGGCAAGATGCTCTTAGCTGACCCTTCCCTGGAGGTCTTACCTCCCTGCCTCTCTGACCACTGCTGAGTCACTTGCCTCTTCAAGGTTTCAGGCATGAGTTTCTCTAATCCTATGTGGACATGCTGGGAACTGAACCAAGGACTTTCCACATGCAAAACTTGTGCTCCACCACTGAGCTATGGACCATTTTTTTCTCAACCATGATCAAGTAAAGCATCTTGAATGTTTGAGAAGCTCCATTTGCTATTGTTACAATAACTGTAGTTGTTACACCATTAGGAGAATGATTCTAGGGTTAATCAATACAGAGGTATCTGCTTATCATACAGAAGTACGTGTATATATGCCTAGAAGCCAAAAGCAAAAGGAGGAGAGTTTCCAAGCCAGGTCAGAAAAAAAGGAGAAACGGGTTCACAGGATGCAAATAATTTATTTTCCTGAAGTCTGACACATTTTGGCCCGTACTTTATTCAAAGGCCTTCCTCAAGGGGTTGCTAGAAGATAGTATCTGCAGAATTTCCTCTAGCAAGATAATTGTCACCTGTGGTAATCTATGGCAACTGACTTGTTGAAATGTAGCCCTGGAAGGTTTTCCACGAGGGAAAGCAATCCCTGAGGTTGAAGACATTTCCCCACATCCGTTCTATAAAAACTGTGAACAAACAATGACCGTTCTGCCAGAACAGTAAATTTAGGATTAGGCAATTCTTTTCAAACATTGCACAGTGTTATCTTTTTCATTGTAACTACTTTTGGTTTATTTTCTCTCATCAAATCACCTGAATTCCCAGAATCTGCCTTAAAGTAAGATCTGATGTACAGTTTATTATCTGCCATTGTGTGTAGGGATGTAACACACTTTTTAAAAGACTGCTAAGCCAGAGCTCTTCTCAACCAATGCTTTAAAAAACAATACTGCCTTGATTCATTTACAAGCAGTTTTCCCTCTACAGATCTGCCACATGCCTCAACTGTGATGTACTACACTATTGTCTGCAATAGCTGAGGATTTCCTATTAGTAATAGCAAATTGTGGAAGCCTTTTGGTGACATGCACAAGCATCCACCAGAGGCTCCGCTGAAACCATTCAACTCAATTTCTTACTTTGACCCAAACCACTTTGGAAAATCATGTTTCCAGATGCGAAAGGCTTAGCACATTAACCTCGCTGCGAACACCCAGCCCTCTGCCATCTGCTTTTACAGCACAGGCGACTGGCAGATTTGCAGTAGTCACAGCAATGGCTGAAACAAGACACAACAGACAAGATCATATTCTACCCTAAAAGTCTTCTTCTTCTTTTGATTGCATCAAAAAAGGCTTTCAAGAAAATTATAGCCAGGAAGCTAGAAGGAATTTTAGTCACATTTAATCTCCTGATGGCAGAAAAGCAGGACGAAAAAGCTTCTGCTCTTCATTTGGCTACAGCACCACTGATTTTCATTAAATGTATTATAGTTATTTTATTTGGATATTTCCTATCCCACTCTTTGGGATGTTTGAAGGGTTTATAATAAAAATAAAAAGGTACATTTCATACAGGGTGTCCCCAACCCCATTATCTTCTATGGTCAGGGAACATACCATGAATAATGAAAACCCCTAAATCCACACTGTTTAAAGAGCTGGGAAACCTCGGGCTGTGGGTAAATAATGGGCTGGATGTAACACTAAACCAGAGGTAGGAACAACCCCAATATCAGTTGCAGACGCCAACAGAAGCATTTTCTACATTTGCCACAGGGGAAAGAAGTAAAACTTGCTTCATGACAATCCGTCTCCTTACCTCATAGAGTGTAATTATCCCATTGGTTTCATTCGGTGGCTTCCACTGAACATAGATCTTCTCTTCAAAGGGTCCTCCCTGAATTGATTCAAGGGGAACAGATCCAGGAACTAGGAAGGAAATGAGAATTATGGAAGTTAAGATACAATATCTTCTACCCATTTCTTCTAAAAATGCCACCCTCTAGAGTCACTGAATCATGCACTTATCATGTATTTAGAATAGCATCATGAATTTAGCATCATGTATTTAGAATTGCTAGGATGTTCTTCTTAAACAAGTTGCAAGATGGTGATTCTAGAAGATTCGTTCTTAAGCGGTGGGGATCATGGGGAAATTGCCCCCAGGCCTCACACGTAGATAGTACTATTGGTTGATGTTGATATGGCTATGTTTCAAAGTTTGAAATGATCAAATCCTTTTCTTTCCAAGGTAGTAAAGCTCCTCAATGAAAATATAGCTCCAGATCAGGAATAATTTCAGTACTTTGAATTTGCTCTGTGTCCATTTACTGGGCCACTGAGTTCAGTGCAGGGATTTACAAATTGAATTAACATATAGCCCATTAACTCCTTTCCTTCTCCTGAACTTTTAGCCTTCTGGGAGTGTGAAGTATTAGCCTCCTGAACTATTAGCCTTTTGGGAGTGTGGAGGAAGAGTTCAATCACTCCAGCCAATAACAGCAAGGGATACTAAGTTCCTAAGCTCAACTTCTTGCTGGGCATTTTGCCCAATAACTTGAGGCTTAAAACATGAGGAAAACCAGGCATTTTTCTGTAGGGTGATAATGTCCCTTCACCAGAAATTAACTCTTTTTTAGCATGCTTTAGGAACACAAGGTATAGTTGTTGGCTCAAATTTAGAAAGCAGTGATATTCCCCCTTCCTTCACACACACACACACACACGGCACACAGTGTGTAACTGTGGTGTAGTGGTTAGAGTGTTGCACTGGGACTTGGAAGAACTGGGTTCTAGTTCCCATGAAACTCACTGGACGCTTTTGGGCCAGTCACTGACTCTCAGCCTAACACAACCTACAGGATAGTGGTGAGGATAAAATTGAGAGGAGGGCCATGTAAGCTGCCAGTTTCCTTGCAAGAGGAAAAATGCTTGGTTATAAATGTAACAATAAATAAAATATTTTAATTGACTTTTCCCAGAAAGGTAGCAGAAAATTTCCACCTAAAAATTGAGGTTGTCGCCTTTGATTGTTGATTGTATAAAAGTAGCATCTGTGGAGAAGAGACTTCGTAAATCTGTATTATAGTCACAGAGTGTTGAGAAATGCCAATATAGTTTGTACTTGCAAATTCTGATATGTGTGTGTGTGTGTGTGTGTGTGTGAGTGAGTGAGTGAGTGAGAGAGAGAGAGAGAGAGAGAGAGAGAGAATGAGGGAGAATTTGTATGTATGTTTTACATGTGCTAATTTTTACAACTTTTGTTTTTCAACCATTTGGATTCATGAAAACTTAATTTTTCTTACCATCCTCCTCAGTTTGCACCACCAGCTCCTCACTCTCCATCTTGCCCTCTGGATTTGAAAGAGCCAGCCTAAGTCGAATGGTCATGAAGGGTCGCAGTCCTCGCAAAGTGTAGTGTGACGATGTCTGAATTAGTTCTTCCGCTTCATACTTCTGTTGATTGAACACATACTGGTAATGGACTGTCAGGTTGTAGCTGTGGCAACGAGTCACAACGTAACCAAAGGGCTCCCATTGCAAGGTCAGCTGCCTAGATCGGATGTCAACAACCTCCACGTTCTGGGGACCATGGACTGGATCTGTGGAACAAACACATGATCCTTTAGACAAGCCACAAGTGTATGATTTCAGCCCCTTCATAGGTTTGATTTACTAGAAATACCTCACCAGAACAACTATTATTTATGTATTTATGTACTTGACAGAAGCTCAGATACTTTGGTCATATGGACAGATACATTATAATGAAGAAGATTTCTATTGCAAAAAGGCCTGCCAGAACAAACAGATTTTTGCTTACCTCCAAAAGTATAGCAAGGAGGGAACCAGTCTAGCTTCCCTGGGAATGGAGTTCCAGAGCCTTCGAGCAATCATTGAGTCCTGTGCAGACAGTAATTCTGTGTACAGCTATACGTATGCATGGGTGCATGAGAGATCTGTACAGGGGCCTATACTAGTACACTCCATTGTACATAGATTCTGTATGTGTGATCACTCCAGGGCAGGCTCTACACTACTGCTTTAAAGTGCTTTATAACAGTTTTGACAATAGTATATGGTGTGTGTCCTGGGCCCCAACATTTTAAAGTGCTTTAAAGCAGCTGTGTAGATCCTGCCCTGCTTTAAAGCCAATGTGCATAGGACAAGCATCACACGTAGGGACAAAGCTTGTATGTTGAGTCCTTGCCACATGCACAGCTGTTTGTAGAATGATCATCTGCACAAGGTTAGTAAAATCATCAATTGAGCTGCAGCCTTATTATATGCCGCTTGTTATAAATTATAATTATATAGACATTGAAGAGCAGGGAAAGCACAATATACATGATATTCAGAATTGCTTATCACTTCTGTTATAAATTCAACTTTTAGGTTGAAATATAGTGTGAAAGTGTGGGTGTGACATATATGTTTTAATTCTAATCATGCTTTGCGAAGACTTTTCTAATGGATTACCTGCCGTTTCTGTCTTCTGTTAGAAAGCACTAACACCAGCATTCCCCATTTGTGCATTTTATGGATAAAAAAATGTGTATGTGAGTGAGAGAAAGTGAAAGAAAGCATGGTGTGTTTATACATTATTACTGGATGCCTTTCAATACAGTGTATGGCAGATCTTAAATATTATATTTTCCAACTGCTCACTGTGAATGCACATATGGAGATGCATAATATAGTTAATGATTATATATAATTTTCACTCATAATTCCTCAATTTCAAGATGCAATTAAAATATACCGCTTGCTAATTTCATCCTCTCCCAGTATGAATGCGTAGAAACATCAGCACTTTTTTTTTAAAAAAAAAACAACCACAAAAATAAAACCAAGAAAACTTATAGTCTTTTGTTCTTAAGAGCCGCATGTGGTACAAGGAAGACAATCTAAAACTTGTGGGGAAACAGAATAATCAAACCCATTTTGTTTTATTTCTGCTCATGAACAAGGAATAGATATGTTAAGCAGCTGGTGTGCTGTTTCTAGCTGTAAGATGGATGACCTTTTTTTTTAAAAAAAAAAAAAGCCTCAATATAGTTATATTTATTTTAAATCTTGTTTTAACAAATATGGATTTGGCTCCAAATTCCAAACGTGCAAAAGAAATAGTTCTCACAGTGATGGGAATACAGTCTTAGTTGATATTCCCATTTAGAAAAGTATGAAAGTAACTCTTGACCTTAAGCCTACCACTTTCTTTTCTGTCAAGGTCCCTATGCTTTTAAAAGCTTCATGACAAACATGGTCATGAAAGCATAAAGATGCATTCATATGAAAACATATACCTGAGACATTATTGATATTAGCTTTTAAAAGCATATGGCCCTACTCCTAGAATAGGGATGGTGCAGAAAATAATAATAATAATAATAATAATAATAATAATAATAATAATGCCATTTTAGTAAGATTCTTGTTTTAAGAATCTTATAGTGCAATGCTATTTATGTCTATGCAGAAGTAAGCCCCACTAAATTCAGTGAGACTTACTCATCGATAAATGTGTATAGAATAACAGTTTTGTAATTTTGCTTTAGGTATCTTTGTAAGATCCTTATTTGTGGAGATACTCAAGGTTCCTTTCTTCCTGCCTTTCTCAATAATATAACTTCTCTTCTCTTCTGATAAAGTAGCAAGGGAATCTCAAACAGTTTATTTCAGTATGCAGCCACACTTCACTTTTTCTAAACAACAGCAATACAACAGCAATGGCAAATCTACATAAGCCCCTATCTGCTGGTTTGGGCACATGGGCTACAGTTCAGGAAACAGATGAGCGTAGATGCACTTGGACCCAGTTAAAGTCAAAGGGTTGATAAAATGATGCAAGAATTAGAACCACCGAAACACAGCTATGCTACATGGTTTGGTGACCAGTTCCCACATTAACCTGTCTTGACACTAAGGTCAGCAAATGAGGAACTCTTCTGGGTGCCACCACTAACTGAAGTCAGAGTGTCACAACTAGAGAGTGGGCATTTTCAGTGGTGAAAGTCCATTTGTATTCCCTCAATAGAGAAGCTCATCTGGTACTTCATTTGCTATCTTTATCCTTCCAAGCCTTTTAAGTTTGGTTATAGGGTGGCATGCAAATTCATAAAACAAATGCAAACACAGATGCATACCAAAATATATGTCTTATATGGATATATGTGTCACATGGAACTCTTGCTTAAAGAGGATGTTTACAAACAATTTATAGGAAAGATCAGATGTTTCTGAGAGAGAGAGCACATGCAGCAGGCTAGAGTAAAGCAGTTCTAACTCATTAGGGATGTATGAGGAATTCATTTCAGTCTGTGGAGGCTCTAAAAAAAACATATCCAAGGTGCTGAACCTATTTTGGGGATTGGGTGGTTCAGCACTTCAGATACCACCTTCAGATACCTCCTTTCTGACTACAACTCACAGCAGATTCATAACCCCACTGACATTGGAGCCACCAGTCTCCAATGAATTCAGTTAGTTTTTCACCAGAATTTAAGCAATTTGCACTTCCTGGAACTAAACATCGACCCAAACATAATTTGTGGGCAAAGCTCATGCTGAATTCATTTCACAGCCCACCTCCCAGCTGCTAGCAACAAATGCCCACAAGCATGTCTCCTCTCCCCCATGCCCACAATAGCCTCCCTGCGGCCATGTGACAGGACACGGGGGAAGGGCGCTTTGCTTGAAATAAGGCCCAACCTTATTTGGGTGCTCAACCTGTTCTGGATGGGGTTGCACTCCCCCTAAAAAAGCAGTTTTGTAGCTTGGGGTTCTCCTAGAACCATCTCTGTCACTTGAGGCCCAGGTGGCCTCGGTGGCACCAAGTGCCTTCTACCAACTTCAGTTGGTGGCCCAGCTACGCCCCTATCTGGACAGGAATAACCTGGCTTCAATTGCTTATGCTCTTGTAACCTCCAAGTTGGATTACTGTAATGCACTCTACGTGGGTCTGCCTTTGAAGACAGTTCAGAAGCTGCAGCTTGTGCAAAATGCAGTGGCCAGATTGGTAACATGGACCAGAAGGTTTGAACATATAAGACCAACTCTGGCCTGCTTGCATTGGCTGCCTGTATGTTTCCGAGCCTGATTCAAGGTGCTGGTTCTAACCTATACAGCCTTACACAGCTTGTGACCACAGTACCTGACAGAATGCCTCTCCCAACATGAGCCTACCCATTCACTATGCTCAATATCTAACGTCCTCCTCCAGGTCCCTACTCTGAGGGAAGCTCAGAGGATGGCAACAAGGGAGAGGGTCTTTTCTGTGGTGCCCCCCCAAAAAAATTATGGAACCATTTCCCTGATGAGGCCCACCTGGCACCAACATTATTATCTTTTTGGTGCCAGGTCAAGATTTTTTTTTCCTCCCAGGCATTTAACAACATATGTTGAGTTTTAATTGGCTGCAGAACTAGCTTTAGCCTGGCTGTTTAAAAATTGTTTTGAATGTTAGCTGTTTTATGTTTTTATGATTTTAAATTTTGTATATTGTTTTTTAATGTTTAGTCTTTTAATCTTTGTAAACCTCCCAGAGAGCTTCGACTATGGGGCACTATATAAATGTAATTAATAATAATAATAATAATAATAATAACAACAACAACAACAACAACAATAACAACAACATTTCTTCAAAGTTCCATTCTGAGCACTGCCCCAAATGTCATTAACAATAGTATGTCCACATGCTTTGGTTAAACTAGTGCACCTTTCTCATGCAGAGACAGATAGCTTTTCCAACCCCATGATTCCTGTAATACTGCAGGAAGTGCCACTGAATAAGCATGTAAAGCAATTAATCAAAGAGCGATTCTTAGCATGACATTTCTAGAAATAAAAGAAAAAAGATAAGAACAAAGATCAATCTTTCCCCCCATAGTTGACATTAGAAATTGCTTCTCATCCCATCCTTTTATTTATCACAGATGCTTAGGCAACGGGGGTGTACAGAATCTGAACAATAAATATTTCGACAACTGACTAGCAGGCAATTAAGAACTATAGTTTTCTGTAAATGAGCAAACTCTTGAAAAGCAAAGAGAGGGACAGAGCACTTCAATGGTGACTCAAGGGAAGCAGGGTAAAGTGTCATCCGACACTCAAACACCTATTCCAACCTCTGTCCCCAGAAGCCCATGGCAGGACTTTGATTTTTAACCCACCATGCAGGCCTGAGCTATGGGGTATCTGCAGGCACACAAGGAGTTAACTGAAGCACCCATGAATTAAACTGATTTATTTAATTGCTTCTCATTTCCCTTCCCATTGTATCCTTCCCATTTCCTTGTGCATTTGCTTATTAGATTGTAAGCCTGTGCACAGGCCCTGCCTTTAATTCTATCACTGTACAGCGCTTTGGTTGGAAAGCACTTTATAAATAATAAATATTCATCATTTACTATTAATTATTCATCATGATTATACAAGATGGTAATTATCCAGCCCCATAATACTTCTCATGTCCTGTAAGTAGCATTTGTGTCATTGACTCTCAAAGACTGCTGTCGGATGATACTTCTTACTTCTTACTACCGCTTTCATAGTGGAATATCCTGCTTGGTGTAGATGAGCCCCCAGACCCTAGGCATGATGCTAAATGCCTGGCTACTGTGAAAAGGGCAGCCACACACCTAACTCCCCCTTTCCACTACTTAATATACAGTAGAATTTACCCACAGCCCTTTGTAAAGGCATTCCATTTCCCCCCTCCCCTGCTCAATGTCATGGGGTGGGCAAACACTGGGGCATTGATGTCTTCTTTTAGCAGTATCATGAGCCTCATGTGGCGCAGAGCGGTAAAGCAGCAGTTTTTGCAGCCGAAACTCTCCCCACGGCCTGAGTTCGATCCCAGCGGAAGCTGGTTTCAGGCAGCCGGCTTGGGTCGACTCAGCCTTCCATCCTCCCGAGTTCGGTAAAATGAGTACCCAGTTAGCTGGGGGAAAGGTAATAATGGCCGGGGAAGGCAACGGCAAACCACCCCGCTATAAGGCCTGCCAAGACAACATCAGCGAAAGCTGGTGTCCCTCCAAGAGTCAGTAATGACTCAGTGCTTGCACGAGAGGTTCCTTTCCTTCCTTTTCCTTTAGCAGTATCACATTTCTTATTGCATTTGCATCCCACCTTTTTTCTTCAAAGGAACCAAGTCGGCATACATAATCCTCCTCCTCTCCATTTTTTCCTCACAACAACAACCCTGTGAGGTAGGCTAGGCTGAGAGTCTGTGACTGGCCCAAAGTCACCCAGTGGGTTTCCATGGCCAAGTGGGGACTAGAACTCAGATCTCCGGACTCTCAGTCCAACACTTTAGCCACTACACCACAGAGCAAAGATGAGGAAGCGTAGTTCTCTTTGAAAGCTAATCCATGTGCCATGGTCATTTCCTTTCCTTCTGGGCAGTGCCTATGTAACTGACTGGTGGGAAACAGAATTCAATCAGTGTGCATCTTGTGCACCATTAAAAGCAGTGCTGTGTGCCACTGACAGGGTCACAAAAGATGGGCTTTGCGGGGCTCAGAGCAATATGGATATCCACTCAGTGCTGTTTCATTAGTGACAGGAACAATTTCACAAGAAGATGGGCTTTGGGGAGATTCAGAACAATATGGGCATCTTCTACACAGTGCTGTTTCATTAGTGACAGGAACAATTTCTTGCAATTAAGCTCCTGCAGCAGGTAGTTAACCTAAAGGGCAATGGCTGATTGTCTCCATTTAGCTTTGCTGCTCAACTGAAGCCTTTCATTCAGAGCGCAGCACTTTGATAGGAGCTCTGCCTTCCCTCCCCCTCTGCTTGCCTGGCAGTGGGAGGCAAAGCAGATAGCTGTTATTAACAAGAGCCTAAATCAAAATTCCCAATCCCACAGCTTGCTAGAAGCCAGCAATCGAAAAAGAGTAAAGAAAATCAACCTCATCAGTCAAAAATGAATGACAGAAAAAAGGAATAAGAAGTGGGACACTTCTGACTGTAGTAGGTTGGCAGTGAGTGAGTTGAGCGATAGTGAGGTCCTGGGTGTAAGGAGAAACCAGGCTTTCAAACAAATGTTATATTATTTTCAATAGAAAGGTGAAACAAAGCACAAACAGAACAGAATTAAGGCACAAAGGAGGGTTCCCGGTTCTCTTTTTTTAACTGCCTAGCTTTAAGGCTTTGTTGTTGTTTATTCGTTCAGTCGCTTCCGACTCTTCGTGGCTTCATGGACCAGGTAAAGAGTCAACTCTTTTGCCACTGCTAATGGTCTTCTGTCCCCACTAACTGTCTTCACCTCCCCACTCCCAAGAATAGTCTATCGGTTAGTCACCCCTCTTCCCAAATTGCCTCACACCATATTACCACCACATCATCTTTTGTCCCCTCTTGCTTTCTCTCTGAAAGTTCATGCTAACCCAAATGAATCCTTGTTTGCTGCTCTCCCCCAAGGATTCCTGTTCACATGAGCATAATGTGATCCTGCTCTGTTTCTTCTTGCTGTGTTAGTTACTGGCCGTCTTCAGACAACATGATAAACCACTAATTCACATTTCTTGAACTGATACACATGCATGGAATATATGCATTAGGAGAAATGCATACTGAAATCCATACATTTGCGTATCAGTTTAAGAAATATGAATTAGGTTGGTTCACATCAAAACATGAACCAAATGGATATCTCTCTATCTCTATCCTTACTCACAAAGTGCAATTTATCAGATGGAGCTCCCTGATGAGCTGAATTGTGCTAGCAGACATCTTGACTGGCTGCGCAAGCCAGTTTCTCTGATCATCACAACGAGAACTGCCATAACATCTGCCCTCCACATTGGCCTGTTTATTTCTCATTGATTTAAGCAATTTATATCCTGCCTTTCTACCAAATATAGGTCTCCAAGGCAGTTTACAAAATAATGAAAACAATCAATTACAATAAAAACAAAGATTAACACAGAAAATACAACTGGCGGCCAACAGACAAACATTAAACATGAACAGCCAACTAATCAGTTGCCACCAAAGGCTGGGGTAAATTGGAAAGTTTTAATTGGCACATAAAAAGTTCTTCAAATGCCATCTAAAAGCTTCTTCCAACTCAAGTGTGTATCAAACAGCAAGCTTTGTTTATTTTTTTTATCTGACAATCCATGAGAATTTTCATTTGAATTTCCCCCCCAAATGTGCACATTGGTGAAAGCTAATTTCAAATGTATGCATTTTTCACATACACATTTTTCAAATGTACACATGCTGCAGAACACAATTTATTTGGTATGCAAATCACATTGCAAGCACTGAAATGTATGGACTTCGACTGCACGTTGCATCCAAGTCCACATTCCCTCTGGAAGGTGTGAACTGGATATCTCTTGGTCAAAAACAAAATAAAACAATTCCTCATACATCCGTAGTCTTGAAATGGTGTTCTTCTACCATATCAAAATATAGATGTGAAGGTAGCATCAAAAGCACCACATGCAGCACTAATTTGGTTTAGTATGGTGTTGTGGATGGGACTATAATTTAGAGGTATTGAACATATGACCCTCCAGATTTTGTTGGACTACAGCTCCCATAAGCCCTTGCCAGCATAGTCAATAGTAAGGGGGGAGAGGAGTTGCAGTCCAACAACATCTGGAAGACTATATGTTCCCTATCCATTCTCTAGATCAAGCCCAGAGATCAGGAAGGCTATAGAAACCAAGGGAAGCATGAAATGGAGGTTAGGGCTGCCAGTTCATTTTCTTTAGAATGTTTTAGGATTTTTTTAGGATGTTTTTAACAATGTATATTTTAATTCAGTTTTATGTATTTTATCACTTACTGTTGTTCCCCACCTTGATCAAAGTGGAGAGGCGGGTAAGAAATATTACTACTACTACTACTACTACTACTACTAATAATAATAATAATAATATCCTGAAATCATGAAATAGCTCATCCAGGCCCCGGTATGTAAGTATGAGTTGGGATGCAGGTACAAGTTAGTAGCTTATGCACATATTTCAACCATATGTGAGTCTAAGCACATGTGAGTACCTGTCAACACAATCATTCCACTGCTTTTGGAGACTGTTGGTAGATCATGCATGTGCCTCAGCTCGTACTTTATATTGTATTTTGTACTATGGTTTTATACTGTTGTTTTATACTTTGAATGTTTTTAATTTTTGTGAACCGCCCAGAGAGCTCCGGCTATTGGGCGGTATAGAAATGAAATAAATAAATAAATACCATTGACAGGTACAAGAGGCCAAGACTAGCTCTCATTCCCAAGTACCGTAGATTCTCTGTATTGATAAAAGGACTCAAGAGCCTGAGGCTTGTTCCACTTCCAAGCCATGTTGTGACAGTTCTCAGTTACACACACACACACACACACACACACACACACACACACACACAAACAGATTAATACAGAAACATGATGGAACAGATTTAGGAGTGAACAAATGCAAAAATAAATAAATGACATGGACCACAAGTGGAATGATTCATCAATCTCTGGTTTTGGGCCTGCACACAGAACTGTGTAAATAACCCATTAGTTACATAGAACTGGACCTGACTAGATGCCTTTCACACTTTTGATATATTGACTGTAGATTGATTTAAAAATAAAAGACTGAAAATATATTCTCTTCTCTTCCTTGTTCTCAGCTTGTTCTTGGGGAAAATAACTCATTACCATGTTGTAATAAGCAAGCTGAGGTTGTATAATATATTCCATCAAATCCAGGAACTACAGAACTCCTGGTAATGAAAGCAGAGCAGAACTGATTTTTAAGATTCCAAACTGCTGAAGGAATTGAACAGACAAGAGACTGAGACCATAGCTTTTTCTCTTTTCTTTTCTTTTTCCAAAGCAAGGCTATAAAACGTTTTAAAATGGTTCATGCTGAAAAGAAATCAGACTTGGGGGGGGGGGGGAAACAACACCAAAATACATTTCCTAAATTATATGGTCACACAGAAGCAGAATCTTGTGACAGAGAAAAGAGCAATCAGTACATTTTTTTTAACTTCCTCTCTTCACATCAGTTTATCGTATTCATTTTAGACCTCTTTGAACCTAGGGTGTGAAAAGGGATTTTTTTTGTGGGCAGAGGGTTGAACTATAAACGCAAGGAGGGGGTAAGGAATAAGCTGTGCTGGAGCAATGCATAAGATACATCTTTGTATAGACAACTGTTGCCATGTGTGAGCCACAGAATATGAAACACAAAATGGATAAGGAAATATCTTCTACTGCTCAGGTATTGAAGTATGTGAATTTTGAGTTCAGACACAGACAGACCAGAATGAAATATAATGGGCAGAAATGTTTTCCTTTCCACTATGATCCACAAGGATTCAAAGCTTATATTTATTCCTGCCCCTTTTTACAAAGACATTTCCATTTTACATAGCCATGGCGTTTGAAGAACTACCTTCTTCAAAATTCACAATTGCCTACATTTGACACCTGGAAATTTTTTCCCCGCTAGGTTGACATGGCTACCAAGTTTGGTTATTTTGCTAGGTATAAGTGGATGGTTTCACTTGTATGAGACATTTTAGATGCCTATGGCATGGGGTGGTTTAGTCACACCTCTGCTAGTTATATACTAGAATCTGCATAATGCAAATTAAGGCTGGAGCACATATTACAATGGCCATGAGAATGACATCATAAAGGCTTCCTTGGGAAAAGGAATCCCTTCTCTTCACCAATAATTGTAAAATACAGAAGTCTTTAGCGGGCCTGTTCAGACAACATACTAAGCCATGGTTAGGCTGCTAACCCTTTTGCAGCAAATGGTTAGTGACCATGTTTAAACCATGGTTATGGGTTAGGAATGGTTCACACAACGTGCTAAGTCATGGTTCACATGACACGTAAGCCATAATATTTAGCTCAAAATGCTTAAAAATGCAGACCAAAATGTTTTTTCATCACCACCCTTACTAACAGCTCCTTCCTGCTGGACTAAGTACTGGAGCTCAAACATAGGAGAAGAATATGTAAGACATGCTGAAAAAAAGAAATGTTACTTCATCTTAAGAGCAATGTGAGATGCAGAAGTGTTCCTCCTCTCAGTGACAGATTTGCTGGCAATATAATGCTGCCGCCACCACCACCAAATAATAGGATAATCACTGATTAATGGCCCAAGAATGGTGAGTTTATATTAAAAAAAAAGTAGATTTCATCAGAAACCATGGACAAAATGGCCACAACTAAGAAGTAACTGAGGGCATGGCTAGATGGGGCGATATCCTGGGGATAGCCCCAGGATCATCCCTGTGTGTTCACATGCACAGGGGAACCCGGTAGCAGGAAGGGGGGGGATCACTCCCTTGGCCCGGGATATTGCCCTACCCTTTTAGCCCATTTTTTCCGCAGTCCCGAGACTGCAGAATGTGTGGCCGAGCATCGTGGGTTGTCCCAGTTCCTCGTGAGTAACCGTGAGGAGCTGGGCATGGGGCACAGAGATCCCCAGGAGCTCTGAGTCCATCAGGGGTGGGGTGGGGGGGAGTGGGGACTTTTTTTTAAAAAAAACTTATGTTTTCCATTTGAGCGCTCGTGTGCAGACAGAGGGGGAGATCTCATGATAACCATATCGCGAGATCCGCCCCTTCAGTCGCACTCTAGCATTGCCCTGAGTTTCCTAAAGTCAGAATTGAAGATAATAGGAAACTATAGTAAAAGAGTGCGAAAGTACACATACAGGAAGATGTCACTGTTAAGTGGTCCAAGGTGTGGTGTGGAACAAGACAGGACCATGTTAAGTAAGGAAGCAAATGAGCAGAAGTGAATAGTTGGGCTTTAAAGCAGGAAAGCGCAGAAAAGCAAAAGTGGGAAAGAGCTTGAAAGGCAACTCAAGAGCAGCTGAGTGGCTTTGCTAGGGGAACAGAATTACCCTAGGGAGTCACTACTCTTTAAATCTACATTTGGTGGGAGAAAAACCTGCAGCAGTTTGTTCCTCCAATAGAACAAACCTATTTCTATGCTATATAAAGCAGGGGAGGGGAGGATAAAAAGAACAATGAGGGGATGGGAAGGATGAGCTATTGATGTATTTCTTGTGTTTCTACTGGTGTCTTGTCTTTTGGGTAGAAGATAGCAATGCTTTCTGTTGGTAACTTGTTTTTCATATTGAAGAACAGGAGCAGCTTGTGAGGTTTTGTCTGGCCAAGCCCCAGTGCCACTGTGGGTCTTATGGGTCCTGAGTCAGACTCTGATTCAAATTTAGAACAGAATAATTGGGAGTCCAGTCCATTGCGGGAAATTCAAGGCCTTGAAGCCTGGCTCTGCCTGGCCTCCCATCTAACTACTGGCCAAAGGGGAGCATGACCCCCTTACAGCTACAGCTCTACAATAAGGCTTTGAGTCAAATCTGTGGTTTATAGCCTGAGAATACGGCAACTGAGCAGGAGGAAGACAGGGGGTTTCAGGGGTGTCACCCAGATTAAGACATCAACTGAAATGGGCAGAACAGAGAACATACAAGTTCTGGTTAGTGGACCTCAAAAATAATATTGTACAATTGGAAAAGTTGCAAAAAACGGTAACCAAAATAATCAAGAAGCTGGGGCAATTCTGCTATGAGGACAGGTTACAATGCATGGGACTGTTTTAGCTTAGTAAAAGGGTAAGAACAAACAAGTTGAAGATGTGCAAAATTATGCTTGGCATGCAGAAAGTGAATAGGGTGGCATTTTTCTCCCTCTGTCACAATATAAGTACTCAGGGTCACCCCATGAAGCCAAATGGCGGAAGATTCAGGACAGGTAAAAGGAAGTACTTCTTCACACAACACGTGGATAAACTGTAGAATTCACTACCACAAATTGTAGCATTTGATCACCAACTTAGATGGCTTTAAAAGGGGATTAGATAAATTCCTGGAGGACAAGGTTATCAATATCTACTAGTCATAGGCTTTAGCTAGACCTACCCGTTAGTGCTTGATGGAGGGGTGAAGATCTTGCAATGGTTTTATTGCGAGATCCTCCCTCTGATTACACACGGTGCGCGATGTCCTCAGAAGAAGAGGCATTACGCCTGCCATTTTTTTTCTTAAAGGGGAAGATGTGCATGAGTGCTCGTGCACAAAAGGTAAGTGGTTGGTGTGTGTGTGTTTTTTTAAATCCCTGCTCCCCCCACCCCATCACCCATGGTTGCAATGCTCCTGAGGAACTCTGTGCCCCGTGCGCGTGTCCCGCTTCCTCATGAGGAACCGCGAGGAGCTAGGAAAACCGCGGCGCCTGCACACGTTCCACAGTCTTGGGCTCAGCCCGGGAGCGCAGAAAAACTGGGGCCAAAGGGAAGGGCGAGATCCCTGGGCAAGGGAAGGATCATCCCTTCCTGATCCCTGGATCCCCTGTGTGTCATGTGGATGCACCGGGACAATCCTGGGATTGCCCTGGGATAAAGCCGCATCTAGCTATGGCCATGGTGAATATATACTTCCTCTACGTTCAAAGGACTACATAGAGGACTATGATCTGGCATGACTCTTCTTATGTTCTTAGCTGTAATTTCTTCTTCCTAGCTAGAACAGCTGTGCCCAGAGTTCTCTGCATGTTGGATTGAAGGATGTACACAACCCAACCATCCTGTAGCCTGGCTAGTCTGCTGATACAGTGAGTGGGAGCCTGGCTAATTCCAAGGACTCCCAGTTCAGACCCGATGACACCTAACAGTAATATAATGGCAGGAGAAACCCTGTGCCAAAAAATCCTTCTCTTCCTAGGGATGCCTCCTATAGCTCTCCAGCATAGAGAACACAAGAGGCATCTTGCATGGGTACAACCCACATTGCATCCTTAGAAATGCTGTTGTTGTTGGGTAATATTAAGAAAACAACTTGGATTTATTTTTATTTTTATTTTTAAAAAAATTTCCTTCCCACATGTGTTAGTACTTCATTAACTTGGTTATAGTCATATGTGAACCGCCCAGAGAGCTTCAGCTATGGGGTGGTATACAAATGCAAATAATAATAATAATAATAATAATAATAATAATAATAATAATAATAATAATAATACATAAAGGTTTAAAAATAGCTCAAATCTTTGTCATATCTAGCACCCTATGATTTTCTCAATACGTAAGAAAAAAAGAACAATTAAAAATAAACCAGCAACAATAAGAGACAATTACTGACTTTATTAAACACATCCATCATACCTTCAACGGAACTGGGTATTATTTCAAAGCTGACAACTGGGTGTTATTTCAAAGCTGACAATGGAATATGCATTATTAAATATTCTGAGGATTAATTATAAAAGAATGATTCATTAGTTAATGGACATGGGGTTACAGCAGGCAGAGATATCTTTATTTTTAGGAAGCAAATGTGGAAGTATTATTTGTCTGCACCATTGTTTGCATTAAAACAACAACAAAACAACAACCACCACCACCTTATAAGCCCTTCCAAATAACAGCAATACTTGGGACTCAATAAGCTTATATAACTCAGATGTCTGCGGTGAATTTCATTTGATTCAGATTCAACATCTAGACGCCAGATGTTTTGGACAACAATTTCTATCAGCCCCAGCCAGCATGGCCAATGGCCAGAAATGCTGGAATTTGCCCTCCAGATGTCTTGTACTACAACTTCCATCATCTCCAGCCAGCATAGCCAATGGTCAGGAATGCTGGGAGTTGTCATTTAAAACATCTGGAGGACACCTGGTTGGGGAAGGCTACTCTAGACTGTGAAATATATAAGCTACACACAAATATACATAATGAAGGACTGGAATGAAGACTGTGGAAACCGTCGTTTAAGTGGAGCCGCTTCTTCGTAATTGTCATTGTGTCGAATTATACAGGGGAGAAAACAAGCAAAACTAAAAGCTGAGGATTGTTTCTGTTGATAAGCGTTTCTCTTTCATTGCTAAGGTTTTGTTCTCTGTTGTGCAATCTGCATGGACAAAACATTTGTTTTTCTGTCTGGCTAATTCACAGTAAACACAAATTAAAAATAAAGGATTTTCCTCCCCAGCTCCTGCCAGACTGGCGCCACAGATGCAGGTTGGTCAGGATTGGTCTTTCGCATACACACAAACTCCCCCCTCTCCCTCTCCTTCCACCCACCCCCTGCACAGGATGAACGTGACCACTGAGGTACCTGCTGGAGAAATTCTAGGGAACCCAAGGTAATCCCGTAAGATAAGAACATAAGAAGAGCCATGCTGGATCAGTCTGAGGGTCCATCTAGTCCAGCATTCAGTTCACAGTGGCCAAACAGCTGTTGACCAGGGACCCCCTCAGCAGGACATGGTGCAACGGCACCCTCTCACCCATGTTCGCCAGCAACTAGTGTATACAGGCTTACTGCCTCTGATACTGGAGGTTGTACTTAGCCATCAGGACAAGTAGCCATTAATTGCCTTCTCCTCCAAGAATTTATCCAACTTCCTTTTAATGCCATCCAAATTGGGGGCTATCACTACATGTTGTGGTAGAGAACTCCATAATTTGATGATGCGCTGCGTGATCATCAATCTTACAGGGCTTTTCCCTCACACATTACACGGCAGCAAACCTAGGACTTTGCTAGGAAATGTACATTCAATGGGAAACATTCAGTCGCTTATACTGGCTGCCTGCTGAGTGAATATGTACAACATTGTAAACATCTATTGGTTGCATTCTCAGGTTACCTAAAGTGTGCACATAAAACTTAGGTGCACATGTAAAAATATAAGGCATGAGTTGGCCCTTATCAATACAAAAACAGCAGACGAATACCTACATTACAGTTATTGGAAGTATACAAAGTGACTAATAATAATAATAATAATAATAATAATAATAATAATAATAATAATAATAATAATAATAATAATAATTCTATACCATCTACAGCCAAAGCTCTCCGGGCAGTTTACATAAGACAATGAAGAAATGTAACAGGAAGGGTTACAAGGAAAATGGCACCTCCCATGATCAGTGCCTGCATGTCCCTAGGACAGCCTATCTTCCACTTTGTAAACTTATCTAGTTTGAGTTCAAACTCAGCAGTTTTTCATTTTCACTTAACATCTTACTACATATTCAACTACGACAAATGGGCACAAATGGGCAATTGGATTTTTATGCACACAAATTAGATATTCTAATCAGAATGCATGTTTGCACACACTGTTCTGCATTCTCAGCTGTAATGTTCATCAAGTGATTTAAAATATTTATAATTCAGGGCATTACTCGCAACAGCCAAAGGATGACTTTTCATATGATTTCCATCTTCCTAGTGTCCATTTAAAGAAGTTGCTGACAAGAGCAGTCTGCCATTATTATATCAGCACTTTTCAACACATAAATATTTGTATAATGATGGCTT
This sequence comes from Elgaria multicarinata webbii, assembly GCF_023053635.1. Classification (NCBI taxonomy): domain Eukaryota; kingdom Metazoa; phylum Chordata; class Lepidosauria; order Squamata; family Anguidae; genus Elgaria; species Elgaria multicarinata. Next base: position 186,243,658 of record NC_086171.1, read on the forward strand.
CCAAGGAGCAAGAACATCACAATCCTGGGGAAAGGATGATTATGTCAAACAGCTAATGCTAATAAGAAAAGAAAAGGGGGAATGAAACAGATAACCGCTTACATGAATTACTTGTGGGGCTCCTCTATCACAAATATAAACACTTCCAAAAACGAAACAAAGCCAATTATTATTGCTTTCATTAATTAACAGACAGGGACGCAATCTTCCTGAAGTGGTTATTAGAAAAGGTTATTCCTCTGTGCTGTGTACTAGAGTTATTCCCCCCCCCCCCCGCGCAACTTGTAAATGATTCTGAAACTTTAATAATGTTAATAACCCTTTTGTACCTTGGTGGTGATTGTTTTAACTATAATACTGCTTAGCATTTCTATAGCATTTTTTCCTGAGTTTTCAAAGCACTTCACATGCTTTATCTCAGCAATCCCTTACACCAACAGTGTCTAGGTCAATATTTTATTTATTTTATTTATTTATTTAAGGATTTTTATGCCGCCATTCAGCCAAAAAAGGCTCTCACGGCGGCTTACAAAAGTATTTCTTGACAGTCCCTGCCCACAGGCTTACAATCTAAAAGACATGACACAAAAGGAAAGGGGATTGGGAGGGAGGAGGAGGAGGGGGAAAAGGAAAGCAAACTCAGGCACTACAATCTTAGTTGGAAAGTTCAGCAGTTACAGTTGGTAGCAGGAGGGAGGGGGCTCTCAGCTGGAGCTGGACCCAGGCACGGTGGAAAGGTGCCTGGCTGCTGCTTCCTCCCTCACTGGTGGCCTCTGCAGAGACAGTTGGTAGCAGGAGGGAGGGGGCTCTCAGCTGGAGCTGGACCCAGGCACGGTGGAGAGGTGCCTGGCTGCTGCTTCCTCCCTCTCTGGTGGCCTCTCTGTAATCTATGCACATATTGCAGATGGGAGAAGGTGCTGTGTTCGTGTCAGGGGCTGCAGTTACGAGATAGTATCTTGCCTAAGGTCACCTGAGTTCACAGCTTAGATAAGAATTGAACTGGAGACTTCGTGATAGCGCTGAACCAAAAGAACTCCCCTCAATTTGCTAGTGTGGTGTAGTGGTTAGAGTGTTGGACTGACACTCAGGAGATCCAAGTTCTAGTCTCCAATCAGCCATGAAGCTCACTTTAACACATTCTAGTGTATTAGCTAACTGGCAATTTCATGGGTGCCCTGATTCCATCAATTATTTAGGAATAATCATTCCCAGAGATGTATTTCAAATGATTAAGTTAAATCTAAATAAGTTGATTAATGATAATCAACCTTCACGAGATATTGATAGATGGGCATCCTTAAAGTTTAGTCTATGGGGCAAAGTTAATATACTTAAGATGAATACTATACCTTGAATTGTCTATGTTATACGTGAAATCCCTTTACTTATACCTAGCAAATATTTTCAAAAACGTAATACTTTGTTTCATAAATTCTTTTGGGATTCCCCTGAAAAGTATGCAACTTCCAACTAAAGATGGTGGGATTGGCTTCCCCAACCTTGCTATATTCTATCATGTTATTTGCTGACCTGCACAAAATTTTGGTCTTTTCCATTTAGATTTGATTTTCCACCTTGGTCAGTTTTGGAATCATCCTGTCTGCGGAGTCTTTCCAAATGGATGGCATTAGGTTCTCATGGAAAGTGCTTCTCCCACAAGTTAGAGATGTGTGGCATATATCATCATTCCAATTACAGTTTGACCCATTTTCTCATGCTAAATTGCCTATATGGGGAAATCCAGACTTAAAAATAGGAAAGAAAATGTTTTTGTGGCAGTCTTGGACAGACAAAATGATTTTTTACCCTGGATCAATTATTGGGTGCAGATTATAAGTTTTTGTCATTTTCATCTTTGCAAGATAAGTTTAAATTATCTGCTACAGCTGAATGGCTGAACTGCAATATTTGTTAGAATCTAGATTTGGCCCTCAGGCTTTTACTGCTTGAGAATCACCTTTGTTATTAGAAGCACTTATTGAAGCTGACCAGGTAAATCAACCCCAATTCATGTTTATAAATACTTATTATGAGTGAATAAATATGATACACTGAGGCTTCAGCAGGAATGGAATAGGGAATTGGAATGTCCTATTTTATTCAATCAATGGACCACTTTTTTTGGTATCAGTATCTGATATGTCACTGGATCTCCAGTTACATCTCATTCAGCAAAAAATATTGCTTCAGGTATGTTGGAATTGGATGCCACTGTGCCTGTCTAATAAAGGTTTGTCCAGATTGACTAATTGTTGGAGGTGTCACACAGCTAATGTTTCTTTTGTTCATATGTTCTGGAAATGTCCAATAGTCAACTCCTTTTGTGAGGAAATGATCAGATGTATAAATTTTGTATTAGAAAGCTCTTTGATATTTTCAGATGTACATGTCATTTTCAATTACATACCAGCTTTTGGAGGGGAAAAACACTGTCAATGTAAATGGATTTTTCACACCCTTTTGATAGCCAAAAGAGTGACTCTACAACATTGGAAAGAGAAAACCACACTTCCTATAATGCAATGGATTGAACATTTAACAACATTAGCAAGATTTCAAAAATGGTATACAGGTGCCATTTATGAATGGACTTATACTCAGATATTTGTCTGCCTTCAAAGGTGTTTATGAGTAATTGATGCTACTTTCCCTTGTTTCCTTCTTTTATTTTAGAAAGTTGTGATATTTGAAACTGAGCCTTTTGAAGTATGTAGTTGTATATGTCTAATTTATTATTATTATTATTATTAATAATAATAATAATAATAATAATAATAATAATAATAATAATAATAATCTTTATGGGGATTGATAAAAAATCACAATAAAAATTGATTAAAAAAAAGTTGTGAAGCTCACTGATGACTTTGGTCCAAAAACTGACTCTCAGGGTTGTTGTGAGGATAAAATGGAGATGAGGATGATCATGTAAGCCACCTTGGGTTCCTGGCAGGAGGGGGAAAAGTTGGGATATAAATAGATAAAGATTCAACTCTTGATTGGTAAATGGTATGGTAGTGTCACTGTTTGGCCCCCAAATCCTTTTATGAAGGTTCAGGAGAGGGGCTGCTTAGCGTGGTGCTGGCAACTCTTCTTTTTAAAAGTGATTTAAAATTCTATTCTGAGGCTGTGGTGACCAAAGCAGAGCTCCATGTATTATGTTTTCTCTAGGAGTGGATAAATCAGTCTATTTGTGGTACATGTCAGTTTCACATTTATTTAATCATAAATCTGTTTGGTCCAATTTCCCCATCCTTTTTTTAAAAGCCCATGAAAATTCACATGTATTTTTATACATATTTACATGCATTTCTAATAAAAACATTTTTGTATATGACTTGTCCTAATAAATGCATTTTTGTACAAAATATTTGGGCCAAAATTTGGAGAAGTGTACAACCTGAAGGAAACTGGGTTCCAATCCCCATATTAGTCCAAGAAGTGCAAATTAGGACAGTTTGCTTTTAAAAAACAAAAACACAGAGCAAATATCTCTGCCTCATCCCTAGTTTCTTTTTCCCAGAATGTCTCTAGCTCTGTTCAGGAGTTCAGACCCCCATCACCATTTCTGTCACCCTCTGTGTATGCAGAATGGCGGTCTGAAGGAAAGAGCCTTTCAATTAAACATCAATTAAATCACATGATTTAAAACCATGGAAAATGTGTGGGGGTATTAATGGGAAATCTGAGGAGGTTGATGGGAAATCGAAGGGGGCAGAAATTGTGGTTGAAGGTAGGGCTAGCATGCTTCCCCTCTTCATACATTTACGTTTTCTTTATCATCATTCTGAATGTTTGAATAGGGCTTTGCTCTGATGACAGAGCAATTTTTTTTAATGCTGCCTTTCTGGGGCTCTCTGCTTCTGCTTTTTTTCTGGGATTATGGTCAGCACCATTACTTAGGCAGCAATGGGCTGTCACATGGTTTGAATACTTCCTCTCTGCATGCTCCATTCACTTCATGTACTTTAATGAGACAGCGCCATCTACAGTGAGACAGTAGTGTAATTATAATGCAATGCCGGGTTTACACACTGAGAGATCCCACTATTTCCTGGATATTACCACATTATCTCTGTTGTTTTTTAAAGTGAGTTTTCTAGGGGATAGCACAGGAGATGTCCTGAATGTTGACAACTTTGTGTAATGGACCTGCAAACTTCTGTGAGTGGCAAGTTGCTTGTTTAGAGAAGTTCACAGCAGAGAGAAGCATTAAGAGGGAGGAAAAAATTCTGCCTTAACCTCACAATGAGCTTTTAAATTATTTTTTGCTGGAAGAAAAATATCGCCTCCACTGCCACCATGCTAAGCACTGTGTCGCCCTGGAAAATTACAAAATAGATTGGGGTTCACTGTCATTGAAAGTACCCTCCTCATTCCTGACAAGTCCAGATATTCCCCTAATTTAGCAGAAACAACTGTTTTTGCTGATTTCGATTCAGCCCTCCTTTCACATCATAGCTTTCACTCTTTTCAACTATATTAACAAACTCTCATAGTTTAACTAGACTCAGCCTACTCATCAATAAAAAGTAGTACTTTGTGATTTACTTTTTTGTCCAAGTTCTTGGTGCTAATTGCTTTACATTTTGTTCTCAGTTGTCGAAGAATGTCTGAGAGATACCACATGTTAATGCTGCATCTCAACATTACAAGCTAGGCAAATTTGAACAAGGCAACTGCAAAGTCTGGTGACATCACTACCTTATTTGCTTGTGTATGAAGATGTAATGTGTCAAAAAATGAAACGTGTGCAGCTGTTATTCCCCAGTACCATGGAAAACGATGTTCCAGATAGGCCCACTTTAATCACTACTCCTTCATAACTATGCCCACTCATTTGATTGATAATTATAGTTTACTGTAAGCTGAAGAATTGAATGATATGGTGGGGAAAAAGAACCTGCCCCCAACTTAGCTCCCACTTAATGTACATTAGAGATGAGAGATCTTCCAACCACTCCCCATGGATTAACTTGGAATTCACCCAAGTTCATTTAAAAAAAACCCACAGAAGAACCCAAGTAATCGTTCAGCAAAGAGCTAATCTCAGAAGTCATTTTTCCCACTCCCAAAGGAACGAATGGAACTGAAAGTACCTATAAGGGCAGAGGGAAGAAAGCTGCAGGAATGAAATAGAGATTGGGGTGGCAATATGCAATCCTCCACAGACTGCCACTGGAAGGTGAGCATTCAGACCCAACTCCAAATTGAGTTGTTACACCCCAGGGTCGGTTTCCTGGCACCTTAGGACCAAGTAGAGCATTTATTCTTAAGGGGTAGGTAGAAAATGTAGTGGGGAGGGGGGATTGGGCAGAAAGCCAGACACACATATATGAAATGCAGGGACATTTTAGTCACCTTATCCCTCCCAGTGAGCATGAAAAATCACTGTAGGAGTGAAAGTGGGGTGGGGTGCCTAACCCCTGCACATCCGCAGCAGGAGTTGGTCCTCCATCGATCAGCTTCCAGTTTTGCCCCTGCAGTGCTTTTTTGGTCCCAAGCAAATGAAAAGAAGGAAGCAGCTTGATCAGCTTACATTAGATTAAGGGGAAAATGCAGAGGGGGTGAAATGGGGGAGTGGAAAGGGAAGCCCAGCCCTCGCTGGCCTCCCACACACGCACCCTGATTTCATCCCCACGTAAGATGATGAAGCCATGTTTGAAATTGGAGGGAGGGAGCCAAAACCCTGCTGGTCTCCTCATCTCACCCCTGATTTTGTCCTGGCATTGAACTACTGAATTCAGTTAGGATTAATCCCTACTAAATGTGCAGTCAAAATGTCAGAATATCTATGGAAAATAAATGGGCTAGTTTAGGGTACAATTCTATTCATATTTAGATAGAAAGGAAGGCCTATAAGTGCCCCAGTGAGCATGGCAGGCTGGGGCACGCTGGGAGCTGTAAGACTTACTTTCCATCTAAGCATGCATAGGATTGCACCCTTACATAATGACTGTGTGCCAAGGAAGGGCCTCTTTGGGCAATCACCAGATTTCCCTGGAGCCCCCGGTTCAGCTCACATTTGCAATCCAAGCCATGGCCTTTTTCCTGAAATCTGGGAACTATCTCATTTCCCCCTTTAAATTGACATTTAATTTGCTTAATTTGTGCAAATTGTGACTATAATATGCTTAATTTTGCGCACGCTGTGCCTGCAATGTGTGCAAATTAAGCGAATTATGGCGGAAATAATTGCGTAAATTGTGTAAATTGCATAAATGGTGATTTAAAGGAGGAGGGCTGAAAATCCACAAACTGGCTGGACTTGATACAGATAAAGTTGGGCCATCTTGCGGGTAAGCAAGCTGGAGTCCAGGGAGAAGAGCTGCTGAATGCTTGGCGAAGTTCACCCCCCCCACACACACACAGATGGATTCCTCCGACATCCCTAGCACACACTGCACATCTGTTTGTGCCATGTGTATGCTTCTATGCACCTGCTCCCATTGGTCATAGTACAGACTGACAGATTCCCCTCTTCCATTCCAATACAAAAGAGCAATTTTATAACAAAGGCCAAAGATTTCCCTTCTTTTCTCCTTTAAATAAATATTGGAGCCTTTGAAGAAACACTAGCTTCCAGAGCTGGTATTCCCAATGTGATTTAGTAAGAGGCCCTCCATGGGCCACATGAGTGGGATTGCTATAGCCTTGACAAAATCCAGTCTAGTTTAATCCACAGTCTTTCTTTTAAGCCCAAGCATACTTTGTTGAAGACCCAGAAGCTTTTTTGAAAAATGCTATGGATTAATTGCCTCCCCAGAAAACGGCTCGCTTGTAAGTCATCCTAAACGCCTCTAATACCTGTAATCTTTTGAGAGTCACATGGCAAGAAATGCATTATTGAATGTTCCTAATACCAAGGCATGCTCCGAGTTAGTTCAGGATGCAACATTCAACATAGCAGGAGGTACAGATTTGTGCATTACACACTCCAGGAACGGCAAGCCTCGCTTTGTACTGAGAAGCAAAGAAATTGATGAAACGGCCACAAGGCTCAGAATAAAACTAGCAACAAATGAAATCTATATTTCCCACTTATCAAAGCAAAACAGGGCTTTAGTTGTTAATGGCGATGATAGTAGTGCATGAGTAAGAAGGAGAACTCAATGTGGCACAGTGGCTTTTTGTTTTGTTTTTTAGAGTTGATCATAATCAATTGTCAGGAGCTGCCACTTTTCAGCATATAACCCCTTTGCAGAGGGAATTGCAATTGCTGCCTATTGGCTACTGGGGCCAGGTTTAAGGTTTTGGTACTAGTGTACAAAGCCCTAAACAACTTCTCCCTTACCAACCTGCCTGGTCACTGAGGTCATTGGAGGGCATGCTCCCGGTGGTTCCACATGGACCTATGGCCCGATTAGAATCCACCAGGAAAAGAGCCTTTAGTGTGGTGGCCCCTTCTCTTTGGAACTCTCTGCCCCTGGAGGTCAGGCAGGCACCAACACTAGGCTGCTTCTAGCGCCTCCTGAAAACAACTCTATTTTGAGAAGCCTACCTCAACTTATTAGCCACTGCTTTTACTGGTCCTTTGTTTTAAATTGAACAATTTAAATTGTTTTAAATTTTTTAATCTTTCTTTTTACTGTTTATCCCTATGCGCACCACTCCAGAATCTATTTTAGATATGGAGCGGTATATAAATATTGATGATGATGCTAGTCACTGCTCAGCACCAAATTTATTGGGTAGTATCTAATGTTAGCCTTACTTAAAGTAGACCCACTGAAATGGCTTAGGTTAGTCATGACTAATCTAAGTCTCATTAATTTCAACAAATCTACTCTAAGAGCATCATCAGATGGGGGGAAATCACTTCTCTGCCCATGCTCCTATCCCATGATATTAAACAAAGACCATTCTGGGGCCAATTTGTATCACACTGCTTTTCCTGCACACAGAAGGAAATGGTGGCACATTCTGTTCCCTAAAAAAAAGGAAGATTAAAAGGGGTCCAGTTTGTGATGGAAAAAAGGCAAGAAGGAGTGGGATGCACACAGGAGATGCATGGCGTCATCTAAAGGACACATGAAAAACCATGAGTGGGCAGTAGCAAACGTGCAATAAGACACTTGTCTGATGAACCCCTGAGTAGAACTAACATTGTATACTACCCATTGTCTGTACTAGTGCTCAAAGAATGAATTGTTTCTCAGAACCTGAATTGCCTTTACATACAACTCAGTCATGTTGTATCATGTCATATGGCAGCAGCATTCCCAGGGGAATTTTCCCCCCCCAGGGATGCCACAGAGCTAGGTCAAACTGAAGTGTTTCCAGGTCTTCTATTTTTTGATTGGGAAAACCCCCCCGAAGGAAAACCATCAGCCACCTCATATTTAAAGATAAGATGAAAAGTCTTTAAAATTGTCTGTCCCCAAAGATGAATGCAAACTTTGAGGCCTGGTTCATCCCACCCTACACCAAAAGCTAGAAAATTTGGTTGGGCAGAATAGTTCAGCCCACCACAGACACATCTGGAATGACACAGTTTTCCCCAATTTGTTGCCCTCCAGATGCATTTCACTATAACTCCCATCTTTCCTGACCAGCATCCTTCCGACTGGTACTGAAGGGAGTTGAAGACCAAAACATCCGGAGGCCACCATGTTGGCAACGGCTGATTAATAGCATACAAAGTAGGGAATGTAGCGGACTGAGTTCCAACAACTCTTTATTTAGAAATTGAATATCCAAGTATCTTACTTAAATGCTTCAGTATTAAGGGCCTTTAAGGAACTTTTCAAGTCCAACTCTGAGCACTGGATTGCCTCAAAGCAAACTGAAGAAAAGGTTTGTGGGGAAGTATATGTGTCAGTTCAGTGAGCGAGCCAGACAGACAGTAAGGGACTTTGACTCACTTCCATTTTGCTATGGCATTATAGCAACAAAGCTGGAAGCAAGCATATGGCCATCCATGTGCAAATAACAGCCAGAGTTTTTAATAGAATTAGGCAGCTGAGCCCATTTCCGCCCCATTAGGATCAGTATATGAGACAGGGCCACTGAAGAAGAGCAAGCACAAAAGATTAGATTTCCTCCTCACTGCTTTAAGTGAAGCTCTAAGCTCCAAATACAGAAAGTGAAGCTGTCCAGGGAAACTACAAAGCCCAAAGAGAGTGTAGAAACTGCTGCTGCTAGCAAATTTCTTTTGCAGCACCATTTTCACACTAACAGCTCTCCTGACCGATGCTTTACAGTATCAGAGCCTGACACTGTGGAAGAGCAGGAGAAAGGAGACAGCAGAGAAAGCAGCATCTGCTCAAGACTCTGTTTTTATTGAACAGATGTGGAGAAGCTTACGGCAGCAAAGCTTCAGTGACTCCCACACAGCTGTAGCATTGTTCATGCGCCGTGCAGGCAGCCTTTGCCGATGCTTGCTGAGATGTGTTCTGTGAAGGGAAGAGGGGGCAAGCAGTCAATTGGTCCACCTGTGGAGTAAGTGTACGCATTCACATGTGTCACGGAGAGAACATGGATTGTCTTTTTTTGGTGCTTCAATATCTCCTCCCTGCTATTCATGGTTTTCCTCCTGGGCTCAGAGGAGAGATAGGGAGCAAAAGCTTAGCCCATTCAAATAGTAGAATCTTACGATCATTTGTCTCTCAAAAGGTGGCTGCAGCTGATCTCTTCGCCCGCTAAAACTGGAAACAGAAACGTTCCTTGCATGATTCAAATAAAATAGTAGAAAATAGTCATCGTTCAAAATTAACCTTTAAAAACCAATGGCAATGTTCTTCACACATTTTAACCCTTTAAGGCATTATGCTGAACAGGAAATCTGAACCCATTTAGAGGCCATGGAGCCATGCACACTCTTCCCAGCCCCAAAGTACATGTGTGAGCCAGCTAAGTCTCTCTGTTTACAATCTTTCCATGAATAGCAGCAGAACCTAAAGAGTGCTTCAGATAAGCAATGTTTTGTAAACCTTCATCCAAATTAACTGCATGTGTGTGAGTGCACATGCACTGGTACTTGAACTTCTTTTCATGACCCATTACACAGCTATTAGGCCATAGCTAGACCTAAGGTTTATCCGTGGATCCAGGGGTCTAACCTGTTCATCTAGGTGACACACAGGGGATCCAGTGCTCAGGCAGGGGCGAACCCTGGATGATCCCAGGATAAACCTTAGGTCTAGCTGTGGCCTAAGTGTCCTTAGAGATAAAGCATTCTTCTTTTTGCATACTTATAACGAAAATTGCAAAATGGCCTGCCTACACAGCAGCCATCTCCCAATGTTCCCTTCCTTTCCAACACTTTTTTAGGATTCTGCATTTGAATATAAGTACACATTTCATATTGAATGCCTCTCATGGCATGCCCAACTGAATAGATATAAAACCCATCAATATACAAAGAAAAGAACATCTGAAAATGTACAAGGAAACATTAAATCATCCAGGTGGAAAAGTTTACCCATGGGATGGAATTCAGATTGTTAAATAAACGATGAAATCACCAGAAGCCAAACCTACAATTCACACTTAACATAAAGTTGCTTTACAAACTTTTCACTTCTTGAAAATAAAATAATAATAAAAAATATGAACCAGGAAAAGCTGTAGAAGCTTTAATATAAGAAATGTTATATTGGATTAGACTAGTAGTTCACCTCATTTACACTCCATCTTTAACAGTGACCAACTAGTTCACAAGGGCAGCCTGATGGTGATTTTAACCACCCACTGTTTTTCAGCAGTTGTAGTTAAAAAAAAAAAATCATCTCAGACATGAAAATCATTTTTTCCGAATACTACAGCCACTAGACATGGACAGAACTATTCTTCCAGGCACTTCTAAAAAAAGTAAGCTAACTGCTATTAAAAATCATACAGTAACACCAGATTTAGTGGAGAAATATATCCTTCTGTTTTATCTTGAGCTTATTGTGTAGCACTTTTCATTGGATGACCCCATATTCTTTTATTTTGAAGGAAGGAATTGATCTTTTTTTTGTTTTCTTCATACTGCTCATTGTTAGGGATGTCTGGAAAGTCACACATACACAACCATAAAGAACTTTCACTGGCCTTAGCAAAACTTTCTTTGTTTCCATTGAAATTCCTTGGGTGCTCTAGCCAAAGTAGGAAACCCTGAAGTTTCATCGATTTCTTCCTTTAGGAGTCTGACAATGTCAGACTGACATGAAACTTTCTTTTCCATATGCTTTGGAAAACTTTTGGCAGCAAATGGAATCCCACTGTTACGTCATACACATCTTTTTTTTAACTCCTCCATTTTTTATTGTGAATATTAACAGAACAGAACAAAAATACATTGTGTAAAGAAAAAAACACATTACATATATAGGGATATCATCATTTTTCATCATGTGTACCATTCAATCGAAAGAAAAAAAGGGAGAAAGTTATAGATAAGTTTCAAGAAAAGCAGACCAAATATCCAGGTATTTATCCCCTCACACGTTACGTCTATATAACACCCGTTCAAAAGTTGATAGTGTTATTAGGTCCTCAGTCTATTGCATTATGGGAGGTGAGCATTTGTCCTTCCAGCATGATAGTATAAGTTTTTTGGCTGTCCTAAGGGCCCTGAAGATCCCTCTGTGCTGACCATGTGTTAACTTTCAAGAAGTCGGTAGGTAATTTAGGAGGACATGTATGTTGTTCCATATTATAGATTTCTTCAGTACAAAGTTTATCCTTATTATAACCTCCTCCCCAAAAGGGGCAACTATGGAACATTGCCAGAACATATGAGTTAAGGAAACATTAGATGTATTACATCTCCAATAATTGTGTGAGTTAGACAGACCTTTATTGAAAAGGCGTTGTGGAGTCCAATAGTGGGCTGAACTATTTGCTGAATAAAACATAGCTTAAGGTCCATAGAAGCTTCAGATATGGGTGCTAGAGCAATAGTCCATTGATTGAAATTGGACATTCCAGTTCACTGTTCCAATCTTCTCCTAAACTGTATCATATGTATTTACTGCTACTAAATATTTATATTTATGGATCATGGATCAACATGTCAGTTCAGCTGTTAAAAGTGTTTCTAACAGTTCTGGAAGCTCTTAATTGAAAACCTGCTTTTCACCTGTAAATGCCAATAAAGGGGAACATACCTGCCATGGATGATGTTTAAGAGATGAAGTTATATAAGGCATAAAAGAGGTAGAGAGAGCACTATTGCAAAATGGCAAAAATACTGATTAAAGACTAACAGGTGAGTAGAAAGTAGAGATCTACAGATTTATTTAAAGCCGTTCTGACTGTGTTTTGAAGATGTGTGGGTGTTGCTGATTTTAGTATTGTATGGGAATTTTGTCCCTGTTTGCAAATGTGCATTTGCACTAATGTGTATCAGTACAAGTGTGTGCATGTGCAAATGCATATTTCCCCAATCCCCCATCCCCAAAGTAAAATGAGAAAGGTCTGCAAGTCCACAGAATCAACACAAGTCAGAAAAAGCCGGTCTGCCGGTTTCTACTACAACACTAGTAGAAAAAATGACTAATGCACTTTATGCTTCTTCCACCACTGATTTGTGGCTACCCAATTCTTCTTACCCATCTAGATCCATTTCAATCGGGTTTCAGGCCTGGTTTTGGAACGGAAACTGCCTTAGTTGCCCTGTGGGATGACCTTTGCCAGGAGAGAGACAGGGGGAGTGCGACCCTGTTGGTTCACCTGGACCTCTCAGCAGCTTTCGATACCATCGACCATGGTATCCTTCTGGATAGGTTGTCTGAGCTGGGAGTTGGAGGTACTGTGTTGCAATGGTTCCACTCCTACTAGGATGGCCGATCCCAGAAGGTGGTGCTGGGGGATTATTGCTCTGTGCCATGGCTCCTAAGCCATGGGGTTCCACAGGGCTCTATCTTTTTCCCTATGCTGTTTAACATATACATGAAGCTGCTGGGGGAGGTTATCCGGAGATGTGGACTGAGGTGTCATCAATATGCGGATGATACCCAGCTCTGCCTTTCCTTTTCATCAAACCCAGGTGAGGCAGTGGCTGTTCTGAACCAGTGCCTGGGCACGGTAATGGACTGGATGACAGCTAATAAACTGAGACTCAATCCAGACAAGACGGAGGTACTGTTAGCGGGTGGTTCATCTGTCTGGCGAGGTGATGTTTGCCCTGTCCTGGACGGGGCTGCACTCTCCCTAAAGGATCGGGCCGTAGTTTAGGAATGCTCTTGGATCCAGAACAGTCACTTGATGCACAGGTGAACCCAGTGGCAAAGAGCACCTTTTATCAGCTTAGGTTGATATACCAACTACACCTTTATCTGGACAGAGATAGTCTAGCTACCATTATCCATGCTCTGATAACCTCTCGTTTGGATTACTGCAATGCGTTATACGTGGGGCTGCCTTTGAAAACGGTCCGGAAACTTCAGCTGGTACAAAAAAGGGCAGCCCGTTTATTAACAGGGACTGGCCAGCGAGATCACATTACTCCAGTCCTTTTACAACTTCATTGGCTGCCAGTCCAGGTCCGGGCCCGATTCAAAGTGCTGGTATTGACATTCAAAGCCCTAAATGGTTTGGGGCCAGGTTATTTGAAGGAACGCCTCCTCCCATATGTACCTGCCTGGACCTTAAGATTATCTACAGGGGCCCTTCTCCGTGAGCCCCTGCCAAAGGAAGTGAGGCAGGTGGCTACTAGGAGGAGGGCTTTCTCCGCTGTGGCACCCTGGCTGTGGAATGAGCTCCCTAGAGAGGTCCACCTGGTGCCTACACTGTACTCTTTTTGTCACCAGTTGAAGACCTTTTTATTCTCTCAGTATTTTAACACTTAATTTTAACTTAAATTTAAATTCTACTGTTCTAACTCTTTATTTTAATCTTATATCAATTTTGCTGTGTGGTTTTATCCTGGTTGTGCTTTTTATACTGTATTTTGTATTTATGTTTTCAGCCTGTTGGTTGTTTTATTATGATTTTAATTTTTGTGAACCGCCCAGAGAGCTTCGGCTATTGGGCGGTATAGAAATGTAATAAATAAATAAATAAATAAGGATAAGACATTCTTAGTATTGGGCTCAACTAAATTCCAGCTTGAGAGAGCAACTTTCCCCTTGTATCAATCCTGTCGCTACATTCTCATATCCACATCTAGCACAATAGTGTTTCACAGTGTTCCCTCTGGACCTCATGCTGTGAAAGAGGCTTAATGAATACTGCTAAAGTTTAGATCCAGGTCTCAAGCTCAGGTCAGCCCTATGCCAATGTTCCGTACTGGGAAGGAGAGATAGGCAGCAGTGAGGATTATGCCAACAACACAGTTCCATTTCAGCTTAGCAGTGCAAACCATTTGCTCCACAGTGATGCAGGCTACTGCTCACGCCATTAGAGCTAAAACTGAAATATAGGTTAGCCCTGCATTTATCCATACCAAGGACTTTCATGGCTGGCACAAGTTTTTCATACATATAAAACAAAATATTTTATAAAGTGAAACATTTATTTAATGTTAATTAATGAAATGCTATGAAAATATATAGTCATTTACCTCTGGGATTGCATTGCTCTTTGGATATTATTGTATTCAGTAGTATATTCTTAAGTGGTTTGTTTTGTGATTCCCCAGTTCCTAGAAGGTTGCGCCAATGCAAGGCATCTATTTTGGACAAGTCCAAAATAGGTTGCAAAGTGACCTAGCGTACTGAGTTCCAATATGGTTTGTCAATTAAAGTGTTGAGACCCAGGTTCAAATTCCACTCAGCCATGAAGTTCACTGACTGATCTTTGTGTCTGGCACTTCCGAACTGAGGGCTCCTAACAGCTGTTTCCCCCCCACACACACACACACACCTTAGCATATTTTCTATGCTGAAAGAAAAGATAGAAGCAGTGGTGGGAAAATGTGGAAGGATTACAAATGGAAGGTGACAATATTGTCTGGACTTCCCATAAAACTTCATTGCACACTAAAAAAGGCTAAAAAAAGGCTTCGTTGAACATCCATTTCTCTCTCAGCCTAACACATCTCACAAGGTTGTTGTGGGAATAAAATGTGGTGAAGAGAAATAATAATAATAATAATAATAATAATAATAATAATAATAATGTATGCTGTTTTGATGAAAGGCATGAAGGAAATATATACTGATGCCCAAGAAGCATCAGTCGGTAGTCATCAGTCAGCTGCTGTCTTTGATGGAAAATGGTTGTGCTAAATGGGATACAGAAAATACTGCTCTTATTGAGGAAAAAAGAAATCTCTGCTGTGGTTCGCATTACACATTTCAATTACGGTTATAGATTAATCAATTTATACCCAACCAAATGTAGTAACAAAGACATGTATTGACACACTGCAACAGTTTGCTGTCAGAATCCGTGATTAGACTGCAAAATAGTGCAGGCTTCCTGCAAGAACAGTGGTTACATTGTCAGCTCTGATGACAGTACCAAAAATATGCAAATCTAGCAGCCTAATAATAAAGATGAATGAGTTTTCCTCTTCCCTCCCAAAGGGACATGGTTTTGATCTGTTGGAATTAGAGGATGAACAGACACGTACTATATGTCTCATATTGATGGTAGCCCTAGAATGGAAAGAAACAGTGGGAGGTAGTGGTGGGAGATTAGAAAAAGTAGGAGCTAGAAATCATTGACAGGGCTAATATCTTGCTGAAGCTAATTCCCCTAGCTGAGATGTGACAAACCATGCTTCTTAAGCAATGATTTTGAAAACTGAATGCTGCACGTGGCAGCCAGTGGCCATGTCTCTAGTGCTGCCTCCTTTGTAAAGGAAATGAATATTAAGGAAGAAAAATAACTATAAATCAGCCTTACACTGAGCCCATCAGCCGAAATACCATCCGGTACATGAGCATGCATTTTGGCATTTCCGAGCTGATAATTCAAATGTGATGAAGAAAAGGCAGCGCTGTCAGTAAATCCAGGTTTGCTAATTGTGTATGAAGAGCCGAGAAGTGATGCTTGCAGCTTGCTATTCACATTAGAAATAATGGCAATGTAGGGAACCATTCTGTTTAAAACTCAACTCTGCATTTGTCACTG
Source organism: Elgaria multicarinata webbii (assembly GCF_023053635.1). Classification (NCBI taxonomy): domain Eukaryota; kingdom Metazoa; phylum Chordata; class Lepidosauria; order Squamata; family Anguidae; genus Elgaria; species Elgaria multicarinata. The sequence continues at coordinate 186,259,666 of NC_086171.1, forward strand.
TACTCAAACCCAGTGGGAAGGCTAAGCGCACGATACGCAAGCATGTCAATTATGGATGCTTGCCAGGCAGGTAGTCAGCATTTTAGGCTTGATCCAGCGAGAAAGTCCCTTTGAAACCTCGCATACAAGGCTTTAAATTACAAGGCTGTTATAAATATGAGCAAAGTTGGATACAGCTGGTTACAGGGTTTGCAAGCATTAGCTTTTGAGACAGCTCCTTGCATTAGCTGTGCTCACATTTATATACACCCAAGCCTTTCTGTCTTCCATGAAGGGAGAGAGAAAAGGAAATGCCAGTGCAGCCAGTTCTTAAACCCGGCATGATAGGAATATGAATGACAGTGCTACACTTGACATATTACACCTTGAATATAATAAGCATAAGGAGGAGGAGATTTTCTTTGAGCTGTGAACCCCGCATGCTCATGGCTGTCAAAAAATCCTGGCAGAGGGTAAGGTGGAGTGAACAATTAACTCGTGTGAAAATCTCCAGGATAAGTAGATGAGCACTGTCCTTTACCCAGGGGAGTGGACTGGATTCTTGGGGGGGTGGGGTGGAAGTGTCTTTCAGTCAATCCTTTCAAATATAAATTCCCTTGGTAGAAGTGAGCTTATTTCCCAAAGGATTTCCACCTCCTAATTAGAAGATAGAAGCTATGTTTTGCTCCATTCAGAGGCACAAACAGAAAAAAAGACAAATGAGAAGGCACCAAATGCAAGGAAAAAAGCTGAAGGAAGTCTAGAAACGGGAACTCAGAAGAATTCTTACTCAGTCCAACATGTTCCAGTAAAGATAATTCCTTAGGGCACTCTTAAACATAACCAACTTCACTAGAACCGGTGCACAAGACATGTAGAAAATTATTGCCCCAAACAATAGTTAAAATGGCTTCAATCTCTACAAACAGTGGAGTAGCCGCAGATCAGTGAATCGACTGGAAAAGGAAACTGGTGGTGATGGAATGGAATCGGGTGGCTGGCCGGCCAGGAGTGGCTAGTAAATTACATATTTCTGAGACTCGTATCCTACATTACGTGTTCATACTGCAGCACCTGTGGATGGATTTATTTATTTATTTACCATCTTCCTAGATGTAGCTCAGCAGTAGTAGGGTGACCATATGAAAAGGAGGACAGGGCTCCTGTATCTTTAACAGTTGCATAGAAAAGGGAATTTCAGCAGGTGTCATTTGTATATATGGAGAACCTGGTGAAATTCCCTCTTCATCACAACAGTTAAAGCTGCAGGAGCTATACTAGAGTGACCAGATTTAAAAGATTTAACTGTGGTGATGAAGAGGAAATTTCACCAGGTTCTTCATATATACAAATGACACCTGCTGAACTTCCCTTTTCAATACAACTGTTAAAGATACAGGAGCCCTGTCCTCCTTTTCATATGGTCACCCTAAGCAGTAGAGCATCTGGTTTGCATTCAGAAGGTCGCAGGTTCAATCGTCGGCATTCCCAAGTAGGGCAGGAAAAAAACCTGCCTGAAATCTTGGTGAGCTGCTGCCAGTCAGTGTTGATAATACTGAGCTAGATGGAGCAATGTTCCGACTCAGTATAAGGCAGCTTCCCATGTTCCTATGTTGCAGTTTCTTTACACAAAGTACCACAAATTCATATATATAGTGAGTTTCCATGCTATTCTTTGTCTGAGGAGGTTACCTTGGAGTTAAACCGTTCTTGAATCAGCAAACTTCTTGGTTGGTGCCCTTATGACTTTTAGTAGTGGGTTATTTACATCTTCATATAAACTGAAGAGAAAACAGCTGGTATGAGAGAGGCTTTTCAATTACATGCATAAGATCACAGAACAAATGCTTGATGGTGAGTTGTTAGCTGCTGTGTAATTGTCCTGGTATGGTAGGTACCATAAAACAAACTATGAAATCTCCCTTGCAAAGCATGAATACATTTAAGTTTGTTTGCATGCATATTTGCTAGTGCACTGCTTATTTGGTATTTCAATACTTTCCCTTTTGTATTTGAATACAAATTGAGAACAATTTACATCTACTTCTATGAGTTTTATTTTGCATTCAAATAACAGAACCTTGCATACACATTATCCTGCAAACAAAACTATGAAATGAAGTGTGTGCTATAAAGAATACATTAGAATGGGACTAAATCAAGTTAAAAATCTTACTTTCTTCCTTGAGTGAATGACCTGTTCTCTGACCCACAGGTGCCTGAACACAGACAGCACTGCAATATAGCCAAGGCAAAAAGTTAGTATGGAGTTAGATAAAATAAGGAAATAAGGTTTAGTATTCTATCGTGGGAGTCTAAACTCACACAAGGATGCTTTGCTGGCAAATAATAATAATAATAATAATAATAACACCAAAAAGTGGTAACTAGTCATTTACTATAGGCAGTTTGATGTTAAAGTACAGAGAAGGCTACAGAAGCACACACCAGAGATACTTAATCAACATGAAATGAGGGGGCAACTCTGACTTGGCATGCATAATAACTAGGGGTGTGCACGGACCCCCCGCTCCGCTTCACTTGCAGATCCGCCATTTTTCGGATTGGGCCGCTCCGCCCCGCCCCCGCTCCGCCCACTTCCGCTCTGCTCCGCCCGGAGCTCCGGATCCGGATCCGGAGCTCCGTTTCCCCCCCCATAGGCTTGCATTGAAAGCTAAAAAATTATACAACTTTTTTTCTGTTCAAGTTAGAAACCTCATGTTTGGCACCATGACACCTCATGGGGATATACATATGCACGCCAAGTTTCAAAGCAATCCCATCATCCCCTGATTTTTGGCGAATTTTTGAAAATCGGGCACCCCACACACAACATCCCTGCGAGGTGTGTTAAAAAACACGGGGAAAAGCCCGTTCAGATGAAGAAAGAGAAGTTTCCCAGAATCCCAAGTTACCTGTTTTGCCTATGCCCTCCTCCAACTTTGGGATCATCATGACCGGGAGCTGACTCTGCCCCTCAGCCCTTTGAAAAAGGTATTTTTCCCGCCGATTTTTTAAAAACTTCTAGCCCGCGACCCGTACGATGCAGAAAGTTGAGAGTGGTCTCAAAATGACCCCCATCCACGACTCTCTGTGCACAAGAATTTTCAGAATGATAGCTTAAACCCCCCCCCCAGTTATCCCCGATTCTTTCCCTCAATGCAATCCTATGGGCGAAAAGCCGAAAACGCAGTTTGAGCCGCGCGGTTGACCCGATTTTCACAAAAATATAGCCCGCGACCCGTACGATGCAGAAAGTTGAGAGTGGTCTCAAAATGACCCCCATCCACGACTCTCTGTGCACAAGAATTTTCAGAATGATAGCTTAAACCCCCCCCCAGTTATCCCCGATTCTCTCCCTCAATGCAATCCTATGGGCGAAAAGCCGGAAACGCAGTTTGAGCCGCGCGGTTGACCCAATTTTCACAAAAATATAGCCCGCGACCCGTACGATGCAGAGAGGTGAGAGTGGTCTCAAAATGACCCCCATCCACGACTCTCTGTGCACAAGAATTTTCAGAATGATAGCTTAACCCCCCCCCCAGTTATCCCCGATTCTTTCCCTCAATGCAATCCTATGGGCGAAAAGCCGGAAACGCAGTTTGAGCCGCGCGGTTGACCCGATTTTCACAAAAATATAGCCCGCGACCCGTACGATGCAGAGAGGTGAGAGTGGTCTCAAAATGACCCCCATCCACGACTCTCTGTGCACAAGAATTTTCAGAATGATAGCTTAAACCCCCCCCCCAGTTATCCCCGATTCTTTCCCTCAATGCAATCCTATGGGCGAAAAGCCAGAAACGCAGTTTGAGCCGCGCGGTTGACCCGATTTTCACAAAAATATAGCCCGTGACCCGTACGATGCAGAGAGATGAGAGTGGTCTCAAAATGACCCCCATCCACGACTCTCTGTGCACAAGAATTTTCAGAATGATAGCTTCAAAAACAACGTAGTTATGCGCGATTATTTGCCGCAATGCAATCCTATGGCGAAATGTTTTCAAGATGGCGACCGGAGCGCTCCGCCTGAACTCGGAGCTCCGAAAAATGGCCGCTTCTCTTCGCCTTGCTTCTAGGGGGTCCGCGGTCCGCTCCTACTCCGCCTCTGGGTAAGGCGGAGCAGGCCAATCCGCTACTGCTTCTACGCTCCTAATCGGAGCGGAGCACATCCCTAATAATAACTTAGAGGTCCAAACACTCAGGCTGTGAACATTTTGCCACTAATATCACAGGTTTTGTTAGGAAAGTTCTTAAGAGATGTCCTTGTTTCTCCCTTTCTACTTCATTTCTGCCTCCCCACAAGTATTGCAGCACGGATGTAAGAACACAAAGGAGTGTGGAAACTCTAGTGTTTATCAACACTGGAGCTATAAGAGAAAATTTCCCTACATTTAGAGCATGGGGATATGCCAGCCCATCCAATGGGTTTGCTGAGAAGAATACCATAATCACAATACATTCCCTCTCCAAGGCCTAGTTCATGCTGGGGCTGGATACCTGGGGATGAAGGTTCATGCCAGGGGTAGGAATCTGGAGGTGGGGCTCCACTGGGTATAGTGGTTTGAGGAGGAGCTCATGCTAGGGATGGGTGTCTGGGTGGAGGCTCATGCCAGGGGTGCGTAACAGAAGGGGGCTTGGAGGGTCTGTGGGAGAGCTTGGTTTGGGGCTACAGGCAGTTTGAGGTGTGGTTGGGAGGGTTTCATACCTAGGTCTCAAGACTGGGAGACCCCTGGGCCCACATCTGTAGACACTCACCCCCAGCATGAGCTTCCACTTCCAGTCCCCTACCCCAGACATGGACTTCCAGACACCCACCTCCAGTACAACCCCCATTGTCACAATCAAGACTCCACCCCCTGCACAACTCCCACCCCGAGCCCCCTCCACAGGCATCATCTCCTGAGATCCCACCCTCTGGACTCAGGCATGAATCCCCCATACCCCTCTCCCAGCCTGGAGCTCATCCCCATCCCACACATACCCACTCCCAGCATGAGCCCCCTGACTTCTGCATCTCCTGCAGTTTCTGTTGCAGCCTTTTTGAAAACACATCGACTTCAGTGAACCAAAAAAATGCCAATAAACAACCATTCTGCAGTCGCAGGAACAACCCTTTTTATTCCCTTCCCCTGCCTTGAACATTGATTGATTGACCTGGACTAAGCCGCTCTGCCATGGGTCTCTAGAGGGTCCCTTTAACACCCCCTGGCCATATGCCACAGCTCAATGCAAAATTCCGAAGACTCCAACCCACTTCTCCCAAAAGAAACAATTGGGGTTTGGGGTGGGTGGGAGGGAGCTCACTTCTCCCCCAATTCTTGCCCAATCTTGCTCGGTTTTGACTGGATTGCTAGTTGGCTATTCTCTCCCAGCTTGGCAAATGTGGTGGCTTTCCATCCACATTCTGCACGACTTCAAAAAAAAAAAATAAGACTAACAAATAAATAGCATTAAAAACAGCTTCATAAAAAAAAAACCACACATATCAGCAAGATTATCTTCACATCAGTCTTGTAAACTAGGTCATGTTGTTTACTGAGAGTCAAACACTGGTGTAAGCCCAGAAAGTCTAACCAATACATGACACTGAAGGCATGTCTAGATGGGGCGATATCCTGGGAATCGTCCAGGGATTGTCCCTCTACGTTCACATGATGCACAGGGGATCCTGGGAGCAGGGAAGGATGATCCCTCCCTTTCCCTGGGATGTGGCCCTACCCTTTAATCCTGACTTTTCCCGTAGTCTCGGGATAATCCCGAGACTGCAGGACATGTGGCCTGGTTTCGTCACGGCTCCTCAGGAGCTCCATGCCCATCGGGGGGGGGGGGAGCGGGAGGGGTTTTTTGTGTTTTTAAAAGCTCACATTTTCATAGGAGTGCTCCTGCGCTCTTTTTCGATTAAAAAAAACAAATATAAAATGGCGGGCGCAACGTCCTCTTCCTCCCAGGATGTCACGTGCTGCATGTAGACTGAGGGGGAGAATCTTACGATCATCATATAGTGAGATCATCCCCCTCCACCCCCTCATCTAGCCATGCCCTGATACTCTACTTAGATGGGAGGTTCAATAAATTTGTAGGGTGCAAAATCATTTTCCTGTGACTATATTGCATAGGACAGTGTGGAAAATATTCAGATAGCAGTCGCTTATGCTCATGTTAATTTTGTAATAGAGCTAGTGTAATTCTGTCAGATCACAAAGTTGCTACCTACTTATCATGCATAATTTGTGAGAATTTGCAGTGCCTTCCTATGTGTATTCAGAAGTTAGTCCCACTGAGTTCACTTGGACGTATTCCTACATAAGTATGTACGGCGGTAGTGTAGAACGTCCAGGCCAAGGGCTAAACCTGCCCCTCCTGGGGTCACAATCTGGCCCTCTACATTTCCCCCAAATGGACATGCCCCTTCCCTTGGCCCCAGCCCCTTTCCCAAATGATCAATTGATTGATGGTTTCCCATCTTTTATGCAGTTCTTTTCCCCATTCTAAAAGGTTGAAATGCCTCTCCTGAGGCTTAATTACTGGCAATAAGAGGTTTAAGCTATAGTAGTGCATGCACTGGTAACTTCCCTATTAGACTACTGCAATGCACTCTATGTGGGGCTGCCCTTGAAGACGACTCAGAAGTTGCAGCTAGACTTCTGACCGGTATATCCCACAAAGACCATATAATAATAATAATAATAATTTTTATTTCTTACCCGCCTCTCCCTTTGGATCAGTCTTAAAGGAATTGCACTGGCCGCCTATACGCTTCCGGTCAGAATTCAAAGTGTTGGTAATGACGTTTAAAGCCATAAATGGCTTAGGACCTCGGTACTTGAGGGAGCACCTCTCCCTTTATATGCCTGCCCAAGACTTGAGATCGGTTGAAGGAGCCCTCCTCCACATCCCACCAACCCAAGACATACGCTATGGTGGGACATGGGAGATGGCTGTCTCTGTTGTGGCACCCCGACTGTGGAATGCCCTCCCCTTGGAGGCCCGACTGGCACCAGTGCTGACTTCATTCTGGTGCCAAGTAAAGACAAGGTTTTTTAAACAAAGCCTTTGATGGCTAAATTCACCAAGCTTGCACATTGTTTTAACTGTTTTAATTGGTTTTTACTGCTTTTAAATTTTATACTGGTTTTTGCTTGATTAATGGTTTAATTTGTTTTTAGCTGGGTATATTTATTGTTTTATATTGTTGTATAATTTTATATGTGCACCGCCTTGAGATCCTAGTGATTTAAGGTGGGATACAAAGGTTTTGATAAATAAATAAATAAATAAATAAAATATGCTGGCATTTCTGGTATTCCGGCCTGCCCTCTTTGCCTCACCCATTACTGGAATGTGTCCCCCCAAGAGCTTTTCCAAAATGGACAACAGAGGAGAGCAACAAAGATGATACAGAGAATTGAGGACATGCCCTATGAGGACAGGCTGAAGGAACTTGGGATGTCCAATCTGGAGAAAAGAAGACTGAAGGGAGACATGTTAGTGTTAGCAGTGTTCAGGTACATAAAAGGATGCCACAGGGAAGAAGGTCAAGAACTATTTTCCATGGCCACAGAAATTAGAACCCAAAATAATGGGTATAAGTTACAGCTACCTGGATTCTACTTAACATAAGGGAAAAAAACTTCCTGATGGTACAATCTGTACAACAGTGGAACAAACTACCTACGGAGGTTGTGTGTTCTTCAACTCTGGAGGTTTTTTAAGAAGAAGCTGGGCAGCCACCTCTTATGGATGGTCATTGCAGAGGGTTGGACTAGATGATCCTTATGGTCCTTTCCAACTTCGCAATTTTATGATTCTGTTCTCAGCCTAATTCATCACTTGGGCTGAAAGAGGTTCAACACCCTTTGTGAATAGTATTGCAGCCTTAATCTCTGCACAAGCAAGAAACTTTGCGTGTGTGTATGTGTCGGTGTGTGTGTGTGTTATTGATACTGATACATAGTAGAGATTTTGCTGGCATATTAGTACCCCAAAAGCAAAGCCATTGTTTAGAGGTTAATCATCATGCTGCTCCAAGGAGCAGATATTTTTTAATGTCACTCAGAAATCAGCATGGTGTGCTCATCGTTCATTGAAGCAATCAGAGGAATGCATTCCAGTCAACACCATTCATCAATGTCAACCACCAGAGCAATTATATTTTATCCAACAAAGCACACACAGATGACAGACATCATATCCTAAATGACAAGCAGAACTATCTTCTGTAAGTATCTGTCAGTCCTGTCCTGGCTGGGGCAGGCTTGTTTATGAACAACTGCTACTGAAAGGATTGGAGGATATTATATAGGAATAAATCCCAATGCAAAATATTGCTCGTCCCAAGCAAAAATCAGAATCTGTTCCCATCAGAAACTTGTGAGTATGTGTCACGAACCCACTGTGGCAAACAAAAAAACCTATCAAACATCTCTCTGCAAACTAGACACAAGACAGTTTACAACAACAAAACAAAATAGTACAATAATAAAAAATATAAGATACAATTTAAAAATAAGAAAAGTTGGTAACTCCCAAGTTAGATTATTGCAATGCACTCTATGTGGGGTTGCCTTTGAAGATGCTTCAGAAGTTGCAGCTCATGCAAAATGCAGTGCCCAGACTGATAACAGGCACTGGAAGGTCTGAAGATATAGGACCAACTCTGGCCCTCTGGTTGCCTGTATGTTTCTAAATCCAGTTCAAGGTGCTGATGTTAACTTATAAAGCCTTACATGGCTTAGGACTGCAATATCTGATGGAGTGTTTCTCTTGATATGAACCTACCCTTAGCATCTAAGGTCCTCTTCTGGGTGCCTCCTCCAAGAGAAGCTCAGAAAGTGGCAATGATGGAGAGGGCCCTCGGTGTTAGGTGGTGAGACTCTACACAACCTATCAGCCCTGTTTCCTGGGCCAGAACGCCCTTGGGAACGATGCTGAAGTCATTCCCAAGGGAATTCTGGCCCAAGACATGTGGACAGGAAAATTCCTCCTAACTTAATCTGCTGGGAAATTTTATTTTTATCACACCCCACCACAAAATGCAAATAACAACAACAACAACAACAACAAATCTGGGCTGAAATGTATACAGATTTAACCATTAAGATTTCCTTAATTGGGTGACAGTACACATAAACACATTAAAATATTATTTTTAAAGAAAGTAGGACCTGATATCAGCAACTTATTTGTCTCAGTGTACCATTCTAGGAATAGAATGGGAACGTTGGGAAATGCTGGAACGCTTCCCTAAGCCTGCCTTGAAGTGACCCTCTATTACCTTAGGGTCTATCTGGTTTAACTGAAATTCTAGGGTGGCCATATGAAAAGGAGGACAGGGCTCCTATATCTTTAACTGTTAGCCAGAAAAGGGAATTTCAGCAGGTGTCATTTGTATGCATGTGGCACCTGGTGAAATTTGTTCTTCAGGAACCTGCCCTCTTTTGTATCTGGTCACTCTAGTATAGCTCCTGCAGCTTTAACTGTTGTGATGAAGAGGGAATTTCATCAGATGCTGCATGCATAAAAATGACACCTGCTGAATTTCCCTTTTCTAACTAACTGTTAAAAATACAGGAGCCTTGTCCTCCTTTTCATATGGCCACCCTAAAATGTAGGGCTCTTTGGAAGAATCTACTCTGCCTCCTATGGAAGATCCTACTGTCTCGATTATTATTATTATTATTATTTATTTATATAGCACCATCAATGTACATGGTGCTGTACAGAGTAAAACAGTAAATAGCAAGACTCTGCCGCATAGGCTTACAATCTAATAAAATCATAGTAAAACAATAAGGAGGGGAAGAGAATGCCAACAGGTACAGGGAAGGGTAAGCAGGCACAGGGTAGGGAAAAACTAACAGTAGAAAGTAACAGTAGAAGTCTGCACAACATCAAGTTTTAAAAGCTTTAGGAAAAAGAAAAGTTTTTAGTTGAGCTTTAAAAGCTGTGGTTGAACTTGTAGTTCTCAAATGTTCTGGAAGAGCGTTCCAGGCATAAGGGGCAGCAGACGAAAATGGACGAAGCCGAGCAAGGGAAGTAGAGGCCCTTGGGCAGGCGAGAAACATGGCATCAGAGGAGCGAAGAGCACGAGCGGGGCAATAGTGTGAGATGAGAGAGGAGAGATAGGAAGGAGCTAGACCGTGAAAAGCTTTGAAGGTTAACAGGAGAAGTTTATATTGGATTCTGAAGTGAATTGGAAGCCAATGAAGAGATTTCAGAAGCGGAGTAACATGGTCGGAGCGGCGTGCTAAGAAGATGATCTTTGCAGCAGAGTGGTGAACAGAAACCAATGGGCTGATGTGAGAAGAAGGAAGGCCAGAGAGAAGAAGGTTGCAGTAGTCCAACCGTGAAATAACCAGTGCATGAACAAGCATCTTGGCAGAAGAGACAGACAAAAATGATCGAATCCTGGCAATATTATACAGGAAAAATCGACAAGATTTAGCTACTGCCTCAATATGAGGAATAAATAGTCACATAGATTGTGACTAGCAAGTTCACCACCACCTGTGAAAGACTGGAAACTTTATATTACTCCACCTACCTAACCCAATTGCACCAATAATCCTATGTAATAACGTTATCAGCTTTCATTATACTTTAAAGAGGCCATCTAATTCTTAACAAACTCTTATTACCCTTATCACACAATCAGTAGCAGGTTTCAGGCTATAGACATAGAGTGAACAATAAGAAATATATTGTTTATTTAAGAACAATTGATTTCATTTGAGATGTTTATTCATTTAGTCATTTAGAAATTAAACTTTACTTGTTTTTTGCTTAAAAGGTTGCTGTTCCTTTAAGCAAACAGCTATTACCTGAATTAATGAAAACAATTGCCAATTTCCCATTTCCTACTTCCACCTGAGTTAGCCTCACAGAACATCTCAGAGGTGAAGTCACAGTTTTAGTCACAGCTTCCTGAGACTCAAGAACTTCATCTGGAAATCTGGATCAGGTTCACCTGGACTCTTCTTTTTGGTCCTGGACTCAGTGGCAGAGACACGGCACAGAAAAAGTATTTCAGTTGTCTTCTCCCAACGGCTCACTACTTCATGTAAGGATGTGTGAATCAGCAAAAGCTGAACTCAAAATGTTCAAAAATCTCAAAATTCCAGCTCAAAGCTTGTTTCAAATCATGCCTGTTTCTGATATCTGGGAGTGGGTGGTGGTGGTGGTAGGTGTTTCTGAGCAGGATTTTTTTTTAAGTTACATTTATGTGCATTTTTAAAAACATGCACATCCTTCCTTCATTGAGTAAAGTGTGTTTGTCCAGTTTTTTTTTTTGCTATTTGGATTTTTCAAATGTATACATTTGTCAAAGACTGTTGTCATCTGTGAATTCCATCACAAGCTCAGTGACGTGTGGATTTTGACCACAACATTGCAACAGAGTTTGTGTTTAGGTCTGGGAGGCGAGAAATGGGTAAATCAGTGAAAAATAAACTGAAACGGATTTCTTATACATCCTTAGCTTCCTGAGACCAGTTAGTGTGGAAATTAGAAGATTTTCAAAAGGCAGCAGGTCAAAACGTCCTACCTTGTTGGCATATTTTTTTGTCAGATCAGTTACAGGGCGAGTGAATTTATGAATGGAATTTCTTCAACCCATCAGTACATATATTTGAAGAGGAGACTATCCTGAAAGACAACTGAATGTTTGGGAGGAATTCTTCAACAATGGAAGGTCTACACTAAGTTTTGTAGGCTGAAGTTCTGCTGCAACTTCCAGAGATATCCTAGAAAAATTGCTTAAAATATTCATTAAGAAGGAGATTGACTACTTTCCTTATGTATGAACCCCAGTTTGCAAATGCAACAAAAACACTTTAAAGAGGAAATATCAAGGTGATTAATTAATTTCTCAGGTGATTAAAACCAATTCATCTTTGACCTTGTGCCTTACAGAGCTACCCAAGGAAAATTATAATCACCTATAATAGCAGCATTTTCTGATATGCATCAATTCTTAATTATCAAGGTGAGATGGTCATATTTAATTAGGTGTTCAATCAGAAATGCACACGCATTTCTAAATGTTAGTGTTCCCCAAAAATCCGTAGCTAAGGATGATAATTTATCACTTTGTTTTCTTTATTGCTTTTTTCTTCCCCACCATTAAAATACATGTCACAGGACTACAATTTAGACCTGCAAGATGGTTCCACTAAGATGAGCAATTAGATAATCATGTTCTACACATCCATATATTAATTGAGCAAATAATGAGGATTCTAAGTCATCCTTTGCCCCGACAGTGGATTGATTGAATGTCATTGACTGAGGTAGTTGGAAAAATCAGCAACCACAGACATACAGAATGGTAGTTCTGGAAGTCATCTGAACCAAGTGCTGGTTATGGGGTTGCATCCTCTTTAATCTTCATTTATGAAGCTGATAATGTGATGCGTAGCGATTTAGATATCTTTTTATTTACTATTATCCTGCCTTCTGCCGAAGGTCTCAAGGTGGTTTACAACTGAAAACAATGGATTACTATCTAAGACACACTATAAAACAAGAGAAAGAAGGAATGGGGAGGGAAGAGGAAAACAAAAGGCAGTCCACTTGAGCTCAAGAGGACACCAACCCATGTAGAAACATAACTTATGGTCTGTGAAAAAGTTATTTTCTATAATATACAAGACATTTTAGTTTGAATAGAAAGAGATAGCACAGATAAAAAAACAAATACTGAAACAAAAAGTGAGCTTCTACATTCTGGAAGCCTGCAGAGGGCACAAGTTCGCAGTCTTCAACATTTGTCAGATGAATTATAAACACTAGCTTGACATTACTTAGAAGGAAAAAAAATTCTCACAATAGAATAAGAGGATAAGAGAAACATGACAAAAACCCACTTCCATGGAATCTGCAATGGGCGGACACCATGAACAAATTGTAGAAAGTATGTAATTTACTAAAGTGTTATTTACTGTCACCTAAAACACAAATATGTATTTGTGTGAACACCACAAATATTGTTATTTTTCAGTGTCATATAAACTTGCCCAGAAATATTAGAGGCAGTAAGCCTATATACACTAGTTGCTGTGAAACATGGGCAGGAGGGTGCTGCTGCAGCAGTGTCCTGCTTGTGGGTTCCTGATCAACAGCTGGTTGGCCAGTGTGTGAACAGAGTGCTGGACCAGATGGACCCTTGGTCAGCATGGGTCTTCTTATGTTCTTATATACTTTTCCAGTATATTCTAGCGAAACTCTTACTTCTAATAAAATCGACTAAGTGGGGTAATCTACTAGGCTAATAGGTTTATTTTAGATGGGCAGATCTGTCAGATCCTTCTCCTTTTCCCACCTCCATATCCATACCATTTTTGTTTGTATAAAAAAAATCTGTTTACTTCTGTGCAGAGACAACAATGGAGACAACAATGAACACATTGTGTCACTAGCATGTTTGTTTACATTTTTAAAGTATATGCAGTGAGTTTTGCACATTTCTCAAATGTGCACATGTTGTCGAGCACATTTTTTGTCTTTCGCAGAAGGGATCGCAAGCCCAGAGATGTATGGATTTCCAACCACAAATTCCATTCAGTTCTGCATTCAGTTCCAGGAGAAGAGGATCAGGTAAATCAATTTTAAAAAACTTGTTTAACCAAATTTCTCACTCATTCCTCTGTTGAAGATATGTTCTAGTATTTGTTAGTGCCACTTCAAAATATTCAGCCAAGACAGATTTAACAGGTTTTGTGGTGGAGGTGCAGTGGAAATGTTAAAACATCTTCATCTGGCCTTAAATACGGGTTTGCGATAGGGGCTTTTTTCTCTCCCCCTTTGTTAATCCACCTTTTCAAAGCCTTGTTCTTTGTAGGCAATGGGGGCAGCCATTTTTTTAAAACCAAGAATACCCTTGGGAATTAAGCTATGTCATGACGTAACATTGTTCCCATGAGCATTTTGTCCCAGGAATGTAACAAGGTATTATTATTATTATTATTATTATTATTATTATTATTATTATTATTATTTGAAAAGGAAGAAAAAACCCTGCAACGTTGTATTTAATGTACAATGAAAATTTCTTTAAATTCCCCTGTCATAAAATTTCCCCCTGATGTTGATGGGGGTTGAATAAGCCCAATACATATTTAGGTATATAGCAGCAACTGGTGCTTGAGACAATTGTTTCTGTACCTATAAATAGCACAGCGTGTGAATATGCTACTAAGTCGTTCCTAATCCATCTCTGCAGTTCGGTTATTGAATTATTAGGGGAAGTTTTCATAACATAGCATAATGAGTTGAGAACCTTTGCAAACATCTGGTTCCGAATAAGCTGTAAAGAAGCCTGTTGAGAAAGGGGAATTGATTGCTCAAGGCCCCCTAAAAACCTGCTCCAAGTATAATCACAGGATTAGTATCTCTTCTTTACTATTATTCAACTAATACAGAGATATGAATGATTGAAAGATGAGATAGAAGAAAATGGCTCAGAGGCAGTGAAGTGACAGGTAAGATGAAATACATATAATGGATGACTGAATTTAGAATCACTATCTTTTCACCAGGTGGTTTACAGCAGATATATTAGTAGAAACAGTGAACAAGTTAAACTAAGACATGCCTAATCACATGAATATTTCCCAAACCACTATGCGTCACCGTGCCAGTACGGGATTTTTTTCCCCACTTGTACCAATCATTATGGATGGGTGATGACAATTTTGTTTCAGACCATTTCTGAAAAGGATTTACCAATATTTACATACTTCTTCATAAGAAATTGAATTTTTTAATATAAATTGAATGTAGGAGAAACTGAATCTGATTTAAAAGTCTGGGTTTGAATCAATGTGAATTCAGCCATGTTAGTGCTGGTTTTGGGTGGCCACAGCATTTTTTCTGACAAGCTCCTTTAGCAACTATATGGCATGGAGAAACAAAGTGTTCCTCTCTGTGCTGGGAATAGCTGTACCTATTGAATTTGGCTGATGCAGATGTGTGGGAACTTTTTTTCAGTTCATTTTTGATAAGAATTCACCAAAATCCACAAACCTCTTCATATTTGGGCAGAAAGAACTTGAGATTTGAAAAACGTGAATGTGGGATCAAAACTGACAGATTTGTCCATTTTTATCATTCAACTTATGGTTTCTGAATGACGCATACTTCTGACTTCTCTTTTACTGCACAGCTGCTCAGAAAACTCAAAGAAGATTCCACAAGAAGGAGAAGGCATCAGGAAATATTAGTATCCAAAGGTCCTACACTCACCTACATATATCGGTACTTTGATTTAATTTATTTATTTATTACGTTTTTATACCGCCCAATAGCCGAAGCTCTCTGGGCGGTTCACAAAAATTAAAACCATAATAAAAGAACCAACAGGTTAAAAGCACAAATACAAAATACAGTATAAAAAGCACAACCAGGATAAAAACACGCAGCAAAATTGATATAAGATTAAAATACAGAGTTAAAACAGTAAAATTTAAATTTAAGTTAAAATTAAGTGTTAAAATACTAAGTGAATAAAAAGGATTCACTCAGCACACAGCTGTCCTGCTTCAATCTCCAAAATTCCATTGAGTCTTACTTCTGATACAGCAACGGATGTACTGTGAGTAGGATTACACTGGATCAGTTTCAGTTGGTGAGTACTGATGATGTGGACAAGCTGCTTAGACAAGTAAGGAAGACAACTTGTCCTCTTGATCCCTGTCCTTCTTGGCTGGTCGCACAGGGAAGAGATGCAGTTAGACTACAACTACAACATATTATTAATGCATCTCTGAGGGAGGGGAGTTTTCCACCATGTTTAAAAGAAGCAGTGGTACGACCGCTTCTAAAAAAGCCCTCCCTGGACCTTAATAATTACAGACCAGTATCAAATCTTCCATTTTTGGGCAAGGTGATTGAGGGCAGTTGCCTTCCAACTCCAAGCAGTCTTGGATGATACAGATTTTCTAGATCCATTTCAAACTGGCTTTAGGGCAGGATACACAGTTGAGACAGCTATGGTCGCCTTAGTGGATGGTCTCCTCATGAGTATTGATAGGGGGAGTGTGTCCCTGCTGGTACTTTTGGACCTTTCAGCGGCTTTCGATACCATCGACCATGGTATCCTTCTGGAATGCCTGAGGGGTTTGGGAATCGGGGGCACTGTACTCCAGTGGTTCCGGTCCTACCTCTCAGGTAGATTCCAGTTGGTGATGCTTGGGGATAGTTGCTCCTCAAAAAAGGAGCTGTTGTATGGCGTACCACAAGGTGCCAAACTGTCCCCAATGCTGTTTAACATCTACATGAAACCGCTGGGAGAGATAATCCGGAGGCATGGGGCGGGGTGCTATCAGTATGCTGATGACACCCAAATATATTTCTCTATGCCTTCAAAAACAGCATCAGCTAAGGATAGTGTGTCTCCTCTGAATGAATGCTTGGAGGCGGTAATGGGCTGGATGAGGAAAAACAAACTGAAGCTGAATCCAGACAAAACAGAGGTGCTTGCTGTCAAGGGCTCTGACCTAGGTTTGGAGGTGTGTCAACCAGTTCTGGATGGGGCTACACTCCCCCTGAAAGACTGTGTTCACAGTTTGGGGGTGCTCCTGAATCCGTCGCTCCAAATGACAGCCCAGATAGATGCGACGGCCAGGAGTGCCTACTATCAACTTCGGCTGATACGCCAGCTGCGCCCCTTCTTAGAGTCAGAAGACCTAAAGACAGTAGTGCACACGCTGGTAACCTCAAGGCTTGACTTCTGCAATGCGCTCTACATAGGGCTACCATTGTACCTAGTTCAGAAACTTCAACTAGTTCAAAATATGGCAGCCAGGTTGGTCACCGGTACATCTAGGGGTGATCATATTACCCCAATATTAAAATCACTCCACTGGCTGCCAATTAGTTTCCAGGCAAAGTACAAAGTTTTGGTCATTACCTTTAAAGCCCTAAATGGTTTGGGTTCAGGTTACCTGCGGGATCACCTTCTCCCATATAGTCCACCCCACACACCCAGGTCCTCTAACTAGGCTGACATCAGTTTCCCAGAGCACCTTTTCTTCTGTCGCTCCCAGATTGTGGAATGGCCTGCTGGAGGAGATTCATAAAATTAACTCTCTGTGGGATTTTAAGGCAGCTTTAAAGACTAGCCTTTTCCAGCAGGCCTATCCAGATCTATGTAAAACCAAGAATTTTTAAGATGTATTGATTCCTGTTCGAATGTTGTTCCCCGCCTCGATCCAAAGGGAGAGGCGGGTAAGAAATTATTATTATTATTATTATTATTATTATTATTATTATTATTATTATTATTCAGGATGTCTCCAAAACAATACAGACCTCTTCCTAAACCACTTGATTAGCTAGTTCTTCCTTCTTTGTTTACTTGTACCAGAGTTCTGATGTTTGTTCCCTAGCTTTTAGAGGATATTACTTTAACCACCATGGCTCCTCTTTACCCTACCCCCTCCACTGCCAATAATAGTGACTGTAGAATGGTGAGAATCTTGAGAATTCTCAGCCCCTCCAAAAGAACTACATTCTCAGTTCTGGTAGTGAAAGGAAATGACAGTTAAAGTGGTTTACACTTGTAATGTGGATACATGGTACAAATAGTTTTCTTAAGATGGGTGGATGGGTGTTCAAACCTACCAACATTAATTCTGATTAGAAAATACTGTACTCCTGACTCTTTTTTTTCTCTTCAAAATCAGGAGTAGGATTTATTTTTAGGATAAACAACTTTTGGGTTATAGAGGGCTCATCTACACCAAGCAGGATATTCCACTATGAAAGCGGTATATAAAAGGCAGGAGCCACACCAAGGCCATAGCTAGACCTAAGGTTTATCCCTGGATCGTCCAGGGGTCAAACCTGTTCATCTAGGTGACACACAGGGGATCCAGTGCTCAGGCAGGGGTGAACCCTGGATGATCCCAGGATAAACCTTAGGTCTAGCTGTGGCCCAAGTAGCATATAGCAGTATGAAACTGGTATCTAGTATGTCTCAATGGGCCCCAACAGTTGTCAGTGCACAGTTGTCAGTGCAACAGTTGCCAGTACCGCTATGAAGCAGTAGTGTGGCTCCTGCCTTTTACATACCACTTTCATAGTGGAATATCCTGCTTGGTGTAGATGAGCCCAGACATAACTAAAGCTCTAATGTTCATATTTCCCAAACTTCTTACAATTTCCCCTTTCACACTCAGAAAGAGAAATACACAAAAAGAGAACAGGTTCACAGCCTCAACTGAAGGGCTCTGCAGAGACAGCCTTCTTCTCAAATGACCCTCTCTCCTAGGCACAGGAAATTGGGATCCCTATTCACTCAACCCAAGTCTGCCCCTGGACTTCCAGGGTTTTTCCAGCTCAGTCCTTCCTTTGGTGTCCGGAAGACCTCTCTCTAGGATTCAGAAAGCTAAGATCTTCATCTTGATTTCCAAGGTTTTCTCAGATTTCTCCCTAGTGATTCAGTATGTTTTAAAATCAGTATGAGAAGGGTTATATTAGGTTTTACAGAAGATTAGGAAAGGCACTCCGAACAGAATCTCACTCTGTTACTAGGATTTTCACAGATACTTTGGTCAGATAGATTTTTCTCATCAAATGCTGCAGTCCCTAAGAAAATAGCTTTGCTGCTATTCAAAGCATTCAGAGATTCTGTCTCTGTGAATCTTCATGACCTCATGCCTTTGTACATTAACCAAGGGTGAATGAGCTAGCAAAATGGAAAGACATCTTGCAACCAACTGAGGTAACCAAAGAGCTTTAGGTCATGAACTTTAACTACGGGGATCCCAAAATTTGCGACTCAATTCATTATTTCATCTAAATATTTCCAGCATGGTCTCTAAAAGAAATCATGCTGGAAATATTTCACATAAAAGGGGGATCCAATAAATAATTGACTATCTTATTCAATCTAAACCATCCTCCCTTCTATTTTAGAATTTTGGCCTATTTTTAATACCTCTTGAGACAGTGCTATTGTTTTCAAAAGAAAAAAATGCACAAAAATAGCATTCTTATACAATTGCAATTACTGTTCTGTGTTTTGCAGGTCATAGAAAATTTGATATTTCAACAATTATGTTTGCAATCCTACTTCTTCAAGGATGTATATATTTTTATACATACACATACTGACAATGCATATCTTTTAAATTATCACTTGGTTGGTCTCAGTGAAGTGAAATATATTTGGGGAAGGAATGGGAATGAAGTGTTGGATGAAACTCAGGCCACATTTATTCAATATTTAAGAGGTAAATCTGCAGAGGGTTGAGATAACTGTGTGGGAGACTAGTGTGTCCTTGATCTCATAGGCCTTAGCTAGACCAGGCTATATCCCAGGGCGAACCTGGGATCGTCCCTGTGCATCCACATGATGCACAGGGGATCCCGGGATCAGGGAGGGATCATCCCTCCCTTTCCCCAGGATACAGCTCTACCCTTTGAGCCCACTTTTTCCACAGTCTCGGGCTGAGCTCGAGACTGCAGAGTGTGCGGCCCATTTCCATGGGTTTACCCGGCTCTGCGCGATTACTTGCACGGAGCCGGGAGCTGCACCCATCAGGGGTAGGGTGGGGAGAGTGGGGAAAGTAGGTAAAATTAAAAAAAACCCTTACATTTGCGCATGAGCGTTCGTGCGCTCCATCTCCTTTAAGAAAATTTAAAAATGGTGGGCGTGACACCTCTCTTCCTGAAGTCATTGTGCCTTATGTGTAAACAAGGGCGAGATCTTGTGTTAATCGCAACACGAGGTCTGCCCTCCTCTCCCCCGGAACAAAAGGTAGGTCTAGCTAAGGCCACAGTCTGCAAGCCAAACCCAGAGTGAGCCAAATCCTGCTTCAAGAGAGAGTTGGGAAGTGGTCCCTACCCTTCCTTAAGACCACACCCAGATGATATGGATGATGGCCCATCCCAAGGCCACACAACTCCAGGCAGAAGAGCCAAGTTAGCTGCAAAGGCCATTTGTACCCTGCCATAAAGGGTACCCTCAATGGCAAATCTCAAGACTGGCCAATCATTATAAAGGTGCCTCAAGGTGCTCTCCAGTTCCTATGTGTACCTGCTGGCTCCTGTACAGCCCTTCCACAGGAGAGGGACAAGTGAATGTTTTGGTTGATCTCAGTGAAGTATACAGTATTTGTTCTAAACTCAACCTGGTGCATGTGCCTCCATGATGTTGAATAGGAAAGCCTGCTCTTCACTCTATTTTTGAGCTCCAAGACACACAGCCCAATCCTATTCATGTTTACACACCACTGATTCCAATGGAAATTCCAAGTAAGTACATAGATGACTGCAGAATGAGTTAGTCTAAGAAAATGCTTTTGTGCAAGTGTCTAGTGGCAATACAACACTAGCCACTTGCAAAAAGCATCTGTCAGGGATGCTTTAGGGTGGATTCCTGCATTGAGCAGGGGGTTGGACTCGATGGCATTGTAGGCCCCTTCCAACTCTTCTATTCCATGATTCTAAAAAATACCACTTATGCAATGGGTCTATTTATATAAGCAGTGTAACAAAAGGGAGGATACAAATAATTGTCTATTTGTATATATGCATGCATACATAAATAAATGCAAGATCGCCACTTATTTTCAGTGTAAGCAAAAATCACAACTTGAACATACACCACAAATGTTATTTATTTATTATTTATTTTATTTATTCATTAAAACATTTATATCCCACCCTATGTCACCAGGATCTTATTACATTTCTAATCTAGGCAATAATTAATATTTGCTGGGCGGAAATTAAACAGTTACATAGATTTGAGGCAATTTGCCCCCCTTCATTTTGCCACCCTATTCACAAGTGGCAAAATCTCAGTAATTTCACAGTAGGAGTGAGTTTTGGAGATGGTGGAATGAAATTTACCCTAAAGCTGGCTGGTGTTTTACATATTTCCCCCATGAATGCTCTTTGAACAGCACTAAAAATGATATACCAGATTTCCAAAGGGGCTCCGGGAAAATGGTGGCCAATGGGAAAAGCACAATCTTTGATGCAAAAAAAAGAAAAAAAGAAAAAAAGGGGGGGGAGGCAAAGGTGCAGTGAAAGAAGTCAGCTAATTTCCCCTGGAATGTCCCAATTCCAAATTTAGCTAAAGATGCTCAGAGAACATTCATCCCAGCCTTAGTTTCTGGCACATATTACCTGACAGAGTACCTTCTCCCTTACCAACCTGCCCGTCACTGAGGTCATAAGAAGGCATGCTCCTGGTGGTTCCACATGGACCTATGGCCCAAACGGAGTCTACCCAGAAGAAGAGCCTACAATGTTGTGGCCCCCATTCTTTGGAACTCCCTCCCCCTGGAAGTCAGGCAGGAGCCAACACTGTGGCTTCCACTGCCTCCTGAAAACAGCTCTATTCCAGGAAGTAGTCTTAACTGAGAGCCATGGTTTTTAATGTCATTCTGTATTTTTTTATATATAATCTTAACATGATGTTTCAATTTTTTACTATTTTACTTCTTACGTTCAGCAGTCCGGAATCTGTTTTAGATATGGAGCTGTATACATATTTTGAAAATAAATAAAATAAGTAAATAATTGTAGGACACAATTGATTCCTGTGGTTCAATTTCTGACACTGGAAATTTCAAATAACAACAATGACAATAATAACATGTGGATCACTGATACATGGAAATATTAAGAGGTGGATTCAAGTAACACTAATAGATGCAATTATCTTTTGTTACGGGAGAATAAACTGCAGTGTTGAGTATTTTCTTGCATTTCAAGGTTGAATGAATGAAATCCCATCATAATCTCCTTGAGCATTCTGTTAACTTTAATAGATTTAATTGAAATAAGTGGCTTGCAGAATGACAATTTCCAAAAATGTGGAATTCCAGTCAAAATGTACAAGTTTGGTAAATCAGGAAAGCGTCCAGGTAAGGGATTGTTAACTTATCAGAATCCACAAATTGTTAACTAATCCTTATTGCCTCCCCTAGTCAGTAACACAGAAGTGGCATGCCTGATCAACAAGGGTTAGAAGACACATGCAGGCACCTTGTTGAACATTGCCAGGTAGTGCTCAGGTCAGTACCTAGATGGGAAACTGCCAGGAACAGTAGGAGTTGATATTTATCCTGGATCAACTGCACTGGCAGCAGTGGTTTTGCCTGTCCCCTCTTTACCATGGCAGTCCCTTCAGCCCCCTGAAAATACTACAAAATGACTCCGGAGACAATGCTGAATGGAATGACCTGTGGGATGGCTGGGGATGGGGAGATTCTCCACCCCACAAATTAGGCAGAGGGGGCTTCTGTGAGCAGAGCCCTTCCTCTCACAGAAGGCAGATCCATGATCCAACCCTACATATTTTCCTTGTCTTTCCCAAAGGAAGTGTGGGATATAAGTGAAATAACTACAATAGGTTTGTTTGGATGAATGCTTCCATCCATGGAGGGCTTTTGATCTGGTGCAGCCAGTGGAATGGAGGCAGATAACATTTCCAAATTCTCTCTCCCCCTGCAGCCCCCAGCACTCCCGCACTTTTTCCCACACTCCCAACCCTCTGGAGCAGACTTTTAGAGTGGGGGAAGGGGGGACTGGCAAAATTTGCTTCCCCCTTCCATAGGCAGAAGTCAGCAGAACCCTAACTTACAGATGTTCTCGCCAGTGGGTGCAATGTCTGGATTGAATCTATAAAATATAGAGTGCAGACCACTATAATTCTATGCCTCTAGGAACTGGTACACATTGGCCTTCATCTAGGGTGACCATATTTGGGAAACCAAAAAAGAGGACACCTAGTGTGTGTGTGGGGAAGCAGCTTTCTGAGTCCTGCAGAAAGTACGTTATTCCCCCGCCACCTTAAAGAACCCGATTGGAGTAGAGGAGGGAAAAGGATTTCATTCTGCACCACCACCATCCACTCCAATTGGGGCCTTTTCTATAATGTCCACGAATGACCCACTTTCCCCTTTAAGAGCTCAATTGGAGCTTGGGGTGGGGGAATGATGTGCCTCAAGAAAGCATGTCATTCCCTCCTGCCATGCTAATGGCAGCCTTAAAGAGGAAGGTGTATCATTCCAGGACATTATTGAAAATTATAGAAAATCCCCCCTGACACCATGGAAAGAACAAAAACCAGGACAAATCAGGGGAAATCCTGACAGTTGGTCACCCTACTTCATCACAGTCATCCATGTAGGTACAACTTCCACATAGATCACCTGCTGCCATGCTCTCTAGGCATGTAGTGGGATTTACCCAAAGACATTTTCCATGCAAATCTACCAGGGAAGGGAGGGGGGAATCAAAATCCCACAAGCATTCATGTTGAAGAGTGTTCTGATTTCCTTGTGGAGGATGTTAATATGTGTCAATACTCCAAAGTTGAAACAAGAGACAGGAAATTTTCTATGTTCCCAATATGTTTAACTAATAATGTAAACGACACCCACGTAATCCACTAAAAACACTGTAATAGATTGGTAGGTCCCAAGCATCTATTTAGGAATAAGACTGTTTTAAACAGCTCTCACACAGCTTCATGAGTTATTAAAGCACTGCTAATTAAGACTAAGTACAGCATGGGCCACAGTGCTTGGAGGAAGGCACTAGATTTTAATGATACACCTGCCATGCCACCAATTGGTAATCAGGCAATTCATCAACTTGCTCTTTTTAAAACAGGCCACAAAACATACAAATAAGCCTGATAAGAACTAAACAAGAAGAAGAAGCACTGCAACATGAAGCAGAGCCTGGGGTTGGGGGTGGGAATCCATCACAGAGCCAGCTTCTTTGAAAATATATTTCCAATTATTCTGGTTGAGCAGGTACAACCATTCTCCACAACTGAGTATCCCCTGGAATAAAAAAGAGACCATACCCATACTTTTTCTGGAAGGGATGCATCATGTTTCAAGGAATAGAATAGAAAATCGTGGGGTGAAAGTGGGTGTTTCAGGAAGAGAGAGAGAAGCCCAACACATACATAGAATTACATGGCAAAAGATTCAGAATAATGGACCCAACTTCCATCCTCTCAAGAATAGCAAAGAAACAAACTACATTTTCCATTTAGCACACTTTCTGAATTCCATTAAAGGTGTTAAATGAACAGAGCAGTTTCAGGGTAACCGACAGTAAAATAAATGGATATGTCTACTTCATATAAGAAGGGTAGTGCTTTTTGTTGTATTTTTTAATTGAACACTTTGTTCTACTACTATTGCAATGCAGAATCGCTCACATACACTGCCCTGCTCCAACATGTTTTACTCTATGTATTCCAACCCCTATATTCCAACTTGGATGTCTCCACAGATTATTTTTAACCTAGAGTAGACAGACAGACAGACAGACAGACAGATGATTGGTAGATGGAATGATCTCATGCCTTTTTTAGCCTAGCAATTTTCAATCACTTTGTATTAAAATATTCAAAATATTCATGGCCAGTCCAAAGGGTTGCCAGCTTGTAACCTTGAGATTTTCTCTGTCTCGCTTTAAAATGTCCAGTTAAGTGGATTAAACTACAGCTGTGGCTTCTCCCAAATATCCCTTCCTGGGTCCTTGTCTCCACTTGTAGTACCAAGGTGTGACACAGGGATGGTATCGTGGTAATTGCTTACCCAAAAATTTAGCAGAGTGCGAATAGCAGCAGCAGCGTGGAGCTGGAAATGGTTTCAGCTTGGAGTTAGGAACAAAAAGAAGCACTCACGGTCTTTGGTCAGTAAGAAACTTTACTGACACTAAATAAATTACTTACAGAATAAATGTCATATATACAGTCCTTTCACCAACAGTACAGCAGTGTAGCAGCAGTAATATCAGCAGTATATCAGCAGTAATATCAGCAGTAAGAAGCCTTACAACATGGACTTCTTAAATACACTTTTCTCCTTGGCCCAATTAACCAATAGTCTCTTCATCTTGTACTTCTCGTACCGCACGTAGGCCAGGGAAGAATCTGCTTCATACTGGACTTCTCCTGGCAGAGACAATCTGGCCAAGGACATCTTTTTAACTCTTTAGAGTCCTTTTCCTTCTGTGGGTAAAAACCTAACCCCAACAGATGGAAGGAAAAGGAGACAGACCAACAGATGGTTAAATTGGTGGGAACAATTTCAACTGCTGTTGCCCTTCACACTTGGATACAGCAAATCTTCAAGTTGCAGCCTAGCAACCTCATCAGTAGCCTACTTAAGGTGATCACTGCATGGAGGGAACTCAAAATTTGTGGAAAGAGGTTTTTTTATGGCATGTTTTTAAGAACTTTGTGTTAACTCCAGCTTCTCCTGCCCCCCCCCTTTTGGACTTTTCTTTTTAAAAGAAGATTATTTATTTGTTTATTTAGTTAGCTTTGTACAAGGTTTCAAGATAACTTGTGCAACTTTTGTGAAAGCCATGGCTAGAATGTTCAGGAAAAGGCCTTCAAGAACTGAAAACCAAATCCTGGAATAAAGATTCTTGCTTTCCAGAATTTTGCTTTCCTTTTTATGTTCTCCTGGTACCCCAGCAGTCCAGAAACATTGTGTTTTATTCATGCTTGAATTCTATAACGCAAAACCCTTTCTTTTTAACTGTTCTGCCACATGGAAGATCCCACACTTGCAAAAAGAATTTACAGTGCACCGTACTGTGCTTGCCAACCATAGCTATAAATAAGCCCCCGCCCCTCTCTATTTCTTCAGAATTGTTTTATCTACTAAGAGAAAAAGGGGTGGGGTGAATAAAAACATTCACAATGCCAGCTTATTGAGTACCCAGTGTTGCAACTAATAGATCAGGAGCTTTGCATTACATTCCTGCCAAACTATGACAGTATTGAGGTGGTGTAGCTGGCAGTTAATAATGAGATTCGCAGTATTCGATGTTCCCTAGTTACAACGGCAGTGCATGTGCATTTTTTGGATCTCCCCCTTCTCTCTGTGTGTGGTGCTTTCCCACCAGGTAGAATAACATAGTGTCAGTGCTGGGGCATAATTGAATGCCTGAAGGATCAGGGGCCAATGTTTTAGGAAACTCCAGTAGCCATTACCTCAAGATTTAGGGTGTTTCTGAAAAATGGGGCTGTCCAATAGCCAAGTGATTCATTGGCTGGAATCCAAGCTGAGATCATCAGTCTAAGGGAGCAGGATGTCAGAAGGAGGTAAACTCGCAGAGAAAGCTACAGGCTTGAAGCAGACCGCAATAGACTGCCTTTGGCAGAAGATCCATATTTGACTTGGAAGCATTTTTAAATTAATTCATTCATTTCTACCCAAAATTATTTATTTAATTTGTATTTATTTATTTAATTTGTATTTATTTATTTAATTTGTATTTATTTATTTAATTTGTATTAAAAAATGGCACTCAAGAGGGGGCAAGCCAAACCAGAGAAAACCAGTGAGTTGTCTATGGCTGGAGTCATTTGGATCACAGTGGTAATTTGAACTGTTTTCTGTCGCCCTGTGTGGGCCATGCCCTCATGCTTATAATCTAGAAGTTGCAATATTTGCTTCAAAACTGAGTTGAGTCATCCATTCCCACTACGGTCCTACTTCAGATGTGTCCTACTTTACAGAGGGCAGTCCTCTACTTGAAAGGCTGTCAGAGGACAGAGGTTTGAAGGTGCCCCCTATTTGAAAGGCTGTCCAGTCCAAGTCTGGTTTAAGGATACGAGTAGGACCTTTTTAAATAATGCAGAAACCCAAAAGAAAAAGAGAAAGCTGAGAATCTTTTAGTTATTGTTTTATATTTCAATAGCTTGTGTTTTTCTTCAGGTCAGTCTAATTGGTTCCTGTTTTAGGGAGTATGTTTGTCAATTACAATGGACAATGTTATTAATTGTTTAAAAGCACATTCAGTGTTTCATTGTCATGGGTGTTGACTCTAGTTAGTACTTGTGTTTTGTAGCTCCTGAGGAAGGATTTTTTAACCGAAATACATAGAGCATACTGAAGAATTTATTAAAGATAAGATTATTATTTTTTACTAGCACCAGAGCAGGTCTCTCTTTCTGCATTTCTTTTGCAGTGCTTTTCCCCTCTGTTCTCCACTTAAGGATAAAGCACCAAAGGAAAGGAGAGCAGGGCCTTGGAGTTGCCCGTCAACAGCAGACTGAGCATGCAGAGAGATCACATGGTTACTATGGTATAATGTACTGTATTTCTAAATAAACTATAATAATTCTTTCTAAATCTGCTCCTATACTATAAATTAGTTTATGCAGCTTCTGTGCAAACCCATATCCCCTTTTCTTCTCTTTTTCGGTAACACATTTTCTTTTCTTTCTTTCTTTTTTTGGCTGGTTACTATAATAAGTGGTTACCATGATTTTCCAACTCACCGTCATCAATGAGTTGTAAATTCATAAGCAAACATTTATGAAGCTCAGATGATCTGAATCAGCTGCTCTTCCCCCCCCCCCCAAAAAAAGGCATTCCAGCAGGCAGGCATAAGCCTTTCTGGACAGCTATCTTGAGATATTATTTTGATGCACAGTAGTTTGAAATTGTATCTATTTTTATAGCACTAAGGAATAAGCCATTCTTGCTTTTATACATTGCTCTTTTTGATGTACTAAGCTTTGGAATAAGTGCGTTATCCATCATGGTGAAAGACAGATTAAAACAAATATTACCACCATCAAAGGAAGATGTGCTTTGATGGCTGAAACAGACAAAATAGCAGGCAGCATCTCTCAAAGAAATTAAGTCCTGAATCATATTCCTACAGGCCCAATTTGTGTTTTAAAGATGCTTTGGAAATGTCAGTTGGAAAATGACTAACTCAGGTTCTTTCATTTTTTATTTTTTTGATTAACAAAGTAAGGCATTTCCTCCAATTAGGAATTTACACGTTTTACCTGAAAACGGCGTGGGGGGGGGGATAGTTTATAGTGTGGTCGACAAATTGCTTAACCTACTGTGAAGTGTCATGTATATAACCATTTCTGTGGTGTAATGTTCTATAAATACTGTGTGTGGCCTCTAAGAGGCTATAATGTATCTGTGTAGGCCTCAGGCCTAGTGTTGTTGCTGTGTTGAAGCCCGTTTTAGTAGCTGCTTGGTGACATTCTGAAGTGGAAGAGAGAAAGAGACGATTTTTTGAATATTTATAGATGGAGCCTGGATCACATAAATTCAGTTCTGATAGACTGGTCATTCTAGATAGGTGGAAAAGACCAGTTGGAAAATAGGACTAGGAGAAAGCTGTAGAGAAAGTGAATAGCTGAGGCCTGAATATGATGCTGTTCCTTTTCTAGGGGGGGGGGGGGGAACCATACATAGCTGGTGAAGATCAGAAGTAGGGAGCAGGTGTCTGTGTTATGCCACAAGGTTGCTCTAAGATCTTGCCTGAAGTCTGCACAAGCTGGCTGAAAAATCCCTGATAAACTGTCCGAGCAGCCAGAAATACAACAGGAGGAGCTTGGGAGTCAGTGAAAGACTTACCCAAGAGTTGGACATGTTTGTGAATGTATTTGACTGGGGTGGGAGTTTAGGGAACTTGGCTTGAGGTAAAAGAAGCCCTTAAGAGGCTTGTAGTAGCAACAGTGTCTCTTGAGTCCTTATGAATTGCTAGTAAGCAGTCTTTTAAAACCCCAAAGTAAATACTAGTAATCCATTATGTATAAAATATCCCTTTAATAAATTAATGTCTCTAATTTTCAAAGACAATTTGTGGCAGAGGATAAGGTTCAGCTTGTGGAACTGTCAGTTATAGGGGCAGCGAGTTCCTTAGACCTTGCTATAGAAGCAAATCATCATCATCATCATCATCATCATCATCATCATCATCATCATCATCATCCATAGGTGGGGTTTCCCAGTTAAGTAGCAGTTTCCCTATAGGTAATGGCAGTGTTGGAGAGAAAATCCTCCACATTGCCATCATTGGGCACAGGGATGTATGGCTTTATTCAAGAAGTGAGGATTTGAGTCTTCTTATGTTACTCATTTCTTTTCTTTTTTTAAAAAAAGCAGTGTTTTGCTGCCAAAATTTGATGGTATGCTGCTATGGAGGTTAGGTAAACCCCAGCAGTAGTTAAAACAAACCAACTTGGGTGTGTGTATTTGTGTGTGTGTGTGTGCAAATGCACTTGGGGTGTGTTGCGGGGAGAATTGGCCCCTGCACTGCTTGAAGTTGCCCACCCTCGGCTAGAGCAACTTCCATAAGAGTGTAAACTTCCATAAGAGTGTAAAAAATTACACAATCTGGGAAGTATAGATCAGGGGGTACGGGGAGGCTTAAACAGATGTATAAAATTATGTATGCTGTGGAGAAAATGGACAGGGGAAAATGTCTCCCTCTGTCATCATGCTAGAACCCAGTGTCATCCAACGAAGCTGAGTGGTGAGCAATTCAGAAATGAAACGCTGCACATAATTAACCTATGGAAGTTGCCTACACAAGATAAAGGCCTTAGCTAGACGGGGCGAAATCCCGGGGCGATCCCTGGGATCGTCCCTGTGCATCCACATGAACACACAGGGGATCCTGGGATCTCACCCTCCACTTTAGGCTGAGTTTTTCTGTGGTCTCGGGCTCAGCTCAGCCTGAAACTACAGAACGTGTGGCCAGGGTTTGCGGTTTGTCCCGGCTCCTCGCGAGGATGCGGGACCCACGCACAGGATGCAGAGCTCCTCAGGAGCACTGCGTCCACCAGGGGTGGGGTGGGAGGAGCGGGGAATTTTTTTTAAAAAAAACAAAACAAAAAAAACCTTGGCTTTTGTGCATGACCGCTTTTGCGCATCTTCTTTTTAAAGAAAAAAACAAAACAAAATGGTGGGCACGATGCCTCTCCCTCTGAGGTCGTCGCGCTCCGCGTGTGAACAAAGGGGGAGATTTCACAATAAAAATATCGCGAGATCTTCACCCCTCCATCCCGCTAAACCAGTAGGACTTTAAGATCATCCACAGGGGTCCTTCTGCGTGAGCCCCTGCCGAAGGAAGTGAGGCAGGTGGCCACTAGGAGGAGGGCTTTCTCTGCTGTGGCACCCCGGCTGTGGAACGAGCTCCCCAGAGAGGTTAGCTTAGCGCCTACATTGTTTTCTTTTCGTTGCCAGCTGAAGACCTTTTTATTTTCTCAGTATATTAATACCTAATTTAACTTAAATTTAAACTCTGCTGTTTTAATTTCATATTTTAACCTATATCAATTTTGGCTGTGTGGTTTTATCCTGGTCGTGCTTTTTATATTGTATTTTGTATTTGAGTTTTTAAGTTGTTGGTTGTTTTATTATGCTCTTCATGGTTTTAATTTTTGTGAACCACCCAGAGAGCTTCAGCTATTGGGCGGTATAGAAATGAAATAAATACATAACATAAAATAAATAGGTCTAGCTAAAGCCATAGTGATGGCCACCAATTTGGATTAGACAAATTCATAGATGATAAGGCCACCAATGGCTAATAGTCATGATGCATAGATATTACTTCCATTATCCGAGATGTTATGTACCAGAATACAAGTAACTATGGAACACAAGTGGGAGAGTGCTATTGTGCTCATGTCCTTCTTGAGAGCTTCCAGTAGGCATCTGGTTGCCCACTGTGGGAACAGAATCCTGTACTAGGTGGGCCTTGAGTCTGATCTAGCAGGAGTCTTCTTATATTCCTAACTACACAAGAGGTGGGTGCAGCATAGACTGAACTGACCCTGACTGTGCGACATCCAACTCTGTTGTCTTCCAGCATATTTCTCTTTCTGTGCTCATCTGCTATGAGACCTCCTGTGCATAGATGGGGCAGTGCACTAGAAGCCTCACAGCAGGTGAGCGGAGGCATAGCACACTTTAGAGAGACCTTACCAAATGTAACACTAGGCATCTGTAATGGGCTCTGAGTTCATTTGAAATTGTTCCATCTTGTTTCATCTCATTCCATCTGAATAAAGTTTAAAATGGAATCTTTGAACGGACTCCTGTTCATTAAAACTTCCACTTTCTAAACACCACAGTACATTGCCAATGAATCTTTTCTTTTTTAAAACAATGACTTTAAGACTAAGAAAATGCTAATCTTCCACTAGCAGATTGACTCAAGATTACTTCACTGAAATTCTGGGGAAATAAGTACCTTCATCTCTGTGTTAATAAAAGGTCCTTTCTTAAAGGGAGAAAAAATCAAACTGTAACATGAAGCAAGAAGACTTTGACAAAACAATGTTCAAAATCTGAGAAATCTGATAGGAGATGTCAAGGTTTTAAAAAAGGAAGCAACAGTAGAATAATGGAGCTTTATCATGCAGAACTTTTGGAAGGAAAATGTCCTTTGCTACATCAAACAAAATGTGTTTATTTCCAACCAAATTAATTTCTTAAAACAGTAAATAAAAATAGTGTGAAACAACATTGTTGCTCTAACTAATAAATGTTCTCTTCAAGGGCACAAAATGTATCATGGCACACAGCTGCAGCCTACACAAAGAGATTAAGTTGTGTCTTAATATTTGTGGCCTCACCTTTACTGTTCTACTTAAAGTGTCACACTGTCTGTCTGGATGTTCCATGCTGATACATCTTTTACCTCTATCTGTATCCCAGGGAGAGTCACAAACAGAATTGAGGACTGTTCTCACTTTCAACTTACAGGAGGTAAAATCGCATGTCTCCTAACAGTAAAGCAGATCATCCCCCATGCTGATTGCTTTGAAAGTAAAATGGGGCCACCCACAAACAAACCAAAGGCTTTTGAGAACTCCATGGTATGGAGAAGTACATGACATTTACAATTTAATCCCCAAATTGATTGCTGGGCACTGTGCAGGAATGGCTCTCATCAACCATTTCCATTTGCATTCCCTCAGCTCTAGCCTGAGGCTTGCACACATGTTGGGATTCCCCACACACACACCCCGGAATGCCAAGTGAAGGCTGGGGTGGGGAAGAGCAAGTGAGGTGATATGATGAGGCTTGAGCAGAGGCAGAGGGAAGGAAACAGGACCATTTCTTTCCAGTGGGAGGGTGAACAGGGCTATTGCCTTGGGTGCCAAATTCTGGGGGCAGAAAATGGGGCAGTGGCCATGTGGCAGCTGGCGGTAACATTAGTCAGTGTCAGGAGCTGCAGCCACACACCCTTCTGTTGCCAGGAGCGATGAAGCAATGCTGGAGGGGTTCTTAGAGCAAGGCATTGGCCGGCCGGCCGGCCCTTCAGAGAGCTGAGCCAGCTGCTCTCTTGCTAAATAGTGGCCAGCACAGCTCTCTGGAATGTTACCTGCCCAACACCTAACTCTGAAAAGCCATCAGATCTAGGCAGGGTCTGGGAAGCCTCGTCCCTGCTAAGGCAAATTCTACAGCAGAAAACTTGTCACTGAGGCTTTCTATAGAATTCAGCTGGTGGCAGCCCAAATGCTTTGCTATGAGGGGTCCTTCCCCCTGACTTACCCTTGGGTTAATGGGGCCTTTACAGGGGGCGGGCGCAATTTTGGCAGCGAGGGCAGGTGGCTGCTGAGGTTTGCGGGAGGCTTACAAGTGCTTGGGTGCAGGTCCATGCACATGCAGAGTGCGCCTGACTGGATCAGTTGTGGGAGGCTGCAGGACTTCTGGGACCAGTCAGGCGCTTGCGGCATCTCTATTCAGTACAGAGCCAAATCTCTGACCAAGGCTTTTGATTGGGAAATTCAAAGGTGCCCCTGTCGGTTAATTGTCTGGGTCCTGGTGATAAGCAGGCAACTACATGGTTCAAGAGTGCAGAACCCATGACCCAGGCCACCTGGGGTCCCAATCCAGTCTTTCCAGGCTCCCTGGATGGCCACAACCTCTTTCCCATCCCCAGCTTCTTTCCACTGACCACTACTACTCATTTTCTAGTTTCCAGGCTTCTCTGCATCTTTCCCCATTCTAAAAGGTTGAAATGCTTTAGCTACTAATACTCTTTAAATTAAAATATGCTGGTGGCCCCACCTCTTTTGCCTTTGGCCCTGGGCATTTTGTCTCCAGCCTTGCTCACCACTGGAATGGATCATCTGAGAGCATCTGCGAAATGGAATTTGTCTATTTGACTGAAAGAGCTTTAATAGCCCTGCCATAGTTACAGGGAACAACTCCCTTTAAGCAATGGAGGAAACACATACACACTGTGACTCCTGTGCTCTATGGCCATCCAGAGCCTTAATGACAATCCAGGCATCTATGCTGCTGCTTCCAGAACCAAACAGATACATCATATATTCTTACATGTTTAAAAAAGGAAGCTTTTCTGATTGGAGTGCGTGTGTGTGTGTGTGCGTGGAGAGAGAAGGTTAACACATGCAGCTTTGAAACCCAGTGAAGTATAGACTACGGATGGTATGTTAAGTCAGCATAAAGCAAGACAAGAGTAGGCCTTGTAAATGTATAATAGTGGGAGAGGACACTAATTCAGTGCCCTTTAGGGTACAGGGTTGTTTTTAAAGAATAACTTATAAGTTTATACATATTGTAGTGAATTTGATTTTGGAAGAACTGACAAGGAGTCAGCTGTTTGAACTGACACAGAGTCCTATGTGCTATTTGAATGTATAAAGATCTGTGTAGCTTAACATACTGAATAAATTTTAGCTGACTTTAGCCAACCATGAAGGCCTCAAATGTTTAACAGGCCTTTCACACACCTTAATTGGTACCAAGCAAGTACAGCTCCATATGTCAACAATTATACATCTGCTACCCTTTGCCCAGTTATCTCATCCTTCCAAGATAAGGATGTTGTTCTTCTCTCCCATGAGAAGCAAAAGAGAGCCCTTCTCCTTCTTTGGAGAATGGGGAGAGGTATTGGCTGTCAGCTCCTGAGTTTAGAGAAATAACCCTATAAAATCCATCAGGCTGGCTTTGCTTTTTGGTCTCACTCCAAGGGGTAATACACATACTACCAGTTTAGAGAACTTTTGCTCGTCCTAGATGGAGACTCAGATAGACACTCAGCTATGACAGCTTCATTGGCTGATGAGAGAAGTGAGCTTTCTGTGCTTATTTTTTTCTGCATCCATTTTTTAACATTAAACTGTCATCTTTCTGCAGAAGTGGCTTTGTTTCATTTTGATAATCCAAATAATATATTTTGACTGAGACCTGACAGAATCAGGGCCTCCAGATCAATACATATTTGTTTACAAAATGTTGTAGAATATGAAATTGAAGTCAGGTGTTAAAGCCACAGCTACCTGCTATAACTTTCATTCCACTTGAGAAATTGCTTTTAGTATTAAGTCTCACGCTCTGGCTAAATTTTAGGGTTTTACTCTTAGATAAACACTTCTGAATATACCAAAGAGCAGACACAAAAGCAAAAAGCAAAAACCAAAACACTTCCAGTTCTGAAGATGCAGCCACTTTCATTATAGAGTAGAAAAGAGTGTGATTATAGCACACTCATAACTCATTACAGTATTCTATTATAGGGTGTTGTAAGTGAAGGGAGGGATAAAGCTACTGAGTTCTTCCAGCACCTAAAGTCTTCTTTCTTGTGTTCGCAAAAAATTATGACTATACTTGTCTAGAAAATACCAGTGGGAAGGCCAATAGAATCCTGAGCCTGAACTACTCTTTTGCTCAGATAAACTATTAAAGGGAAAGTTTGGAAATTGAGTCAATGTAGCTTCACATATGCTCCTACTAAAAAATGTGAGATACACTCACATTCTCTCTCTCTGGCCTTAGCTAGACCTACCTGAGAGTCCAGGATGGAGGAGGGAAGATCTCACGTTGTGATTAACGCGAGATCCCTCCCCCGATTACACATGAAGTGTGATGACCTCAGTAAGAGAGGCGTCGCACCCGCCATTTCCCCCAGTTTTTAAAGGAGATGCAGTGCACGAACACTTGTGCGCTGAAGGTAAGTGGCTTTTTTATTTTAGTTACTTTCCCCGCTCCCCCCCTACTCCCGATGGGCACAGAGCTGGGTCAAACCACGGCAATGGGCCACACGTTCTGTGGTCTCAGGCTCAGCCCAAGACCGCGGAAAAAGCGGGCCCAAAGGGAAGGGCTCTATCCCGAGGCAATGTGCATTGCATCCACATGACGCACAGGGACGATACCTGGGTTCACCCCGTGATAAAGCCCAGTCTAGCTAAGGCCTCTCTCTCTCTCTCTCTCTCTCTCTCTCTCTCTCTTTCATGCACACACACAGCCTTAGTTGGTTATTATTTTCAATGATATTGTTTGGTAGACTTCCACCAGAATTAAATGTACAATTAAGACTTTATTCTCCACGAAAAAGGAGATAAAAGCTAGTGTAAGAAAGCCAATAATTTAATGCACACTGAGTTTTATTTATTTTATTTTTATTTTTTTACAAGCTCTCTGGGCGGTTTACAACAGTTAAAAATGGTAAAATGGCTCTCATGGGGAGAACTGCTAGAAAAGAAACTTCATTTAGGCAAGTCAAATGTAGGGGTAGAGCATTCTGAATTAGACAAACATCTTGACAAATATTTTAATTGCTTTCATGTTCCCATAGCTGGATACGGAGCAGCTCCTTAACAAAGGCTAGTTAATTTCACTACAAAAACAGTCACTAACATTTTTCTAAATCAGTTGCTTAGTTCATAATGGTCCCTTGCAGTGGGCATGAGTCACAAGATGGCTGATAGTGCTAGCTGTACTATTCTTCAACCAAACCCACCAAGCACAGCCAACTCTCATATCCAAACTTTTAAGATCAGTGTCACGTTGCTGCTCAGCTATACAGAACCTATAGGTAGAGCCCAGTTAAGCCAGAGTCTTAAGAGCATCTTTCAGTAAAGTTCTTCACAAAGGAAGGGGAAGAGCCTCCACCTCCTCTGAACACTCATCATAGGCTTCCTGATATCCCTCATGAGCCTTGATCATGATAACACAGATTAGGCGTTTGGAGCCTGCAGCTGCTCCCAAGTCCGTTTTGGAGGGGATATAAACATAGGGAAGGCTCCTATCTTCACACATGATGGGGATATGGCAATAAACATCAATTAGCTAGCATGTCTCCTGCATGAACTGTGATCCCCTTTTCGCCTTTGTTAATTAACTTCTGGACCTCTTTCACCCCACACCAGATTTGTTTAAGCTTTGATGCTTTCTTGATGCACTTGTAGAGCTTGCGGGAGGCCAGCGGCCACGCGATCATGTTCACGCTCTCCACCAGCTCGTGGTAGGACCGTTCCGGGGTCGCCTCGGGCTTGGGCGCTTCCCCCGATTCCTGGTGCTTGACTCAACCCATGGCTGCTGCAGCTGAATGAACACAGAGCCACACGCTTCGCCGCTGCGTTTTAAAAGAATTGTACATGGCAAGAGAAGAACTTGAAGCAGTCCCACCACTTTCCCTGAAAGCTTAGGAATATGATAGTATTTTGGTGCTTGTTTACCCTCTAATAGTGAGCTTGTCCATGCCTTATACAGCTGTCTCAAAAATAATTAAAGACAGGAAGATATATTTTATTTATTTTATTTATTTAAAGATTTTTATGCCGCCAATCAGCCAAAAAAGGCTCTCACGGCGGCTTACAAAAGTATTTCTTGACAGTCCCTGCCCACAGGCTTACAATCTATATGAAGGAAGCATGGAAGGCCAAGTAATCAATGAAGTATTGAATGCTTAAGTAATATACTCAATACATTCAAGCAGCAGTTATGTAAAATAATTTATAATCTGTATTCTGTGGAGTTCTTCATATAGAGAATAAACAAGAATTTTTGATATCTTGACATCCTACTTGTAGTTCATTCTGTGTTTCTAGTATGTTTCCTTTAATAAGAATAATTTCATAATGAGAATTCAGCAACCCCTTAGTTAAAATAAACTCAGTACACATTTAGAAAGAGTACCGACACAAGGAGCTGTTAGTTTTGCCACACTCAATGAAATTCAATAGGGAATAGATATAGGGTCTATGATCCATGCATTGGAAAATGTCCTCTGGGTTACTTGCAGTGCAATCCTACACATGTCTACTCAGAAATAAGCCCCACTGAATTCAAAGGTAAGTGTACAGGATTTTAGTCTTAGTAAGGCTTACTGCCAAATCCTATGCATGTTTACTCAGAAGTAGATGTTATGTGTTACATAGACCAAAACAGTACCAAAACCTGATACTGCTTTGGTCTGAATGGCATGCTCCAGAATTTGTCTGAACAACTGTCAATCTGCTAGTAACCTCTTTATTTGCAATTTTGTGTTACGGTGATATTTTTCTTCTTGTAAAATGCTTCTGTTTTGTTTTTGTGATGCTGCTGCTGCTGATCTGCATTGAGTGGCTTGGGAATATTGTGGCATATAAATTTCCTAAAATAAATAAATAAGGAGCAGTGATTTCCCCCTCCAGTGTTCTCCAAAGTTGTTCACAATTGCTGACCCATTTCCAAATATTCCTGAAGGGAGTTGGCCTTTCACTATCATCAACTGGTTATTTTCTTAATATCACAATTACTATTCTCTGTTATTCAAATAGCTCCTAGGGCCATTCAAATAGCTCCAAGGGCCATCCAGGTTTGGTCCAGTTTGCTGTGGGTTCTTAAACAAGAAACCACCATTGAACCCCTTTACATCAGAGTGTCAAATTGTAATTTTTCATCTACTACCTCCTGAGTTGTCCGGGTGAGAGGCACATTGCAAAGAAGTAACTGGCAGACAAGAACAGAATAAGCGCCACACTGGATCATATATGGCCAACCAAAGCCTCTTGGAAGTCCATAATAGCTCTCTCCCAGTGTTGTTCCCCAGCAAGAGGTATTTGGAGGCATGCTGCCTGTGATCCTCATCCTGAAGATCACCTATTGCCATCATGACATAAAACAGCAACTGTGAAGCCAAGGGAAAACTTGTTCCTTTTAATTTCGTTCTTTCTCCAATTGAAAGGCAGCTTCCCATAGCAGGCATCTCCATTGGAAGTTGTCAAATGCAAATGCTGCCTTCAGCACCATTCCCAATGGAAAGGCAGGATATACATTTCATAAAGAAAGGAACACCACAAAACAAACGCAAACCCACCCACTCTACATACTTCTCCTTCCCACCCTTTCAGAGATGCCTTTCAGTTAAAAGGTGTGGGGCTGGGCTGGGATAATTACATTTGATGCCAAACCCTAATATCTGGTCCCCTCCTGTATCTGAAGGCCGAGGACCAACTGGTCCATGATACAGAGAATTTTGGGGCTAATATTGCTGCAAGGAAAAGCTTGTTGGAAAAC
The DNA here is from genome assembly GCF_023053635.1 of Elgaria multicarinata webbii. NCBI lineage: Eukaryota > Metazoa > Chordata > Lepidosauria > Squamata > Anguidae > Elgaria > Elgaria multicarinata. The sequence goes on from NC_086171.1 coordinate 186,297,717, forward strand.
CAAGAATTATGATAACCCAATAAACGAGTTTTTATTCCCATGGAAATATGAATGAAATTATACTTGACTTTGAAAGTACTAAACATGCTGTCCTACTGAAGTTTTAACTTGTTTGCATCTAACCAAATGCATGTACAACAGTTTTAATTTCATATTATGGTGCCTGAAGCTAAATGCCAGAAACTAGATGTATCACTTATTTGCTTGTCTTTCTTGTTGAGAGATATGCAATACTGGGGCAAATCCTTGGTTAGGAAATCTATGAAATTTCCGTATGGCAGCATACTATTCAGATTAGTTACCAATGTATTTTTTTAGGTTAATACTCCCCCTGCTGATGACAAACTCACAATTCAAACACTTATTGCATACATACACACACACACACACACACACACACACATATATATATATATATATATATATATATATATATATATATATATATATATATCACAATAGCTGAAGCTACAGAAGTCATGTTCTGAAAAGGCTATATTTTCTTGGGTAAAATAAAATAACTTCAAGTGGATTTAAAAGAGTTTTGACATGGTTAGGTAAATTTCTTAGGAGTGTGCGCACATCCCTAAATTTCTGGAGTAATTGCAAGAATGAAAACAGGTTTCCTTTTCATATTCTTGCATTTGTATTGTACTTTTCCTGAAATTTCATATTTAAAACTCTAACGCATTTTCAGATTTGAATGAAGTCAGCGCACAAATTATTAAATTCTATTGCAATATTGACCAAATATCCACACATTAGCTATCAAAATTCTCCAAGGAGAGTACTTGGGTAGGTGGGGAGGGGAAGGGGCAGTTAAGATGATTTAAACTATAATTCCAACCTTCAGCTCAGTTTTAAGCAAACTTTGTGTCCCAAATATATATTTTTTAAATGTGACATCATGTACAAAACAATAACACTACCTAGTTATATGTAATTATTTTCACAGGAATAAATACTTAAAACAACAAGAAGTATAGTATACTAGAATGTACTCTGATAAAGAGAACAAAAATGTTGGCTACATGGACCTAATAAATGCAGTAAAACCTCCTCACTTTTTAAACAGCAAATTTAGCATGTATTGTTTTCAGCCCACCGCCCACTCTTATCTAGTGGGTCTCTTCATCCTGGGCATTGCATGCAGGAGACAATGAAGCAAAACAGCACTTTCTTCATCACAGACCCAAAGCAACAGATGGAACAATTAGCTCCCTGCCCTACAACACTGTTGTTTTTCAAAGCAAGGGTGCCAAGGAAGATAATTGCTTTTACTGTTCTCTTGGAACATGCTGTATTGTTTGCTGACAGCCTCTTCTACGCAGAGCACACTCCATAGAGCCCTGGGCGGTAAAGCTCATGTGTGCATTTCAGATTTCTTTTCTAATTTAAGTACTTGGGATATTTCAGTTCCAGGATGGCATCCAATCTTGGCATTATTTTTTTTACAGCCATGTTCATTTGAAAGTTTGCCTGAAAGGCATCAAGGTCGCAGAGTAGCAAGACACTACCTTTTCCTGTCCTTTGTTTTCAAAGATACTAAGGGAAAGAAAGGGAAACATGCATTTTGATGTTATGAAAAACAAAGTCGTATCTGAAATGAAGGGCTTGTACTAATGACAATATGAGTCATGACTGTATGCTTCCCCACCCCCAGTGTTATCATCAATACAATCTTATATACGTCAAGGGTAATGTGAGCTGAATAGTTAATGAGCTATTGCACACTTTTACCATGCCTCATAGAGAATGGGCACATAAAATGTCCATAAAGAGAGAAACTAGGGATGGCTGAACGCCGAGTCCTCCCCCAAATGATTTGTGCAAAGACACAACCATAAATAGCACAATTTGTGTAAAAATGCAGGTGAAAATACCATTTAGGCCTGCATTTTTGCCCAAATTGTGCTTTTTATGGCTGCAATTTTGCTCAAATTGTGTTTCCTAGTATTCCCAAAAATGTGGTGTGCAAATCAAGCGGGAAACCACAAAAAAAAAAAAATGGGAATCCACGAGCTTTCCCAACTTCGTGTGTACCAAGTTGAACCATATCAGGGCTCTTCAAGCTGGCGTCTAAGGGGGCCAAGCTGGCAAAAACTCACCGAGCTCCACCCCTAAAATGGATCCCTCTGGCATCCCTAGAGAGAATTGTGCACACTTCCCAGTTAATATACATGCCTTGTATATTACATACATCAGGACTTGTAAAATCTGCATATCGCGACTGCATCTCGTATGTTATCTGGGCAATCTACTCATTCTCTGGTCAATATGCATTTGTTGTTGTTTATTCATTCAGGCGTTTCCGACTCTTCGTGACTTCATGGACCAGCCCACGCCAGAGCTTTCTGTCGGCTGTCACCACCCCCAGCTTCCCCAAGGTCAAGTCTGTCACCTCCAGAATATCATCCATCCATCTTGCCCTTGGTCGGCCCCTCTTCCTTTTGCCTTCCACTTTCCCTAGCATCAGCCTCTTCTCCAGGGTATCCTGTCTCAAGAAATACTTCTTTTGTTTTATCTCTACTTTGGAGATGAACAGCCCAATGCCCACAAGCCACATGCAGGGTGCTGTGTGGTTCTTGTTGTTGTTTACCCTCCTGCAGTGGGAGAAAAAGGGTGCAGTTGCAGTCTCCTTTTCCGGCTGATCAGTTGAGAGGCATGGCAAATGGGGACATCACAGTGGAGGAGGTTTAACTCTTCTGTACTCCTACAATCCTGATTAAAAAAAACCCTCAACACACATTGTTCAGCAGGGAACAGCTGAGCAGCATGGGAAAGGGATCTACGCCATAGATGAAGTTAATATGTATCTGCAGCCCACCCCCTTTTCCTCAGTGCTCAGCTGTTCCCCACTGTTCAACTATGTGGCTGGATAGATGAGAAGATGAATGGAGTTGGGTGGGGTGAATCCAGGGCTGGGTTCATAATCAGGGTTACATGCTAAACGACATGCTTAAGAACTTTTGGTTTTCTCCATTGTGGTCCTTCAGAATGATAAGAACAAGACTGAAATCCTATACACATTTACCTGGTGGTGAACCCCATTGAATTCAACGGGCCTTATGTCTAGATGAACATTAATAGGTTTACACAGTTAATCCTTCTTCCCTGCCCAAACCAGAGAATAACCATATGCAGAAGCAGATATGATGAAAAATTAAAGCAATACAACAATGGGGGGAGTTAATTTGGTATTCCATGCCACCAGATGCAGGCAAGCAGACTGGAATAACTGATGAGTTAAAACTGGAAGGCATATACTAAGTCTTTGCTGCAAAATCTGTTCAATCGCTTTAGGATTTTGTCTTTGATCATGAACAATCAGATCTGCCTGGGCGGCTGCTTAAAACACTAAGAATCAAAATTTACTTTTACAGAAACCTACAGCAGCATATGGTCCTGCAAGACACAAAGATAGCACTGCATGACAAGAAACCCCCAAAACTATGTTATTGCTCATCCATCTGCTTTACCAACCATCTCTACTTGTTTATCTATTTATTTGCATTAGGGATGAGAACCTCCAGTTCACAGCCCCTTCACTCTTCCCAACTGTTCCTCAGGGGCACTTCAAACATATATGCATTTTATTTATTTAAGAAATCAGGACCCTCTTTTCTCCCCCTTCCCCATAAAGATAATACAAAAGCCCTTAAAAATATAAAAAGCATAAAAACAATAATTCAAACAAGTTTTGAAAAAGGAAACTAAAAGACACAGCCAAAATAAAAAGGCTGAAAACCAAAATGAACAGTCAATAAATAAAATTTAGCAACAGCAAAGTCTAATGTTTGCTTAAAAAGAAAGTTCTTCACTTGCTGGATAACACAGATAAAGAGGAAGATAACTTAACCACTTGGGGCAGAGAATTCCATGTAATAGGATATTGCCACTAAAAGTGTCATCAGACTGGGGGAAGCGAGAAATGCGTTTCCTTATGGTCGCTTTCCCCCCTGCTTCTGTCCCATGATACTTCCTCTTTCTTCACACAGGAGAAGAAAGAGGAAGTAAACAATGACCACATGGCACACACATTCAGTGGGTGTTTTTATTGCACAGCTTTTTCTGCACACAGCAGGAAATGGCACATTCCATTTTTAAAAAATTCGGACTTAAAGAGGTCTATTTTGTAGTGGGAGGAAGGCAAGAAGGAGCGGGAGATGCATGGGAGGCGGATGTCATCATCAAAAGGACTTGCGAACATCTGTAAGTGGGGAGTAATGAGCGTGCAGTAAAACGCTCATCTGATGACACTCTAAGAAAGCCCTCACATGTTTTGCCCCCAACCATACCTCTGAAGGCCATGGCATATGCAAGGAAGAACTCATTTATACCATAACATATGTTTGACATGCAAGGCCCTTCCAGTTATGAAAGTGTGAAAGCCTCACGTAGACCAACTTGTGTGTGTGTGTGTGTATTTCACAGCACATGCATTAGTTATATATACAATGCAAAATGATTGAAAATCATGCCATCCCAGCCTATATCTGCAGTAAAATACTATGTGGCAATACTCACATGTAATGGGCTACGTATCGACTTCATACTATTTCCAATATGAAAATATTTTCCTCTTAGAAATGTATAATTTGTACAGCAGACTACACTTTATTTATGTGAAACTTCAGGCAGACTCTAAAAACTATTAGATCAAAAACAGGATATGTACAAAGCTTTATTCATTATCTATGATTCCTTCTAATTTCTGAAGGGAAGATTCCCTAAAAGAAAGGCTGCTGGATATTTTGCATATAGATATGCTCACTCCATACAATTTTGACACAATCATGACAGTTGGGGCTTCCAATGGGGAAATTATTCATCTTTAAATTTTGAGACAGTCTATGAATTTCAGGTTTTGATGAAATTTGGGTGAGATGTTACTACCCTGCTTTAACTACTGTTCCTTGTTTCCCATGATATCAGTTGTTGCTCCCAATATTAGGGATGTGCGAATTGGCAAAACCCAAGCTCATAGAGGATTCACTAACTCAACCTTGACATTCGGTCCGACTCGCACCCATATTAGTTTGCAAGCATTATTTTTCTTTTTATGCAAAAAATGATGCACATTGTCATGCACATTTTCCAGAATGTATACATCAGTTGTGCAATTTCTGGAATGTATGCATTTGCTCCCATTGATTAAAGTGTGTTTGTGCATATTTCTGCATAAGTATGCTTTTTTGACCAGGGTACATTCCACTCAAAAATGAATTGAAACGAATTTCCCATACATCCCTAGCTCCCATACCTCTGGCCATTGTCCCAACATTACAGTTGACCACTATGTAGAACATACTATAGTGGTCCAATTTCAAAGTAACCAAGACATGCATGCTCATTGATTATTATTATTATTTATTTATATAGCACCATCTATGTACATGGTGCTGTACAGCGTAAAACAGTAAATAGCAAGACCCTGCCGCATAGGCTTACATTCTATTAAAATCATAGTAGAGCGATAAGGAGGGGAAGATAATGCAAACAGGCACTGGGTAGGGTAAACAGGCACAGGGTAGGGTAAAACTAACAGTATAACAGTATAAAGTCCAAACAGCATCAAGTTTTAAAAGCTTTAGGAAAAAGAAAAGTTTTTAGCTGAGCTTTAAAAGCTGCAATCGAACTTGTGGATCTCAGATGTTCTGGAAGAGCGTTCCAGGCGTAAGGGGCAGCAGAAGAAAATGGACGAAGCCGAGCAAGGGAAGTAGAGACCCTTGGGCAGGTGAGAAGCATGGCATCAGAGGAGCGAAGAGCACGAGCGGGGCAATAGTGTGAGATGAGAGAGGAGAGATAGGAAGGAGCTAGACCGTGAAAAGCTTTGAAGGTCAACAGGAGAAGTTTATATTGGATTCTGAAGTGAATTGGAAGCCAATGAAGAGATTTCAGAAGTGGAGTAGCATGGTCAGAGCGGCGAGCCAAGAAGATGATCTTAGCGGCAGAGTGGTGGACAGAAACCAACGGACTGATGTGAGAAGAAGGAAGGCCAGAGAGAAGAAGGTTGCAGTAGTCCAACCGAGAAATAACCAGTGCATTAACAAGCATTTTGGCAGAAGAGACAGACAAAAATGATTGAATCCTGGCAATATTATACAGGAAAAAATGACAGGATTTAGCTACTGCCTCAATATGAGGAATAAAGGAGAGCGAGGACATGACAAGTCTCTATTCCTGGGAATATAATATTAGAGATTGCCTGGTTACTTTCCAACATAGCAGGATCAAGAGCGTTCTTTTCAACAAAGTACTTAGTATTACCGATCATATTTAGTTTCACGAGCACTGTAGTATGAGAACTACCATATTTGTCATGTTTCTTGTTTCATTACTGCATTATAGGAGAGGAGAATGAAAGAATGATTACAGCAGAAATGACCTACATTTCTTTAAATTCTCACAATTCCTAAAATTATATACTACTGCTCTTTAGCACACCAATGAGCTGCCTAAAGCACTAACTGGAGAGAAAGGAACTGTTATACTTATGGGAACTCCAATATTCCGCCCACCCCCCGGAAGTGAAGCATTATATTGTAGAAGGAGCAGAAAGTATCAGAGAGATACAGCAGTGGGGAGGGAGGGAGCAAGTTGCCAGGTAACGGAAAAATAATGTTGACCGTTGATATGATGGAAGGGGGAGTGAGGGAAGAGCAGAGAGAAGAAGGAGTCATGGCTGACTGAGAGAGGCATTAAACAAAGGGCAGGTCTGCACCAGCCCTATATCCTGGGGTCATCTCTGGATCATCCCTGTGTGTCCAAATGATGCACAGGGATCCCAAGGCCAACCTGGTATGACCAGGGACTTTCGCAGAGATATTTGGGACCGTGGAAAACCAGATTTTTTCTGTGGTCCCGGGACAATCCCAAGGAGTGCAAGCTGTGTGGCTGCTGTTCCTGGATTGTCCCTTCCTCCCCATGCGTAACAGGGCTCTTAAAATGGGCATAGAGCTGCGCGGGGGCAGTCCGTGCCCATCAGGGGTGTGGAGTGGGTTCGGGGTTGTTGTTGTTTTTAAAAAAACTTACTTTGCACTGGAGCGCAATGAGCTTCTGTTGTAGTTGAAAGAAAGAGAAATGGCAGCCATGACAACCTCTTTCCTTCCGGGATGTTGCATGGCTGTCAAGATGCTGGTGGAGGATCGCGGAAGCAGGTAAGTCCACAATCCTCGCATCTCCCACCCTCTACACCCTATGGTATACACATGCCCTTAGTCTTCAAGAGAGAAAGAAGAAAACAGATGAAGAAATAGAGACTAAGCACTTCAGGCAGCAGAAGGCCAAGAGTAGCAGATCTAACAAGAGAAAGAATAAAAGAAGCATCTGTTCCTGAGAGAATGAAGGATCTGTGTTGTGCTGACCAAAGAAGAAAACAGGACTTGGGGGGTTGTGTTTTCTGAAGGAACCTCTGGAGGTTGGGGAAAGGAGGTACAGGCCAGCAACGGACTTACTGTGTTACTGTTACCATTTGTTGAAACTGTTTTTGTTTAAATGCAGGAAGTGTTTCTTTACACATTGGTTTATAGGTTTTTGACTCCCCTTTCTTTCTTACTTGAATTCTGTATTTGCCTTTCTTTTAATTTATACATTTTGTGTTAATCTCACCCTGTTGCTTGGATCTAATTATATATCAAGGAACCTGTATATTCTCCGAACCACACATAAATACCCCAAAATATCAATCATTCAAAGATTTATTATAGTCATAGACAAGCATAAGGACAACTAATACCAATCAAATTCTCATTGCAGATATTTATTTATTTATTTGCAAAAAAAATCCAACTGCTCCATTATTTTCATAAATGAAACATCTGATTAGCTCATTCAAAGATTTCTTTAACCAATCAATTCAACCTGATCTCTTCATAAAATGGATATTATAAGACATGTATAACAGACTCAGCCTCTCTAATCCCACAAGAACATAAACATACCCCAAAAGAAATACCCTGAAATCTTCCTTGTAGCAATACAAAGGGTAAAATATTGAACCTAGCTAATGTTACAGCATGCCTATATAATTAGGCAAGATCTATACCAAACAGGATATAGCAGTTTGAAAATGGTATATGTCATGTGTCCTGGGCCCAAACAGTTGTCAAAACCATTATAAACCATTATAAAGCAGTAGTGTAGATTCTGCCCCAGGAAGACTTAATACTTCTAAATATTTTTGCTTCTTTAATGCCATAATTGGGATTCACGCCCACAAGTAACACAGAGCAGGTTTCATTTGTCAAAGATCATTTATTTTTCAGATCTTAATCCCTAATTCCCTGAGACAGTTTTTTTTTAGCCCAGTTAGCTCCAATCATTATAAAATCTTCAAAGGGGGGGGGGAACTAGCTGAAACCTACCTCATGTCACATCCTGAGAAATAATTTCCTCAATTAATGAATGGATCAAAACAGTTTGGGGCTGGAAACACACATTCAATAGGTCCTTCTGTTTACATAAAATATGAATCCAAACTATTCTTTCCACTTTTCAGTAGGTCATATTGAAACAGTATCTTTATCAAAATACTTCAGCCACTTAGTTTTACCCATTGCAGAGAAATGAAAACACTCTACTATTGATGTACAGATGGCACATGGAACACAAGAATGAAAGTAAGTAACTGCAATGTCATTTGTACACTTTATCCATTGCTAAGGCACTTACTACTGCAGTCTCTTATGCTAAAGCAAATTCAAAAAGAAAAACCTTCCGACGTCACACTTCCAGCTCCAGTCTGGGTGAGGATCCTGCCTGTTGTATGGGGAAAACAAAACTGTTGGAATGCAGAGTGGAGACAAATACGATTTGTAGATCAGCAGCAACCTTAAGAGAAGCCATACTAGATGGCCCATCTAGTCCAGCACAGTGAAACCACAAGCAGGGCACAAGTGCAATAACACCATCCCAAGTTCTTTGATGGCCATGATCCCACCAATAATTAAGGTGCTCAATCTTCTGGCAGCAGAACGTAGAAAAGAAAGGTGAGCTGATATCTGATTGCTTAATTCATAGAAATGGGGAGGGGGGGGTTCAGGTTTATCAAAAGAAAACAAAAGCTAGCTAGATTTTTTTTTTTTGATGGGGGGATGCAAGAATAAGGTAACATAATGATGTAAATTTGCCACTTTAGGTATCAAGTACCTTAATCAGAAGGCTTTAGACTTGAAACATTCCTAATCCATTAATCAGCACATGGTTACTGACTTTTTAGATTATTATAATGATCTCTCACCACCATCATTACCAACCACTGCTTGCTAAATAATAATCCTGTATTAAATGTAATTAGTGCACCATTTACTTAAAGGGATATAAAGCTCAATCTGGTTCTATTACAATCAAAAGGATGGTTGCCATTTAATGAAATAAGATACGAATGCATTCTAAACTATCTCCATTAGAAGCATTTCTTCACCATAGAACTGTACATTTGCTTTATGTGAAATTTTGTTCTGAGCACTTCTTGAGGGCATAAAAAAAAGTTACGCTTTCCACAGAAGTGAAGATTTAATTCAGGGCATGATGTACACATGATAATAAATAATTTTGACACAAGTATTATTTGTACTTTTATTAAACAGAGATTCTGTAGTATTAAACAGAAATTCTGTAGTCTTGGTAATCAACTAATCGTTCTGAATGCGCATTTTGTGTTGAAAAATAATGACTGATGTGTCATCATCTGAATCCCCATCCTGTCAGCAAGTTCTGCTGCCACTTTCTCCACACGTTTCCCCCGTCCAAATTTGGCAATTAGGGAAGAGCAATTGACATCCTTCAGAGGGCTGGATTAGGCCCAGAGGTTTTCACTTGCTGACTGCTACTGAACAGTGTGAAACCATTTCTTGGCATAGCCAATATGTGGTGAACCAGAACAGCAAAAAGCTTGTCCATTTGATAGTATTAACCAAATACAGCTTTCTTTTTATAATAAGAAACCCAATGGTTAATGCATTATGTTCTAATTCTCTTTATTTTTAATTCCTATAACATTTTGTCCAAGTTACCAGGAACTTACCAAAAGCTACTGGATGCACAAATTAGTGCCTTCTTTTCTAATGACCATCATTAAGAATACCAAATAGTTACAATGATGGAGCATACATAGTAAGGATTTTAGTATTGTTTGATATTGCCTCACAGAGTTTGAAATAAGCAATGATAAAAGTTCACCAATGCATCCAAACCTAGCCTGCACATTAGAAATTCATTCCTAAGGGTGCTTGCTGTGATGATATAAAATTGTGTCTTGTGTTCCTTCTTTTTATGATAATCTTTTATTTGCTTTTCTTCTCAGCTGTCCACTTTGATTTAAGGTATGTTTTCCCTCTAGACTGACAAGGCAGCATGATACTGGCATATCAAAGCTAAAGAGTTATTTACTTGAAAAATGCTAGCTTTGAACATCCCTTTCCCCCCACCCCCCACATAAATGGTGCCTTTTAAAGCTTGGTCTATGCAGCAACCCACTGAGTGAAATTATGCCAGGCCGCTTTCATACATCCATTTTGGGGCATCAACTCTGCATTATACAATCTGTCCCGTGGCTCGTGTAATTTATAATGGTGGCTTAATGGAGTTTATAGAGTTAAGAGAAAGCACCATTCTCACCAAAGTAAAAGCACAATGCAGAGCTTTAGGGGAATAAATATCTTAGAGTAGCATGGCTAAATGCAGCACCATATTCATGGTGCAAACCCTCTGTTCTTTCTCTCCATCTATAGCCAGGGTAACCACAGGATTAACAACTACACGTTGTTTTTGTTTGTTTTGTATTTACCAGTTTTCAGTTTTCCAGTGCCTAAACCAGTGCCAGCCCAGGCATCAGAAAACAAGAAACCTCCTGCCACCATCAGACAAGAAGTCCATCTAGTCCAACCCTCAGTGGACTAGATGGACACAGTGGCTAACCAGATATTTCTGGGATGTCCACCAGTAGAGCTTGAAGGAAACAGTGTTGCCTCTTCCACTGTTGCACCCTAGCAACTGCTCTTCAGTGGAGGTCTCATATTGGTATTACGGAATATGTAGAAGTCATCATCACTTCATTATAGGTAACAATGATGAAAAGGCTATTTGCCCCCTCCACTCTTGGCATAGTCTTGGCAACTATGGTTGCCAAGTACAAAGAAATAGAACTGGCTATTTTGCTTGCTTGCTTGCTTGTTTTCAATGACATTGTTGGGCAAGGCCTTTTGAAAAAACCTGGTATGTTTTGTCTACTATCATCTCTGTTTCTAAACCTCAGAAAACACTGGGTTCTTTGCCCAGACTCACCAGAAATCACTGAGCTAAACCCACCAGAAACCACTTGGCTCAATCCTTGCATCTGCCAAAAATTGCAAGGCACTGTACAAGGCTTAGTCCAGACCCTATCTGGGCTTCTTTACAACTACCTGGACTTTTATGAGATGATTTGGCAACCCTGTTCCCATCTAACAGATGCAGGCTGACCTTAGGGCATGAGGTGCACATGGACAAAGCCATCCTCTCTTTTCCAGCCTCCCACAATAGTGAACAATACTGAGATAGTGCTATAGACTCACTGTGTAACCTAAGGATCACCAATCCTTTAAGAAGGGATTACCAAGAAATATTGTGGTAACCACCATTAACCACAATGGATATTGGGCTTCTGGCAGCAAGATGCCCTTCCGGAATGAAGGCCATTATCTTCTTCACCCAGGGGTATTCTAGCCAGATTACCCTCTGCATTTTACTTTCGCTTTGGATTTTCCCTAACACTAATATGTCCTCTTCTGTGTTTGGACAGAATGGGGAAGGAAAGGTATAACACTCACTCAAGAACTCTCATCAGCTTTTCAATTTGTACTGCAAATCTACCTCTTCTCCCCTTCTTAGAAGTAAAACAATCATGGTGTAGCTTCTGTGCCAGGCAGCCATTTAACTACTTATTCTCCCCCCATAGGCTGCAATCATCTTGTCTCTGGGGCAGCCTTTTATAATTAACTGCCATTTCCAGTATGTTATCCTTTCCCAATAAAATGTCATCTCCTCATGAAGAACTCACGAGATAGTCCATTACCTTGACTAAACAATCCAAAGTTACTCAAATATGCTTGTCTGCATTTGGAAAATACACTAGTTTCTCAACCAACTCTATAGCACAGGTGACAATCTTCTCTTTTGCAGAAGAGACCTAGGGTTGCAGTGGAAAATGGTTCCACAAGTACATGTGAGCTCCCCCACCCCCAGGTCATTCACGTTCCAAAAGAGGGTTTTTTCTGTGGCTTGTTTCCACCCCCACCCCCCTAATTTCCTACTCATGACTGAAAGTGGGGGAATGGAGTGTGCGAGCTCAATGCTTGCTTGAGGCAGGAAAAAATGGCTTCCCATATCTGCACCAAGCCCAAATCTGCCTGGTGCTTGATGACATAATAGCATTAGGTTGCCTACATGATTCCTGATTGGTTGGGATCACTCCAGGAAGCATCACCAGATTTGTTTTTGTAAAAATAAGAAAATGAAAACATTATATCTGGGATGGCAGAATCAGTGTGGCTGGATGGGACTCTGAAAGTTTTCATCCCCTGCTCAGTTTCACCCCCCCCCAAATTGCTTGCCTGAAAATTTAGCACAACTCTAGTTAAAATTCTATAATTCAGGTGTAGGCGTTCTCTGATAGACTATCTGTATTCTTCTTTGCATGCATATTCAAGAAAGCACACTTCCCATTTACATATTTACTTTCACCTCTCAGAAACAAGAGGAAGAGAGGTCCAAGCAGCCATGAGAAACAACAATAGCAAATTAGTCTTTAAGGAAGACAGTCTGAGAAAATAAACAAAAATTGGCATGTACTTTGAAATCTACAAAACCCTTGTAAGTAATGAAAGATACAAAGGCTCTTCACATATGCCTTCATTATGAAAAGTACAAATAAACACAGATCACATTAAATTGGAAAACTACCTCTTGGCATTAATCCTGGTGACAGCTTGTTGCCTTATGCAGTTCAGCATTTATTCTTTGCTGCTTATTTGAAAGCATATGAATGGTTGCAGTCTTTGAACAGAGTCTGCCCAATAACACACACACACACACACACACACACACACACACACACACACACACACTATTTGAGTCACTGTTTTGCTTGAGGTTGTGTTTGGGCCATCAGGAACTCTGTTGTAAAACAGCAAAGGGTGCCATGTCCAACTGGAATGCATGTCCAGATTTATAGATGGACCAAAGAATGATTAACTAGACCAAGCCAAAATCTAATGATCATCAAAAAATAACTGAGCCATGTTGCCACCCCACTACCTCCACATACAGGAAAGACTAGTGTAAGTCAATTATATTTGAACTTGAGTGGGAGACTGCAATTATGATTCATAGTAATAAACATATTTGCTTTGCTAGGTCAATCTCTCCCATTCTCTGTTTTCCGATCTGTAAATAGGGACTATTAATGGTGTAACACATATGCCTCTGGAAAGGAATTTATTAACAATTGTAGAGTAATTTGCATATTTAAAAGAATGGTGCAAGATTCAAAATAATCAGAGCCATGTCATTATTAGTGGTATGCCACATGCAGTCTGTGACACCCACGTGCACATTATATGCCCACACATACTCCTCCTGCCCCACCCACACACATACACACATACATACATACATATCACAGGTAGCACTCCGCATTATACTCACCAGGCCCTCCTCAGTCAACAGCAGGAAGGCCTGGAGCTCAGGGGAGCTGGCATGGAACAAATGACTTACCAAGCAGCCGTCATTAGTTTACAGGAAACTGCCTGTTCAAGGCTAGTTATTTTAAAGAAAGCTGAGCCTCCAACTGCGCCATGATCTACATACTACTCAGGCATGCATGACAGCACAATACATTGTGGCTTCTAAGTTTTATAGAGTTTCCCCCTGCCCTTGTGAGCAGACAGCAGTTTAGCTAGGTTTGATGGGAAAGTAGCTTGTAATATTATTTCAGCTTCAGCTTCATTCCCATAGGGCATGGCTAGATGGGGCAATATCCTGGGGATTGCCCCAGGATTGTCCCTGTGCATTCAAATGATGCACAGGGGATCCCGACAGCAGGGAGGGATGATCCCTCCCTTGGCCCAGGATATCTCCCTACCCTTTTAGCCCGCTTTTTCATAGTCTTGGGATGATCCCGAGACCGTGGAACCATAGGCGTGCACAGCACATTTCATTAGGTGGTTCGGCCAGGGATTTTTTTAAAAAGGGGGTTTCACAGCACTTAACTAAGACAAACCTGTTCTACATAACATCTTAATGTTAAAATCACTGAAATAAAGAACAGGAGACATTCAATGTATCTGAAATTAACACCACTGGCTATGGAAGTTAAAGAACTGTGGCAATAGGGGAAAGTTACATGTATTCTGTTAGTCACATTAGTCACCAGCAACACATCATATATATTTTTATTCTTTTACAGAAAACATTCAGAAATTAGGCCTACTAATTGGTTGCATGAAGGAAGAACTTCTTCACACAGCACATAGTTAAGTTATGTAACTCACTACCACAGGATGTGGTGATGACCACCAATCTGGATGGCTTTAAAAGGGGGTTGGATAAGTTCCTGGAGGGAAAGGCTATCAATGGCTACTAGCCCTGATGGTTGTGTGCTATCTCCAATATTTGAGGCAATAAGCCTGCATGCACCAGTTGCTGGGGAACATGGGAGGGAGGGTGCTGTTGCACCATGTCCTGCTTGTTCATCCCTGACTAATGGCTGGTTGGCCACTGTGTGAACAGAGTGCTGGACTAGATGGACCCTTGGTCTGATCCAGCATCAGGGCGCTTCTTATGTTCTTAAAATACATCCTCACCAATATCAGGAAATCTGTCACACTTAAAACATGTTCAATAGTCAGGAAATTTCTGAATCAGTAAAAGACAGCATGAGTTGGTAAAGCCCATCATGTTCATCTAGAAAGACCACCACTCGTAAGAAAAGAGATGATGATAAATAGTAACGGCAACCCTGTTAATTATTTAAAGTGATGTTTTTAAGAAGGATGAACAGTTATTAGCAATTGTTTCAAAATATACAACATCCCAATTATATCAAACAAATTGGAGAGGAAGGTCTATTGGTCAAAATGCATTATTTAAAAATGAATTACTGTTTTCTAGCACCAACTAGAATTCCACTTCTTCCTTTGCACTACTCAAGCAAGCGAGCCAAACCACATACAACAGAGGATGACTAAAAACAACTATCTATTTCGATGTTGGGAAAGCATTTCCTTCATGACTCAAAATTCCTGATCCCACCCAGCAAAGGTTTGGGAAATCTAGCTCATATTGGCATAGGTTGACATATTTTGCTGGTCAAAATTACCATCAGTAGAACTCCAATGGAAATGCCTTAATGGAAATGTCTTTGTGACTTTTAACAATTTTACTTTGGGCTTTCAGTCTAGAGAAACTGAAGGTGGATGATATGAAATAACTAACAATTACAGGAGAAGTGAAAAACCCTTCTCCATCCCACACCCCACCATTAGGCTGACCATATGAAAAGGAGGACAAGGCTCCTGTATCTTTAACAGTTGTATTGAAAAGGGAATTTCAGCAGGGTGCCCTGCCCTCTTTTAAATCTGGTCACTCTAGTATAGTTCCTGCACTTTAACTGTTGTGATGAAGACAGAATTTCACCAGGTTCTCCATATATACAAATGACACCTGCTGAAATTCCCTTTTCTATGCAACTGTTAAAGATACAGGAACCTTGCCCTCCTTTTCATATGGTCACCCTACCCACCATGCCTATTGGCACAAGAGCTAATAGTTATATTCAAAAAAAAATATATCAGTGAATTTGTTGGAGAACCTTAGGAAAATTAAAAGCAGTTCTGTGATTGGTATCACTGCTTCAGTGTGTTGAACTACCCTTGTCATTTTATGAAAGGGGTATGAATTTATTTATTTATTTATTTTTAGTTTCTTCTATTTTATTTCTATGGGGAAAATAAATGTAATGAAGTCCAGAACTCAGATGCAAGGAATGGAAGGGGGGGGAATCAAGTCAGGGATTTGGCTTTTTAAATTGTTGAGGGGGGAATTTACAGACCTGATAGTCCCCAAACTTTTTGGCACCAGGGACAGGTTTCGTGGAAGACAATTTTTCCACGGATGGGGGTGGGGGTGGGGGTTGAGTGGATGGCTTTGGGATGATTCATGCACATTACATTTATTGTGCACTTTATTTCTATTATTATTACATTGTAATATATAATGAAATAATTATACAACTCACCATAATGCAGAATCAGTGGGAGCCCTGAGCTTGTTTTCCTGCAACTAGGTGGGTTAGGCTGAGAGTCTGTGACTGGCCCAAAGTCACCCAGTGGGTTTCAATGGCCAAGTGGTGACTAGAACCTGGATCTGGCAAGCCCCAGTCCAACACTCAAACCACTATGCCACACTGGGTTAGGCAATGGCAGGGCCTGTCCCCATAGAAAATGAATAGAGAACTTCCAGCCCACAGGCTGGATGCAGCCCCTGGGGGTTTCCATCCCTGTGCAAGCAAGCTTCTTTTGCTGTTAACTCTGATCACTGATTGGGGATAAGAGGATATTTAAAAGCATTTAACCTTTAAATATCCTGCAAAGAATGGGATAGTTGCAAAGATTTTGAGCAGTGCCTTTTGCAGGCAAGAGAGCTGCTGCACAGAATTAAGATGTGCATTTTACAGACCAGAGACCTGCTTACTTGTGAGTAGACATGCAGAGACTTTGAATTTGGGATGCTCTTTAAAAGTGTTGCAGAGTAATTCATTCAGAAGTCTTGTCCTGCTTGCTTCTGAGTAGGGCTAGACACAGAGAGAGACGCGTGGGCATGCAGCGCTGCTTGCACGTGCCTGGCGGCCAGGTAGAGCGTGCTCGCCCAGAGCCCCCTTCCTCCTCCTTTAGCAGCAGGAAAGGAGGCACCGCCCGCGCCCGCTACACTTGCGCACACGAGGAGGAGTGAGCAGGAGGAGGAGCAGGAGAAAGAAGGCAGGGGCAGCCGCAGCTCAGTTTCCCCACAGTCAAGCTCTGCGCAGCCACCTTTGGCCCGCGTTTTACACACACACACACACACACACACAGAGCAACGGGAAGTTTCCCGGGCTTGAGATTCAGCGGTTACCTCGTTCCTCCTCAGTTGATGACCCTGGAAGAGAGGCTTGCCTAAACACGTTTGAAGAGTGTGCTGGCTTAGCAGCAGATTAGGGGGTTCAGTTGAACCTGTTGAACCTGCTGTCTGCACGCCAATGCGTGGAACGTGTGGCTGGGCGTCGCGGGTTGTCCTGGCTCCTTGCGAGTACCCGTGAGGAGCCGGGCCCCAGGCACGGGGCACGGGGCACAGAGCCCATCGGGGGTGGGTTGGGGGGGAACAAGGAATTGGGTTTTTTTTAAAAAAACACCACATGTATGGTTTGCATTCAAGCACTCGTGCGCTCCTTCTCCTTAAAAGGGACATCACACGCCGCGTGTAGACAGAGGGGGAGCTCTTGCGAGAACCATATCGCAAGTTCCTCCCCACTCCATCATGCTAGACCTGGTAGATCTAGCCATGGCTATAGCCATTGTTAATAATAATTCTGAGTGCAGCCAGGAGAAAAACAAACTGTCTCTTCCACTATCCAGGACAACATTGCCTCAAACATTTTATGCTCAGGAATACAATAGCAGGTAATACTACCAAAGGCTCCTTCCTTACTCAAGGTTGCACTGGGTTCTTTTCGTTTGTTGGTTGGTTTTTAAAATCCATATTATTTATATATTTTATATATCCTCCTTCTAACATGCACCCAGTGTGATCTACAATAAAAATATGATTTAAAAATGCAATAAAATTGAGCAGCATCAAAATTAAAAATGAAGTGTGACAAAACATTATACAGAGTTAAATGTCCAACTGAACAAAATAGTCTTTACTACCCATCTAAAACAGAACAAGAAAGGAACCAATCCCATCTCCCTCGGAACGAAATTCCACCCTTATGAGTGCTGCTACCAAAAAGGCTCTGTCTTGAGTACCCATAAACCCAGCCTCTCTAGGAGGTGGGACATATAAAAGGGCTGCTCATTATTTCAAATTATGAACAGGTTTGTATGGAAGGACACAGATATCAGAACCTCCAAATTCCATATGACTGTCCTTCCGACTGCTTGATCAATAGGCTAGTTGCAACCCACTTCTTGCCAATATGACATCTACTCTTTCATACTCTTGAAGATCAGACTGCTGTTCCATCAGCTCTCACCACCTGAGTTTGCTATTAGAGAGACCAATACAGAAGAGGGGCAAGTTGAGAGGGTTTGGGAAACACTGCTCTGGTTGTGTAGCCAAGGTAATGTTGAAAACTGACTGCATTTTTACAATTATGCTTTTGGGGGCCTTCTTCTGCTAGCCAAGGAACCAAATTTTCAATGCAAGTGAAATTACATTCACTGCAACTGAAGTCGGCCAAGAGAAGTACTGTTGTATTGCCCTCCTGCATTGCTGAGCCATAAAACCTGAAGTAATGTCTTCACTTCAGAATGGAGAGACTTACTATCAGCTCAACAGTTCTTGATAAACTTGCTCAGCATTTAATGACACACAGGATGTTTAATAATATCATATCACTTGAATGAATATATATTATGCCATAATGAATATTCTACTGGAGTATTAGATTTCTTCCATCCATCTATCTGGCACAACATAAATATAACAAAAAGATGATATCTATATATATATATTTCTTTAAAAATGCATTTTTTTCCATTTAGAAACAAATGTTATTATTTAAGCTAGAGGAGACAGTTTTATTCTGCAGTTAAGTCAAATCATGCATCAACACCCATTTTCTGTCATTATTGCCTAAGCAGTTTATTCTGACTTTATTCTGGGAGTTTTCAAATGCTTTTGGCTACTTCATGAGCAACATACAGTTATATGTGAGTGTATGGGATGGGGTGGGGTGGGGTGGGTGAGGTGGGGAGATAGGACACTATATTAGCCTTCTGATTATAATACAAAAGTGAAAAAGAAAGGTCAAATATCTACAAACACACAGCAACTTGAGTGACATTCCAGCATTTAGGCAATCAAATTATAACTTATAGAAAAGAAAATATATTTGCTAATATCAACAGCTAATTAATATTATATTTGAGTGACCATCATGATTGTCTCCAGACACATATTGTGTTTTTTCCTGTTTCACTGGAATCTTACCTTTATGGAATTCCTAATGAAATGCATAATAAATCCCCACACCACCTTTGTTAAGAGCAATTTTCTTTCTTGTCCCCTATGCTAGATGATATAATTTGGACAGACTTTTTTTATTTCAGCCTGGGGAAATTGCATTCTCTCAATTACAGATCCTAGTTGTAAAGAAAGAATTTTCAACAGTTGTCCTTAAGATTATAAAGTATTGCATAAATACCAAAAAGTATAATAGAAATTATACAATGTGCACAGGTTGTTAGGGAGGGGTGCATCAAACCTTGGACCACAGGTTGTATAAAAGGCAATAATCTTAATGTGCATTTAATCAGACTTTTTAAAATTGAAGATTCAGCCTAGTTACAGTACTGGCCTCTAATTTCTTCAATGGGTTTTCTGTTCCCACCTTCTTGGTCAAGTAACAACAAACACAGAATAGATCCCCTCTGGGTTCTATGTCTCAAGGAATGATGATCTTCCTTTAAGAGTCCATAAGCAATTAATTCCTTCCTTGAATCAGTCCATAAGCAATTAATTCCTTCTCCTGAAGTTTACTTTGGTGTTTCTCCCCCAAAAGGGGTTGGGTCCATTGGCTTCATCCCTGACTGTACAGGGTTTGTGGTTCAGGGTCTGAGTTCTTCCAGAAGACTCATCTTTCTTTTTTGGGGGTGGGGGTTTGCTTCAATCTCCACTACAGAGATTGATTACCCATGAAGCCCTGACCTCCCTTGCCCCTGGGCTGCCAAGGACTATAGCTTAGCGTCTCTCTGCACACACACACGTACTTGCCCACATTCCCTGTCCGGGATAAGTCTCAACAAGGCCAGGAGGCCTTGCAAGTTGTATTTAGATTTAATTAGAACTAGTTTGGAATGTCAGAATCTGTGCAAATTTATCTCTGTCAGAGTTCTCAGGGAAAGAGGAAAAAGGGAGTAGATTCATCCCCCCTCCCTTGGCCTTGAGATTGTAAGGTTGCCTTGGGAACTTGAAAATGTTAGAAAGGTGGGAGAGGGGTTGTTGAATGAGCCACTCAGATTGTAGCATCATCTTGGTGGGCTGCCTTGTGCTGCCCCATTTGTTAAGTGGTTTGAAAGAGGCCCACACCTCCCTTTATAAGCTGGAGCAAAGGCAAAGACCCTTTGCTAGGATCATCTTTGAACTCATGGCCTGAAACCAATCCCTGTTTGGATCCATCACCATTTGGGACTTTGAAAGCACTCTGCACATGGACTCACTTCTATCTGGACTTTGGATTTCTAAGGACTGTGCCATGAAAAATACTGTGAGGCTTTTCATAGACTTGAACTCACATTTGCTGTGGATTGTGTGTTTTTGTCTGTAGTCAGCTCAACATAGTGGCAGGCTAGGATTGATTATGACTGTTGGACTTTTCCTCTGCCAATTCAAGCAGTGGGGATTCTAAGTACTAAAGCAGCATGGGACTCCTTATGCCTGAGGTTTTACGTTCCCTGTGACTATAAATGTTATCAACCACTCAGTGTAATGGTAGACTGTTATTATTATTATTATTATTATTATTATTATTTATTTATTTATTTATTTATTTATATAGCACCATCAATGTACATGGTGCTGTACAGAGTAAAACAGTAAATAGCATGACTCTGCCGCATAGGCTTACAATCTAATAAAATCATAGTAAAACAATAAGGAGGGGAAGAGAATGCAAACAGGCACAGGGTAGGGTAAGCAGGCACAGGGTAGGGTAAAACTAACAGTATAAAGTCTGCACAACATCAAGTTTTAAAAGCTTTAGGAAAAAGAAAAGTTTTTAGTTGAGCTTTAAAAGCTGCGATTGAAGTTGTAGTTCTCAAATGTTCTGGAAGAGCGTTCCAGGCGTAAGGGGCAGCAGAAGAAAATGGACGGAGCCAAGCAAGGGAAGTAGAGGCCCTTGGGCAGGCGAGAAACATGGCATCAGAGGAGCGAAGAGCACGAGCGGGGCAATAGTGTGAGATGAGAGAGGAGAGATAGGAAAGAGCTAGACTGTGAAAAGCTTTGAAGGTTAACAGGAGAAGTTTATATTGGATTCTGAAGTGAATTGGAAGCCAATGAAGAGATTTCAGAAGCGGAGTAACATGGTCAGAGCGGCGAGCCAAGAAGATGATCTTTGCGGCAGAGTGGTGAACAGAAACCAACGGACTGATGTGAGAAGAAGGAAGGCCAGAGAGAAGAAGGTTGCAGTAGTCCAACCGTGAAATAACCAGTGCATGAACAAGCGTCTTGGCGGAAGAGACAGACAAAAATGATCGAATCCTGGCAATATTATACAGGGAAAATCGACAAGATTTAGCTACTGCCTCAATATGAGGAATAAAGGAGAGCGAGGAGTCAAATATAAAGCCAAGGCTACGAGCTTCCTTGACCGGAGTAAGCGTAACATCATTGACAGTAAGAGAGAATGAGAGATGAGGAGAAGGTTTAGGAGGAAAAACGAGCAATTCAGTCTTTGCCATATTGAGTTTCAAATGACGATGAAGCAGCCAAGCTGAGATATCTGAAAGACATGCCGAGATACGATCGTGAACATCAGGAGAAAGTTCCGGAGATGACAGATATAGTTGTGTATCATCGGCGTACAGATGATATTGGAGGCCATGAGATTGAATAAGCTTGCCCAAGGGCAACATGTATAAGGAAAACAACAACGGGCCAAGCACCAAGCCTTGCGGAACCCCTACTGAAAGGGGAAAGGAGGAAGACGAGCTGCCATTAGCCAACACGCTGAAAGAGCGACCCGCTAGATAGGAGGCAAACCAGTTATAGACAGAGCCACAAAATCCAAGGTCATGAAGGGAATCTAAGAGAAGATCATGATCAACCGTGTCAAAGGCTGCAGTTAGATCAAGGGGTTGATTGTTATTGTTTGACTTTTTTTCTGCAGACTTAGGTGGTGGGGAGTTCCCAGTGCTAAAGTACAAGCACAGGAGTTCTTGTGCCTGAGATTTTTATCCACCAAGTGATCTTGTTTAGGCTTTGGCCATGTTCCCCTGAGCTGCCAACGTGTGGCCAGCTGGGCTGAGTTCTGGGAGGAGGCAGCAAGCCCTGGTGGATCCTCACAGAAACCAACACAACTATTTAGTGGCATAAAAAAAAATCTTTTAAAATTAATTACTATTAGTATTCAGTACAAATGTCAATACACTCTTTCCTCCAGATACTTCTTTGAAAGAAAGGGTAAGAGACTGTATTGGAAATAAAAAGGTAATTGAATTGCTAAGTTCAATTATACTTTATCAAAACTTTATGGTTTCATTTGATTATGGAATGTTTAGGCACAGTTCATGGAGATAATTTTTGTTTTTCCTTCCTTCCTTTCCTCTCTCCTAGATGTCAGGATCAACCAAAGAAATTGACTGCCTTCTTATGGAACATTGTCAAAATAGCAGCAATCTTGATTTGTATTTAAATAAACAAATGAATGGGAACTAGGGCTATTGAAAACTGTTGATCACACTAGCTAAAGAGGTAACCTTTGTATTCAAAGACAGTGAACCTTTCAGATTATCTAAATCAAGGTCTGTCACCATCATACTCTGTTTGTGAACATCCTGGGGGTATCTTCCCGGCTAGTGACCAAGTTGGGCAAGACAGATCTTTTATCTTATCTAGCAAAGCAATAATTATCTTTCTTCAAATGCCATGTTCAGCACTCTCTTTCATTTCTCAAGTTCAAAGTACTGACAGCTTGTGCCATGAAGTTCTATAAATTATAAAAAGAAAGATTTAACATTTCAAATAACTCTTTGGTTCAATGAGTCATTCTTATCCTTTTGCAACACCATGTCTTGTAAACAATAAAATGTTGTTCTCTGTTCCCAGAACATATTTGCACTACTATTTGTTCACAAAATGCAAAATGAATTTCCCATAGATTCATAAGGATGACTTTACTGGTGATTATTGAATGAAATTAATTCTATTCTTAGAAGTAAGGGATTATAAAGTCATAACTTGACCATCAGGGAACAATGTAAAAAGTAACTATAACAGAAGTATCCTTATAACTTTAAACTGAAACAAGTAGAAGGTTAACAGGTAAATGGATTAGATTCAGCTTCAAAACCACTTAAAAACTCTATTCATAGAGAACAGAGCTACAGCTTGCCAGGGCAGGAAAAAAAATGAAACTTTGAAGGATGAGCAGGCATCGTTATGAACAATTTCTGCAGCAATATCAAAGACGTTGCTATAATGCAAAGGGTATTCACAGCAAAGGATGATCAGAGAGATCCTTAGTGCAGACAAATATCTAAGTAAAAAGTAATCAAATATGGATATTAATAACTGTTTTTATGAAAGGAAATTGGGAACATAAATTGACTTTTAAATCACCTCTTCCCAAAGCATTTAAACCCCAAAACTTTCCAAAACAATCAATAAGCCCCCCCCCCCCCATGCCACAAAAAAAGACAACAACGTAAATTCTCTTTTCATTGGTTCAAACCTAGGGGTTTGTCAATTTCAGTTTCAATCCATTTCACCTTTTCCAAGGTTACATTGGTTTCATCGTCTTTCTGCATTAGTTCGTGGATTTGTCAAAATCAGTAATATGCAGAACAACAAACACTAAGGCATGAGTAAACAAAAGTAAGCATAAATGCAAACAGTGAGGCAGCGATTCTGACTTGCATAGTTCTTTGCAGTGTGAAAAAGATTACAACATTACAAAGGATTTTCTCCTCTTCACCTTGAGCACAGGATACTAATACTAAAAATGGCTCCAGAACAAAAGACCTGACACAATGCAGGTTGCCAAGATGATGAGCTGTTCTGGAATATCAAGTCAAATCTCTTTTTGTAAGTGTGTCTTTTGTGCAATGCATCTTGACACTCGTCCCATATCAGAGATCAGCTGAACACATGCAAGCATTTCAAGCAACAGTTTGGCAGAAAAATCAGCTGTTTTTGCTGGTGGGGTGCAAAGTGGTATAATAAAAGGAGACTCCTAAATCAAAACAAAAGGTATCTAACTGATGGAACAAAGATGCTGTAAATTGCAAGGAATTTAAGAAAGAAAAGCCAATTGATGACAGATTATCAGATACCTTTCCCCCTAAAATGGGGAGCAGTGGGTGTCAGAACCATTGAAAAATGAACCAGCATTTATGGGCATAACCCCACCCATTTGCCCTGCTCAAGATTGTTTTTATAGGTCACAGACAGAATCCTTGGAACCGGTATGATTTATTATAATATTTAAAGTCATGGAGGCTAACTCAAGTCAAGGTCTTCTTATGCTAAATTTCTGCTATATAGAGGGTACTTAAAATTGGCTCCATGTTTCCAATGGTCCATCTAGTAAAGCCATTCAAATGACCTGGACAGTCTGTCTCATCCATGACTGTGTTGCCACTGAACACTATGCAATCACGTTTTGTTCATTCCCTCATGAGCACTCTGGCTAGAAATGTTCCATTTTATCAAGGTCAGCAAGCAAGGTGTCAGAACCATTGAAAAAGTAGGACAAAAGTAGAACAAAATGCACATGGAAGTTTCCATTGAAAATCTCCATTGAAATGGATAATCTCCACTCTTTAGAGATTGGTGTGGGACTTCCTGAGATAGTTAATACTCAATCTTCCTTTATTCTCAACCTCCATCAAGGCAATGCTATATTACCTTTCAATGGCAATGGAGGACCTTCAAGACTGAAATGTCCTTTGCAAGACATACTTTAAACTCCACCTAAATATAGACTCCCTCTTTTGTTTAGTAAGAAAAGATGATCATCTTTCTTTTGTGCATGTGGGAATTCTAGGACCACTCTACTCTCTGCCAGAGTTGTCTTTGGAACTACTAGCTGGATACCTGCTCATGCACTTCTGAACCTCAGGTGATTCCCAAAAACGGTTGCTGTAATAAACACAGCCTGATGTAGTCTGGAATCCTTGCTTTGAGTAGTCCTTTTCTGGATTCTTATTTACACTGGCTTCTGTGTTTGTAAAGCCTTGATGTGGCCAAAGAAAATCTCACATTTTACCTTTTTTGGGGTGGTGGTGGTGGATTATCCTGTTGCTAAGAATCCTTGCTCTTCTCCCTATTGTTTGGACAGAGCATCAAACATTCATACCTGCTTTCCAACTCCCTTTGCAACTCCCCTCCCTTTCACCTGAATGCACTCAAAGCCATCCACCATGCAGTCTCCTTAGCATTATCACTTCTCATCCCTGTCTCTCTTCTTCCAGTATCTGGGACAGCCTTCTCAGTTAGCCAATAAATTGCCATTTCATTTACTTTTTCAATTACGTTCAGTTCCTGGAAAAGCTCAGATCATCTGTCTGTTACTCCCTGAGTACTTCATGTGGCCGGTGCACTATCCATACTTCGACACAACGTTACTCATGTTCTGCACCTGTGTATTTTGGTAAAAATGCTAGGTTCTGGACCACCTCTACTGGACAGACAGCAGCCTACCCTGTTTAAGAAAAGAGGAATGGTCACAATGGGAGACATTTCCCCTAACATATTTGAGCTAAATCTCCCCACTTCTAGGCGTCCATGTTCCAGAAGGACTTATTCTCTGAACACAGAGAAGCAGTGTGCAGATGTCTACAGAGACCCACGCCCCAAGCATGCATAGTAACAGCTGTCTATAACTCAGGATTTAATGTCCACCACTTCAACTGTAATGGACAATGCTTTTGATAACCTGCAGAACAACTTTCTCACACTACTAAATAATTGCAAGCTGCTCCTACAGTACACATTTGGTACTATTAGCAGTCTTCAGGGCAAAGCGGGCAGCTTCCAGAACTCTCTCACTCCTCCTGTCTCTTTAGAAATTAGCCACTGCTGTTTCCTGGGTTTCAGCCTTGTACCATCTGGCCAATCAAGAGAAAATCAGAAATAAAATAATGACTGTAGCTTCTGGGTGCAGGTGCATTTCCTAAAGATAAAGTGCAATTTACCAAAACAATATTCTTTTCAGCCTGTGTCTTCATGATCAGATTTGGAGATTATCCCTTCGTAGAACTGAGGATATCGTCTGGCTTTAGGCTTGCACAAATAAAGAGAGGCAAACAGTCATTCATACTAATGAGCCTCTTCTAATCAGTTAGGGAACGTTAATGTTTAGGAAGCTGGCAGGGTCCAGATGCATCAGTGCCTTGCATGTGATGAGCTAAAGTAAATAAACTCCAAAAGAAAACCTCAGATTAAGGCACTAATCAATTTCTGTACAAAATACTGAGTGGATATGAAGCACCTAATTGTATAAAATGACATTCCAGATCCTTGCACAGTGAGAAAATTATGTCAGTATGAAAATGAGTAAATATTTATTTTATCTTGCCAACTAGTTAAACCCCCCCTCAAAAAACCCTACACATTGCCAGTAGACTTCTATGAACAGTAACCAAAGATTTGAAGAGAGTGAATGCCTCAAGTTCTGATGTACCATGCCATATGTATCCAGCATATGCCAGACATACTCTTAAGAAAAGGAAGTTATTCTAGTAAATACTTGATACAACGTATTGTTTAGCAAGAGGTGCAGAAAAATTATAATTTAATAATGTCCCCATACGTAATGTCCCCGTACTTTGAAGTAAGATGGCGGTTGTTGGCTCTTGTTGGAATGATGGACCTCCTAGCTGTCACAATATTTCAAGCTATCATGGTTATACAGTTAAGATTTAAATGCAATGGCAAAAATGTTAAAAGTTTTAAAACAGGGAAATTGCCCTGTAGATACAGGGGAAGGACAATCTAGACTCATCCACTAGCCCAGTGTCCCCCAAATTGGTGTCCTCCAAACGTGTTGGACTGCAACTCCCATCATTCCCAGACATGGAAACCAGTCCAGTCCAGGATCATACAGAAGATTCTAAGTAGAATTAGCAGAAGAAGGCAGAAACAAGGTCAAACTGCCCAGAAAGCTATGGATATGGGGCAGTATATAAATGTAAATAAATAAATAAAGCAGTCCGGAGTTCAGTCCACAGGAGACAGTTGTACTGAGCATTAAGGGCAGTCAGGGGTTGTCCTAGAGAGGGTTTCAGATGGGGAGCCAAGGGTCTAGGAATCCTCAAAGGTCCAGAAGAGCAAAGCAAAGCAAAGCTGTTGTTTGCAGCAGAGACGTCCCTTCAGCTATGCTGATTTATAGGTAGTTGTTAACCAGCCCAACTGGCTAGTTTGGTCAGCGTGTTGTTTTTAAGGGAGGCCCCATGCTGTGGCTTTCTTTTGTTCTTTTGCTGCTCATGCCTGAGCCTACACTGTTCACAGGGGTGAATGATCCCAGACTCTGGCTGTTTCTACACATGCCTTTCCCCCCGGGATCATCCCAGGAACATCTCTCTGCACCCAAATGACACACAGGGGATCCTGGGAGCAGGCAGGGATGATCCCTCCATTTTCCTGGAATAATCCTTAGGTGTAAAAAGGGCCTCTGATTCCTGAATTGGCAGAGTTCAGGAATGGCACTGGAGGGGCCAGGTTATTCTTCTAATGGTTCAAGGGGAGGGTTGTCAGCTGAAATCTCCAGTTCCTTGCCTGGCTCTGGCTGCGGCCTGTTATGCTGGCTCTCCTCCTTCTCTTCTTCATCAGAGGAATCCTCCTCTGGGTAAGGCAAGACACACAGGACTAAGAGCTGCTGTGAGCTTATCTCCACACACCCAGCAAACACTCCCGAATTACTCATTGCCCTTTTAGGATAACTGGAAGAGAAGGCACTGACTCTTTGGAAGTTAACTGTTGCTTGTAGGGGTGTGCACGGACCCCCCAATCCACTTTGTGGCCCGATCCAGAAAATCCGGATTGGGCCCGATCCTCTTCGCGCCGCTCCAACTGTCTCCCGCTCCGCTCCGCGGAGCGAGATCCGGCTTCGCCGCCGTCACTATATGGACAGCGGCGGCGGCACAAGAGAAACCACCCACTCACCCCGCCCGCTTACCTTCCTCCGTCGCGGGCTTCAATTGAGGCCCCGGTTGAAGCCGGAAGAGGCCTCGGACTTCACTTCCAGCTTCAACTGGGGCCTCAATTGAAGCCCGCGATGGAGGAAGGTAAGCGTCCCTCCTCCCTACTCCCTTACCTGGTGCTGCTGCCGCCGCATGGATGGCAGCGCCGGCAGCACCAGATTAGTCCCCCTCCCCCCACTTACCTTCAGGCAAAGCTCCGGATTGAGGCGATCCTCTTCACCTCGATCCGCAGCCCCCCTGACTCTCTTCGCGTCCACCTTTTCTGGAGGCGAATTAGGCCACCTCGCTCCTGCTTCTCTGAACCGAAGAGAAGCGGAGCACATCCCTAGTTGCTTGCTACTCATGGTTAATAGAATTTGGGGAAATAAAATGTCTTTGTTCTTTTCCTGGTTTTCTTTTAAATGACAAATTCTTTGTGTAACCTTTTGTCTTTAAATTACACCCATAGACAGCTAGGGACATTTAACTCCAGAATGGACAGCAAGGAGGGAGCATAAGAATGACAGCTGTGAAGCAGGAAGGCATTGGAAGATTATAGGACATGGTAGAGGGGTGGGTGGGGTGCACACGTTCTGCATGTGATGCAGCAACTTTGCTGTAGCTAAGAAGACCTGTTTACTGCCTGGATCGAGGGCCACCTCGGGAACTGGTGTACATCACCTTGACCAACTTTGAGGAAAGGCATGATTGTGCATGCAATCAGTCTTGGGCTTTCTCTGCAGAGGCAGCCCACTCAGCCTGGGGCAGTGGATTACCACAGACATTTAAGTATCACAAAATCAGATGCGGATGCTCAGATGTGAAATTACTTAGTGAGATATGAAATAGTTTTTAATGGTGTGGTTGCTAGTGGCAAAACGTTTGGTGCAAGTGAGTCTTTTATGACTGGAAGGCAATGTCACATTTTTATGATATTACTTCCAGAAACTGAAATCCAACATGCTTTGAAAAAGAGAGCAGTTGTTTCTATGTCACAACGAAAACAGGATACAAAATTGCTAAAAGGAATCAGTGCTGCTAGAAAATACAAGGCACATACTTTTATCTCAGACCCACGTGGAAGATTGGCTTTTTTGTACGCTTTGCATTCCCATGCTGCTTGTATACCAGCATTAAAAATTCAGATGCTCTTGGGAGTAGACATTTTGATGCTACCAAGTCCATGGTAACAGTTTATAGGCATGAGGTTACACAAAACTCCATGTTCACTGCAACACTTCATGATCCATGGGGTGGGTGTTAAGGGAACATGAAACATTCATCTTTGACATAATGAAAATCAATCTAACATGCAAAGAAAAAAAGTACTTCAAAATGGAGTACCCATCTGAGGTTAAAGTCATAATGCTATAAAAATGTATTTAACAGTGTCCTTTTAAATCTGTCCCTTTTCTCACCTTCTATATTACACATTTGAGCTTCCAAAAAGCCAATTAAAGTGCACTTTATTCTGTGTAATGTCTGAAATTGGGCACTTTAAGTGTGTAAACCAAAATGCCTCTTATTATTTGAGTGCTTTTTAATGCAGGGTTGTGCACATTAAAAATACATTTGAAAAATAATAATATGAAAGCATCATTTAGGCTTCAAGCTGTCTCCAGAACAGCAAAAGGTACAACAGATAAGCAGGAAATTGGAGAACAGCTTTCAACACTTTCCTGTTGTAAGTGTGTTGACTGAGAAACACAATCTGTGTTTTAAGATTTGTGTGATTTTTGCACTTTACAAGTATTTGATCATCTGCAGATGTTCTTTAGAGAAGAAACGGAGAGCAAAGTTTTATTCCCCTTTGTCCCAAGTGAAAGGAAGATTGGAGGTATGTGACCAACTGTTGAGTATTTTCTGCATTTAACCCCTCCCAAAAACAACTTTTGGGTTGTTGTTGTTTTCCTTTGTAACAACAACAACAACATATGCTTGTAAAGCAGGCAGCTGGAGAATTATGATGATGATGCCCTTGTCTAGAGGTTAAACATGTTTCAGTCTAGTAAGTAACAGAAAGGGAACATTTCAAAAGAGAGGAATAGCAACACTGTATCAGATCTAGCCAGCTTCAAGCAAGGGAACTTTTCATTTGGTACATAAGCAAAAATGCTCAAGAGCGATACTGGCTAGTTGATTATCCAAGTAAGAGGAACATGTTGGCAAGCAATAGGTCTTCATCTGCTCTCTATTTTTGTGAACGGTTTCAGCAGTGTCAAATAATTCTCCCCACTTTAACAAAGTTATAATAATTGCTTTGAAAGTGTGTACCTATTGAAGAAGCATTGCCCACACTTGAACTGACGGTATTTGACCTAAGTGATACCAGCATGGCAAATCTTACTGGATACAAAATTTTGTGACATTATAATATTCATAAAATGATCCCTGATTGGTTGGGATCCCTGGTTATCTGAGATCCCTAATTGGCTGGGGCCTGCCAATAATGTGAATAATGTAAATAAGCATGAGCTCGGTCAAAATCTTAGTTTGCCCTCAAGATGTCAAGACATAGCCAGATGTAATTCATCATGTTACCAGCATTTCTCTATGATCCCTGATATCCTGGAATTATTTATGAGAGTAATGCAGGAAGCAGAAAGTAGCTCAACAGCAACGGCTTCCTGGTACCTGTGGGATGGGGGTGGAATTCTACCAAAACAGAGAAACCATATCGCTTGGGCAGGATTGAAAAAAAGATGAATACTTTAATAATAAAAGTATTATGGGGAACAATTTCTAGTCTCCAATTATTAATTTTTGCCCAGATATTGAGCTGGATAATATTTGATGCAGCCACATCAAAGAGGATTGGGAAAGCTGACACGTTGCTTCAGCAATGAACAACAAACTATTCAGAGAGCAGCATGTATTATGGGGTGTATTTTTTCAAAGATCCTGTTCAGACGACATGCTAAGCCACGGTGTTTAAGCATTTTGACCTAAACAATATGGCTTAACATGTCATGTGAACCATGACTTAGGGCTCATCTACACCAAGCAGGATATTCCACTATGAAAGTGGTATGGAAGTAGTATATAAAAGTCAGGAGCCACACTACTGCTTTATAGTGGCATTGAAGTGCACTGCAGGATTTACACGACTGCTTTATAGTGGTACTGAAGTGCATCGACCAATGTTGGGGCCCATGACACATCTACACCAAGCAGGATATAACACTATGAAAGTGGTATACGGTATGTGTTATGGGCTCCAACAGTTGTCAGTGCACCTCAATACCACTATAGAGCAGTAGTGTGGATCCTGCCTTTTATATACTGCTTTCATACCACTTCCATTGTGGAATATCCTGCTTGGTGTAGATGAGCCCTTAGTGTGTTGTGTGAACCATTCCTATCCATGGTAGCTACATAACAACAGTTTAAACATGCTCACTCACCCTTTGTTGCAAAAGGGTTATCAGCCTAACCATGGCTTAGTGTGTCTTCTGAACAGGCCCAAAATGTAGCATTTTTCTGTCCCATTGACTAAAGTGTGTGTAAGCATACATTTGTTTTAAAAATGTAGACATTTTTCTGTGCATTTTCCAAATGTACACTGTGATATTACACATTTGTATATATAGAATCTGTAAATATAGTAATGTGCTCCTGTTATAATTCTATAGTAATGATTAGGTATGTTATATCTGTTTTTTGGTGAGTATTTCTAGGGAGAGAGTGACGTGAGTAGCTAGAAGAATGGAGAATTTGCATATATGTGATGACTATCTGAGTGAGTGAAGGGAGTGAAGTGTGTGTGTGCTATATAAATGGTGTGCTGTGCTGTTTTAATCAGATAGGGATAAGATCAGAGAAAGGGTTTGGATTAGAGAGAGAATGGATGAGTTGGAGATATAGCAAAGGTCTGTGGTGATTGATGGAGGGTGTGATATGGAGTATTGTGTTTGAGACAACATACATAAACAGAACCATTAAAAGTTACTTGTTTACTATTCAAAAACGTATTGCTATAATTAATAAAGTTTGTTGTTGTTATTTATACAAATACTATCCCTTCTCCTCTTGGCTACATAAGGGGAAGGTAATGAAGAGAGAACCTTGAGGAGCACAAGTTTTGCCGATTCACACAACCCTACATTTATCCTAGGAATGTATGAGATTTTCATTTTTGCTCACAAAACATGCAAGCTTGCCCCGTTCTAAGCCCCAAACATGAGCATGAGTGCAAGCACCTGTCTGTTGAATTTGCAAACTGTCAAACACATGCTCACATTTGTATCATTCTCAATTTCCAGTTTGATTTGCATGAATTTCCTAATTTGTGCACATTTCCTCAGTAGACTGAATCAGCCCCGCTTTAATCTATGGAGGAAATTTCTGCCTGTTTGGGGAGGTTTGCACAAATGTCCACTCTAATTGCTGCTCGATTTGTGGAAGTTTCCCATTCGTGCAAAGCAAGCATCGATCATAGATGCGAACAGGAATCAGGCCAAGACAAGTAGTGAGATAATGTTCAAAGGAGCCTGCCAATTTTGAACATTACTCATTTGCTCATCCCTATTTTATCCTCCCTGTGAGGTAGACTATGAGACAGAAAAGTGATGGCCATGACAGTCCACAAGATGGGAAATATCCCACATAGTCTTGGTAATATGTTCAAAGCATCTAGGTTGTGGTTTAATTCATCTAACATTATCCACTTTTGAAATTTCTATTGCATCAAGTAACACAGAATCATAATCTCATCTGTCACCCCACAGAAACAATGATAGTAATAATATGGCAAGAAAGGCTATTGGCTCATGAAAGATGCCACTTAACCAAACAATACAAGACACCATGCAATTTGAACAAATTGCTTTTAGCTGAGGGTTGTATGACAACTGAAAAGAGATATCTCTCCTATTTCTCTTAGAGTTTACCTTGTGATGTGAATTTGGGTTGAGGAGGCAGTTTTTCAGCTGCTGCAATTCAATAACCTCAATGTAATTACACCTATTTTCACTTGTTTTGAATTTGGCCTCAAAAGGCAAGACATTTGTGGGCATATTTTATAAAAAACAAACAAAAATAAAATAAAACCAGGACAGGACAGGAAAAAGAAGTCACAGTTGAGGCCAAGTAATGCTTGAATTTTTTAATTCACATATGAAACATCCATTTTAGAATGTTTTTACTTTTTAGGATGTTTTAAGGATGTTTTAATCATGTATGGTATGTTTTTAATCAGTTTTAATATGTATTTTATATCATTTTTATACTGTTTGTTTTATACTTTGAATGGTTTTAGTTTTTGTGAGCCGTCCGGGGAGCTTTGGCTATTGGGCAGTATAGAAATGCAATAAATAAATAAATAATAATAATAATTGGCTAGTAGATACCTTAAGTCGAAGAATGATTTTACTTTGTGAACCGCCCAGAGAGCTTCGGCTATTGGGCGTTATAAAAATGTAATAAATAAATAAATAAATAAATACTTTGCAATTCTGGCATAAGAATTCACAATATATTCAGAAGGCTGCAATAATTCTTGCCAGTGCAAGATGTGTGCAGGGTTGGGGTGAGAAGTTATACCTGACAAATTGTACTTTAGCTTTTCCCTTCTTTTCTCCCATGAGGTTTTTGAATAAAATAGCACAAACAAGAGGGCTTTGTATAGATCTGCACAGATTATTCACAAGCACAATGGATAGCATGTTGTGATACATTAGAACAAACTTTTCTTTCATGCCTACAATGAATTACCCATAATTAAACATTTGATCAACTTGTGTCCTACACTTTCGAGCGATTAAATACATTCTTTGTCTAAACCATACACTTAATAAGGGAACATTTTAAAACTTTAAGGTAAGAAGGAAGCAATCAAGCCACTAAATGTGTCGTGCAGGTGCACAGGGAATAAATTGTGAGAAAGCTCAATTTGTGACACTGTATAACATCTTTAGCGATCACATATTCAAATGAGTTTGGATTTCTATTAATCTAACCTGTGTATTCCACAGACTACTTTTTCTGAGTTGTGCAGACTGGCTTTTACTTTGGGGGACGGGTAGATTTGCACAAATTTGCATTAGCACAAGTGCACCCTGGTGTAAATGGAATGAAATTCTCATACATCTCTAAAAAAGAAATCCAATTCTGTCAATGAGAGGACTACAGGACAAAAGACACCTAAGAATCCACAAAACACAGATGGAACAAAATCTGTACATCTCTACTCATAGGGCATCACCCTAAGTATCCAATTCCCTGATTTTTTGGCATTTCAGCCAACATGAGATAGCCTTAATTCTGGTCTTAAACCAGCATGTCTTAAATCATTGAATTAATTCTTATAACCAAGCATGATGTGGCATGAAACATGTCACTGAACCTTATGTACTTGGTTCTCATGAACACAGCCATGGGTGGTGGTGGAATCTGGATCTGGACCATTGGGAGAAGAGGGAATTAGCATACAGGACCAGGGTGGGTGGGTAGCGGGGTGGGTGGGCAAAGAGGAGAGTTAACCTTTTGCACCTGCTACACTCCAAATCACTCAGAACTTCATAAAAGCTATAAGAACTTATGAGTTGGATCCAGACTTAATCATGCTTACAGTAAACATTGAAATTAATGGAAGAAGTTAGTCATCACATCTAACTTAAGCCCCATTGATTTCAATGAGTTTACTCTAAGCATGACTAACTTTTGATCCAAATAGAAACAATAAATTTGTGAAGCACCAAGGATCTTAAACGAGGGACTCTGACAGTGCAGCCCAGAAACACCAGGGAAGCTTTCAGGCATAGGGAACTTCTAAGTCTGATCTCTCCTGCACTGCAGCACCACTACCTGTTAATGGCCAGAGATTGTATTTTAGTTTTGTCAGTCCAGCCAGATCAGGTGACTTGAGAAACCAATAATGGCATGGCTGGCTCCGCTATATAACTGTTTCTCTGTGCAGGGATAGACAACTCAGGGCTCATCTACACCAAGCAGGATATTCCACTATGAAAGCAGCATGAAAGCGGTATATAAAAGGCAGGAGCCACACTACTGGTTTATAGTGGTATTCAAGTGCACTGACAACAGTTGGGGCCCATGACACATCTACACCAAGCAGGATATAACACTATGAAAGCAATATATGGTATATGTCAATGGGCCCCAACAGTTGTCAGTGCACTTCAATACTGCTATAAAGCAGTTGTGTGGCTCCTGCCTTTTATATACCACTTTCAGACCACTTTCATGGCGGAATATCCTGCTTGGTGTAGATGAGCCCTAGTCTCTTTGTAGTCCACATCATTTTCATATATATTCACTCATAAGTCCATTCCATCCTGTTTCCACATTACTCTACCATTTCTTTTAAGAGCTTCATCCCACGTATCTGTTTCCCTCGAATTATCTCCTGCAGCTTTTAGCTGTCGTTGTTGTTGTTGTTAGCTAAATCACACCCCGGGCGGCAGCACTCCTAAGATCCTTTGCATACCAGGAAATGGGTTTAAGGGGGGAATTGTAAAAGATCATTAAAAAAAATCAACGGATGACCCAATCTGATTCAAATTTGGTATGCTTAAAGCTCTCCTTAATATCTAGTACTGTGCCAATTTTGATGTCTCTATCTTTAAAACTTACGCAGATGTAAGCATTTGTTCAATTTTTCTTTAAACATATCAAATCCTGCTCCTGCGCCCCCAGTGGCTGCTCAGAAAAAAACAAATGATTCGCTCCAAAAGTAGTACCAAAAAAGGGTGGTTCTTTTGCCTTTGAAGCACAATTAAAGAAAGATGCATGGGAGTACTTCACAGTCAAAGCAGATTGTAAACTGGAAAAGTTCGGAGTCCTTTGCACGCAATTCGCAGAGATTGTACATATTACGCTGGTGTAATAAAGCTCTAAATCTCCACACCACACAAATACACATACACACGCACATATTTAAATATGTTTCCTCTCAAAACATGCATTTTAAACTTATTTTAGGTTGTCTTTTGAGCTGAAAATTCCACAGGTATATTCAGGTAGTGCAAAAGCACTTCACATTAGTCTGGGAGGTGCAGACTAGCTCAGTTGTTATCAGAATTCACAAAGATGAGTACTTGACTGCTATGGAAGGTGCTAAACAGAAACGTCTTGTCATAACTTGTCACACCTCTACCTCAAGGGCAGCCCCACATAGAGTGTGTTGCAGTAATCCAATCTTGAGGTTACCATAATCCAGACCTCTGAGACTACCCAGAGGTGAGGCAAAAGTTCTCTAAACATGCTCAGAGATATTCCTTTTGTTACAGATCCTCATATCTGTATGAGGCCAAAGCCCTGGTATTCCAAAGCCCTGGCAGTCAAAACAGGATTCAGGTTTTTGGGTTCTTATTTTGGTTATTGGGTTGGCATAAGCTCCTACTTGTTATTATTGAGAGGGGGGATCCTATGTGGCTCCAGCAAACAGCAAAAACTCACCAAAATAGGAATTAAAAGGAAGAGGGGTTCTCCTATGTATGGGCAACTTAAGTATATATTGTACAAGAGACAATCTCATTTGGAACAGAAGGCCATCTTATTGATATAAGGCAAGTTTCTATTTTGACAACAGCATAAGGTCCATGGAAGACCCTGTGCCTTCCTTGAAGGTAACCTGATAATTGCCGTCCCACTAGCTGCTCAGAACAGAATGCTAAATTCACACTCTGCTAGAAAGAAGCCAGAAACTGAAACAGCAAAAGTAATTTATGGAAACACAGCTTGATGTGGAAATGAATAGCTAAATACAAAACAAAATGTGAGAAAAGAACTGAGAACAATTTATCTGGGTTAAAAAAGATCAAATCATAATAACAAAATCCCTTAGAATTTAAATCTAGTTTAAGCAAAAATGCCTGAGAACAAGAAGCAGGCCCAAATGCCCTTAGGATGACAACTTCTCAATAACATTTATAAGGGCTAGATGTATGTGTATGCTAAGATACAGGTAATCAAATCTTATGTCCCAGGCTTGAGTTGATTTCATGCAGAGATCAAGAGGGAGGGTTGAGAAAGGGATTTCCATCATTATGTATGAGGAATTGTTTGCATAATTGCTCACATCACTGGATTCAGCATATGTATTTCTTTCGTCTGCCATTATCTGTTGTTGACTGCTGCTTCAACCTAATTAGACTTGTGATTGGACTGCAAATTCTTATATTATGCTCAGAATAGTGGAGGCGTTAAACCTTTTCTGAATGGTGAGATTTCTGAACCAATGTAGGTCAGCAGTGTGGGCTTAGAGCCATGAATGAGTGGCCCAGAACAAGCCAGGTCCATAACCAGACACTTTGCATGGAGGAATCCTAAAGGGATAGGGAATTGTTTCAGAAATACTGGTAGATGAATATGTTTAATGGTATTAAACGGGCTCAGGGATACCTCTGTAGTTATCTTCTCGATCCTCCCAGAGTGCAGGACATGGAATAACGGGCTGAAGTTAAAGGAAGTCAGATTCCGGCTGGACATCAGGAAAAACCTCCTGACTGTTAGAGCAGTACGACAATGGAACCAGTTACCTAGGGAGGTTGTGCGCTCTCCCACACTAGAGTCATTCAAGAGGCAGCCGGCCAACCATCTGTAAAGTATGCTTTAGGGTGGATTCCTGCATTGAGCAGGGGGTTGGACTCAATAGCCTTGTAGGCCCCTTCCAACTCTGCTATTCTATGATTCTATGATTCTAAGACAAGTTGCAAGAAAATGTTCTGCCAGTATAATTCTCAAAATGGTATTGCTTATAAAAATGACACTTCTTGAGCTAATGACTTGAAACTTGGCATCCATAATCTATTTGATTTCAAAATGATCCAATTAAAAATTGCCACAGGTCCAGCAAATTTAAAAAGTGCTGAAAACTGTCACATTTGTCCTTTTTACTCCAATTTTTAGAATGCTGGTGAAAACTACTGATGTACTTTATTCAGGTTTGTTGAAGAGATGTACCTTTCATTGGTTTGGTGAAATTCTGAGTAGTGCTTCCAAGGTTATTAAGGTTTTCCTGCCCCATTAAAGCCTATGGTAGCATCCATGCTCAGTTTCATTCTGAAACTAGAATGTTGCCAGTACTCCAGTGTTTTCAGAGGAATTCTGTGTTGCAGAGGGAATCTACTAGATTCTGTACACAATGTCTATTCCTTTAGTTATGGAATGTGACCTCACAAGGTCAGACTACACATTACTACATAATTTGGGAAACTTCATTCCAACACTTTCACCCGCATTTACCACCAGCCTGCCAATGGTCAGGCAGCATTTTGTGATCAGTGAGGGTGCTCAGTCATCAAAGGGCTGTTTATTTTGGGCAAGGGGGAGTTCCCTAAAGATTTTTCAATTTCTACAAATGCTGGAGTCGTTCCAAACAGGATGGTACCTTTGTCTTATGTAGGGATCGTGCATAAAGATCGGCAGTCAGAGAAGGAGTTTGCTATTAGTTTGCTATTTTTTTTCTGTGCGTAAGAGGCACATCCTGGCTTAGCCAATATTTTTACAAGGTGGCCTTTGGAAAGTCAGCCTCTCACAACATGGTATGGTACCTCATAGCAACTTGAATAAACACCTGCATACATGAATAGTCAAAGGCTAAAGAGATGGAAATAACCCCTTTGACTGCCAACAGACAACGGCTGTTTATGTTATCATTCTCTCCCTTTCCATGCTGAAATCAACCTTGATGAAAGCATCTCCCAAGTACAATGTAATTGACCTAAGCACCTCTCTTCCTTTTTAATTTGAACTTCATGTATGTTTCTATAATAGCAAACAGAAGAAAAGAATAGCAAGAAGAAGGAGGAGGAGGAGGAGGAGGAGGAGGAGGAGGAGGAGGAGGAGGAGGCAAGAAAAAATATTCCACACAAGCACATGATAACCAAAATACAAAACCATCTGTAGCCAACTGAACCTGCAACAGTTGTACTGAACTTAGAAGGGACGGGTGGGTGCTGAGATGCATACATTTTCATGTAAAAATAACAACAGCAAAATTCTTTGTAGATTACAGTCCTTTTTTTAAAAAAGGAAGAAAATCTTACTTAGGAGTAAACTCAATCGAACAAAATGCAACTTACTTCTGGGGAAACATGCATAGGCTGCAGTGCTTGTCTTTTGATACCAGAATACACCTACATTCAATATATGAGCCTAGCCAAGCCATATATTAACTTGTGAAATGCTACAGTTTTGAAAACAGACCTGTAAGGCCCACTGACCCTAAGACACAAACAAGAGTTTGACTGAAAGCAAAGGACACAGGGCAATGAGCAACAGAAATGTCTGTGTGCGAGGAAAACAAAAGGTACATACTCTGTGTCACTTCTCTAGCAGCAGGGGAAACCTCATTACATAAGGCTCCGATGCTGATCCACTACCATCCACAGAGTGAATATTCAAGATGGTTCTGGACTTTTCTCTTAATAATAAGGAGGTTCGCTTGGCACCTACAATATATGTCTTTAGATGCCAGGTGAAGACCTTTTTATTCTCCCAGCACTTTAACAGTCTATAAATAAATTTTAATTGGTCTTTTAAATTTGTAATATTGCATTGCTGCTGTTTTTATCTGGTTGAGCTTTTATATTGTATTTTGTATTATGGTTTTATACTGTTGTTTTATACTTTGAATGTTTTTAATTTTTGTGAACCGCCCAGAGAGCTCTGGCTATTGGGCGGTATAGAAATGCAATAAAATAAATAAATAAATAATAGCTGTTCTTGGGAAAGTGAGGCTCTACAATTCCCTCTCTCCACAATCAGCTGAAGAGCATACTGCACTATAAGCATAGCATTTCTGCTCACTTCTCCCATGATTATTCAGGATAGCATTTAATAGGCTTGGTCCCAAAACAGAAAAAAAGGTGCCTGGAAGTAAAAGAAAATATCCAGACGAACAGTAGACAGTGCTTTCTCACCATATATCAGGATTGGGCACAGTTTCTAGGCAGAGGATTCTCGAGAGGCCATGGGAATGGTCTCAGAGTCAGATGAGGAATAGTGTAAAGTGGTGGGAGAGAGACCAGAGTTTCAGGAAGTCAGAGAAGAATCTGTCCAGGTAATCCCTTGAATCAAAGTCCATCCATAAACTGTCCATCTGTGGGAACACAGCAACTCATGGGCGCGAAGGGAATGATAAACCACAAAGATCAGACATGGAATCAAGACAGAGGCACAGCTTTGGAAAGTTTGGCCTTAGCTAGACCTAAGGTTTATTCCGGGATCATTCCGGGGTCATCCCTGCCTGCTCCTGGGATATCCTGTGTGTCATTTACATGAACAGGGATGACCCCAGGATAATCCCGGGATAAACCTTAGGTCTAGCTAAGGCCTAAGGTGTTCTACAAAGCTGGCCCATCACAAGAACGTGGGATGGGGACATGCTCTCAGGTTCTGTTCTGCAGTCTGGTTCCACATTTTTTCTTAGCACTAGGTTGTCATAGGATGACAACGTGTATAACCTGAACTACTGAGGGGCTGATTGATATGCATAATAAATCCTATTTACTTAGAGATTGACTTCTTTGTTTGACTATGAACATGCCGGGAGGGCTGGGCACATGACACCATCCTTCAGACTTGAAGATCACAAGAGCCGGACTGACCAAGAAGAAACATAATGTATAAAGTGGACAGGCAGAGGACACTTTGTCAATAATGGAATCAAAATTATATGGGGTACAAAAGACACTGTTTTGAAAACCTCAGAGGGAAATCAATCTGTCATTATTGTCAGTCGATTTAAAGGGATTGGACTCTACTGGACCACCAGATCTTTCCAGCATAAGTGCTAGAACTCAGAATTAGTATGGTTTACTCATGATCCCGAAGGTGATACATAATTAACTCATGTGAATTTTATTCCACAACAGATGTGGTGACAAGTAACTGGAATCTCCATGTTCAGAACTACCATATCTCCGAACACCAATCACCACCCTGGTGGCATCTGGCTGACCACTTTTGAAAAAAGAATAGTGGACTAGATGGACCTTGACCAAACTCTTATTGCACACAGTGCTTGGCTGGAAGTGGTATAAATAATGATGAAAACAACCAGTTATTGCTATTATCCTATCGAGCAAGACAATTCTTATCCAGCATGAGAAGCCCTTTTGAAGCCACCTCTGACTTGCAGAGTTCCACATGTTGGGGCCACGGAAAAGGGTTTTCTCCTCTGTTACTCCCAAACACTGGAATGCCCTCCCTTTGGAGTTGTGAGTGCCCTCCAGTTTCTCTGCATTGAGGAAGGGGGTCAACACACAGCTCTTTAAGGTGGCTTTTTAAATTGTTATTTCATTGTTTTATTTGGGGGTGGGTGGGTTGCAAACCACCTTGGTTGGCTTCAGAAAGACCTTATAGAAACAACATATGTAAATAAGTGAGTGACCTGGGGGTGCTTCCAGTCAAGGCTTTTATCATGCAATCACCCTGCCACATTCACAGAATTTAATGGTGGTCCTGATGCATCATCTCCTATTTGCAGCTCTCCAATCTTTCCACACTACCTGCCATCTTTTTCATTAAGGAGGAAAAGATGGAACATCTCCACAGCGTCTTTTGACTGCTAGTGCTAAGAGCCATCTGTTTGAAAGCACCCAGGCCGATTCCCCTTACTATAGCGCTGTCACAGGAATTGTTCTCCTTCCTCTCACAGCCAATGGCATGGTCTTGTTGAAGCAAGAGTTGAAAAGGTGCCTCCAGGGCATAGATACGAATAAGTTGCAAAGGCCTGAGCTATTAGGAATTCGGAATGTAACATTATCTTTCCAGATAGGCTCATCTCCATAGAAGCATTAGATCCATAATGTGCCCATGTCCCAAGGAGAATTGG
This sequence comes from Elgaria multicarinata webbii, assembly GCF_023053635.1. NCBI lineage: Eukaryota > Metazoa > Chordata > Lepidosauria > Squamata > Anguidae > Elgaria > Elgaria multicarinata. Next base: position 186,339,654 of record NC_086171.1, read on the forward strand.
ACAAATCTTATTAAGCGTCCCTAAACTCCATTTCTTATCTTTTAATCTGATGTCTCTTTTTGCTCCTAAATTCTACTGATGGACAATATGTCTTGGTTAATTTATCACTGCTTCCTGTGTGACATGGCACAGGCAAATTAGCTTAGACTTCATTCCCTTTTCATCTCCCATGGTGCACACAGTTCCTTTATTACACACCTGTGCCCCTTCTGCTAAATTTCTCTCCACTTGAAACCAAGCAGACATCTGCCTATGACAAATGTATTGCATTAATACACTGCCAATAATTACTCAGAGACAACAATGTCTAAAATGCAGCCAACAAACTTGTTTCTGGAATGAAGCAACGTCATAATTGCTCCATACGCAAAGATTGTGTTTTATTATGTTTCGCCTGCACCTTTTCCATAAATGCATCTCCTTCAGGGCCATGTGGTCTATGGCTATGGTCCCTCCCACAGCTGTGATGCACCTTGTGGCATTGCTCTATAATGCAGAAGTGATGATGTCAGTGGAGATGTGGCCCTGGAGGAGAAATATATATGGAAAAGGTATGGGGAAGCAAAATAAAATTAAAACAAACTCTTTGCTTATAAAGCAACAGTTATGGTTCTTAGTTCCAGAAACAGAAGTTTGCATGAGTGTTTATTGGCACATATTGGATACTGCCAGTGACACTTCTGACAATGAATTATATAACTTTGTAAATTGCTCTTAAGTTATGAACATTTTATTTTAACCTTTTGCTGTACTTCTGCAATTTTGAGTATTTATTTAACCCCTCTAAGAAGTAATACCAAGAAGTAATACCCATAAAGCTAACCAAGGGCATACCTAAGGTTTATCCCTGGATCGTCCAGGGGTCAAACCTGTTCATCTAGGTGACACACAGGGGATCCAGTGCTCAGGCAGGGGTGAACCCTGGATGATCCCAGGATAAACCTTAGGTCTAGCTGTGGCCCAACTCTCCAGAATGCCGCACAATTTCAGAAATGTTTTGCTACTTTTCCTTTCTTTCTCTTCTCCTGCATTGCTGCACATATCGGTCCCTTCCCAAATTTATTTGAAACTTAGGATCATAAATTGATTCCCTAGGCTACATTTCTTGTATCAAGACTGCAAGCCTTGATCACACGGGGATAGGATAATAGTGTTGGATCAGAGCCAGCACAAGTATATTTATGACAAACAAAATAGGTGCTTTTCAGTTATCAGGAAATAATTGGAGAAGCACATTCCTCATACTTAGGTGGAGGCACCCATTCTCCCTGCAGCATGGTATGTTTCCTCTTTTCCTGTGGGTCTCAGGGTTAAGCATCTACTTAGGCTTCCACCCCCAGTACTTATTCTTTCAAGTCTGAAGTCACAGGTAGGATGATAAACCTGGTCATTGGGAACAGCACATAAAACCATAACCTTCTGGTAGCAAAGAAAAATTTATACACACTTTGAAATTTATGCAAACTTTGGTATACTCAAGCAGAGGGGTGTCTTCTCAGCATCACTTTGTCGTTCCTTCCCAGTAAAACTCCATGGCATCGCTGCTGCAGGGTGGGGGCAGAAAATCCCCATGCCAGGAGAGAGTGCAGGCTTTCTAGTGGCCATTCAGCTGATCAGGCCCACCCCCCTGCCCTCCTGCTCTTCCGGTGACCTATCAATGGTTGCCATCTGCCCCAGTATCCCCCAGCTCGACATCAAAGTGAGGTCACATGGTGGAAGGACCATGGTGACCTCACTTCAAATGAAAAAGTTGGGGTAAGTCCCTGACTTTTTAAAATCCACAGCTTTGGAGAAAAGCCCTGCAGTGACTACGAGTTGGCGGCTGTATCTTATAACCGATGCAGCACCATTGCGCAGCCACCACAGGGCAAATAAGTCATATAGACAGCCCCAGAGCTGAAGAAGTTCCAACACAGAGATGGAACAAAAGCAGAAGGACACCCAGTGGGACTTGAACGACACCAGGCAAGTATCAAAGGGCAAAATCATATTGTTCCAATATAGGCCACTTAAAGACACGTTCAATTTAAGAAACATGGTAGGGAGAGAAACAGCTGGGGACTGCAGGCAACACAGCCAGCACTAGTTGGCTGGTGGACAGGAATAACTGGGAGGATTGGAGAGGAGAATACTTTGCTGTAGTCCATGCCTGGGTTTTGGGTTTTTTTTTTTTTTTTTTTTTTAATGGAGGGAGATCCAGGAAAAGGCCAATGTGCATTTGGCTTCCCCACCCACATGAATCTTATCAAGTCCATAACTTAGAAGCCTCTATTGTTGTTTTATAGTGGCCTTTATTTGGTTGCTGGTTGAGAGAATCAAAATAGAATTGTACCAAGTCCCCAAGCTGGCAAATGTGGGACCTGGGTTTTTGCCTTCAATTCCTCATGACAATGTGCTTTGTCTTGTTTGTACATAGATTTGTTGATACCACTGATTGTGGGGATGATCCTGTGTATGTTTAGGCAGGAAAAAAAAGTCTTTCACCTCCCAGCATTCCCAACCAGCCATGCTGGCTAAAGGCTGCTGGGAGCTGTAGGATATTTTTTCCCTGTTTAAACATGCATAGGATTGTTCATACTGTGAGAACCAATGCTTCGACATTGGGCAGGCCATAACACAGGAGGGAGGAAGCAGGGATGGGCTCTGTTGGAAATGGGCAATGATGCTTGTCGTTTGACTGTCTGGGCCAGTGGGAGATGGTGATTGAAGTGGTCTTTGGGTTTGTCTTGACAAATCCTCTCACTGATAAATAAAGGGTTAACTTGATTAATTTTCTTTTATTGTCTTTATTGGTTGTTGTTTTTCATTTGGTTTTTTTGTTCTGCCCTTTTCTTCCACTCCAGTATCTTGACTACTTTCCTTCTAATCTGGCTCCTCCCTTTCTTATCTCTTTCCTCCTCGCTCTGCAATTGGGTTTCTTTCTTTTTATCTGCAGAAGCTGAGATGACTATGCATGGTTTTACTTGGAATAACGCTTTTACGGTTTTCTTTTTCACCTTGACTATAAATCTTGTCAGACTATTTATTGCAACTCCCATCTGCGAACTAATCAAACTATGCTCATATTACCCACATATTCTCATATTACTCACAGACCTTCAACTTTTCACTGCTCAGTGGTTTGGGCAGGCAGGGCAGCCTACCATGGAAACTAGCTACCAACTATACCTCCATATTGGTGGCTCTCTGTGCAGCTTGCGCTGCTCACACCATCTTCTGCCTTAGGCCATTATCTTCTCTCTCTCCCACCCCCCACTCAGTTAACCCAGCAAGAAAGCTGGGTCAATTTCCCCTGTCAGCAGCTGGGCTATCAGCAGACTCACAGTGTCCCTACCCACTTTATGCCAAATTCTTGGAATCTGGAAGCCTTAAAATTAAGGGCTGTTTTCAACCAAGCTTGGTGTGTTGTTCCTGTCCTTTCTCTTCCATCTGCTCCTTGATGAGGGCACAAAGGGATGCTTGGTAATGAAGTTTGCTTCCAGCAGCACTACACAATTTATGGCCCTATGTCTGATGAGCTCACTTAAACTACTGGCATTCATAATGGAAATCATCACAGAATTGTGTGTGCTGGGAAGGGAGAAACAAAAAGAACACGAACACACACACACACACACACACACACACACACACATATACATACACACACACACACTTTTAAAGCTCATTGGAACTGAGAACAACATCAGCCACAAAACTACTAAGGCATGAATTGGCATATACTGCTGTGAAAACAAAACATATTTGGGTAACTGAGTATGCTAAGGGTTTGTTGTGGTTATTATATTTACAAAAGAAAGAAAGAAACAGTACAACCACAACAAAAACCCAATCTTGCTGTTTCACAGGCTATAAATATCAGCAGTTGTATTCTTTTATTATCTTTTTTTTGTCATGGCAGTTTGAACATGTGGATTTTATGGGCCAAGGCAGGTCAAAGGAAATGGACAAATGAAGAAATGTGTGCCAGGCCAAATACACAATTTTGAAGAGTCCCATCAAAATGTGCTCCAGGGCATGCTGGACCTTTGATCATAAAAAGAGCTGCCTCTCTCAAGTGAGTCACCAACATACTCTGTTTCCCATTCTGTAGCAAAATGAAGCAGAAACATAAGAAGTCAGGGAAACTTTCATTCAAAGGCAGGTTAAGGATCTTCCCTCCCTGCACTGAGGGAAAGGGGAGAAGGATAAAAATAATCAACTGAAAAGGGGGCATGTCTGTAGAAGACCTTCCTTACAGACATATGAATCCATGATCAACTAACTAAATGTGGAGTGTAGCAATTGATGTAACTGGGCGAATTTCATTTCTACTGCTTTCTTGCCAGAGGAATAAAAGCAATACATTGGTCACAAAGTATAATGGATAATGGACAAAGGCTGTGATACACTGAATGAGTGCCACAAGAACAATGGGGCCCTTCCTTTTCTGCCTATGAAATAATATCACCACTTGCTGTTAGATCTATTTGATACAAGATGCAGGACATGGGCAAAACACTTATTTATACAGGTTTCCATGTAGCTCAGTGACTTGTTTAGCACAACCGCCTTATGTGTACTGTTAGCAAGGCTGCAGTTTCCCTCTAAGTCATAGATCATTGGTGGGCTAACAGTGCATGTAAAAAGCTGTATTATTTATCTATCTATCTATCTATCTATCTATAGAAGATGCAAAGTATATGGAGCCCTGTATAACATGCTTTACCCTTACTAGGGGCCTTGCTAGACCTGCCGGGATAAGCTGGCAGGGAGGCAGGGCAACGGCGCGCTGACGTTAGCGCGTGCCGCCCGGGCTTCCAGATGCGGGACACGCAGGGACATCGGGATCCCTGCAGCGTCGGCCATTTTTTTTTAAGTTTAAAGGGGCCACGTGCGGCCCAAAGACTGCGGAGAAGGTAAGGTGTTTTTTTTTAGTTAAACCCCCCCCCATCCGCTCCTGATCCCTTCCTGATCTTTCTCTCCCTCCGTGTCACGTGTGTCGTCTCTCCTCCTTCTCCCTCTGTGTGTGTGTGTGTGTCCTGTGTCCCCAGGATCTACCCCCGGCCGATGGGCACAGCGCTCAGCGCTGTGGCCAGTCCGCGGCTTTTTGCGGCTACTCGTAAGCGAGTAGCCGCAAAAAGCCACGGAAGTAGCTAGATGTTCCCCAGCCCTGGCCTCAGGCCGGGGCTGGGGAAAAGGTGCACCATAAGCGACTTCGCTTATGGCGCATTAGAGGAGGCTTCAGTGCGGCCTGGGGCCGGATTCCCCTGTGCGTCATGTGGAAGCACAGCAGGGAAACTGGCTCTCAAGGTGTGCTAAGGCCTCGTCTAGCAACGCCCTAGGTCTTCCCCTTACTTTTATTGTCGAAAATGAGACCTGGCTGTGCACATAATTGTATCACAAACACTAACAAAGTCATACAAACTGAGCAAAATCTGTAATGTTATATATGGAACAACTGGAGTGGTTAGCTATTTAAAATACTAATAAGACTTCCTAATAAAATAATATGCAATAGTTCAGTAGATTTCAATAGATAAGATAGACCTGGGAGATCCGGCTTCAAATTAAATTCATACATTTATGCATCTGTAAAATGGGAATATTAAGGACCTGATGACTTCTAGTATGGTACAACTACAATTACAATTTATTGTACCATAACAACATGGTGGGTTCTTACTGTACGAAAGATAATGAGAAAGAAAGAAAGAAAACACAGAGGTGGAGCTTTGGAAGTGTTCAAAGACTGACAAATTTATAGGGTGATTTGAGAAAGTTTATCTCACAGGTTTGTTGTGATAATGAGTAAAGACCAGTTTCCTTACTCATTTTGTATCAGACTAAACATTCTATGAAAATACTGTAGGAGCAATTGTGTTGATTTCATTGTTCTATAATATCAACAGCATTTGTTTTAAAGGCTTCAAGTTAGAGAGAGAATATGAGCACCAAAAATAGACATGTTGCAACTTCTGTCTCAGTGTTTATTAAATAATCAAGTCACTTTCCAAATTTACCACTGAAGCAGAAAAACAAGACTTCCAGGTACTGTGCTTCACTTGCAGCATATAGATAAGAAAAGAACATGTTCGGAAAAACAGCCACCTCTTCCCACTGAACAGAAGTCTATTTTGTAGAGAGCACTATCTTATAACAAAATGCCATAAACTGCTGTACTTGTCCCTAGCTGTATTGATTGAAGCATTAGGCAAAGGAGATTTACATCTATGATGCTTCCCTCTCAACATCAGGGCATTTTATCCCAAAATCGCCTATTATTTTACTAATGCACTGTGATGCTGCCTCTCTGCCATCTTAGAAAAAGGGGAATGAAATTGTATTAATTGCATCATCAATATAGTACAACCTTGTTTCAGCAGACACCTTGGGAGCGATAAGCATGGCTTCAATACAGTCGTATCAAGAATGGGGGAAGAAAGGGAAAGACACATAAAACATATTGATAATAGCAGCAGGCATAAATCATGTTTGGGAAAGGGAGATATTTATCTATAGAAAAGCTTGATGTTAGACTATGAAGACTGTGGTGATAAAGGGCAGTATCCAATGGTGTCATTCCACGAACACTTAAATGTTATTTTCACTTACATGCATTTTTGTGGGCCCGTTTCCATAATATGTGCATTTTTGTACTAATTTGTGACTAGAGAACTCCATTGCAAAATCCTGAAAAGGGCACATTTTGAAGAGCTATTGAATTTGAGTTCAGGCATTTGTTAAAACATGCAAAATTTGGTAAGATGTGAACAAAATAAATTTCTCTCTCCTCCCTACGGTCAACTATGAAGTTGACTAACTCCTAGGTGAAGAAATAGCGTCCTGTGTTCCCCTAAAGTTAACTAGCAACAATACCCAAAGGACCAATGGTTTCTTGCTTCTTAGATCCCAAAATTCAAATTAACCCAGCTTTCACTGAGCTGAAGTCAAATGTATGTGATCTGATTTGTCAGCAAGGGTAAGGACAATCACTGATATGAAATTTTTTTATCTCCTGAAATATGTTCACACTTTGTGATTGGGAGAGAGTGGTGGGTGAGAAGGAAAAACCATTACTTGATGTAATATCTGAATTGATGTAATATCTGAATTGCTGTTCCTGTAAGAAAGGGACATAGGGGATGTGATCACCCAAATTCACTTTCCCTCTGGAAATCTCTCAACATAAGGTTTGAAATTCTTGCATTTTTCTTGTAATTGATGTTCTTATGAATGCTCCCCTTCACAATAAAACAGATGTTCAATCATGGATTTTCTTCTCTATTGGAATGAGGCACAAGTGTTTCAATGCTGAAAATTCTCCCTTTTATGGCCTCAGGGCTACATTAACGGCTATAGGAGGAAGGGATTATACTAATGCAGAAGTTGCATGGAGCACAGCAGATGCAAAATCCCATATTAAAGTATTTTTCAGAAACGTGCACAGCCTGCTGTTACGCTGGGACCTCTTGTGGATAGTGATGTCCCACAGTAAAAAATTCTGAGCTGCTGCTGCCAGCCAAGTCTCAGCCCCAGGTATCCCGCAATACAGAACAACCAGCCTCCAATCTCTTGCAGTTTTCACTTTTCAGAATCATTCTGTTTTCCACTGGAGTCATTTAAAACAATCCTTTACAAAATGATTTTTGGCTGCAGGCTGTAGAATTTGACAGTGACTCGGTCTTTGGGAGGATTAACAGAAGATGAGGCTGGCATGTTCTCAGATAATGAGCCTGTTGGGATGTTAGAATCCATATTTCTCACCTCTCACTCCACCTGCAACAACCATGAGCAACTCCTCCTTTCCTCCTCATTCCAAAACCCATCTGCTGATTACTGACTGTGATGCAATAAAATAATCTAACAACTGCATGCTAGGATGAAAAGAGTCCAGAGATATATATATTTCAAGACCATCAATAAAATAGAGCTGACTGTCTGTCTCTGGGATTTTGTAAGGTTCTAAGAGTGGAACAAAACAGACAGGGGCGATTTGCTAGCCCTCCCTCAATGTTAACGAAGAAGGAATCTGGCAATATAAGAAAGGGAAATCCCCCCTTTACTTCAGATTCTTCTCTCTCCCTCCCCATAGGATTTCTCTGTCCACGTATTAGAAGCCACCATGAACTCATGACATAGGGTATGATACCTATATTGCCATAAGAAAATGAAATGAAATGCACATCCTCTAAAATAATTGCAAATTTATGCCCCAAGGGGGAAATACAACCAGGAAAAACATACTTATGCCATAGACTGAATTTGACCATATGTAAGGAAGTTGGGGGGAAAATCTGCAATGGATTCAAATGAGTTTAAGTTTCTGTCAATCTGACCTGGAGATTCCACAGCAGACCAGCTTTTTCCAAGTTGCACTGACTTGCAGATGGAAGTTGTATGCAAATTCAGAAGTACAGAAATACAATTGTTGCTGAAAAGTATGCTAATATATATGATGTTTTAAAAACAACAACTTTTATACTTTTCTGCTCTCTCTACAACCTGTGCTGCATAGCAATCTTCTCCATGTGTGCTCATGGATTGTATGCTGAGCTAAGGAAATTCGCAAAATGGTACAAGTAGGAGCATCAGCGGAATCCGGTTGGAGGCTCAAGCTTGGCGGATTACCACCATCTCAGCCCCCTGGACTGCTGTGCTTGTCCCACTTGGATAGCGCAGAGTAGGGCAAGCATGACAGGCCCCACTTCTCAGCCAAGCCAAAACTGTGTGTAAAATGGCAGCTCACCTTTTTCAGAACCTTTTTCATAAAGGTTGATTTTATGTAAATGGCAGCCACCACACTCCCTTTCCCCTCTTGGTTCCCATGCTACTGCACTGTCGCTGTGCAACTACACCTCTCTCTGCCGGGCACCAACAGAGGAGGCGTGGTTGTTTGGAAGCAGCGGGAGCAGCAGCAGTTGGCAAGGGCAGGCTTGCAGGAAGAAGAAGAGCCATGAGCTCTCACAGTTTGCCCCTCACACTGAACACGTTCAAATGGATGGCGGGAGTCCAGCAAACGGCACACGAGCTGGGCACAGGTGAGCTTGCCCATCCCTAGACTTCCATGCCACTGAAAGTTCTGTAAATTGTGGCAGACTTCTTCACGTACTTTTCAGAAAGGGGAAAAGTCTGAATACATCAATGAGTGGATGACAGAACGGAAGACAACTGACAATCCGCAGAACAAAGATGGAATGGATTGAACAAAATCCAGACATTCCTAACCATTGTTCAACAGAAAAATAAGAGTCAAACAGCTTCTCCCATAACATTTCCCTGCTTGTACCCCACACACAAAGCACTTAGTGCCAAAACCAAGATGGCTTACCTGCACATTTTGTTCTGGTTGTGAGCGGTGGCCCAGGAGGTCCAGTTCCTCCTTCTCCAGGACGAGTAAGAAGTACTCTGATCTCATATTCCACATCTGGGTCTAGATGCCATAATTTGTAATTGGGTGAATCAACAATATGGGTTTCAGCCCAGTTCCCATTGGTCGTACGGTATTCCACCTCCTTCAGGATGATAGGCCCATCTCCAATGATGGAGTTGGCATTTGGCTTGATCCACAGATAAGTGGCTCCAACTGCTAGAAGTTCTGGGGGTGCAATAGGAGTGGGAGGTTCTGCAAGCAACAACAACAAAAATAGGTATTTGTGAATGTTCATTATTCTGTTTATTTTATTTGTGGAGGGTTAACATTATGCAATGCCAGAAGAGCAGTAAAACATATTCAAGTGCTTTCCAAAGAGATTATTATGCAAGACATAAACACAAAAAGATTCATTCAAGCTTCACCTACTTAGCATGCCAATCAATACTGTTCTATTTTGAAGAATGGTTTTACAGGGAAGGAATCATTTCTTTAAGAAAATATTTGTGTGTGGGCTTTCTTTTTTTTAAAGAAACATTTTGTAGATAAATAATTTGTTGTGCAGTTCTTTTCAGGTGACATATCAGTGTTGTTGCTGGAGTGGGATTACCCCCACTGTTCCCCCCTCCCCGACACACACACACCATCAAGCAACACCTCTGAGCAGAACTTCCATGCATTCAAACTATGCAAATATGCTTTGTCCAAGCAATTGTGGCCCTAACTGGGTGAGCAGAGGACCCTGATTGTGAGAGTGGAGCCTGTGTGTGTGTGATTGATACTTAGGCTCTGTTAAGAGATAATACTAAATGCACACAGAGCATAGCTGGTGAACCTTTTCAACCTAAGTCCAATTTGGGGAGGGTCTTGCGAGCAACATTCCGACAGTGGCTGGGGCCAAAGCAAAGTGGACATGACCAGATGTAATTCGTACCCATCTGTACAGCAAGCACACAAGCCACCGATCAATTCTATGCAAGTCTACTCAATAGCAGTCCTGAACTATATCCCAGTTGTGTGGAAATTACCAGACAGCCACAGGAAATTGATGTTACAGGCCTTCATAACAACTATGAGATTTATATTCCAAAGCTGGAAAGAGAAGTCTACTCCATCTATAATACATTGGACAAAAACTCTCATAACTCTGGAAAGTTTTATTGTCACTGGCAGCATTGTTCAGACAATACACACAACATTTGGTCCTCATATTTATTTATTTATTTATTTATTACATTTTTATACCGCCCAATAGCCAAAGCTCTCTGGGCAGTTCACAGGGACCGCTCATATTTAGAAGTGTATGTGTGGTGGGAATTGTGAATGACATATTATTTTGTGACTGATATAACAATTTTTCTGGGTTTTTTTTTCTTTTCTTTTTCTATTTTGGCCTCCTTCCCCTGTGTTATTCTTGTTGTTGTTTTGATTACATGTGTAGTATGTATGAACTTGAATAAAAAGTATTAATACAAGGAGTTAAGTCTCAGTGCAACAGCTTTCAGGTATACAAATCACAGCTCAGTTCTATGTATTTCTACTAAGGAGTAAGCCCCAATGTGACAACTTAAATATTAAATGTCCAGCAGATTATTTAAAGTTTAAATGCCTTCATATTGATGTTGTATCCAATCACTGACTGGAGATGAATTTAGGGTTTCCCTCCATTGTGCAGGGAGGGGGCGATGTTGTTTCCTTGGAAAATTCCACCTCTAATCTCTGATCATTGACTGAAGATAAGGGTGGGGGGTTTCCTGCACAGAGCTGGGGTGAGAAGGGGCAGGGCCTGTAGGAAACCTTATGAGTCAGATGGGAATCTGTAGAAGCCGGAGGTTCCTTATTCCTGATGTAGTTAGTTGAAAACAGCAGACATGATCCTACTACCCCCGGAATGTATTTTCAATCGAAACAGATACATTTTCTAAATATACTTCTCCTACTTCAATTCACCCTGAATTCACCTTCAGACACTATAATGGCTACGCGCTTCATTTCATTCTATTTCTGAGACTCTATACATTCTCTATATTCTCTCTATATAGATGCTACAGACACTCTAATCAAAAGCCATCTTTTCCCCCATAAAAATATGACTGTCACAATTACAGTATTTGGTGGGAATTTCCCCCGTACCATTTTGGGATTCCTAAGGGACAGAGAGGCCCTTAAGTAGAAACTACAGTGCTGAGTATTGTGCTGAGAATAGAAAGTGGGAGCGTGCCACATGGCAGAACAAGGTGTAGATGTTACCATGCACTGCATAGACAAAGTCTACCCACTCGCTTTACCAGCATAGTTAACTCAAAATATATGTCATGTGGGAATTAGGTCCCTGAATGAGCATATATAGCCTTCAAAGGCCATGTGCAGAAGAGATTTATTTGAGATGTAACATCACTTAAAGCAACTGTAATACAAAACATTGAGTGGATTTTCAAGTGCTATATAGAATTAAATACTAAAGAAAAAATGAAGTTACACATGTATATACTTGAGAATACAATATAACTCAAGTGGAGGAAGTGTGCTGTTGAACAATAAAATTTCAATGCCTAGTAGTGGTGAAGGACCACAGCTCAGCGGTTGAGCACATGCCTTGCATGCAGAAGGTCACAAGTTCAATCCCCGGTATCTCCAGGATGGGGGGGGGGGGAAGAACTGCACAACAAAACATAAGAAGCTGCCTGAAATCTTGTCAATACTGGGCTGGATGGATCACTGGTCTGACTCAGTATACGGCAGCTTCTTATGTTCCTGTGTCCCTATGATAACAAGGAAACACACAGGTGGCAGCTCTTTTAGCATGGTAAGATTGTGAATGACTCCATCTGTGTTGCAGTTCATCCTGCAAGCATATGATCGTTTCACAGTGTGGTGTCCTAGGAGATGCCTGTTGCTCTATTTTCTATGGCTAGGCTAACCCAATATGAAAGATGCAATATGTATCCCACACTAGGGAAATGCTGTCAGTATGACAGAGAGAATATGTGTGGAAGGTGGTCTTGAATATTGCAAGGGCCCCTGTGAGATGTGATAACCTGACTTGAAGTGTTGACATTGAAGCCCAAATGACTGGGAACACCTGGTTGCATGGTCATACCGCTTGTAGAGTTGTTCCTCTGTGGAAAACCACATGAAACGCACAGATGGCAAAGATTATGGCTAGTGTGGAGAAGCAATGTTGATGGTGGAGTGAGAAGCACTGCCCACTCCTGCTTCACCACAGGATTGCTGTACATGTGAACATTGCATGAATGGGGCTTTTCTCTCTGAGTACAAAGGATCTGTTTTTATGTTCACTCTTATTAGAACAGAGATGTAATATTTGCTTCATTCAGTATGGTTGTCATTTTAAGTGCCTGAGTTCAGACAAATGTCTTTGGATTATTTATGATTGTTTAACATTTGGTAACCAAAATCACAGTAACTGTATATGTGCATTCATTGTGCAGGGAGGGAGGAAAAGGGGGAGTGTACATTAACTTCTAGAGAACCTCTAGAGAACAGAATGACAATAAGCATGCATGCTAAGTAAGCAATGTACATATTCAGATAATTAGTCCAGAAAAAAAGAGTCCTGTTTACATATGGTTGCAATCTCCCAGTCTTACACACAGAGATAACGAATATAGATAACTGAGCCATAGATATTGAGGAATCTATATGTCTAAATGATCAACCAGAAAGTAGGGTTCCCAACCAATTGTAACAAAACAAAACAAAAACAGCACAGCCTCTATCTCTCTATTTATCTTTCTGGGCAGTTGCTAGCCAATTCCTCTTTCCCCCATCATTTCCTCCAAATAATATTTCTATCTTCCTCAATTTTAAAATGTATATGCATGCATTGGGCACATTTGTATTCTGCATATGGAGAGGCCAATTATAGGTGATGTTTGTCAAACGACATCATCACTTTCTCTAGTCTCTAGTAGTGGGCAAGGAGGAGGAGGTAGTGGTGGTGGGTAGAAAAGAGGGCTGCTCCACTGATTCATTCACACCCACTCAACTATGGGATGATGATGACAGGTAAGCAACAAAGAGGAGGAGAAGGAAGCAGCTGGGGCAGGTAGCAAACAATGGTGTTTCCATTTATAAATGTTGACTGGTGCACCAATGGAGTTTACAGTTTTCAGTGTTCATAGCTAGGGATGCACAGATTTTGTTAAATCCATTCCATCTGGGTTTCACGGATTGTCTGGCGTCTTTCATTCTGTCATATGTCCATTGATGGAATCCAATTTTTGTCTGACAATTTGCACTAATGCATACTTGCGCAAGTACTTATTAGTGTTAATGCATATTAGCACCCATGCACATTTATAAATCCTGCCAAAAAGATAAAAACCGGTCCACAAATCTGTGGAATCTGTGAGACTTGGAAGAAGCCAGTCCACTGTGGAATCGGCAGGTCACATTCATAGAAATCCAAACTTCTTTGAATCAGTTGCTGATGTCTCTAACGTGCCAACTCATGGGTATGGTAGCAATGAGGGTGCTTGCTAAAAGTGGTGAACAACAGTAGTGAAGCTTATCCTTCACTGGCAAGTTCCATCCATCCTGTCCGTGTGTGTGCATGGAGCAGTATCCAACTGGGCCCTTCAGCGCAGGGCTAGCCTCTAGCACCTGTGTGAAGCAATATAGTACTTCCAGGGGGGGATCTACACTACTGCTTTTAAAGCGCTTTGAAAACGTTTTGAAACCTGTATAGGAAGTGTGTCCTGGGCCCCAACAGTTGTCAAAACTGTTATAAAGCGCTTTAAAGCAGTAGTGTAGATCCCCCCCAGGGCAAAGCCCTGAAATGAGCAGAAATGCTTGTTTCTGGAAATGGGGAGGTTGTCAGAGCATTTCCAGGAGACCCTGGAAGCACTGTACCTTCATGCAAGGGAGAGGGGCAACTTTCAGACTGTATGTGAACCAGAACTCACTGGGCTGGCAGCATGTGGGTGTCCCCAACTGGATACTGCCCTTAGTCTTCACATGCTATCTGTTCCATGTAGCTTGTTTTTGTTCATCCTCTCTGATCCACAATTCTGTCTGTTCCTCCTTTGTCTTTGCAGCCTTGGTGCTCTTCTTTGCTTGTCTTTATGCCCTTAAGTGTCTATCACCATGGCCTTGTCTGTTTTCTCTCCACCATCTCTGTTTATCATGTCTTTGAGTTCTCTGTCATGTATTCACTGGTTTTCATTGGGACTATTCTTGGCCTCAGTATTACTGTATGTATGTTGCGATAATGTTTTCCAGAGTGGCCTATATGCTTCATTCCTTAACTATATGATATATGTTTACGACTTGACCTATATTGCTTGGTTCAGTCTGTTCTGCAAACACCTTCTTTCAAATTGTGGCATGGTTGTAGTCTGGATTATGTTGGGATATGCTCAGCACTAGGAGCCTTGCAATAGCCCTTTCCCTGTACCTTACAGAAACCATTCTGTCACCCCACCCCACCCCCAGGCCTGCTGGAGGAGATTCGTAAAATTAACTCGCTGTGTGATTTTAAGGCGGCTTTAAAGACTAGCCTTTCCCGGCAGGCCTATCCAGATCAATGTAAAATCAAGATTTTTTTAAGATGTATTGATTCCTGTTCTAATTGTTGTTCCCCGCCTCAATCCAAAGGGAGAGGCGGGTAAGAAATAAATTTATTATTATTATTATTATTATTATTATTATTATTATTAAATGGCAAGAGAGCATTCCACAAACTATTTTGTGGATTACATCTACATATGAACTAGGGCTCAGATGGAATGGAAGTCTCTGTTTCATGAAGATTTTTTCCTCTGTATGAAACCTCTACATATATTTTCTTTTCTTTTTTTCGTATTCCTATGTTGAAAGAGTGTGAAACTACTCACAAGTGGTTTAGTGTCAGGTACCTTAAAAAAACAACAGGTACCTTAATCCATTTGGATGTGTTTATTTGACTAGTCATGGGACATAATATGAATGAAGATGAGAATACATATTTGTATTTGAACACAGATCAACATCAAGATTCTCTGACAAGTCATATGTACAGTTATGAACTACTAGAAGTAGATCAGGGCAAATGTCTTGCCATGTAGAATTTGTGGGCAATGAAACTGCTAGGCCAGTGGGATAACACAGGGGGAAGTTGTAGCTTCAGCCAGAAGGATTTTTTTCCTCTCCTCCACATTCAGTATCAGGAGCTTCCTACGCCTTCAGTTAAATCACCATGAAGACAAATCTGACTAGCTATGTAGCTCCATAAAGTCAACATGTTTACTACATGATCCCTGATTAGCTGGGATCACATAGTGACTATGTCATTTCAAGTTTAAATAAATGGGATTGAAGCAGCAGTAGGCTGGGGAAAATGGCTTCAAAAAGATGTAAAAACATTTAAAAGATCAGAAAAGATTACAAACCCTTCTCCCGCAGGCAAAATTTTCATTAAATGCCATACTACTAACAGAAAATTTAACTGGCCTATCAAAATTTCCCACACACCCAGTCTGTGACCAGAGAAGTAAGTGTGTGTGTGTGTGTGATTGCATTTCTCCATTTTCTCAGGGATAGAGCTCAGGAATAGTTCATATTTCACTGTATTAGTAGCTTTTTTCTTTCTTAAGCAGGAGCCTGGCCGCCATTTTGTATCTTCCACAATGTCTGAATCTAACATAGTTCTTGGAGCACTTTGTGTGGAAATGACACAAATATTCAGAGACAATTCTACAAAGTGGTCTTTTTCTAGAGGGTGAGGAGATGAAAAATCTTAGTAATTATCTCAGAAAAAAAAAGTCTTCTGAGAAAGTTTGGTTAAGGTCTAATAAAAACTGGCCTGATGCCACAGATATAGAAGAAACTATAGATGACAAATTCACCTGCTTAACTGGCTTAGTCACTTGCTGTAGTAATTTCCTAGCAATTCTCAAAATGCCATGAACTTCAGTAAGTATTGAAAATTTCCATTTAACTGATTAGTTAGCGCTTATTCTCAATGCCGCTGAAGTCAATTATGGATTTAACATAGACATTGGTTGAATCATGATTAAGCATTTATGCTCTTGCTTTACTCCTAAATGTAAAACATTTTTAATAAAGCTATAATTTTAGCAAAACAAGAATCTGCAACAGGTCTTTATCTTGTATAGTACAAATAGAGATGATTTGTTTGTTCTTGTTCTGGATGGGCTCTTTTAATTATTGCTCACTGTCCTTTTCTATAATTAATTCTAAATGGATCTTAAGCAATACTATTTACAGCAGGGATTCAAACAGAGCTGGCCAGGTCACCATAATAAAACTGTCCCTCTTAAAAACCTTTAATTTCTGAAACATTGTAAAAATGACAAGCCAATAGTGGAATCCATTGTACGTTTCTCTTAGATGTGTGTACAGCCACCTGCCCACTGAAATGGCTTCCCTAATGATTCATAACCTTAAAAAATGAAGCGGACATGATACAAAACCTGCCAAAATGTATGTTTTGATTATTCCTTTCATTTGAAGACTGCTGCAGCACTATAGCTGGAAATGAATAAAGCACAGTACAAGACAGACCAATGCACATTGGCAAAGCAGGGGACTCTGCAGTTCCTAGTCTACAATCAGAAATTCCAAAATGGAGAATCATGTTAGAGTTGAGATTCGTTATTCACTTTAGCTCTTGTATTTTATGTCCTGAATCATTCATCTAAAGCAGCGGTAGGCAACTGGTGACCTCTAGATGTTTTGGACTAGAACTACGATAAGTCCCAACCAGCCTGGCCAAAATTCAAAGATTATGGGAATTGTAGTCCATGGTACAACTGGAGGGTATCATGTTGCCTACCCCTGATCTAACGGTTCATAAGAACATAAGAAGAACCATGCTGGATCAGACCAAAGGGTTATCTAGTACAGCATTCTGTACACATAGTGGCCAACAAGCCATCTATGGGAAGCCCATAAAGAGCACATGAGTGCTATAGCACCATCATACTCTTGCTCCTTAGCAACTAGTATAAAAAAGCAAACTTCCTTTGAATCTGGAAACTGCCTCTGAACCTGAACTTGGCTCCATAAATTATTATTATTTTCCTACATAGGTACAAGGGAATCAACTTCCATTAGAAATCGCCAAATGTGATTACAACTGATGAAACAGATATATGTGCCATCTTTTAAAATGACAGTGTACCCAGTTTCTTCCTCCCCTGTACTCATGAACACCTGCATAAACAAAACATGTATGAAGTCCCCTAACTCATGGGCTTGATGAGGATCTGGCATGAGGTGTATATCTATTTATTTTATATCTAGACCAAACTCTAATTTGCCTGTATGCTTTTCTATATTAAAAAAAAAGACAGAACTATTAGGGTGGCCATTTATGTATCATTAAAAAAGAGGAAATGCATCACCCAGAAAGAAGACAAAAGAAGGCACTGATATGCATAAAATCTTCATGGGTTGTCTAGATGCTAATTTAGAAAGAATTATAATTTAAATCGAAATACAGGGCACCTCACTATAATGGGGAAGACTGTGAATGGGTGAGTTGTGTGTCTGCTCAGTCTGTTGTCCAAGTGCTAAGTGCTGATGGGCAACATCAAGGCTCCTGGGATCTTCCTTCTTATGGTTCTTTATCTTTAAACCAGAATTGGACTGGGAAGCATATCAAATAGAGGACGCCTTCAAAGAGAGGACAGTTTTCTGTAAAGTAGGACACATGGTGACCCTACCATCTAAATATAAGGGAGCAAAATGGCAGCATGCATTCAAGTAGAACTTTCCCATTAGTGGTTATGGAATGACACAGATCTATAAACATATATCTCCACACCCAGGAACAGGGATCTCATGTGCAATGAGCTATGGAACACAGCAATCATGAGTAAAGCCACAGAGTTCAAGCACAGAACCTTTGCTCTTCCATCCCAAGGATAAACTGCTAATAGAAGTGATAAATGTCAAGGTTAATTCAAGATGCAAAATAACTAGGGTGACAGGATCTACAGGGCTCCTGTATCTTTAACAGTGGAGTAGAAAAGGGAATTTCAGCATGTGTCACTTCTATGCATGCAACATCTGGTGAAATTCCCTCTTCATCACAACAGTTAAAGCTGCAGGAGTCCTTCCATCTTTTGTAGAGAGACCAGATACAAAAGAGGGCAGGGCTCTGCAGCTTTAACTTTTGAGATGAAGAGGGAATTGCAACAGGTGCTGCATGCGTACAAATGACACCTGCTGAAATTCCCTTCTCTATACAACAGTTAAAGATACAAGAGCCTTGTCCTTCTTTTCATATGGTCACCCTAAAAATATCAGAATTGAAAGTGACTATGTTAAAAAACTTTTGAGAGGTGTTCTTTTATCTCCAATTATGGGAGGCAGTAACTTGGGATGGATCTTCACTCCCACTGAGGAATTTGAGCAGTGTTGGGTTTTTTTTTTGCCAGATACAGCTGAATATGGACTGCTGATGATATGGCCTCAAAAGGCATTTAGTGGCCCTGTTCAGATGACACACTAGGGCCAGATCTACACCAAGCAGTATATGACATTTTGAAAATGGTTTGAAAACTGTATATGGAGTTTGTCCTGGGCCCCAACTGTTGTCACTACTGTCAAAAACCATTTTAAAGCAATAGTGTAGATCCTGCCTAAGCCATGGTGGTTAAGCATTTTGAACTAAACGCTGTGGCTTAGTGTGGCGTGTAAACCATTCCTCACCATGGTGGCTACATAACCACAGTTTAAACACACTAACCGTTTGCTGCGAAAGGATTAGCAACCTAACTATGGCTTATCATGTTGTCTGAACAGGCCCACTGTGTCCATGTGTATTGGATCTTGCCCATAATAGCACAAATCCATATTTGTCTTGGCCCTACATAGTAGATCACATTGACGTAATGGTTAATCCAATCCACAGGTCTATCTTGATGCTAGAACATACTGACCAGTCAGATAGACGCATTTCTGTCTAAATGATTCATTTCAATATTGGAATGACTTTGCTGCTAGTTGGAATATATAATTTCCTGTTATAACCAGTTATGGTAAAATAGCAACCAGACATATTTTTAACAGATCCTGAGTAATACTAGGAATTACTGATTAGTACACATCATTAGATCTATAAAGAACCAAGGAAAGATTAGTTATATCCGCTTCTATAAATTAAGCTATATGATACATTACATTCTAATACTAGACCAATCAACAATGGTTGTCACAGTAAAAATGCCAAATGAAGTCTGAAGAGGTGGATGTATTATTCCACAAGGCGTCTCTCCTCTAAACTAAAGCCTGAAAATCTTTATGGCTTTAAATTAAAAAAAAAACAAAAAAACTCCACACACCAGTAAATCTGGCTAGTGACAGAAACCGCAAGACGAGATTAAAACAACCGGCAAGAGCTCAGAAAACAAGGCAAAATATGGCTAAGGGACTAATTTTCACAAGGAAAGACTGTGTGGTATCTAGAAAGACAGGGAGAAAAAGTAACAGCACTGACTAGAAGGCTGGTATTCTATATGGCCACAATAACACCATATCATGACAGAAATTCCATTCACCTCTCAAATACTATAAGCAGCTCTCCAATAACAAATTTTACAGACTCCTATCTTCAATCCCCACAGAGGAATATGAGAAATAATTACACAGTCTGATTCAGGGATATCTTGAAGATGTGTAGAAGCAAATTTGCCATGATACAACCCAGGAGCTTGAACCTGGTACATAAAACCTAAGAACCCTAGGTGTTCCATAGTTTGGGGCATTTACACTTTCTGGACTCCATTCTTAGTCCCTCTGATATCAATATGTAAAGTTATTTGGGGGAAACTGTGGACTTAGTAAGGAAGTACCATCCATTCATTGATAGTCTGCCAGAGAACAGCATCCTGGAAACCATAGATGTTTAGGCTCTGTACAACAAAAGCAGACTACAAGCTATGGGGGATATTATCCTTGATGATGCCAAAGCATACATGACCACCAAGATTTGCCACTTCAGCAAATCACCCACTGTTATTTCAGATTTTGTGAGGACTTGTATCTATCTACAGGTCAATGCCACCACAATGTGTACTCACATGCCTCCACAGTATGCCAGCATATTCATGGTTGACTGAAACTATGCTTCCTCAAATGTAAGGTACAACAATATCATCTTCATCATCTGGACCCAGGGCAGAAGACAAACTCTACCAGAGTTCACCAACTTTCATTCCACCATCAAACTGATCCTACACCAGGAAGCAGGTGCACTTTCTGATTATTACTGTGCAACTCCATGATGGACACATAAGGACCACATTATGCTGGAAACAGAAAACATTTCACATATACGCACACTTCTAGCTTCCATAAAGAATGCAAGTGTCTAGTCTCTCAAAGAGAGAGAACCAATTAGACACACACACACACACACACACACACCACTGAAGTGTGAAAGTGAAAATTACATGTAAAAGTATACTTTAAAAAGTCACAAAATTCATAGCATGTTAGAAGCTTCAGAACTAAGGTACACAAATTAGAGTGTGTAATTCTAAGAGAGGGCATACTGATTGAGAGACTTTATCCCCAAAATCTAGTTGAATACCGGGATACAGATCTCTCTGAAAATATAAAATCTATAGAAATAGGCCATAGTTAAAACTGTGTTGCACTGTAAGGCAAAGGCAGGCCAGATCTAAATAAGTTTATGGAAATATATCTACAAAATCACCATGGATAGGAACTTCTACTAAACCAGAAAGCCTTTCCGACCTTTCCCCAACATTCCTTTTCTTCACTCCCCATCTATCAATATTGCTTGAAATCCTTTTTCCAAACAGCATTCCAATTGTTCTACCAATTATTACACCATTTTGCTATTGTAGCAAACATTTTCTTCGTCTAGCACGAGTGGGATTAGCACTGTAGAACAATATCTAACAGCTCTAACTTGTCACGACAACAGCAGCTTCATCTTTGGATCCCTTCAAAGGGAGTGTTTCCCAACTTTTAAGTATGAGGCCCTCCTGTTGAGAGAAGCTCACTCTTCACAAATGCATAGCCATAACGTTGTGACCATTACCCACAATGCCCATTAAAGTATTAATACATTCCTCTGTATCACTGATCTCAGTCACTTTGCCTGTTGCTATAGCTGAGATATTCTTACAGTGACAACACTCACACAAGCAGTGTTTCTGCTCATAAGATGGTGGGGAGATGGCAGACAATTCTATTTTCACACTAAATTTAGCTATGCATAATTAGCATGAGCTCTGAGTTATACTCTCATGTTATCAGGTAAAGAAACTATGCAAACCAATTCCTCTGACTCAGGATTAGCATAGTGCTGAATTAAGACAGAGAATACAGATATTTCATGTCTTAAGAACTGTGCAGTCATTTAGAAGCTTCTGACAATTCCATTACCATTAATCCTTTTATCATTCTCTGTGGACATGGTAAAACACCCAACCTATTGATAGTTTCTTGGTGGAATTTGGTGGAACTATGTAGGATAGGGTGACCATATTTGGGAAACCCAAAAAGAGGACACCCTGTGGTGGGGCAGGAAAGTGGCTTTCCGGGACCTCTGGAAAGTGTGTCATCCCCCCTCCACCTTAAAAGCCCCAATTGGAATGGAGGAGGGGAAAGTGTGTCATTCCCAACCCCCCACTGTCCCAATCAGGGCCTTTTCTATAATTTCCGGGAATGACACACTTTCCCCTTTAAGGCCTGTTTCCCTCCCCATCTCTATTGCGCGATATTGAGGCTGCCAATCACTGGACTCCACGTGGAGCACTCGGAGGGAAATGATGCACATCCAGAAAGCACATCATTCCCTCCCACCATGCTAATGGAAGCCTTAAAGGGAAAAGCATGTCTTTCCAGGACATTATAGAAAATTACAGAAAATCCCCCGACACCCAGGATAGAACAAAAACCAGGACAAATCCAGGGAAATCCTGACAGTTGGGCACCCTAAAAATGGTTTTCGAACAAACGCCCTACACCCTGGCCATTGTAGTGAGTGGGAGAAGCAAGGTGTGGAGGCCAGTGATTGGTGCCCTCAGTATTGCGCCACAGAGGCCTGAAGGGGAAACAGAGATGATTTAAGTGGCTCTCACCCCTCCCCACCTCCTCTTTGCAATGCAGCTCCCTCCCTCCCTTCTCTGTAGGCAGTGTGGGCTTACTGGTTGTCCTTTAATGGAAGCCAAACAGGGATTTTTGCTCATAATCTTTCATTGGTTATGGTTTTTTTCACCTACTTCATACTGCAAGACAGGCAAGGAATAATAATTAGGTTGATTGGCATATTATTAATTCAGTCACAGTAATGGCAGGTATGTGCAGGCATATTCAGCTGGATAGGGTGGGCAAGCATTCTAAGGCACCTGGTGGTGATTGGTAATACCTGAGGCTCACCACCTGCGAGTCCCGTGGCTCAGCTTGAGAAATAAGGGTTACCTCTCAGGCCAACCTTTCTCACCCACTTGCAGTACTACACCGTGAGGGGGTGTGTGTGACATGGAAGGCCTTTTTTTTTTTTTTTTTTAATTTTTATTCATTTTCAACACTATATAAACATAGATAAACATTACCAAAATATAACTGAAACAAAACACAATAAGAAAAAAAAAACATCAAATATCTGCTGCATACATATTGAATGATTGTTGAGTACAAATATCAAAAACTATTACATATACCTTATCATACTACAACATCTTCGTTCTTAACATAAAAGTGCACCCCCCACCTCGGGATCATTCTTGAGTCCAAAATCTGATCGTTTCTTCTGCTGGCGGTTTCCCACTTCCCTTAGTAAACACAAACACTAGGAACTGTTTCCAAATTCCTTCAAACTCATTTATTTTAGTTACGCCTTTTCTCCACTTAATATTACATGTCAGTTTATCATTAATGGCTATATCCCATACTTCTTTGTACCATTCCTCAATAGAATATTCCCCTTGGACCTTCCAGTTCCTAGCTACCATCAGTCGTGCTGCAACCAACAAATTCGATATCAGCTCTATAGTTCCTTTTCCACACTTTATATCTTCAAATAGTGACAGCAATGCTATTTTTGGTGTTTGTTCTATTTTCATTCCCACTATTTCTTCAATTTCTGAGAACACCATCTTCCATAATCTTTGTACATATTTGCATTGCCACCACATATGTAAATACGTTCCTTTTTCCCCACAACCTCTCCAACAATTTGCTGAATGTTGATCACTTATCTTATTCAATCTAACCGGGGTTAGGTACCACCTCCATAGGATTTTAAAATAATTCTCCTTTATTCTTACTGATAAACTTCTCAACACTCTTTGTTTCCATAGTCCCTCCCAGCTCTGTCGCCCTATTTGTATCTTCAAATCTGATTCCCAAACCATTTTCTCTGTATTCTCTCTAAACTCCTTCTCTAACAATATTTTATATATTTCACTCATTAATCCTTTTGAAACTATACTCCCTCCTTTCCCTTCCTCCTTACTTACTACTATTTCTTCAAACCTCGTCATCTTTCTGCACATTCTATTATCTTTAATCCACTTTTTATTCCATTGCTCTAATTGACCATATTCTAACCAAGATAGCTTCTTCTCCTTTAACAAATTTTCCATATCCTCTCTTGTTTTAATATCTCTTACCCAATCCTTTAATCTTATTTTATTTTTCTCTTTTAATATTTTACATAATCTACCCTTTAGAGCCTCTGGGAAATTCTTTAACATTATTATCGGTGCTAAGGGAGAGTTGCTCGGAAGCAACTTCCCTTTAAATTTACTCCAAATTTCCCATTGAGTCCTCAGGAGTGGATTATCTATACTTCCAACCCACTTTCTTCCTCCGTCTTTAAAAAAAACATTCTCCAAATTCATCTCTACCTTATTTATGGTTTTTTCTTCCATCCAATATAAATCTCCTACTCCCATAATTGCTTCTACAACATGTCTTAATCTATTTGCTACGTAGTATAATTTTATGTTTGGGAGACCCATTCCCCCCTTTTTTTGGCTTAGGTACCAATTATTTTTATTCACTCTTGCTCTCTTTTCTCCATTACAATATTTATTAATAATATTTTGCCAACTTTTTATCTCGGTTTCTGATATTTTTATAGGTAACATTCTAAATACAAAATTAATTTTAGCTAATATCTTCATTTTTATTAAGGCTATTCTTCCGAACCAAGATAAATTTAATCTTTTATATTTCTCCAATTTCTCTAATACCTCTTTCTTTAACCTCGTTAAATTTTCCTTTTCAAGATTCTCTACATTTTTTGTAATTTTAATTCCCAAATATTTAATCTCATTCTTAACTTTCAATTCCATTCCCTTAAATTCCCAATCCTTTTCTTCCTTCTTGGTATAGTTAAACAACATCATCTCTGATTTAGACCAATTTATTTTTAACCCTGTAATTTCCTCAAATTCCCTCAACTGATATTTAATTCTTTCTAATTTTCTTAATGGATTCTTAATGGTCAATAAAGTGTCATCCGCAAACATGTTTAACTTTATTTCCCTTACCTCTCCAATTCCTTCTAACTCTTCATCCTCCCTTAGTGCCTTCGCCAAAACTTCCATAACCATTACAAACAGGACCGGCGAGAGCGGACATCCTTGTCTTGTTCCTCTGGCTAGTCGTATCTTTTCAGTAAGTCCGTCATTTACCACCACTACCGCCGTATTTTGGGAATATAGCTGTTCTATTACATTTTTAAATTTATTTCCAAATCCCAATTTATCTATAATACTCTTTAGTGCCTGCCAGCTCACACAATCAAAAGCTTTAAAAATATCTAATGCCATAATACCTGCCTTAATATTTGCTTTTTTTATTACATTTATTACATTTAAAACTCTACCCACTAAATTATGCATATGCCTTCCTACCACAAACCCACATTGATCTGCTCCTATATATTCTGCCAAAAATTTATTTAGCCGTTTGGCCATAATAGATGTAAAAATTTTTGCATCCTGATTTATTAAAGAAATAGGTCTATAAGAATCGGGATTAGTCAAATCTTTATCTGGTTTTGGGATCAGAATTATCACTGAATGTTCCCATGATTCAGGTATCTTCTCTCCTGATAATATCCTATTATAAAGTTCCATTAATTTTGGAACTAAACAGTCTTTGAAGACCTTATAATATTCTGGACCCAAACCATCTGCTCCCGGTGATTTACCAACTTTTAACTTATCAATAACCTCTTCAACTTCTCTTTGAGTTATTACTGACTCCATTAACTCCTTATATTCTAATTTTATTCCCTTCTTTATAAACCTTCCAATATACTCCTCCACCTTTTCTTGTTGAATTTCTTTACCCTTATACAATTCCTGATAGAATTCCTGAAAATTTTTTATTTTAGCTTTCATTGCATGACAATAATTCCCTCGGCTATCTTTCAACGTTTCTATCCCATTCCTCCCTTTTTCTTTTTGTGTGAGCTTGGCAAGCAACCTCGAGTTCTTATCACTGTTTTCAAAATATTCCCTTTTCATATACATTAAATTCTTTTGAATCTCTTCTATATTTAAATTTTCTAATTGTTTCTTCTTAGCTTGTATTTCCACTAATTTATATTTATCTTTAACTCGCCAATATCTTTCCTCCAAGTTTTTAATTTCTATCTCTAACTTTTCCTGTTCTGCACGTTGTTGTCTTTTTAAACTACATGTTTCTCTAATACAGATTCCTCTTGCTACAGCCTTCATGGTGTCCCAAATGACTGACCCAGCTGTTCCTCCTTTTTCATTAATTTCCCATGACTCCGACAGTTCCTTCCGAATTTTATCTACTATTTTATTATATTTCAATATCTTTGTATTCAGCTTCCATCTATATGCCTCTTTATAATCTTTCTTAACTGTAAATTCTAGACTTAACAAGGCATGATCAGTTACTTTTATTACCCCCATTTCCATTTTACAAATCCTCGTTGCAAAATCTTTTGAAACAAATATATAATCTATCCTGGAGTATGTATGATGAACTGGGGAAAAGTATGAAAATCCAGGCCTATTCCCGTTAAGTAAACGCCACGAATCTAAATAATCATTTTCTTTTACTAATTTATTCAATATAGTCATATTGTTCCTCTTTTCAACATTAGTGGGATTTGACCTGTCCCGTTTATTATCCATAACCATATTAAAATCCCCAGCTAATATAACATACCCCTCCTTAAATTCTTCTATTTCTTTAAACAACTTTATAAAAAACTCTCTATGCCTCTCATTTGGGGCATAAACATTAATCAAAGTATAGACCTTTCCCTCAATTTTACCTTTTAACATAAGATATCTGCCCTTATCATCCTTTTTTACTTCTTCTAATATAAACCCACTTTTTTTTGAAATCAAAGTGGCCACTCCATTTTTTTTCGATGTCCCTAATGACTTTTCATAATAGGCTAACCACTTTAATTTTATCATATTCGAATTCTCGGAGCCTTGGTGTGTCTCTTGGACCATTATAATATCTGATCCCTCTTTATTAAACATTTGTTCTATTCTCTTCCTTTTCACGACTGCCCCCAAACCTTTAACATTGAGTGTTGATACCTTTATCTTTTTATCCATAATCACCCTTTTGAAATCTTTTCTGATCCCTTGTGCTCAGCAATTCAAACTTGCTTACATAAAAAAACAAACTCCATACATAAAACCCCCACCCTCCTACCCCAATCCCTCCTCTCCTACCTTCCCCCCCTCCCCACCCCCCCCACTCTAATCCCCCCCATATCCCCGTGAGTCTAGTACTCCAGCCATCTACTTTAAAGGGGGGGGGAGGCAGTGCTGCGCCTGGCCGGCATGTTTCTATATTAGCATTTCTATTTGCAATTATCTCCAAACATAATTAACAATTCTCTTACTCTCCAGATGTCCCAGCCTCATTCCCTCCCCCACCCACTCCAGCCCCATTTGCTTCCCCATCCAGACCCAGCCTCTTCAGCAATTCTTTACCTTGATCCAATGAGGTTACTCTGTGTTCCCTCCTCCCATATGTAAATCTTAAGAAAACCGGGTAACCCCATGCGTATGGAATTTTGTTCTGCATTAACATTCCAGTTATTGGTTTAATACTCCGTCTCCAATTTAATGTATGTTGAGAAAGATCATTATAAATTTGCACTGCTTTGCCTTTATATTGTAACTGGGTCAAAGATCTCAATTCTTTCATGATTTGCTCTTTTTTATAATAGTTACCAAATTTCACCAAAATATCTCTAGTCCCTTTGTAGTTTTGCCCCCCCACGCGGTGGACTCGGTCCAGATCCGATCCATCTATTGGTATGTCAGGCATCAGCTCTTTGAACCAGTTCAGAATGATTTCTCTAAGATCTTCTCCTTGTATCTGCTTCAGCTGCTTTATTCGAATTGAAGATCTACGAGATTGGTCTTCCAAGGCGATCAGACGTAATTCCCATTCCTTAAATTGAATATTTGTTGATTTTTCAAAGGCCTCTTGCTTCTTCTGGTCCAATTCCGCTTTTGCCTCTATCTCTTTGATCTTATCCGAGTTTTCTGCGATCTTATCCGAAAGAACACGCATTTGTTGTCTAAATTCATTCATTTGCAGATCCATTTTTTTAAAAATGATGATATTATTCTCTACAATAACTGCCTTAATTTCTGCTAGGGAGGGAAAGTTGCTGTCCATTGCTTTTCCCCCTTCAGCCATATTCTTTTCTTTATTTGGTACTGTATCCAAAGAAACTGGGTCTATAACTTCGTCTTCCTGGTCTGTTCCAGGGGCTGTATCTTCCAGGTGGGAGAGGTGGGTTAAATTATGATTTGAAGGTTTCTTTTTTTGTCTATTCAACTTTTCCCACTTCTTAATCTTTTTTTTAATGTTGGACATAGGACCCTTCTGAGTAGGGCATAAATCTTAGAGCCCCCACTTCCTTAGCAACTTTTACTGGCTTCTCTTCTATGTGCCAATCACACCACCTTCTTCCCGAGGGGGAGGAAATATATTCAGTTCACAACAGCATTCACTAGAGGGGATCAGATCCAATCATTCACAGTTTCTCAAAATCCCACATCTCCCTCACAGAATGCTGTTTCTTCCCCTTCACCCCCCCCCTTCTCGGCACACCGCAAACAGCTTCCACTTTCCACTTTACAAAGATTACAGCAAACAACTTCAAAGCCAGTATTTCAATCTTTCCAACTTAAGATAAAGGATGAGAAGTGAGGATCGCTGTAAATCAGATCAACGTCTAACAAGCATAAGTTCTTTCTTTTCAAACTGCGACATCAATCATGTTACTTTTGGTTTCGCCTCTGCAGTTTATAAAGACATTCCGTCAAGCTCACCTCATCCCATCGGCTCTTCTCAACACTTTCCAGCTCCGATAGCTTTTATAATCATTTCCTGTCGTTTGCTCAAAGATTTATGCCCATTAAAAAATAGATAATTGCTTTTTCCGGCAACGCCGCTCAGAGCCTCAGAAGAAACCTGCCACCGCCATGGCTGCCAAGCTCCGCCCCCCCGACATGGAAGGCCTTGCTACCCCAGAAGTGGAAGCTAGGGGGTTAGCGAACTTTGGTGGCGGATGTCTCGCCCTTTCAATTAACAGATGTCTGCCATTCAAGAGGAAGATACCTGCTTAGCCCTTCTGCAGATCTAACAATAAAATGTGCCCCTGTTTATATCCCAATATTTGTGCCTGCCTCATTATTTCCCACACTCCACATTCCACAATAGGACACTGAAATAGGTAGATACTTTATAATTTGTCATGGGGTAGCCATCTTTTCTCCTCAAGAATACCCCTGGTGAAAGTGCTTTATCATGTCCATTTCAGGGACATTTTGTCCCAGGAATAGAGAAATTCTAGGTGGAGATACTTCGTTTAGGATATATGAAAAACAGCGGAACTGGGAGTCTCCCCTCTTTGTGGGAGTCAACAAGCATCTACTACACAAGGATTTATTAACATTCTTCTGGACTGTGACAAGAATAGAAATCACGTCAGTCTGGAAATCTATAAGTGGACAGTAAATTGAAAGCTGGGAAAGGAGACTTTGGAGATATTGCCTTACTAAAAAAAATTAACCAAAGAGCAATGGTCCATGCATAATAATGCAACTGACAATGACTTTTAACACATGCTTACAATCATGCATTTCTTTAGCTACCCTATATTACCATAGCCTTCTCATAATATTTATTATTATTTATTTATTTAGAATATTTATATACCACCCCATTGAAAAATTTCGGAGCGGTGTACAAGATAAAATGAAAATAAAAACAGAATAAAACAGTTAAAACAAAATTTAAAAGAAGCAAAAACAGAGATTCAAGGCTGCATATTAAGGAAAGGCTTCTTGGAATAAAAATGTTTTCAGGAGGTGCCAAAAGGAGTACAAGGTTGGTGCCTGCCTGACCTCCAGAGGCAGGGAATTCCACAGGAGGGGTGCCACCACACTGAAGGCTCTACCCCTGGTTGATTCCAGTGGGAGGATGGATCTATGTGGAACCACCAGGAGCAGGCCCTCGGATGAATAATATGAATACAGTTGTTGCTGCTGTTGTCATTGTTGTTCTTGCCAGTTTTATTGTTGGTTTTTATTGTTTTGAATTGCTATTTTATTGAGTTTGTTTTTATTGCTTTTAATATTTTAATTGTGTTTATGTATTTTATTGTTTTAAGACACCCTATGAGGGTGTCTGCCCTGAGAAGAGGCCAAGAAATGTTTTAAATAATAAAATAATAATAATTTCGCCAACCAAAATCACATGTAACCATCTGTAACACCTAATTAGTACACCATAGGTAAATCTAGATCAGTAGTCCCTCAAGAGAAAGTTTAGCCCTACGGTTTTATATAATATATATCTGTATTGCTATAAGCAGGTCATAGTCAGTAGTTTATTTCATGTTTTGTGTCAGTTGTGTGTTCATGTTGTATTGTTTGCTGATGAAATAATAAAATTAAAATTAAAAAAGGAACACAGCTGAGTTGTTCAGGGCTTGGGAAGGGGGTAAAAAATGAGGAAAACAACAACAGCAATGACAACAATAAACCTTGACCACCACATTTTCAAAGGTAAGACCCACAACAACGATTTTTAGAATTTTACACAGACATCCTCAAGAAATTGCTGGATAACCTAGGGTGACCATATTTGGGAAACCAAAAAAGAGGACACCTAGTGTGTGTGGGGGGGAAGCAGCTTTCTGAGTCCTGCAGAAAGTACGTTATCATCCCACCACCTTAAAGAACCCGATTGGAGTGGAGGAGGGGAAAGGATTTCATTCTGCACCATCACCATCCAGTCCAATTGGGGCCTTTTCTATAATGTCCACGAATGACCCACTTTCCCCTTTAAGAGCTCAATTGGAGCTTGGGGTGGGGGAATGACATGCCTCAAGAAAGCATGTGATTCCCTCCTGCCATGCTAATGGCAGCCTTAAAGGGGAAGGTGTGTCATTCCAGGACATTATTGAAAATTATAGAAAATCCCCCCTGACACCATGGAAAGTACAAAAACCAGGACAAATCCGGGGAAATCCTGACAGTTGGTCACCCTAGATAACCCTCTCCCCACCACACTTTTGTGGTGGATGAATGGTCTCATGAAAGTTGAGCCCAGTTTTAGTTTAAACATTCTTCCAGCCATGCGGAGATAGTTCCTACACAGTTGAGAGACCAGAAAATGATCCAGTCCCGTAGGTGGGGCCTACAGAGTCTTTCCTCGGTAATCAGTACACCCTTCCTACAGCTGTGCCAATTTGGAGGGAGAGATGCACATACCCAGGCTTTGCCTGCATGGGTGGGTCATTTAAATGTTGTCCCAATCACAATGATGTTGCTGACAGATAAGGAAGCCCAACAGGACTGGGATAATGTCTAAATGGTACCATTATGCTTTTATCCTTCCAGTGGTTTTATTGCCTCCTGAGTATTCCTGCAATGAGTATTATCCAAAGCATAAGTTTATAATATATGAAAGTGTTATGGACATCACTGATTATTTTTTTATTTTAAAAATGGGTAATGACCCTAACTTTATCAAAACTGCAAGGATTTTTGTTGGCCTGACTTTTGTCCTCTACACCAGAGTAATTGGAGACTTTCTTTTGTCTATTGTAGTCTTAACAGCCTTGACACTGACAACCCTGAGGTTTTGGAAGTACACAGGCCTTGTATGGTGACTAGAAGCTGGGATTTGCACTATGAACCAAGGGCTAATTGATAGAGACACATTGAGAGATAAGGCATTGTGTTAACATGGGAAATTACGGACAACTGCATAATAACGCTACTTTACTTGTTAGCTAGGAAGTTATAAGATGGGAGGGAGAGGAAGAATTGGGGCAGAACAAAATGGGCACTGAATTAAACACACTACTGTGGTTATCTCAACTGTTTTCATCACTGTAATTCCTACAGCTAGTGAATAAAGCTGTTCAATTTTGACAGAGGCTTGCATTGTGCACATAGGAGCTACAAAATTTTGGCTCCAGGATTTTAACAGACAAGCAATTCAAGTCCCTTATAGTCACACTATAGTTGCATATACACCAGGACCTAGAACAATTTCTAATATGACAGCTTGGATTTAAGGCTCCTGAAAATTTTATTTTTATTTATTTATTTCATTTCTATACCTCCCTATTGCCAAAGCTCTATGGGCAGTTGATAACAATTCATAAATACAAAAATACAACATGATAAAACAGCCTATTTTTTTAAACATAGAAAAATGAAAACAATGTAAACAGCTAAAACAATTTAAATAAACAATGTTTTTTTCCCTAATGAACATTCTCAGTAAACTGCCATTATTTGTCCCAGACCACTAGACCTACAAGAATTTCTACCCCATAGAAACTCAGCAGATTATCTCTGATATTCTTGCTCATCAGAATTCTTGCAAAAGCCAGTTGAGAAAAGGAGTGTTCCAATTGGGGAAACAGCAACGGGGAAACATCACGGTAGTAGCGACCAGCTTTTGACTGTTCTGGAATTTTTTGGAGCCTATAGCTACTGACCATCAGTTATATGATTTCTGAAGCAACTATTAATAAAGAAGTCTCACTGATTTGGGTGACCCGTGTCAGTTTGCCAGAAGGTGTGTTTGCCTGAAGGACTGGGAAACCTGACAAGTCCCCACATTGATGCTGCGATGGTACTAAGGATGTGCAAACCAGCAAAACCTGAGCTCCTCAAGGTTTTTCAAATTTCACCTCCAAGTTACTTCAGACTTGTATCCATATCAGATTATAAAGGTTTTTTTTTCTTTTTTCACAAAAAATCATTTGTATTTTCATGCATATTTCCCCCCAAATGTCCACATCAATTGTGTGTATTTTTGTTTTTAAATTACTTCCTCCCTCATTAAGGAAAAATTAAATTTTAATTTTTGTGAACCGCCCAGAGAGCTTCGGCTATTGGGCGGTATAAAAATCTAATAAATAAATAAATAAGGAGTGTTAGTATGAATTTGTCAAAAGTACACATTTTTTCGTGCACATTTTTTTCAAACGAACACATTTTTCAAACACTATTTTTTGTTATGTGAATTGCATAACATTCACAACCTCAGAAATGTACAGTCTGAAACCGCAGATTGTCTTTGGGCTCGTCTACATGGGCGCTTTGCCCCAGGGTAGCTTTGGAGTGGCGGCAGGTGTTCCACATGACGCAGCTGCCACTCCGAAGCAACCCAGGGGCAAGCCCCAAAGCTCCTCACTAAAAAAGTTGGGTACCTACCCTGACTTTTTTAGCTTGGAGCAAGGCTCCGTGCCTCTGCGGAGCCTTGTTAAGGAAAAAAAAATTAAAGGGTGGGGGGTTGGAAATCCTGCCAGGGAGGGAGCATCTGTTCCTCCCCCTCTTGTTTCCCCACCCCAGTTAGCTGTAATTTAGTTAGCTTCACATTTACAGCTTTTTAAAAAAAGTCAGTCCCATTTTTTAAAAAAACAAACAAACAAACTCTACCCTTAGAAGAGGGGGCATGGATGCTCCCAGGCACCCCAGGACCAGCCACATGAGTGCTCGGGTGGGCAGGTGGCGCCAGGAAAGCCCACAACTGCACTCCTTCTGATGTAGATGGTAGGAAGGAGCATCAATGCAGCTGCACCACGGCTCACGCTGCCGGGCGCAGCATTATCGACATTGGGAAGATGAGGGATTTGTGCCTGCATTCAGTTCCGAGAGGTAGGAACTATGCAAATCCTGCTCAAAAATGAACTGAAATATGAAATGAATTCCTCATACATTTTTAGAGAGTACCAGTCCCAATGTTTCAACAGTAAAGCGTTAACTATAGAATTGTCATGGGGAATTGCTACAGTAGGATAGCCTTGCAGCATAGAACAGCTTGTTCATGCTGGAGAGTGCATACATTTCAAAGCAGAATTTGTTGTAGTTGTTGTTGTTGTATTAGATTGTAAACTGCCCTGAAAATGTTTTTTATGTTAAAGTACAGTAGATAGATGATAGGCAAGATACTAAAATGCTATAGAATTGCTACAGGTGAAGAGAGAGAGTCTTGCACTAGCGGCCTTGCTAGACCTACCAGATAATCCGGTCGGGAGTCGGGGCGAGGCCGCGCTGCAGCTAGCGTGCGCCGTCACCCCTAGCTAGACATAAACACGTGACGGGGCAAGGTAAAGCCCCGTCGCGTGCTCCAGTTTTTCCTCTCTTAAAGGGCCATGTGCGCAGGAGCGCACCCACAAAAAAGGTAAGTGTTTCTTAAAAAAAATAAAGGGTTCCCCACTCCCCCTGATTTCTCCCCCCCATGATGTCTGATGCCCCCCCTGCACCGCTCGCCCATCCTCCCACCATCCGCCATGCCTGCCCTGTCCGCCATTCCCTGTCCCCCGTCCCTGTTCTTCTCCCCCCGTCCACCATGCCCATCCCCCATCCCCGTTCTTCTTCCTGTCCCCCGTCCGCCATGGCTGTCCCCCGTTCTTCTTCCCCTGTCCCCATCCGCCATTCCTGTCCCTGTTCTTCCCCCCCATCTCTCCTGCCGGGTCCGTTCTTTCCCCCGGCCCCCATCTCCCCCCCATGATTCCCCCCCCCGGGAGGAGTAGCCGGGTGAAGCCACGGACCCTGCTAGACCTTCCGCAGCCCCGGCCTCAGGCTGGGGCTGCGGAAAAGCCGGGCCATAAGCGGATCCGCTTATCCTGGTTCAAGGGAGGACTTAGCCTGGCCTGACCCTGGGATCCCCTGTGCGTCATCTGGATGCACAGGAGGGAGACCGAGCCTCACACCGGGCTAACTCCTCGTCTAGCAAAGGCCTAGATCTCAAGGGTTGTGCTTCTAGAAAAAGGTTTCAGATTATACAATCCTCTGGGGGGGGGGGAACCCATCTGGTTTGCGAGCAACAAAAATGTAATCCCACCCCACACCAAGAAAAAAAAGTGTGTATTTCACAGAAGAGCAAGAGTACTCTGTTTCTCTGACAATATATTGTCTGAATAAGCCCAAAGGTAGCAAGAAAGCTTTCTTTACTGACAGCACGGTAAACATTACTTAAAGAGGTTTGTATAGGCACGTTTTCAATAGCTGCAGGGTAAATAACAAGATAAAAGCTGCTGTAACACATGATGGACTTTTTCCATTTGGATTTGAAATGTCAAGGAGCTTTTTCTGGAAAAGAATTGGAACATTTGGAGGCTCCTGGTTATTTGTTCCAAAAGAGGAAAATGCCACTATCATTTCACTTCCAGTTTTATTAACTTGGTTTTATGACTATTACCTGCTGTTAATGTTTCACATTCTCATTTGAGCATTCACTTTAAGTTATTGTCCTTGGCTTTTGTTGCTTGTTGGGGTTTTTTAAAAAACAACAACACACACACAACCTTTAATAATCAGTAGCCTGGATTTTCTGAATTGCAGTATTTATACCGGCAATTCATACAAGACATTTCTATGGCATGCACTGTAAACATGATGTGTTTGTTACTGGCTATCTCCTTGAATCTCCAAATCTTTTATTTTATTTTATTTGAGATCAAAAGACTCACAGAATTCTTTTTATTACAACTTGCACTGGAGGACTACATCGCTATAAAAATCAGCAAAGGACTACAAGGCATCTCATTTCGATCTCAGCATTAGTGACGATGCTTGTTTCTAATAACACAATGCAGGAACCTAAATTTAAGTAGGCTTCAGGCAGCAATTCATTCCATACAGGAATGTGCCGAATGTAGTATTCATGAAATACATGTGAGGTAGGGAATATGCAGAACCAGTTTAGCTCAACATATAAGTGAGTACAATCTTGGAAAAGACAACATTGTGTGATTTCAGGAGCTTCTTACTACCAAAAGCTAATCTGAAGACTGCGTTTCCATATTCTTGTCTAGGTAATACAGGTGTTCCCCCAAAATTATTTGACCTCACTGCTGCTCAGTATTCCGTCTTATTCTTCTGTATAGTTTGGGTTCTTTGTGAGGAAGGTTGGGATATAAAATAAATTAATAAATAGACCTTTAGCCTGTTTTTCAACTCTTATAATTTTTCCATGTCCAATCCATTCTCCATACTCAAGTCTGGAATCTTCTTCTTGACTTCTGCCTGGTTCATTAGTCCTGTAGAATATCTACCAAGTCCTGAGAACAATTCAAATGGTTGCTTACATAACAGTTTTTAGGAATTATCTCTATTTAAGTAGTAAATAGAGATAATTTATAAATAATTTATTTATTATCTCCTGGTATTTTAAAGTAGATCAGCAAGGGATTTTGACTTCCAATGGTTTAACAATAGCAACAAGACGCACTGTTTTTTCTTAAAGTAGGTTGCTGAAATCAAGACAACTGCAGAGAAAATAGGATATTTGTATGTGCAAGCTTCAAACTGAAAACAAATTGCTGAGGTAGTGAACCTATGTTCCGGGGAGGGCTTGTTCTGCAATTCTATAACGACCTTCTTGAGCCAATATTTTGCACTGGGCTCTGGAGGCATGGGGTTCGGACATACATAAAGGATATGGACTCAATGTCACTTTTGTTGTTCTGAGTATCAGAATCATTGCAGTCTTTGCATTTTTATTCTGGCACTTTGTGCTTCTCTGAACTTTGCATGACTTCTGCATCACCCTGGGTAACACTTTCACAACTAGTGGCTTAATATATTGTTGCTCATATCTCTCAAAAAGTATATTGCAAATACAAGTTGAAATCATTTTGATTATAGCAGGTATCTTAAGTGATGTATACTGTAACTTTTCACCGTGTCTTCCACCTCTGACCCATAACCTATCATCGTTCACTTAAGTGACAAAGAAAGCTGAAATGTATCCCCACCTAAGATTAGGGGGGAAATAAGATATAGTTCAGATAAGAAGTTGGAAGGAAGGCTAGCTAGTTAGGTAGCAAAAGATAGTATTTACTATTTTCTGCTTGTGATGTAAATGACTGGTTGAGATTAAATATTTCAGGGAGTGTATTGAATTCAAACCAGTTCATGCCCACAGAGAATATGGGTCAAAAGAAGAGAACTCAGATATGACCTAAAGTCAGCTATCTTGCTTTGGGAACTTGAAAGGAATACCTTGTTCAGAAGTGCTGACCAAAGAAATAAAATAAATATATTACTTTTAGGTCCTTGCTGGGATTTTGATAAAATTAATAGTATATTATTAAAAGTGGGGAGGGGGCACAGATCCAAGAGACTGAAGGGAAATACTTTCCTCATAGAGGTTTCCTATGGCTGGCTGTAGTTAATACTTCAGGGGCATGTCTACACCAGCCTTTTTCCCAGGGTCATCCCTAGATCATCCCTTTGCATCCCAATGATGCCCAGGGGATCCTGGGGGCAACCAGAGATGCCCCCTCCATTTTTATGGGATAACTGGTTGCCCAGTTATCCCAATTTTCCCCGTGGTCTCGAGACAACCCAGAGGACCGCAGGAGGTGTGGTGCCCGTTCCTGGCTTCTCCCTTCCTCCCTGTAAATAGCAGGGCTCTTAAAACAGGCACGGAGCTACACAGGGGCAGTCCATGTCCATCGGGGTGGAGTGGGGTAACATTTCAAAGGTTTTTTTTTTTAAAAAAAAACTTACATGCACTGGAGCTCAATTATGCTCCATCTCTGTTCCAGGGGGGGGGGGAAATGGCAGCCGTGATGTCCCTCTTCCCTTCTGGGACATTGCACAGCCGTCAAGATCCTGAGGTAGGATCACAGAAGCAGGTAAGTCTGCGATCCTCCCCCTCCCTCCCTTTACACCCTTAGATATAGACATGACCCAGGTTTTCTTTTGGGCAACTGTTCAGCATTCCTACTTATTCTAGAGCACATCTATGGACACTGGGAAGGAATATCAATCTGTAGGAAAATCTAGGGAGGGGAACCTGGAAAGAATGAAAGATGTTGGGGTCCTTAGATGAACCTTTGAGGTTCCTTCAGTTACATGTGGGTAAATTAGGAAGTAAAATATTTATGAACAAATCAGGATGAAGGAATGAGCTGTAGGCATGTAAATGATTCCACAAAATTTGGAGAATAACCTTGGAGGTGGTGCCTAAAGACCGCAATTTAAGCCTCCATGCAGGGACAACCCTACCATTAGGCATGGTGAGGCAACTAAAAGGAGGTCCTAAAAGGGGAAGAAAACTCAAGTTTAGAACAAATGATCCCACCTTGAAATCTCTCAGCTCAGCCACTATTATCTATGTTTTTGATGAGCTGGTCCATGATAAAGAAAAGATCTTAAGTTTAGCACTTTTTAACATGTCTTTGCAAAGATAATAGACAGCAGTTCTGAGAGTTCTTCTGCCAGTTCCTTTATTACTCTAGGATGCCGTTCATCAGTCCCTGGAGATTTGAACTCATTCAAAGAAATTAGGAGTTCCTTGACCATTTGTTTATCAATTTCAAGCTGCAATCCTGTCCCTTCAGCTTATACTTTACTTTTCCCAGGGAGGTTATAGACCCACTTTTGGGAGATGACTAAGCCAAAGTAGGAATTGAGCACTTCTGCCTTTCCTTTGTCATATGTTATCATTTTGCCATCCTCACTGAGTAGTTGATCCACCATTTCTTTCCTCTGTGTTTTACTATGCATGTACCTGAAGAAAGCCTTTTTGTTGCTTTTAGCATTCCTTGCTAATCTCAGCTCATTTTCAGCTTTAGCCTTCCTGATGCCATTCCTGCTGTACCTGCTGTACTCTTCTTTTGAAGCCTGGCCTTCCTTCCACTTCCTATATATATTCTTTTTTGTTTTCAGGTCATCTTTAAGCTTTTCGTGGAGCCACATTGGTTTCTTCTGTTCTCTTCTATCTTTTTTCCTTGTGGAATTGTTTCTACTTGTGTGTTTAAAAGTTCCTTTCTTTAGAAACTCCCACCCAATTTTACAATGGTGTAACAGAATAAAAGGCTAAAGTGTAAGGACAGAAGATAGTGAAAAAGTAATTATCAAGACATTCTGTCGCACAAGCCTGTCATTTCTCTCCCTTAACAGATTTACTTTGAATCCCAACAGGGCTTCAGAAGATGTTTTCATTCTTTGATAAGGGAGAAAATAGCATTGGATTAGAGAAATTGTATCTCATTTCCCAAAGTAAATTAAGTGAATTAGACAGAAGATGTGTTGCTCTAATTGTGAAGCTTATTATGGATGTCACAGAGATTGGAACTGAATGCTCCTCTTAGGCCACAGCTAGACCTAAGGTTTATCCTGGGATCATCCAGGGTTCGCCCCTGCCTGAGCACTGGATCCCCTGTGTGTCACCTAGATGAACATGTTTGACCCCTGGATGATCCAGGGATAAACCTTAGGTCTAGCTATGGCCTTAGAGTTTTCATTTGTGCTTTTTAGATCAAACAAAGCAAAACAGGAACTTAACCCATCTCATGGCCAGTATTTGTGAACGAATACTTGCAAAGATATTTTCAGCTTGGAGTAGAGGTGGGAAAAATAGTGATTTTATCAAACGTTTATTAAACCACTAAGGCCTTAGCTAGACCTACCTTAAAAAGCGTGATGGAGGAGGGGAGAGCCTGCAATACAATTATCACGGGCTGTCGCCCTCGTCTACATGTCAGACTTGACAGGCTAAAGGAAAGACCCATTGTGTCTGCCATTTTTTTAAAAAAAATTGAAATGGGCCAGATGCGCATGAACACTCGTGCGCTTAGGTGAGTAGATTTTTTTTTAAAAAAAAAAATTCCCCCGCTCCCCCCACCCTGCCCTGATGGGTACAGCACTCCTGGGGAGTGCTGTGCCCCATGTGCGGCTTCTCCTGGCTACACACGAGTAATCATGCGTAGCTGGGAAAAGCGGAGGAACGGGCTACATGCTCATGGTCTCAGGCCCAGCCCGAGACCGCGGGAAAAATCAGGCCAAAAGTGGTGCCCATTACCCCAGGGCAAGGGAGGGTTGATCCCTGCCTGAGCCCAGGATCCCCTGTGCATCATCTGGACGCACAGGGGCGATCCCGGAGAAACAGTTTTGAGGAGAAACAGTTTTGTGACGTGGCCATTCCCCCAACTTTATTTCTATGAATCATTTCATTGAGTCGTCAACATGTTTACTTGGGAGTAAGACCCAATGAACTCAGTGGGCCTTACTTCTGATTTAGACATGGGATTGCGCTCTTGACCTTGTATTCCTCCCTCCCCCAGCCAAGCATGGACTGCCTTTTAAACCTTATGGTCAGCTTCCAAATAAAACTCTTGAAGGGGAGCAGATTTGCAAAGCATTCAAACTTTTAAAATGGTTGAAAAATGGAGCTTGTCACTTCAGTATGACCCTCACTCAAAGAAATG
Source organism: Elgaria multicarinata webbii (assembly GCF_023053635.1). Classification (NCBI taxonomy): domain Eukaryota; kingdom Metazoa; phylum Chordata; class Lepidosauria; order Squamata; family Anguidae; genus Elgaria; species Elgaria multicarinata. The sequence continues at coordinate 186,379,733 of NC_086171.1, forward strand.
CAAAATCAACCTCAGTGATTGTTTGATCAAATGTGTAAAAGTAGGTGATCTTTTGACATGGATTTCACTGCTCTCATTTGAAAGGATTAACTGAAAAATTGTCAAATTGAAAGCGATGGAGCAAGACTATATAAGCAAAGTTAATGATATAATTTCTCTCTATCAAGTGAGTCATTTTATTCACATGTACAGAACTTCATCTATGCACAGGACTTTTTAAAAAATAATATTTTTTTCTTTTCTTTTTTTAACAACAGACCACCTGGCATACATAAAAAAACCTCTACCTTTGAAACTCAAGAAAGTTATAAAACCATCTTCTCAAAAAATGGTGTGCATATCTGAATACTGTTATAAAGAGACTAGATATCTATGCTGCTGACCCAGATGTTCCAAGCATTTCTCTGAATTAGAAATTGCAACCAGCAATATTCAAGACACTGCTATGGAAAATGATGAGAAAAGACTGGGCCAATTTAGGGTGTTGGATTAAAAGGATGACAACTTTTGTTGAGCAAGAAATTAAATTATCCATAACAGCTTTTCTTCTGATGTTAAAGAACAGTTCAAAATGACTATGAAGATAGGTAGCCAGGGAGATGGCAGAAAAGAGTCAGCATTTCAGTAAGGGCTACCTTCAGTCACTCAGCTGCCATTTTGACAAATGACATTGTTTTTCTATTCAAACTATTTAGCTGATATATAGCAAAAAGAAGAAATAGATTCAACAGAATCTGGTGTTCATAATTGTGTATACATAAATGCGTATAGTACCCCCACCCCCAGAATTACAGTATAACTTATAATTTACTTCTACTTCCCCATGCCCACATACACAGGCACATACACTGGAAATTCAGGACATGTCTCTACCCTAACTGACAACAACAGGACATGTCTCTACCCTAACTGACAAATGTAAAAGAGACATTTTGAATATCCACAGATATCATGAACAGTTGTGGTTATGAGTAGCTGAAGGGAATAAACAGCCAGAGGACTCATGGGACTGTAAATCTGAAGGGGACCTCTTCAAGCAGATTCACACATTCCAGACTAATGTTCCTAAGGCTATTTAAAAAAAAAAATGAACGAATGGTAAGACATCTAAAGAATGTAGCTGAATTCAGTAAATTTTGATTAAGGCACCAAAAATCTCAGCATTTAAATCTTTATAGAGCAAGTCTACACACCAGGGAAGGAGGGACTTTCCATAGCCAGAGTGGCAGGTAACGGGGCTTTGATTCATTGGGTCCCCCCAACTGCAATGAGAAATTAAAGTGACTAGTTTTGGACATGATCCTTAGGCATGCTGGGGGAATGAGGGGCTATGATTCTTGTGAATTCAAGCCCATCCCAAATATAACCATAGAACATCCCATTTGGGGCCCTATCATGGGAGGTACATCCACAATTATGGGAGGCCTTCAGGATGCAAATGCCAAACCACAGATGTCCTTACCATGCAACTCGTGGAGCAACCTGTTTCATCACGTCCTATGCACCCCTCAGCTAGCCTTGATAGGAGTTAAGGATTGCTTACTTGATTAATTTGTGGGGAACAATTGTAAAGGTGAGGCTGTGGATTAAGGAAATGCTTCTTTATTTTTTGAAGCTATTTTGGTTCCGGTTTGTTACTGTAATAGGAAATGAAATAAGGAAATATTATAGCTAGCCTCTCTTTCTAATAATGAATGAAAACTTCCATTCTAATAACATGAATTTACTTCTGTATCTCATAAATGCACATATATTTAGGTTTTGATGATATGCAAATTTATGTATTTAAATTAGTTGCCATAGTGACATTTTTGCAATTAATAATTAACCAAGTAATTGATTAATCATTACAAGACAGGAGGTAAATGAACTAGAGGTTCCTAACACCTATTTATGATATAAAAAGAACGTTTAAAACAAGTATTCAAAAATTAATCATTATTTGCTTTGTTTCTTTTGTTACCTGAATTGATTGTTGCTATTTAATAGGATATATTGATTGACATAAGTGAATGCATGGTATTAAGTCAAGTGAGTTAATCTATAAAGCATAACAAGGATGGAAATGAAAAAAGCGGATTAATGAGCAAAATACAGTAAAATGAATTGATAGGGGTAGAAGAAGAATATAATTATGGTGAACACTGATAAGTTGTTTTCAAGTAATTATAGGCTGATGAACTTGTTTTGAATTAAAGGAATTAAATTAGAATTTGCATGTAACAAATTAACTCTAATTTGAATGACTATCAGGTAATTGGTTTTGAAATTAAAACATATAGAATTAATGGATGAAAATGATGAAGATGAGTTATAACTTTAAGGAAGGAAGGAAGACATATTCAGTAATAGTTTAAGGAAATAGAGAGGACAGTCTTGCCTTTAAACAGATGGCAGAACTTCCCTGTAAGCACTTTCGCTTTTTGGAGGGAGTTAAAGCAAATTAGGAAGTAAAATTTCTGAAGTGGAGAAAAAATAATAGCTTTGGAAAATAAGATAATGGCTTATAATGAAAAATATGAAGAGATAAACTAAAGTTATCAAATAAGGCAATGAAGCATTAAAGAACAAAAAGTTGTATAACATGGAAAGGCTATCGCTAAGAGAAATTCAAAGTCTTTTGAAAAGAAAATATAGATAATTCAAGATGTGTGTGTGTGCATATGTATGTGTATATATATGAGAGGAGCTACCAGTTACTATACACTTGCATTCATTTCAACATGCCATCTGTTTCCCGGAGATATAGGCTACTTTTTACCTGCCTCTGCTTCTGTGTTCTTAGCCGCTGATACTAATAGGCAACATTTACTTGCCTTTTAATCTCAGACCCTACTCCTTTTTGCCACTCTCCAGACCTCATATGGCTGAGCAATCTGGAACAGGGACTCAAAAGATGAACTAGCATGTTGGAAGGAACATATGAAAGAAGGCAGTCCTTAAGGGACCCAGGACCCAAGCAATTTAGACCTTTGAAAGTTATAAACCATCACCTTTAACTGGCCTGGAAACAGACTAACAACCAGAGTGATTGAAACAAAATGGGTATGATATGGTGGCAGTATTTTTCAGTAGTCACAGTTTTTAAAAAAATATGTTTAAAGAGCACCCCCATGTAAGTTTTTAGTCTAACCGGGGCATGAGTGACTTCAGTGAGGGTCTCTTTCATCAGGCTGGTCTACTAGCCAATGAAGGGAAAAGACACTTGTTACCACTGATGCCAGGAATATCAGGTCAAGGAACACTCACAAAGTATGCACTAGATCTTTGAGGGGGAATGCAACCCCATCTAAGATAGGATGTACCTCTAAACATGAATAACCAGTGCTTTGATTTGTCTGGATTAAGTTTCAGCTTGTTCTGTGTCACATCCAGTCCTTCACAGCAGACAGTCGCCCAGGGTTATCACTCCCTTCTTATGATCCAATGTATAAGAGAGATAGAGCAGGGTATCATTAGCATATTGATGACTCTGGAGTCCAAATCTCCAGACGATTTTTTCCAGTCATGTCATGTAGATATTACATAGCATAGGGTACAAGATATAACTTTGCAGAACTCCAGATACTACTGGTCATAGGAAAGGACAGATCTGCTTGCTATTAATCTTTCTTCATGGTTTCCCTAGTTGTCTTCTAACTTGCTTCATTACCCCCAGCCCGATCAACCACGGAGCGTTATGAGTTCCACCCACGGGAAGAGCACACTTAAGAGCAATTGATCAAGCTGCTGTTAGGGCACAAGAACATAGTATGACATTTTTTCTAGTCAGTTGGCAACCCAACAAGGGTTTAAGCAGAGGCGTCATTAAGCAGAGGCGTGAATTATGTAAATATATTATTGCTACATCTGATTCCTTGACATGTTGGCCCTTGTTGGCTCATTGATCAGAGAATCATTCTTAAGCTGTACCTAACTAGCATCCTTAATTTTAAGAAATCAGGTAGTGTTGGAATTGATCAAATAATTTTGCAAAAAACCAGTTCATAATGGCAAAGAGACTTTGAAAGAACTTACGTTATGGATGTTGAAACTCTTTTTTTTTTTGACCCTCTCCTTCATCTGCACAGGCAGTTCCCCCACCCTTAAAGTCTGAAATAAATTGTGCTGTGAATTATTTAATTTAGTCATTACTTGGTAAACCTTTCCCACCTTGTACTTATCTAATTTTTAGGAATATGAAAAGTGTAATTGTTACACTTAACTGAATTTATCTATCACTTTTATCTCATTTATGATTTTGTTCCTTTCCATTTATTATCCCTCAATTATATTTTTCTTTCTTTCATGTAATCTTAATTGAGTATTTTGTTCTCTTTCCTGGTGAAGTTCAGAGGTTAATAATGAGAATTCAGTGAAGGAATAAGCCAGATATAATTGCTTATGTTACTCTAATTTACTACTCAGGAAGTTGACCCATAACAATGGTGATTCTTAATGTTGCCAGGACTCATATTTCTGGACCTGGAAATGCTCACCTAAATATGAGATAAGCATGACGAACTCTGGATTCTTTTGTGACCCCGCACCCTAACCCACTATCCTTCAAACCTCTCCCCTTCCACCCACTTATGTGGGTGTTGCTGGTGCTGAAATCATAGCAATTGAGAAGAAGGAAAGGAGGGAAGTCTCCCCTCCCCACCACTCTGCAGAGGGTGCTGCTGCTATGGAGCATGCCGGGCACAAATAACCCCTCAGTGGTCTTCCATTTATAAAGTAGGCCAAATGCTTCCCCCATCCACTCGCTCATGCAACAGAAAACTTTCTGATGATAGATAAAGGTATTTGTTGCCCAACCACTATGCATTTTAGAATTATTCTTGTGGACCAACACAGATTCCCTTGTTTCTTCCGTATCTGGGAAAACATATTTGACCAGTCAAAGTGGGAACATAAAACTGGAGGAAGATGGTCTTCTATCAACTGAAGACGTGACTTTACTGGGGTGGTGGCAGGGGGAACATTTCCTCTACCACTAGATCATGCTACCCAATTTGGCTTTTACTAACTCTTTTACCAAGTGGATTGCCTAAATTTAATCCCCAGCTTTGTGAATATAAAAGCTGTATTTTCCTCATTTGCTCTCTAGTTAACAACAAACTTAAGGTTGGAGAGTGGGCTGGGCAACTGCTAGATTTTATATTTTCAGCATGGGAAATGAGACATTTTATATTTCTCTGTCCTAGCAATCCTAGGTATAATTTGAAACCTGCATAAAATCTCTTAAGTCTGCTATCTCTTCCAGCACTCCTTAAACATGATTCAAGACTATCTCATCAGGCTGGAGAACTGGGCCAAAACAAAATGTATTTCAGCAGAGATAACTGTGAAGTTCTGCATTTAGATAAGAAGAAGCAGAGGCAAATATATAGGATGGGTAACAACAATTGACTTGATAGCAGTACATGTGAATAGGACCTAAGGGATTTAGTAGACCACAACTAAATAAGAGTCTGCAGCATGATACGGTGGCTAAGAAACACCAATGTAGTTCTTGGTTGCATCATCAGCAGTATAGCGTCCAGATCACAAGACGTAATGGTATCCCTCTATTCTGCTTTGGTCAGACCTCTCCTGGAGCTCTGTGTCCAATTGTGGGCATCACAGTTTAATAAGAGTTTTTCACAGGCTTCTGGTTGGTCACTTTGGGAACAGAACCCTGGAACAGATGGACCTTTGGTCTGAACTAGCTGGAGTCTTCACGTGTTTTTAAGGATATTAACAAACTGGAATGTGTTCAGAGAAAGGCAACAAAGATGGTGAAAGGCCTAGAGAATATTTTTTATGAGGAAAGTTTGAAGGAGTTGGGTTTCGTTAACCTGGAAAGAGGTGGAATATAGCCATTTTGGATATTTGAAGGAGATAGAGCAAATTTATTTTCTCTTGCTCTAGAAGGCATAGCCAAACCAATGGGTTCAAATTACAAGAAAAAGGATTTCACCTAAATTAGGAAGCACTTCCAGTTGGTAAGAGGTGAGCTGTAGTACAAGTGGAATGGACTACTTAAGAAGATCATAAAATCATAGAATAGTTAAGTTGGAAGGGGACAATAAGGCCATCAAGTCCAACCCACTGCTCCATGCAGGAATCCACCTTAAAGCATACCTGAGAGATGGCTGTCCAGTTGCATCTAGAACACCTCTAGTGTGGGAGAACCCATGGTAATTGGTTCCATTGTCGTATTGCTTTTACAGTCAAGAAGTTTTTCCTGATGTCCAGCCAGAATCTGGCTTCTTGTAACTTGACCCCATTAGTCTGTGTCCTGCACTCTGGGATGATCGAGAAGCAATCCTGGCCCTCCTCTGTGTGAAGTACTCTGTCAAGTACTTGAAGAGTGCTATCATGTCTCCCCTCAGTCTTCTCTTATCCATGCTAAACATGCCCTCATAGGGCTCTCCTCATAGGGCTTTGTTTCCAGACCCCTGATCATCCTCATTGTCCTCCTCCGAACCCCTTCCAGCTTGTCTGCATCCTTCTTGAAGTGTGGTGCCCAGAACTGGACACAATACTCAAGATGAAGCCTAACCAGTGTTGAATAGACGGGAACCAGTACCTCACGGGATTTAGAAGCCTTATTTCTATTAATGCATCTCAAAATAGCATTTGCTTCTTCTTCTTTTCTTTCTTTTTTTCTTTTTTCTTTTTGTTTTGTTTTTGCAGCCATATCATATTGTTGGCTCATATTCAGCTTGTGATCTACAACAGTTCCAAGATCCTTCTCACCAATTATACCCCCATCTTGTAACTGCATTTGATTTCTTTTTCCTAGGTGTAGAACTGGGCATTTATCCCTATCTCTCTATATAAACGCTTAGGTATGTTTCCGTAAAGGCTTCAGCTGATACAGTTTGCTAAGCAACAGTAATGTGTAACGTCGGCTGATACAGGTTGCTAAGCCCCTTGCCTGACTCCTCCGGGCTTTCCAAGGTAATCCTACCCCCTTTCTTCACTCCCCCCCCCACAAAGGGGGCAGCTCCATAGTCTGGAGCATGAGTGAGGCACAGCCGGGCCCCTTGGTGGCTGGGTGGGAGGCCGCTCACCTGCTGCGAGCCCAGGCCCCGGCCTAATCTCATGCGAGCTGGGCAGGCGGCCCAAGGCTGACAGGAACCCCAGGGAGAGGGTCCAGATAATGAGCGAGGCATAGCTGGGGCCCTTGGTGGCCGGGTGGGAGGCCGCTCACCTGCTGCGAGTCCAGGCCCTGGCCTAATCTCATGCGAGCTGGGTGGGCAGCCCAAGGCTGACAGGAAACCCAGGGAGAGGGGGACACCTGCTCCCCTCCCCCGACCTCCCTGCCCCCCAGGTCTGCCAGTTGGCACTGTATCGGCGGCCTCCAAGCAGTCCCCCCCTGCAATAATATTTAATTAATAAACTTTAAGATAAGCTACAATGGCGTATGTTATGCTGAGTACAGCTAGTTAAATTTAATTCTGTTGTTTTCAGCCCAATGCTCCAGCCTATCAAGATCACTTTGAAGTTCATTTCTGTCTTCCCGGGTATTAGCTATCCCACCCAATTTTGTGTCCAAGATGGCGGAAGCTCCTTTGTTTCAGGTTTTAATAAAAGCTGAATGGTCACCTATCGGGGGTAGGGGATGTCCTGCATTGGCAGCGGGTTGGACTATATGATCGTTAAGCCACCTTCTAACTCTCTGATTCTGTGATTATCCTCTAATACAAAAAATATATATGCAGGGAATCAATTGCAGTCTCTGCCAATGTACATTATACTACACCTACTAAGGATTTGTTGAATCATGATAGCTGCCTAGCCAAGTCACAAGGATATATAAGTGACACTTGGCAAAGCTGCCAAGCTTACTGTGAAGTGGATTAATATAATCCCAAATGGCACTGGTTTTTTTACAAAAGGAAAGTTCTTTGCACTAGTAAGTAGTTTGGCCTAGCTTCAGTTGTGGCTCATATTCTTAACTCTGCGTCCTGCTCCAGTTCGTCTATCATACGGTATTAAATCCATTTCAGCTTTCTGCTTGAGCAAGCTGCTAATCTCCCATAGGTATGGCCGATTTACACTCAACAAGCACCATGCAGAAAAGGGAGGGGAGATAATGTTGGGGTGGAGGGAGGGGGGAACATGCAGGCTGTGAAACGGGTAATTTTAGGTCAATTTGAGTTCAAGCAGCTTCATCAGTTACTGTGCTACCTATTTACGAGGATGGAAATGGTTAAGGCTATGAAGTTTTGAAGGTTTACCTATTGAGATAATTTAGAAACTTTTTGTTGTTTGGCACATCCCTGTGTGCAAAAGAAAAGGATGCTGGTCTGTAAGCTGCTGAAATAGCAAGTATCTGGAAGTATTCATACCAAGATGAGTTTGTCTGGATTGATTAGACAGCTTAATCCATAGGAACCTGCTAGGTTGGCAGCAAAGAGCCTAAGGCAGTATTTTTCATTTAATTTTCAGGAACAGGAAAGTTTAGACTTCCAGTCCCTTGCCCTCTACACTCCCACCCACTGCTACCAATGGTAGGAGGAGGAAAGAAATATGTGGAACTGAGATGGCAATTGCATGTGGATGATGATGATGATGATGATGATGATGAAGAAGAAGAAGAAGAAGAAGAAGAAGAAGAAGAAGAAGAAGAAGAAGAAGAAGAAGAAGAAAGGAGTAGAGCCAATGCTACACTCCCAGTTGATTTATATATTCTACCCATGCCTGTAGGTCTGTGAATCAGCTCTGAGCAATTTCAAAGCTAAAAGCATGAAACCTACTCTGATCTTTAAACCACTGAAATAAACATATATGTGATCTCTATGGCTTTGTACTCAAGTAGAAGTTGAAGCTGAGCAGATCATTTGCATGATTCCATGATATCGAAAGAAAGAAGCTCCAGATTACAGGGAAGGAGCACATGCTTAGCAACCCAGTGCTTGTGAGCCTGGGGCTTTTCATGTTACCCAAGAAACTCAGAGACAACTGGTACAGCTGCAGCCTCCATTCTGCCAGAGTACTATGAATATAAAAATGAAATTCTAGCTTAGGATAGAGCCTCCAAGGAAAGGAAATACTTTAATTTGCCAAGAATGCATCTGTGTATCTGCATGTAGAATGCATCTACACGAGGCATTTATCATGTGCTGTTCATTCCCTACTCCTGGTTGTTCTTTAGACAATGTTGAGGCCTTCCAGTTTCGCTTCTGTGTTCTAACCAGCACTTTCATTGAGCTTTTTTTATTGAGCAGGTGAAATGTGGCATTTAATTGTGAACACAAAAGAAAGCACAATTTCCTCTTGTGTATTTCTGCTTTTCTTCTATACCACAGTGCTACCTAGAGGTTATGCAACAGAAAACCAGGAAAGGAATCACTCCTTTCAACAACATGGATTTGTCAAGAACAAGTCCTGTCAGACAAATTTGATCTCAATTTTTGATAAGGTAACCTCCCTTGTGGACCGTGGGAACGCTGTGGACATCATATATCTTGACTTCAGCAAAGCTTTTGTCAAAGTACCACATGACATTCTGATTAACAAACTAGTTAAAAGTGGACTAGATGGAACAACTATTAGGTGGATTCACAGTTGGCTACAGAATCGGACTCAAAGAGTACTTATCAATGGAACCTTCTCAAACTGGGGAGAGGCAACGAGTGGGGTACCGCAGGGCTCAGTCCTGGGCCCAGTGCTCTTCAACATTTTTATTAATGATTTGGACGAGGAGGTGCAGGGAACGCTGATCAAATTTGCAGATGACACAAAATTGGGTGGGATAGCTAATACCCTGGAAGACAGAAACAAACTTCAAAGTGATCTTGAAAGGCTGGAGTGCTGGGCTGAAAACAACAGGATGAAATTTAATAGGGATAAATGCCAAGTTCTACATTTAGGAAATAGAAACCAAAGGCACAGTTATAAGATGGGGGATACTTGGCTCAGCAATACTACAAACGAGAAGGATCTTGGAATTGTTGTAGATTGCAAGCTGAATATGAGCCAAAAGTGCGATATGGCTGCAAGAAAGGCAAATGCTATTTTGGGCTGCATTAATAGAAGTATAGCTTCCAAATCACGTGAGGTACTGGTTCCTCTCTATTCGGCCCTGGTTAGGCCTCATCTAGAGTATTGTGTCCAGTTCTGGGCTCCACAATTCAAGAAGGACGTAGACAACCTGGAGCGTGTTCAAAGGATGATCAGGGGCCTGGAAACAAAGCCCTATGAAGAGAGACTGAAAGAACTGGGCATGTTTAGCCTGGAGAAGAGAAGATTGAGGGGAGACATGATAGCACTCTTCAAATACTTAAAAGGTTGTCACACAGAGGAGGGCCAGGATCTCTTCTCGATCCTCCCAGAGTGCAGGACACGGAATAATGGACTCAAGTTAAAGGAAGCCAGATTCCAGCTGGACATCAGGAAAAACTTCCTGACTGTTAGAGCAGTGTGACAATGGAATCAGTTACCTAGGGAGGTTGTGGGCTCTCCCACACTAGAGGCCTTCAAGAGGCAGCTGGACAAGCATCTGTCAGGGATGCTTTAGGGTGGATTCCTGCATTGAGCAGGGGGTTGGACTCGATGGCCTTGTAGGCCCCTTCCAACTCTGCTATTCTATGATTCTATGATTCTATGATTGCATAGTGCTCAGATTTCAACAGTGTGACAAAACTGAAAGCAGATACAGCAGGTTAACAGCCTATTAACAGCCTTGTGTAGAAAAGCGCTGCATCAGACTTCATCCTATGGGCTTATTGTCATCTTGGTGGATTTTATAGCTCATGTTAAAGTGATCTCTAAGGCAACCTTCCAAAACCTGGAGCCCTGGAGATGATTTGGACTTCAGCTCCTATTAGCCCCAGCCAACATGGGAAATGGTCAGGAAACTTAAGGGTTGGATGCTCTATGGTATACAGGAGTCAGGTCCCAGTCCACTTACAGGATTGAATGCCGAAACCTCTACCTTGAATTTTGCCCAGATCTTATAGGAAGCCAGTAGAGATTTCAGAGCATTGGTCTATGATGCACTTAGGATAAGTTCCTAAACATACACCAAACAACAAAACTTGGGTTGTTTTGTTGAACTCAAGGGAAACGCAAGCCAGAGTTCCAGGATTGCACACCACAGTAAGGAAAGTGCTCCTGCTTGCAATTCTGGGTAATTGTTACATGCAAAATGTCCCCTAGTGTCCCACAGTCAGTGCAGATGGCAATACTGAGCTAAATGGATCAATGGTCTGATTCAGTACAAGGCAAGAAAATTTGGTCTCCATTATTTGCAACTAACCAGTTAAAGTGTTTTCTAGTAAAATAGATGTAAGTGACCTGTTGGCACTACAAAATACAAAGCACTACCTACACTTTTTTGATGAATGATCCACTTAATTCGGTGCACCAAATGAAAGACAATACACAGCGGGGCACCTCAACCTGATCACACTTGTGCTTTTAAACCACTGTTTCAAAATTCCCCTAAGGAAGTTAAAACACACACACCACACCACACCAACTCAAAGCTTTCCATTATTTCTACTGCTCAGTCTGATTTAGAAAACACCTGAGAGTGAGCCCTTTTAGCCCTGACCATGTGCGAGCTCAAAGAACCATTTTTCAGAGAGCTTTCTCTGACGATTCCAATTTGCCTGAATATACTTCGAACAGGCCTTCAGCTTCTGAAGTAGAACCGCTTAAAAATGTCTGACTGGCTTGTGGTGGGGGGAAAACAAAACACCTGCCACTGTTTCAGAAATAATTCAGCTGAGGAAAGTATCAGCTGAGTGCTTGACTGCTGTATTCTGCCCCCCCCTTATAAAATATATGCATAGCAAATATATGTATATATGAAAATAAGATTAATTTCTTGACAGTCTTGTCAAGCACATTGGGAAAGACGCTGATTCTACATTCAAAAGGAGACTCAGCCAGTTTTGAGGCTGGATATTTAAATCAAATATTGAGTTAGGCCTTGTGTCAAAAATCCAAACTGCAGATTTCAAGCATTGTATTTTACCTTAAAATGAGCATTTAATCAAATATTGTCAGGCCTCCTGTCAAAAACCCAAACTACAGTTTTCAAGCACTATGTTGTATCTTAAAATGAGCATTTAATTTTATCCTGGAGAAATGAAAATGCATGCAGCATTTGTAACTTCTTTTGCAAATAAGAGACCATTCACTTACTCAGAACTCATCAGATTTTACTAAAACATTCAAATCCCCATTGTAATTTATGATTAATGAATACATTATTTACTTGTACCATGGGCAGGTATCCCGCAGTGGACCAAATGCTGTGTTGAACCTGGACTAGAGTTAGGGTTACTCAAGTTAAGATTCCTTACAGATGTACATGCAGTAAGAAATCTGAAGCACATCATGTTATATGAAGATTCTTTGACCTCTCTCTCTCTCTCTCTCTCTCTCTCTCTCAGGTGTTTAATTCAGGATGAGAAAGAACTCTGAAACCTAGTATGAATGTAGTTGTTGTTTTTATAAAAACAACAACTCACCATTTGTGCCCAAGCACCTGTGTTTCTCCTTAAACAAACAAACAAAAATGGTGGCCACAATGTTGCGCACCGTGTGTAAACCAGGGCGACGATCTCATGAGCATAAAATTGTGAGATCGCCTCCCTCCGACCCCCTCGTCTAGCTAAGGCCAGTGACTTAGGTGTACTTTTGCACCTAAGATAATTTGCAGTTTATCGGGCTGTCTTTTTGCATCTTTATCAATAATTGGGGCTTCTCCAGTTGGAATAGATGAAACGGTCGAAATACATGAATACTTTATACGGCATTCACATCTGGTGTAATACTCAGGCCACACTAAGATTGAGAGCCTCACAATCCACATACAGAGTTTTTTTCAAGGCTCTTTTTTCTTGGCAACCACAGGACTTTCCTCACACTTTCCCCAGCTGCATCCAGGAATGATCCAATAGAATCCCTGGACAGCACATAAACTATGGAACTCACTACAAAAAGATAATGGCCACCAATCTGGATGGCTTTAAAAGAGGATTGTGTAAATTTCTGGAGGAGAAGGCTATCAACAGCTACAGTGAGCTAGAGAACATGGGGTGGGAGGGTGCTAGAGAACATGGGGTGGGAAGGTGCTGTTGCACCCGTATCCTGCTTCTGGGTTCCAGGTTGGCCACTGTGTGAACAGAATGCTGGACTAGATGGACACTTGGTCTGATTCAGTATGGCTCTCCCTCTGTTCTTATGACTGGGTGTTTTGTTTTGTTTTTCATTCTGCCCTGTCTTCTGAAGGTTCTTTCTCTATAAATTGTAGCCTCAACCCTTTAACCTGCTTTTTCTGTAGAGTGATCATGAAAGTGCATGTAGAAATGTGCTCTATCTTTAGTTCAGCTTCCCCTGTAGCTCTCCCTGGTCCAGCATATTAGTGAACCCTTGGGCTATATCCATCCCTTGCACAAGCTGCTACAAAACCGTCTTCTCTACAAAATTTGTAGTTTTCTCCCTGACATCTCTGTCTCTCCACACATAAGCTCTGGGGATATTCTTACTTCTGTATTTATTTATTTATTTATTTATTAATATTTATAAGCCATTATCTAAAAATTTCAAAGAGTTGGACACAATTCACAGAAGCATAAAAATAAAGACCAATGTATGGCCTAATCGACACCAAGCAGGATATTGCACTATGAAAGTGGTATGAAAGCGGTATATAAAATGCAGGAGCCACACTCCTGCTTTATAGCGGTATTGAAGCACACTGACAACTGTTGGGGCTCTTTAACACATACCATTATAATGCTTTCATAGTGTTATATCCTGCTTGGTCTGGCTCCTACCTTTTATATACCGTTTTTATACCACTTTCATATTGCAATATCCTGCTTGGTGTAGATTAGGCCTATATCATATCAACATCTTGCATAAACATATTGGTCCTAAAATGATTGGGTGTAACCATTTAAAGCTTTTTCTGAAATAATCAGGACCCAACCATAATCTCTAATACACACATCATTTAAAGAATGCATATGATCCACATTTTTTCAGGCGCACTGCTTCACACATCTGCCAACTCTCCCCACACAATACTAGGGATAAAACTCATTAACTCTTCCTCCTGCGCCCCCTAATTTCTTGCTGTTCTGTCATATGTTAATGTGAAGCTCTGGAAATCTTCTCCCATGACAGTTTCTTTAGACATCCCTATGTCAGACAGAGTTTCTATAGTCTGCAGAACTCCCAGATTTTCTTCTGCCTTTGGAGGCCAAATCATCTGTTCAACATGCCATGCCTTCCAAGCTGATTTTCCAATTTGTAAATTTAAAAACAACAACAACAAAATGGAACATTGCTGGCCATGTAAAACATGTTTGCCATGAATTTGAGAGATGCTCTTCTTGGTGACAACTCACAAGCTCTGGAACTCCTTGCCAAGAGAGACCCATCTAAGCCTCTTCTCTGACGGCCTTGTGCTGGCAGGGAAAGGTAGTTTGTTATATTCAGGCTGGCATTTTGGGCTCCTTTGTTGAACTGACTGTTTTAAAAATCTGTGTTATTGATTTTAGTGATCTTTTACCTGTTTTTTAATGTTTTGCTCAACATTTTTGCATTTTACTTCATAGTTTACTGTTGTTAGTGGCCTTAATACCATTTGATGGAAATATGGGATAGAAATTTAAACAAATATAAATACACAGACATTTAAAGAAGAGTGAATGCATCAGCCTAAATAAGCTGAATAGTGTTAATTTCATGTCCCAGCTCTGTACACAGTTTAGGGAAGCAAAGTCAGCAATGGCTTTACTGATTTGTAACTTATTAGGCACATTGTCTGAAATGCATCTCCTGGGCTGCTACTATAAGAGAAATATCCTTACTGATGAAGAAACACTCTTGACAGATATCAGAGCTTACAAAACTGCCTCCCATCACAGCACAGTAGCTTTTACGGAGAACAGAACTAGAGAGATAAAAAGACACTTTGCATGATTATTCAAATAGATGTTGACCTTACTACTCGAGTTATCTATTAATTTTCTTCGTCCCCAAATCCCTCTTCCATTTATTCTCATCCTTGAGCTCTGAGCTTACCATCAAGCACGATCATCTTTTTAGCCTATTTGTTTTCCCCTCATGGTAATGGGCTTGCAGCTCTATCAAGCCTCTATTAATCCTCATGCCCAAGTAAGGTGTCCCATTCCCCATGCTGGAAATGTAAATAGGAAAATGCATAATAATAATAATAATAATAATAATAATAATAATAAACCATGACACACTTAATACATTAATTCCAAATGTTAGGCAGGAAAGATGATTGGTCACTATGTGGGATGCACCACACTGTTGACAATTTGTGCTCTTGCCTAGGAACAGGGATTTGAACTTGCAAGATGGGAAGGGGATCCCAAAAAAGTGCTGCTGCTGTGGTGTTGGGTGCTACACAGCATACACTTTCAGTGTCCAGTATGTGGCTTTTGATATGTGGGGCTCTAAAATATCATTAAATTAAGGGAATTCCCATTCTCTTTGGTATAGCTTGAATGATGACTGAGGTCTGGTCAACATGCTGATATTTGATGTGGGGCTGGATTGGGTGACATGCATGACTAGATCATTCACCTATGCATGCATGGTGGAGATCAAGTGCAAACCTTCCCTTCAACTGATGCATTTATCACACTTTCAATGTGAGACAACGTCCATGCGTAAGTGTAACATTCCATGCAAAAGGTATATATTCATAAAACTCAAAAATAAATAGGCACACAACTACTAAAGTATATATAAATAGATTTCAAAGCCAGGGTATGCAATTCTTCATAATATATGTCAATTCTTAAATTATTATTATTATTATTATTATTATTATTATTATTATTATTATTCACAATACCATAATAAAATTCAACATGCATTACAGTCAATATACCAGCTGTAAACTGGGAATCAATGACCCAGGTAACATATGGGAAACATAAACATATTGTTCTATTTAACCCACATGGATAAGTCAAAATGAGATGACTTTGGGCTTTGCTAGACCTGCCGGGATAAGCCGGCAGGGAGGCGGGGCGACAGCGCGCTGATGTTAGCGTGCGCCGCCCGGGCTTCCAGAGGCGGGATGCGCAGGGACATCGGGATCCCTGCAGCGTCCGCCTTTTTTTTAAAGTTTAAAGGGGCCATGTGCGGCTTGAAGACTGCGGAGAAGGTTAGGTTTATTTTTTAGTTAACCCCCCCATCCGCTCCTGTGTCGTCTCTCCTTCTCCCTCCGTGTGTGTGTGCCTGTGCTGTGTCGTCTCTCCTTCTCCCTCCATGTGTGTGTGCCTGTGCTGTGTCGTCTCTCCTTCTCCCTCCGTGTGTGTGTGCCTGTGCTGTGTCGTCTCTCCTTCTCCCTCCGTGTGTGTGTGTCTGTGCTGTGTCGTCTCTCCTTCTCCCTACCGGGATCTCCCCCGGCCGATGGGCACAGCGCTGAGCGCTGTGCCCAGTCCGCGGCTTTTTGCGGCTACTCGCGAGTAAGCGAGTAGCCGCAAAAAGCCACGGAAGTAGCTAGACGTTCCCCAGCCCCCGCCTCAGGCCGGGGGCTGGGGAAAAGGCGTGCCATAAGCAACTTCGCTTATAGCGCGTTAGAGGAGGCTTCAGTGCAGCCTGGAGCCGGATTCCCCTGTGCGTCATGTGGAAGCACAGCAAGGAAACCGGCTCTCAAGGCGCGCTAAGGCCTCGTCTAGGAACGCCCTTTATGATGGTACTTTTGCCTGATAGACCTTGCTTCTCAATGTGCCTCTGCAGTGACAGCTTTAAGGTTTACCAGCAGTTACAGCTTTAAGGTTCACCAGCATGTAACATATTTCAGATCTCATCATGTGAAACATTCCCTGTATGAAATACAGCATCACTATCAGAAAATGAAGAGGGAAATTACGTTGGTGCATGCAGATAAAACTTTTTAGGAGATAAATAGTTATATATTATATGGGTAATTAAATTCAAGTGATAATGACTGTATTTTTGAATGCACAAGAGGAAGCAGCAGATTTGTTTCCAAACAATATATGTTCCATAAACTTCCACAAGGCGTTAGCAGCCCTTTAACATGTTCCGGCTGTGTCTTTACAATTCGCTTTGGCAATCCCATTTGACAGCTCTACTTTATTTTTGTAAATGTTTTATTGAAAGTTGTTAGAGAAAAATATAGAATGTAGTGAAACCACATGGTGATTTAAAACCATTGCACACACACATCTGTGATCAAGTGCTAGCTGGAATGCTATCTGCCACTTGGGAGCAAATAAAGCTTTCAAATGGCTTTAATACAATGTTAAAACTAAATGTCACAAAGTACTTGAGGAAATTACAAGGGAAAATTATCAACAAGCCGACCAAGGATTGTGACTGAGGAGAGGGACCTGGGTGTTATTCTTGACCAGTCCCTAACTACCGTATTTCTTTGATTCTAGGACACACTTTTTTCCCTAAATAAGCAGCTCTAAAAATGGGGTGTGCCTTAGAATCGATGGCGTCTTAGAATCGAAGAAATACGGTAATAATCGCCTCTAACCCTTCCCCGCACAGCAACATACATTTGCAAGAGAGATAAAAGGAAGAAAAAAGGGGAGCAGCTTAATCCTTAGCCCCCCCGCCTCAGGGCAATCACAGCAAGCAAGCAACAGTTTGTTGGTGTGGGGTTAAGCACACACCACTTCCCGCATCCTGTGGAGAAAAAGGGTGGGGGGGGAGACAGAAGCAGCAACCATCTACCGCCCTTTGTGCCCTGCTGCTCTGTCTCGCCTGTGAATTGCAGTTGCACTGACCTTCCCGGCTCACCGGAGCCGGCGCAAGACGGGAAGCAAGAGAGCAAAAGCCTGGCGCGAGGCCCCAGCCAAATGGGCGGGGCGCGAACCCTCCGGCAACCCAGAATTGGAGAGAGAGAGAGAGAGAGATTGGATGGGATCGCAAAACAAAACACACACACACACACAAATCCTGTCTCGGTAGAAATAGCGGAGGAGGCCACGAGACGAGGAGCCGCTCTCGCCTCTTTCCAAGAGAGGGGGCGAGAGAGGGTCTCGAGCACGTGACGGTCCTCGGACGGCGCCTATTGCTCTGCGCTTCAGCCGCTCTCCCCACCCCGCGTGCAATCGCGCAGGGGCGGGCTCAGCGCTTTTGGGAGAGATTAGCGCGGGGAAATTGGGCTGTATGTCACCGTCCTTTTTCTGTAAGGCTAGAGTAGGGAAGTGGCTGTGAGGAATGCTTAAGGAGGAAGCCAGTTATGTTGGTAAAGTGTGTGTCTTTGCTCATATTTCTTCGATTCTAAGATGCCCTTTTTTCTCAAATAAACATCTATAAAAATGGGGTGCGCCTTAGAATCGATGGCGTCTTAGGTATGTCATCACAGGTGGGAGCTGTGGTCCGGAGCTGTTTTTATCAACTACATATGCTCCGCCAAGTTTGCTCCTTTCTGTCAGAGGCTGATCTTATAATCGCAGTCCATGTCCTGGTTACCTCCAAGCTGGACTATTGCAACCTGTTGCATACAGGGCTTCCCCTGAAACAAATCCAATGCCTACAGGCTGTACAGATACAAAATGCAGCAGCCAGGTTGGTCAAGGGACTCCCGAAGTGGTCTTCTATCACGTTGGTGCGTCGGGAGCTCCATTGAGCTACAAGGTCTTGTTAACCATGTATAAAGCCCTGCATTGCTTGGGTCCTGGATACCTGAGTTCTCGCCTTTCTCCTGTGTCTCACCATTGGCAGACTCACTCTCAGGAGCAGGGCGCCCTGATGGTCCCCCGCTACAAATTGGAATGTGCACAGGCCAAGCAATTTTCAGTGGCTGGCCCTCGGTTATGGAAGAATGTGCCACTGGAGATTAGACAGGCTCCCAGTCTCAATTCTTTTAAACGCCTTTGTAAGGCATTTTTATTTTCACAAGAGTTCGGGGAGGGGGTGGTCTAAACTGGGTTGAGGGCTTTTAATGGATTGAGGATGAGGGTTAATGGAATTGTCTTAATGTGGGTTGAGGGTTTTTAATGGAATTGTTTTATATGTGATTGTAAAGCGCCACGATGCCAGAAATAGTGAGGTGACATTATAAAAATTAGGGGTGTGCATGGACCCCCCGCTCCGCTTCTCTTCCAGATCCGCAATTTGCGGATCAGGCCGCTCCGCCCCGCCCCCGCTCCGCCTATGTCCGCTCCGCTCCGCTGCGGAGCTCCAGATCTGGATCGGAGCTCCGTTTCCCCCCCCCCCCATAGGCTTGCATTAAGCTAAAAAAGTATACAACTTTTTTTCTGTTAAAGTTAGAAACCTCACGTTTGGCACCATGACACCTCATGGATGTATACACACGCACGCCAAGACTCAAGGCAATCCCATCATCCCCTGATTTTTGGGGAATTTATGAAAATCGGGCACCCCATTCACACCCCTTTTGATAGCTCCGTCAATTTGCACATTAAAAACCTCAAACTCGCCACCATGATAGCTTATCCAGGGATACACATGCATGCCAAGACTCAAGGCAGTCCCATCATCCCCTGATTTTTGGGGAATTTATGAAAATCGGGCACCCCATTCACACCCCTTTCGATAGCTCCGTCAATTTGCAAGTTAAAAACCTCAAACTCGCCACCCTGATAGCTTATCCAGGGATACACACACATGCCCAGACTCAAGGCAGTCCCATCATCCCCTGATTTTTGGGGAATTTATGAAAATCAGGCACCCCATTCACACCCCTTTCGATAGCTCCATCAATTTGCACGTTAAAAACCTCAAACTCACCACCATGACAGCTTATCCAGGGATACACATGCACGCCAAGACTCAAGGCAGTCCCATCATCCCCTGATTTTTGGGGAATTCATGAAAATCGGGCACCCCATTCACACCCCTTTCGATAGCTCCGTCAATTTGCACGTTAAAAACCTCAAACTCGGCACCATAATAGCTTAGCCAGGGATACACATGCACGCCAAGACTCATGGCAGTCCCATCATCCCCTGATTTTTGGGGAATTTATGAAAATCGGGCACCCCATTCACACCCCTTTTGATAGCTCTGTCAATTTGCACTTTAGAAACCTCAAACTCACCACCATGATAGCTTATCCAGGGATACACATGCATGCCAAGGTACAAGCCGACGGTGATGGCGGCAGAGCCCGGTAAAGGACCAAGGGGGAGGGGGGCCTTACCTGTGTCTGTTCGCGGTCCGTCGGCTTCTTCAATTGAGCCCGCGGTTCAACCAGGAAGTCTGGGCAGCAGGCTCAATTGAAGAAGCCAACGGACTGCGGACGGAGGCAGGTAAGGGAGAGGAGGGCGGGGTGGTTACCGGGCCCTGCCGCCGTTGCCACATGGGCGACAGCGACAGCAGCAGGGCCTGGTAAACCCCACTTACCTTTCCGGCGGAGCTCCGGATCATGGCGAAGGATCCGCCTTCACCTCGATCCTCTTCGCCACGCTCCGCCGGCCCCCCAATCCTCTTCGCCTCCACCTTAAGGGCAGGCGAAGCCCCCCGCTCCGCTTCTAATTTGCCGGTCCGATTAGAAGCGGAGCACATCCCTAATAAAAATGTTTTAAATAAAATAAAAATAAATAAATAAGCCGAGCTCCCCTGCCCTTTACTGGGAGTGATGAATTGCAGGAACCAACAGGCCAGCAGCAAAGGGAGAAAGGCTGGTAAAAAGCAGTTGCACAGCTGCAGCAGCAGCATCTTCTTCCCAGAAGGGGACTGCTGAGCCGATCAGCATGACATGGGTGGGGCCAAAGATGCAGACCCAGCAGAGTGAGATCTCTCCTTTGTTCTGCCTCCAGTTCAACCTGAGGCTCCCAAAGGCAGACCTCCCATGCAACTCCTGGTAGTAAGATGTCTTGCAGTGGTAGAAATAGCCACCACTTAATGAGGCTGGGAAGGGATTTTACCTGCATACCATTTGGCAAACACTGTGCAGGGTTTTTGCCTTCCCTATTGCAAGATAAACTCCATTGTAATTGCACCCACGGTGTGCAATTGTTGAAGACAGCTACTATCAATAGGAAAACCTGAACTCTCACCCAGGGAACTCCCCACCCCTTGTTGTGCACTATTAAGCATTTCTGAGTATTTGGTAGAGTGTTTCCTAGGAATGGGTGAACTTACCTACATCTGATTCATCAGATGCTCACCCCGCTACCACCATCTACCCACACTTATCGCATTACACAAACTTCTATTGAGGCTCGGCAAGGCTCAGCAGCCATCTGCCCTTGTGCTGGAAATTATGTATTTTCCCTGTTGCATAAATAGGGCCTTTATGGCCTCCATTTATGCAATGGGGAAAATGTGAAATTTCTGGAGCCTCTGTTGTGATGCAAGATGGAGGCTCCAGATGAGGGTTGATGGCTGTCAAGTACTCATTGGGCCTGGTGGGTGCTCGTAGCACAGGTCCACGAACACACCATGGGCACCCGACTGGGTCCGGGGCAGGGCTAGATGTGGGAGAGTCCACCAGACTCCCAGACTCAGTCAGGCACCTACAACACCCCTAACTATTTATTCACATTACAAATGAGGCATTCAAGAAAAATCCACATACCTGTGAGGATTTTGGCAGGAAATGCTGCCCCTACAGAACTTGCAGCCACATCCTGCAGAAGCTCTTTCTATATAACTGGAGCTCATTTTCACCTCCACCTCCAGCCCCAGGTGAGAGAACCTTTCACCTTCTGTCCAAGAGATGGCTCTGCTGCACCACCTTCAGCAGAGGGGCAGGGCTCTGTCACATGGGATTCTGGTATTAACATTTAAAGCCCTTAACAGATTGGGGCCAGGCTATCAGAAGGAACGTTTCTTCCCATATGTACCTATCCAGACGCTAAGGCCATCTTCAGGGTCCTTCTCCATAAGCCCCTGCCAAAATAGCAAATGCTATTTTGGGCTGCATTAATAGAAGTATAGCTTCCAAATTGCGTGAGGTACTGGTTCCCCTCTATTCAGCCCTGGTTAGGCCTCATCTTGAGTATTGCATCCAGTTCTGGGCACCACACTTCAAGAAGCACGCAGACAAGCTGGAGTGTGTTCAGAGGAGGGCAACTAGGGTGATCAGGGGTCTCGAAACAAAGCCCTATGAAGAGAGACTGAAACAACTAGGCATGTTTAGCCTGGAGAAGAGGAGATTGAAGGGAGACATGATAGCACTCTACAAATACTTAAAAGGTTGTCACACAGAGGAGGGCCAGGATCTCTTCTCGATCCTCCCAGAGTGCAGGACACGGAATAATGGGCTCAAGTTACAGGAAGCCAGATTCCGGTTGGACATCAGGAAAAACTGCCTGACTGTTAGAGCAGTACGACAATGGAACCAGTTACCTAGGGAGGTTGTGGGCTCTCCCACACTAGAGGCCTTCAAGAGGCAGCTGGACAAGCATCTGTCAGGGATGCTTTAGGGTGGATTCCTGCATTGAGTGGGGGGTTGGACTCGATGGCCTTATAGATTCCTTCCAACTCTACTATTCTATGATTCTATGAGACAGGTGACTACTAGAAAGAGGGCCTTCTCTGCTGTGGCACCCCAGCTGTGGAATGAGCAGCCCAAGGAGGTTCGCCTGGCATCTACAATATATTTTTTTCAGATGCCAGGTGAAGACCTTTTTATTTTCTCAGCATGTTAACAGTCTATAGACTTAATTTTAACTTTGCTGTTTTAAATTTGTATTTCTGCACTGCTGCTGATTTTATTCTGGTTGTGCTTTTATATTGTATTTTATATCATGCTTTTATACTGTTTGTTTTATACTTTGAATGGTTTAAATTTTTGTGAACCACCCAGACAGCTTTGGCTATTGGGCGGTATAAAAATGCAATAAATAAAAAAATAAAAAATAAAAATTCTAGGTTGCTGCCTGCCTGGGCAGGCTGGACCTCGTTTCCAAGCCAACTGCTTGCTACCCCACTATACTGGACTTTCCTGTATTTTGCAAAAGGATTAATTTTACTCAAACCATCCACAGTGTTGCAATAAATCAGCAAACAAATCAAGGTAATCAGAAGAAGCCACATGTTTGGCATGCCGGGCAATACACTGAATGACTTCTTAACACCCCGTGGCATTTTGGCAGCTCCTATCTAGTACTCATAACAAAAGGAAAAATGACTAGTGCTCATCTATTCATACCTAATAAAAGCCGCACCATCAAACACCTCAAGGAACACACATCTCTGATGGCTTACAGCCAGATTTTTCTATAAATAATTTTGGCAGGAAGTATAAGAGGAGAAAACTATTCAAACAACTGGAAAATGCTAGAACTGCGCCTGAACTGCTACTGCATTTTCAAGACTGCTTTTTTCCACCCATCCTTGAAGGAGTCATCATTAGTGCTGGGCCAAACATTCCATTTTGGGCATTTTAGGCAGGGAGGGGGGGATGAAAACTCAGGCAAAAGAGGCTGGGAGAGGTGATAATTTTTCTCTTGGGGGAGGGGACAGGGTTTCCACATACCTTTTTAAATGTAGCCAGTTGCTGAGGGGTCTTCTTTCTTTCTTTTCATTTTTCAAAAATGCCAGGAGTTCTCCTGAATGCTTATTGGAGAGGGAGAGGTCGCATGGTCTCTAATAGCATTCACTTAGAACTGCTGGGCTCTTCCAAATGCCTAGTTAAGTGTGTGTGTGTGTGTGTTAAAAAATCCTGGCTGCATTTTAAAACGGTATGTGGAAATACTTTCCACCCTCCCCAAAAGGAAAATGCTCTGATTCCCTCCCGCTCCCTGGGAAAGAGGCAGGGAAAAAATGCCTCTTTCACAGGAAGAAAGAAAGTTCCCAAAAATAGGACCGGGAGGGGGGGGCGGGGGCAGGATTCGGACTAGCACTAGTCATCATCACATTTTTGACCATCTTTTGACCATCGGTTCCTGCAAACAAAAAAAGCAAGCTCCCTCCCACCCCTTTTCTTTTAAAATAGCAGTGCTCTCTAGACTCTTAGGTATTACCAATGCCAAACCAATGTTAAGCAGAACTACACATAATAGGGAACTTTGAGGAACTCGCTATTAGCAAATTCTGATACAGACCGACTCAATGCACACATCTGGTAACGTGCAGAACAGAACACACTTAGGGCACACTCCTGTGCATCTTT
This sequence comes from Elgaria multicarinata webbii, assembly GCF_023053635.1. Lineage (NCBI taxonomy): Eukaryota > Metazoa > Chordata > Lepidosauria > Squamata > Anguidae > Elgaria > Elgaria multicarinata. The sequence goes on from NC_086171.1 coordinate 186,403,779, forward strand.
AGATTGAAAGACGTCCTACAACTCCCAACATTCCCCAGCCAGCCAAGCATTCCCCAGGATGACAAGCTGTGGAATGCTGGGAGATGGAGGATTATTATTTTTTCTGTCTAAACATGCATAGGATTGTACCCTCAATCTTTTAATTTTTCATTTCTTTAGATTTTGCAATATAGTTCTTGGCTCAAAAGAAATGTACTAAAATGTGTATGAAAATGCACATTTTTGGATAAAATATTTTAGAAATCTATATTTTGAGAGAAAATAAGTTTACAGGTGCATATGTTTGAGTAAAAACATTACAATATTGAAACGTGCATTTAAATATGATTTTTCTGCAGATTAAAAAAAATCACACATCAATGCAGAAACAAGACAGAGAGGAATAATGAACGAACACATTTAAAACTGACACTGGTTTTGATCAAAACTGACAAACCCATCTACTCCTAGTTATAAAAGTTAACTTTTCCTGAAATCCAGTGAAAATGTGTGTGTAGAATTACTGGGTCACAAGCTATGAACTATGCATCAAGAGCAATTGAGAAACCTTTGACAGCCAACTGTCTCAGTTTGCCTTGTACAGAAAAAAACCCACTGTATTGATAGCAGCAGACAACATGCATCAATAGCTTCTTTTCCCATCCTCCCACCTCTTGTTCAAAGCTACAGGTATGATAGAGAATTCCAGCTGTTATTCTTTTTTCATCAGTCATTCTGGATCAGATTTTGAAGGTGCGCTAAGGCTGCAGTGGGGAGGAAAGCACTGGGAAATCTGCTTGCATGACGTTGGCTTTGAGCCTAGATTTCTAACTATAGGCTGGTGCAGACTATAGGTAGAAATCACAAACATATACAGCACAGGATAATATGCATCCCATCTTCAGGGTGTCTGAGAACGCCTAGCGGCAATCCAATGCAAGCATTACTGTGCATGATCATTGTATCAATCATTTCTTTAATCAAATATAAAGGTTCCTCTACGGGGAAATTATAATCATGGAAATAGGTAGCACTCATGTGTATAGCTTGTCAAGTGAAACATTGGCTCATATTGCATTACACGATATAAACAACTGACATAGCAGAGCCGGAAAACTGGGCATTGTACGCACGACCATGACCCATAGTCTAAATCACACCACAGAATTCTGACATGGACTCAACACCACCATTCCTAATATACAAACATCAATGTCATCATGAAGAGAACATACAGACAACACACACAGCAATATAAATATGGGGAGGGGAGGGGAGAGGAAGGGTTCAGGCCCGGTGGCTCCAGCCTTCACAAAGCTTCTTCAGAAGTTCTGAATAGTCTATGCTCATAAACTCCGCTCGAAGACTTTTGGATGAATGTATGGAGGTCAGGATGCAGCCTGTGAATGTGATCATGCTTCCTGTTACCTCATGTGTAACAGGCTTAGGTTCATATGCTATACTTGATTTTTATAACATCGATCATGAACCGTACCCATAAGACATTTTCCTTCCCATTAAACACCATTTCCCCCAACCATATTGACTTGGAAGCAATGCCCTTACTGCAGCGGGGCTCAGTTCTACATAAGTGTGCTTATGATTGCTGCTATACCTAACAGTATAGCACTGAGTAAGAATAGGATTCCCAAATACTGTGCCACAGAGGAACACTGCGTGTAAGACTAGCAGTGATTGTCAGGCACCTTTATTTGTGTTTTTTGTGCACTGAATTGATTTTTTTCTCAATCTTTCGAACTCATCTTTATGCACACTTGTGCAAATGTGCACTGCCGAGAACATGCAACACCCCCACACACACCCTAAAGAACCAGAAACCCCTCAAAATGCATATTTTCTGCTTTCGCCAATGGAAAGAAATGCACATTTTTGGTTTATATGTTTTTTAAAAAAATTACAACTAAATTTCTGTAAAGTTCGTGGGGGGGGAGGAACAAATCTGCAGAACCTGTGGCAGTTGGGAAAAGCCAGTGCACTGCAGAATCCACAGGGTGAATATACCGAAATCTGAACACATTTGAATTCGTTGTGGATTTCCCTTACATCTCTAATTGTGCTCTTAGAGATGTAACTGCTAGAGTGTTGTTGGAGGAGACTGAAAACTGAAGAACCTGTTTGTTTATTTGTGTCTGCACATATAACAACACCTGTTGAAGGTATCCCCAACATATGACCAAAAGGCGAAAGAAGGTCAGTGTTGTACCATATGGAAACAGGGACCCTTGTCCATTGTAGCATACCATTTGTATCCTGTTAACACACTTTCTAAAACTCCTGAACAAACTTTGCTATGTGTCCCACCACCCTGTCATCAACTGCTCCTTGTTTATGGAAGGGACACACACCTATAAAGACTGACAGAGGCCAATTTCAGCCACATGAAAATATCCCGAGTCTCCTGCTTTCAACTTAGTAACAGAAGGATTATGGATTTGTGAAATGAAAGGATAAGCTTTCAGACGTTTATCCCTTTCCCAACCCTCTTCTGCTGCCATTTGTGCTTAAAATATATACTTCAATGCTTTGTGTGCGTATAATTGTGTGTAGGAAAGGAGGTAAGCACTTTTTATTAGTTGCTGTAGCTCCCTTTTGTGTTAAGAACTAGACTGAGAGGCTGGGCTTGGTGAAAATGTAGGCCAACAGCTTATTAACAACTTACCTAATACATCTCTATGAAGCCCAAGCTTGGGAGGAATTTATTGGCCCTGGTACACTGAATTTATTTTGCAAACACTCAACAGGATTTTCAGCACTTCCAAAATAAATGGACAAAAAGTATGCTGACTGAATATCTGACTTCTGTCTCTGACGGTAGCACCTCATTTCCCACTAAAATCCTAGTCCGTACCACTGTTCTTTGGTCAAAGTGCACTCCATAAGCTAATAGTCATAATTGAGGAACCTGACCTTAATGACTTCTGAAACTATCTTTAAAGTGGATCGCATATAAATTGTATGTTATGAACCCACATGTTCATTTTTGATTTGTACGCTGCCACCTCTGCACTTAATATAATAGCTGCATGCTGGCTCTTCAAATCAATACCATCTCCTGAGAGACCAGCAAGAGCCACATGAAAGGGAAATAGCCACATGAAAGTGTTGGCTGTATAAAATTCTATCTGTTACAAGTTAATTACTTCTTTAGATTAATTTATACTGAATCACAGTATCCTCTCCCTCTTTGAAAGCTTAGCAAACAAACCTATGATGTGAAACGTCCATGGCCAATTGAAAAGAGAGGCTGAAAACGCATCGTGTTGGACATCAAAGGAGCAGAGCTGTGAAAATGCTTACACCTTATGTCGTATTGGAATTGGGATTCGTATATAACAATCAAGCCAAGGTAAGACAGCAGCAAGAAAATCCCACTCAGTCAAATCAAGTTTCACTTGCTTCTTGGCAGCCTCCATCAAGTTAAATTTATCAGACGTGTGAAAGAGCGATTATCAACAAAGCATTAGCTTAAAGCAAACTAATCAGCTTTCAGTTCAGCTTAAGTTACTCAGAAGCTTGATTCTCAGAGGGCACTTTGCTAAGCATGTGTGTGTGTATTATATAATTTAGTAGTAGTAGTAGTAGTAGTAGTTATTGCATTTTTATACCACCCAATAGCTGAAGCTCCCTGGGCAGTTCACACATACACACTTTTTAGAAAACTATGCTTTAAAAACATAATGTACATGTGCATCCTAGACAGAGCAGGGAACAGATTCTTCATAGCATTGTTATTTACAATTTAAAACACAGACACACATGAAATATTAAAAAGATGCCATAGACAGAACAAGCTGGTGTTGCCTAATCCATTCACATCTTTGTGCACTTGTCTTGTCACATTACCTTTTAAGTGAAAAATCAAGTATTCCGGAGATCAATAACGCCTGACAGTTATTTAAACAACAATTAGTATGCACTTCACTCTAATGCTGACTTGGCAGCAAAGCTTCAGCAGATTTCATTTCTTAGAAGATTATGGGCAGAAGCAACAACAAAAACCCTCCCCTCCCTGGCTTAGTTCCAGCAACAGAGGCAATCTCTCTCCCCCCGCCCCCCAGCATCATAGTAAGCAGACTTGTGTTGATATGGTCTGCAGCCTAATGCATGGGCTGTTCCAGCGTTGTTCACAGAGGACTGTTGTATTCTGAAGATAAACTTTTTTAAAGTTTTAATCTTGTCTTTTGTATACTATAGTTTTAATTATAAACTGCCCAGAGAGTCTTGGCTGTTGAGCAGTATAATTAATTAATTGATTGATTAATTAATTAAAATGGAGAGTAATCTGGGTTCGTTTCATTCAAGAAAATGGCAACTCACAACAGTTCCAAATTAGCTGAGGCTGTTACATAAGTGCATGCATGTAGTGCTCTCTGACACTGTGGGAATTCCGGCTGAAAAACACTTCAGGTGTCACTGTATTCAGGTTGTAGCCTGGATCATGACCCACTTTGAACATTCTGGGAAAGTTCATCCACTGCAACAGCGGCTGAGTAACCACAAATTATTCATTGGCCATGCCACAAAGGTATGGCAGTCAATCTGGGAAGAAATAAGAATCAGCGACCCATGGCAACAATATGTGGTATCAGTTGCTAGAAGATACTTCATCAAAGAATCATAATGGGCCTGTTGAGATAATACACTAAGCTATGGTTATGCCGCTAAACCTTTTGCAGCAAATCGTTGGTGAGCATGTTTAAACCGTGGTTATGTAGTCACCATGGTTAGGAAAGGTTCACATGACATATTAAGTCATGGTTCATACGACACGCTAAGCCATAATGTTTAGCTCAAAATGCTTAAACATTGTGGCTTAGCATGTTGTCTGAACAGGATCCACATGAGAGAAAGTTAAAACCAAATAACATCTAAGGCTCCTGCCCAGTAGAGCTGAGGAAGAGAAACTATTAGTTGTCCAATGCAAGGGATTACCTAGTTTATCTTGTAAATGACCATTTACCTAACTGTAAATTACCATGGTATGATTGTAACTGCTCAGTAAACTGGTTGCTTACTTGGCTCTGTGAATCTTACTACTCCAAAACTTTCATGGATTACTTACTACTCCCAACTTTCATGGATTTCTTACTATTGCAAAACTTCCAGGAAGGGATCTACACTAGTCAAGTTAGAACATGTCTTACTGTTTTTAAGTGCGCATTTGGTAGTATTTCGCCACATGACGTTCAGTTTGAGACGTTTTATTGTTGTCTGTTCTCAGGTTTTTAATTTGAACTTCTCTGAAATAAGTCGTTCTATTTGGTATGATGTGGCCAATTTCATCGTATTAAATGGGTTTCCTGTAGTTCTTAATTAGCCAATCACATTCCGGGGGGCATGTTTATGTAATTTCCGTGCCCAAAGTTGGAGCCGTGTTTTTTTTTCAAGCCTCTTTTTTGCAGACATTTTTTAGTTTCAGTTTTGAGAGGCTGCTACCTGGTTTGTTTGCCAGTGGAGAGAAGAGGAAGTGGGAGGGGAAATTGGCAGACGGGGGAAAAAGAACAAATGGATTTGTTTTCTTAGTGTCGCCAAAAGGAATGCATTCCCACGGAAAGAGAAAAGTAAGTAAACGTTTTAAAAACTGCTATGTTTTTAATTGTTCAAAAACAAAATGTTCAATGACTGTGAAAACGTTTCATGTACTAGTTTAGATCCCCTCCTGGGTTCAGAAGACTGGTATTTCCCCAACACTTAGAAGCATAATGTGACCTATATGTTAGTTCTCTAAAATTATATCAACATATGAAACTGCACTGTACCGAGTCCACTCATTACCCACCAGTTCAAAATGCTGCTTTTGACATTTAGAGCCCTAAATGGTTTGTGTCCAATGTATCTGAAGAACTGCTTGATTCCATGAGACTTCACAGCCACTGAAATCTTCAGAGGTGGCTTTACTAGGTCTCCAACCTTTGATGGAGGTCAGACTAGTGAGCGTCAGCATGTAGGACAAAGCCTGCTCTACAGCTTTATACAAGCTTTCCAACATATCTAAACTCCAGACATATATTTGGCTTTTCATTCCAATAGGTGATGACAACCACCCTTTTCTGTTGGGCTTTTTGTACTGATTTAAGTCTTTTATTCCTGCCCTCATTTTCAATTTTTGAGGTGTGCTTACTGCATATTGCTGTTCTGACATAAGTCATAATTTTGTATTTCACTGCTTTTGTTTATTTATTTTAATTTTGTGCATCGATTTGGGGCTTTTGACTGAAAAGTGGCATATTTTTTTCACTATTTATTTATTTATTTATTTATTATATTTTTAATCTACCCAGTAACAAATGTTCTCTCTTACCTTTGCAAAGCCCAGTACTCTGGTACAAGTTCTCCAGAACCTTAGGCAAAAAAATTTTCCAGCCCTGCCACATGAGATTTGTCTTACATGGAAATTACAAAGTTTTGAACTGGGAGTTTGTGCAATGCTTTTATTTTGGCATCGAATTATAGCTGTGGGCACAAACTGATTTAAACTGATAAAAGCCATCAGACTGCAGAGAATAGGACTTTCTCATGAAATGCATTTATTTTTCCTTGGATTTGGCATCATTCATACAGTAAGCAATACATTTCTTTGGGATTTTGATAACATATTACCACTGGCATAATCAGGTATGATACTCAGTTGAAATTGAACACTTAATTACAGCAATAATTAAGTTTTCAACCGTTCTGCTCATTTGAACAACAAAACATACTCAGTCATTCCGGCAATTGTTATGTTACATGCAAAATAGTTACAATATTTATTTAGAAAAACATATGCACACAAATTGCAAATGTGAATTCTCTTTTTCAGAAGTGACTCAAGGACATCAAGTGAAACAATCTGTAATGGCAAATGACTGGACACATAATAAGGATGTGTGAATCAGCAGAAATTGGCAAGGCACTCCATATTCCACTTTGAAGTTCATTCCAACTTCATTGAAAGCTTCCCCATTCCTTTTTGCATGAAAATCCTTGTGTACTTCTGTGTGCATTTCCCCAAGTATACACATCCATTGTGCACATTTTTTAAATGTACACATTTTTCAAAAATACACATTTTTCATTCACATTTTCCAAATACACATTATTCAAACACAATTTTTGGTTCTGTGAATTGAATCACAAGCTTGGAAAAGTGTGGACTTTGACTGCAGATTGCTTTCAGGCCCACGTCCAAGTCTGGAAGTTGTGAACTAGGTAAATTCTGATCAAAAACGACCTGAAACAAATTTCTCATACATCCCTAAACAGTATTTGTAGATATTCCTCTTTGAAACATATTCTTCTGTAAACCACCCAGAGAGCCCTGGCTATGGGGGCGGTATATAAGTGTAATAAATAAATAAATAAATAAATAAATAAACAAAGCTTGTATCTGCAGATAATAAGGGATTGTTCTTATGTTTCTTCCCATAACGTTTGCTTGAGTTGATTCTTGGGGAGGGGGCAAGAGGAATCAATATAGTCCAGAATTAATAATATGGATTGATTAGCAAAATTTATCTGGTTTTATGCATACTGTATTTTTTTTCATGAGAATGCACAGGCTGACCTCAAGAGGACATTTCCCAAGTCAATAAAGCTTTGAGCATTTGAACTCTGTTCTAAAAGTGGAAAGAAAATGGAAGGCAGATGGAGGGAGTTCCCCTCAGTAGAGGTTTAAAGACAGAACATGGCTTAAAAAGAAAGTAATGAACAGGTTGACGCTCCTAATGATTGTTAAGAGTGAAGCTAGAAGCTACACTTTGGAGATATGAATATTTCTGTTAGATGCCATCTCCAACTGTCTTGTTTGATCTCTACACTGAAGGGTTTCTGCTTATCTTGTACAGTTTTTGGTGCAATCAGGAAGCAAAATGTTAGCAAAAGCTCATCAGTGAAAAAAGATCTTCATTTTGAAGAACGAACCCATGAGTTACATTGCACTGCATTCCATTCCATTCCAGCCCCTTTTGTGCTAGAAGTCAGAGCGCTGGCTGGAAGAGAGGGAAAGTCCTCCAGTGAATTAACAGGACAAGGTTCCAGGTTCAATCCCTGCCATCTCCAGAGAAAAAGGATTAGGGCAAGTGATGTGAATGACTTTTGCTTGTGATCCTGGAGAACCACTACCGTCAGTCACAGTAGGTCACACTATTCTACATGATCAAACAGTCTGACCTTGGATTAAGAATGTCAGTGGAATCCTGGGGGTGGAGATTGCAGAGCTTTCATCAGCTCACACCCTGGACTTCAGCTGCTCTCCCACAAGCTGGCCCAACTTGATCTGCATCAAGTCGGGAGAGTTCACGGATTTTCGAGGGGGGAGGTATTTCTATAAATAGCAATTTATAGAATTTGTATAATTTGTTCAAATTGCTGCCGTTATTTAGGCAGTTTATGCATTTTTAAAAACAAACAAAGAACTGAAAACGTTCCTGGATTTCAGGGAAAAAATCATGGCTCAGCTTGCAAATGCAAACCAAGCTGGGGTTGCAGTGGAAATCTGGGGAGTCCCCAAAGGGATGGATTTACAAGCAATGGCAGACATCCCTACATTGAATAAGGCAGATGCTCTTTTCTTTTTTCTGTGTCTTCCAGCCAGTGCTCTGCTGTTACTTGCAGGATAGAGAAGAGGTCTTCCTTTGCTGTGCAACAACCATCAACAATGGAGTCACCATAGTAAAATGTGGAAAGAGAGAAGAGTTGCCAGAATGTCTAGGGGATGGTGGTGGTGATGTTTTAGCAGAAGCAAGAACATAATAGTTAAGAACTATCAATATGTGGTCTGTTTTATCCCTGAAAGACATAAGGATTGATGAGCTATTGTTCTTCAGCAAGTCTCTTCCTCCATCATTAGAGACAAAAATTAAAATCACAAAAGCTACCTGGCTTCCTTAGGATCTGTGCTAGTAAGAACAGATACTGAATGACGCAGTTTTGCTTGAAGCCTCAATAGCAACTTTCACTTAAGGAGGCAGAAGACACCCAAGGAAAATGCAGTAATTGCACCCTGAGTGGGATAATTGGGAAAATCTATGCTCTTTCTGCTTTCATGTGCCAGTTCATCAGTCTTCAAAACACATCCAACTTTCCTTAAACAGGTATAACATAATAGGGTGGAATGTAGATGTCTTATACAGGTGAAAAATAGGTTTCTGTACAATATTGGTTTTAAAAATGTAACATTTATGTAGAACTTGTGAATTATCATCTTAAAGCCATTAATATATTATGGACTTGATGTAACGGCATGTACAGTCATGCCATCTCTGGGGTGAAGGCAACAAGTTAGCAGCTCATTAGCACTCAGAAAAAATGAAAATAAAAGATGGAATTTCAATCAAGCACTCTACCTAGGCAACCAATACCCTCAGTTTAAGGATTCTGCACATTTCCCTTGTAAGGTATTTGGGGACCTAGTTGAAATTAGAACCATAGAGCTTGGAACATTAGGTCATTTAGCCCCTGGGTGGGCAACCTCACATCCAGGGGGCACAACTGATCTTCCTGGCATCTTAATCCATGCCTCCAGCATTTCCTAGGTGGATGGGGTTCTCCCTTCCCCTGGCCCCACCCCCTTTCCCCAACACCAATCATTTGGGAGTTCCTTAAGAACATAAGAAGAGCCATTCTGGATCACACCAAGGATCCATCCATTCCAAAATTCTGTTCACACAGTGGCCAACCAGCTGCCCACAGGAAACCCACAAGCAGGACATGTGCAACAGCACCCTCCCACCTATGTTCCCCAGCAACCAGTGTACATACACTTACTGCCTCTGATGCTGGAGGCAGCATAGGAATTTGTCTAACCCCTTTTAAAGCCAATCCAAATTGGTGGCCATCACTACATCTTGTGGTAGTGAATTCCATAGTTTGACTTTGCATTGTTCTTGTTTTTGCATAGTTTTTTCTGCTCATTCCAAAAGGTTGAAATGCCTATCTTAAAGCTTAATTCCTAGCAGTAAGAGATTTAAGCTAAAATATGCTGGTATTTTGGCCCAATACATTTTGCCTTTGGTCCTGTCCACTACTGGAATATGGACCCCCAAATCTTCTCCAAAACAGAATTAAGCCTCAGGCTGAAAATCATTCACCACCCTTGATGTAGCCCAACTCACCGGCATAAAACGATACACCAAACCAACTCTGAGCATGGCAAGCTTCATAATCAAATTTCCAGTATGCTAAGTGTAAGGTAGACCTTTCTGATGTATAGTAGTGGTGCTTATCTGAATATAGCTAGCTACAATCAGCATCAAACATTCCCTTTAGAAAAGATATTCAACAGGACACATTGAAACTTTTTTTTAAAGTAATAACTTTTCTATACACTTTCCACTATAGAAAGTTTTTTCATCCTAGAAAAATACTTGCAGACTGAATTGCTCCAGAAAATGCAATCAAGTGAGCAAAGCCAAACAGTACAAGGGAAAGGCTAACTAAAGAAATATCCCATATTCTAGGTTTATACTAGTTTTTTGGTTCCCTAAACTTCTCAGGATTCAGAAATTGGTGCAGAGGTCAGTCCTACAAGGGCATAGCTGGCACACAGAGGAGTATATGTGGGATGACAAGACGCCTAAAATGACCTCTCACTCTAATCTTAAGTGGAATAAAGAATTGGAAGTTTATCACCAAGTCCAACAGGTGCAATTGTAGCTGTCATATTTCGACTAAACCTAAGAGCATAGCAAGTTTCAAAAGGTGGTGGTGGTGGGGAAATGATGTATGACATGTAACATTAAATATGTTGTGCATGTTTCTTTTCTGTGAAAAGGAGAAGCATGTGTTGAGTTTTGACTGTTAATGCAAAGGATATGTAAATACGTAAATATTGGGATTCCTCTCCACTTGTTAAAAGCAGACACTCAACTATTTTTTCCATGATACTATAATGCAGCTCTGTTTGTATAGCAGTGATTATCAATGATCAAACACAATTTGGGCACTTTGCAGGTATATTAGGGCTAATTATGATTGCATGCCAGCACTGACTAGCCAAAACTAATCCCGATTTGGCATATTTTCCAGTGAGCACATGGGATTCCTACTATTTGAGAAAATTAAAGTGGTTTTACATTACAAATACTGGAGTGTCAACAGGTGCAAATTAGAATTAATACGTTGTGAGAATGCATCATAATACCAGAATTGTAGGGTGGAAATCTCATAAAAAAATACAGGCAAACGTTTCTGGAGCAGACACCTAATCTGCTGTTTTCTATAAGGTTTGGGGAATGTGTTGGAACATGGAAGGCTGCACTCTGGTTTTACCTTTCATGCCTATAGAACAATAGGGTTCTGAAAGGTTGTTAGCCCTGCCTATGGCAGTCCAGAATGGATGGTTACATAAAGGGTCTTTTCAGTGATGGTGCCTATTCCTGGAATCTTTTCCACAGGAATTTTCACATGGCACTTACTCCTATCTTGTTGGCACTAAGGCCACAGCTAGACCTAAGGTTTATCCTGGGATCATCCAGGGTTCGCCCCTGCCTGAGCACTGGATCCCCTGTGTGTCACCTAGATGAACAAGTTTGACCCCTGGACGATCCAGGGATAAACTTTAGGTCTAGCTATGGCCTAAGAGAATACCTTTTTTTTTAATTTGTCCAGGATTTTTAGATACTGTTTTAATAATGGGTTTCATTTTGTCTCGTCCTGATTTTACAACTGGTCTGATATATCCTTTTTTGATGTTCTGCTTATTAATGTGTTTGTTGATTTTCGTTGGTTGCTTTTAATCCTTTTGATTGGTTAGCTGCTCTGGAACCCCCTTTGGAGAAGCAGGGTATAAATGTATGAAATAGATAAATGCACAGCAAACAGTAGGCAAGAGGGTCAAAAGCACTGTAAGCTAAACCCCCATAGCTACTTATCTGTGAGGAAGTTCCCTTGAACTCCATGTAGCCTACTTTTGAGTAAACATGTATGGGATTGTATTGTAAGTGAAATCTGCCAGATCCCTTCCAACTGTGTTTCCTGGATTGTCAAGCCTCTTTCCTGACATCATCTGCTCATGGATGGAATCGGACCTCTTTTTTTTACCAGAATTTTGTTCCAATTGCACTGATTTGCATTAGCATTAATTCGCATTTGCACACATGCACAAATGCACTAATCGGCATTAGTGCTAATCTGTATTAACTAACATGGATTAGTACATTTGCAAATTAGCATTAATCCCCCCCAAACGTGAAAAACTGGTCCGCAAGTCGGTGGAATCCAGGTGACTTGGAAAAAGCCAGTCCACTGCAGAATCCGCAAGTCAGATTCACAGAAATTTCATCACAATCCATGGCAGATGCCTCTAACATCCCTACACAATAGTATTAAGTTTATTTTCATAGGCCAAACTTCTTTGGGATTTTAGAATATTCAGATTTATTTCAAAATCATACAGCACTCTTTCATCTATTTCATCATATGTGTTTCAACTGCCAACCCTTTAAAGGCAGGACATGGTCATATTTTATTTGGAACAATGCACATGCGATATAATATTATATATTATGACACTTTTAACTTGAAACCCTAACCCCCCCATTGCAGAGATTTTCACTGTGACTCTTCAACTGCTCTCCACAGTACTACCTCTGGCTTTGCTGGGCTAAGTTCAAATGACTTCATCATGGCTTGAGGGCTTTCAGACCCAATTATGGGATTATTCTGCAGTAAGTGGTTTAAGCTCCTAAAAAGGCTTCTGAAGATGGGATTTAAGCATTTTCAAAATCCTAGCCACAATCAGAATAATTAATAGTCTCTCTCCAGTATGATTTAAAGCCTTCAATGAGTTTGCATGTATCAATATCCCCAGCTAGGATATGTAAATTATTGAGGGAAACCACTGTGGACAAAAGAAAATGTGTGAAATCTTTATTCTCCAAATATACAGACGTCCGGTTTCCCAAATGGCACATCTAGTTCAAGGGAAATCAGATTATAGTACAGAAGATATACTGGAACCGAAAGATAGAGAAAACTTCTTTTTCCTATTGTATTTGTTTATTTTTTAAAAAAGTATTCTATTAGCGCTTTTCATAAAAAAGGGTGTACAAAAATAAAAAGTTCAAAAGTACTTAAAACTAATTAAAACAACTAAAAAGAATCAGACAGAAAAACAGCAGCAACAAAATTAATCAGCCTGTCAACTCAGACCTGTTTGAGATAGCAAAGGTTTGGGCCTGCACTTGAAAAGACAGCAGTGAGGAGCCAATACAAATATCTCCAGGGCAGTAATTTCAAAGCACTGGAACCACAATGGTCCCTCATAATATGGTAGTTGAAGGTTCCAAGTGAGATGGAATCTGAAGCAGCATCTTGCTTGAAAATTATGACTCAAGGAAGGTTCATAAGGGAGGAGATATTCCCTCACATAATCAGGATCCAGGCCAGTTAGGCGAGCGTTCCCAAATTTGGTGTCCTCCAGAAGTTTTGAAGGATAACTTCCAGTATTCTGGACCATGCAGGATGGGGCTGAGGGTAGTTGAAGTTCAAAACATCTGTAGGGCACCAGGTTGGGTCAGGCTAGTTTATGGATTTCAATGTCAAAACTAGCACTTTTAATTGGGCTCAGAAAAGAACCTGGTAAGTAGCTTGCAGGTAAGTAGCTTGTGTCTACAACTAGGAATGCTCATCAAACAGACCAAGGAACAAACAGGAACAAATAGCATGTAAGCAATAGCTGACTAGCCTGTTATCAAGTGTGTTATTAATTTATTTTTATTTATTTACTTAGGAAATGTAATGCCTCAGTTTATTATCATCACACACAAGTGATTTACTTAGACATAATACAATAGCCCAGATAATTAACATAACAAAATGTTCTATATCACAAAAGTACATATAGAACTTTACAAGTTATCAAGAGGCAGCTGGACAACCATCTGTCAGGGATGCTTTAAGGTGGATTCCTGCATTGAGCAGGGGGTTGGACTTGATGGCCTTACAGGCCCCTTCCAACTCGACTATTCTATGTCTGTTAAAACATTACTTAGTCCCAAGATTTTGCCAAATGCATTGTGGAACTAGGGATGCTTATGAAATTCTGTCTATTTGGGGATTCCAAATTACCTGTTTTTGTTTGCAGGGTAGCAGTGATACATGAACTATCTATTGTTCTTCCATTTTTATTTTTTATTCTCATGCTCTGCAAGGACCATTTTATATAATCATTTGGCCATAGCTTTTAGTACATTCTATTCATTCAAGTGTGCTTTTTTTCTGGTCCAGGAGGTTTAAGGAAAACTCCATCTTAGGCCTTAGCTAGACCTAAGGTTTATCTTGGGATCATCCCGGGGTCATCCCTGCCTGCTCCCGGGATATCCTGAGTGTCATTTACATGAACAGGGATGACCCCGGGACGATCCCGGAATAAACCTTAGGTCTAGCTAAGGCCTTAGACTGGGAAGAAATCAGAGCAGAATACAGGTAAGAGCCTGTCCATGGAACAAAAATGGAATGGAATGGAATGGAATGGGGGTTATCTGTTCAGCCTTATGTAGAACATAAAAGTCTCATTGCTTGCATCTTCACAGCTTACCGACTGTGTACCAAGAGTAGAAAAACAATTGCATAGATGAGAGAAAATATTTATTATATTCCAGTGTGTTCCAGAACCTAATGATCATTCTTCCAGAAAATTCACAACAAAGAAGTTTTCAGATTTGAATATGCTGGCCTTTCAACCTCCTGTCTTACACAAGACTTCACTGTTCCTAGAAGAAAACCATTTAAAAAAATAGCAGTGAATAAATCAACCAATAAGGGATGAGAGCACACTAAAATGCTCCCAGAGAGAGGAGCATTAAAAGGGAGCATGTAGCCATGTTAAGGAGCAGTGCTTTTGCCTGCCCACCTGGAAAAAAAAAATAACAGAAGGATAAGATGTTCACAAAATGTGGCTCTGTGTTTCAGCTGAGCACTACCCACCATTGCATGTAATGAACCAGTCTGCAATGGGAACCATAGACCTAAAGGTCTGATAAATGTTACACATAAAAATTGTCTGCTGAAAAAGCACATTCATTTTAGGAACCAAAACAGTTATTAAAGTCAAGATTCCTTGAGTGCGAAGAACTATTCTTCTATACCCTCAAGCCTCCAGCTAACATATTAAGAAGCAGCTTTCCAAACATTTTGTCCAATATGAAGCTATAAATACACACAATGTAAGAGAAGCTTGCAGCAAATTATGTCTGGTTGAGTGCAATCCAATAACCACCAAAATCTCTCTAGAAGACCTCAAGATTATTTTAATTACTGTTCTGAGTTCGTGTAACTATACTCTCAGTCCATTTCAGGAGGGGAAAAAAATACACAGGAAAACGCATGTCAATGTTGCTTAAGGGACGTCTTAAATAATTTTTGATTTCATCTCCACCCACAAAGTGTTCCATGAAAGTGATATAATTTTAATGAGGTGTTTGGCGGTTTCATTTATCAGTTTGTAAGAAAGCACCTTCTATTAAAATACACCATTACAATATTCAAGCTGACCTTATTAAAACACTGAATCTAATTTTAACCCAAATGAAAACAGCTCCCCCCTAAGGCTTTCTTTAAAGAACAGGAGAAGCATTTGTTGACTAACTAAATTTGCAACCTTTTCTGCAAATTGGGAAATAAAATGCTAATTAGCCAAAAGTGATGTGCAGAGCTTGGAGGCAGTTTAAAGGACCTTCTTGCCTTTAAACACTTGAGATAACAGGAACTGAAAACCTATGAATCATAGGAGGAAATTAACAAGCCTATCCTAAACACAGTTAACTTAACTCTGGCTATCTGACATTAGCCCACGTGTCACACATTAAAGTCTTTTTCCCAAAGGAAATATAAGTCTTAATTCAATTCCTACCTGAAAGTCACTTATTTGCATTTAGTCATAACATGTACCAATCGTAGAAAACAATATTTGAGCACATAGAGGAAAGGCACAAATGACATAGCTTTCAAGCATATATTTTCTGTGCTGAAATTCCCACCCCGCACCTTCTGTCATTACATGGATGATGCATTCTGGTATATTGTATTCAAATATGTTTGTTGAAAGGTCCTGCTGTGGAAACAAAGGTTTGAATCTGGCTCTGGTTTAGAGTTTCAAAGAGAAAATTTAGGGTCTGGGTGATTTATATAGCAGGGAATAATCTATATTTTAACAAATAAAGGGCAATATCCATAGAATTATAGAATCATAGAATAGCAGAGTTGGAAGGGGCCTACAAGGCCATCGAGTCCAACCCCCTGCTCAATGCAGGAATCCACCCTAAAGGATCCCCGAGCAGATATCACTGCTCTCCACACTTTCGCTTGTGCCCACAGAATCCATTGCAAGCACAACAGGGAACTAGCACAATTGGTCCCTCTAACAAGTGGGTGGTGTTTGTTTGCTCTATTTTGAAAATATGTTTTAATATATGTGTTTGTCTCTTTTGCAAATCATTTTATTATTAATGTTACAGTTCCCTGTAGGGGACTGGCTGAAGGAACTGGCTGAAACGCATTGGCTTCTTGTGAATAAACTTATTTTGCATTCTGAGAACACGTTCTTCTCCTTTGTGACCTGCTGCCCAAGTTGCCACCTTTTTACTTGCAGTCATCAATATTTCATAATAAAGGCAACAAAGGATATTCTCCATCACAAATATCCACTCTTCCTCCTCATACTCTTAGAGCATCATCAGAAAGGGGGGGATCATAGTTCCCTAACATCACTTTTCTACCCCTGCTTCTTTCACACAATACTCCTTCTTTCTCATGGAGGAGAAAAAGGATGTAAATAATGACCTTGTGGCCCCATTCACTGGGAGCTTTTATTGCACCTTTTCTCCAACACACAACAGGAGATCGTGGCAAGTTCCATTTCTAAAAATAAATTGGATTCCCTGGGGTCTTTTGTGTCATGGGAAGATGGCCAGAAAGAGCGGAAGATGCATGGGAGGTGGATGGTGTTGGGAATAGGACCCACAAAAGTCCATGAATGTCCAGTAAAGAGCATGCTATGAAACGCTCATCTGATGATCCCCTTACACTCAAAAGCTGCTGACATAGTATTCTCAGTCAGCTCCCACAAGAATGAGCAGATAACCTCCTTGGAACTGTGAGATAGCCCGATTACTCTTGCCTCTGAGCAACTTCCCCGGCTCTCCCCCTTCTGATTGGTTAGATTAGGCTTAGGAATGAAACCCCATGGAATCACTTGCTCCATTAGTTAGAGCTCAGTCTTTATCAGCAAATCCTAAAATTATGTTTCAACTTTACACTCTCCTTTGTGATTATATAGTTGTCCATATAGATGGGATCAATGGTCATACAGTAGTGGATACTCCCTTGAAATCTTCTGATATAAGGAAGGATATAACTATGTTAAAGAAATCATATAAATAAATATGGTGGCTCAGTTTTTAAGGCACATAGTTTGGGAATCATTATGTTAGACTAGGAGCATTAATGCACTGAGGTCAAACTACATAGAGAAATGAGAAACTGACCTTTGTTGGGAGTTTTCAAGTGAAACTCGGGACTGTGAATTTCACTGTAACCTCAGTGCTGAGGAAAGGGGTGTTTAACCCTTTTCTGCAGGTCTTTTAAAGGGGAAAAAACATATTTCCCCCCTGTCCAGCTGCTTTCCAACCTGCAGGGATTCCTGTGTGTTTTTCCTACCAAAAGAGTGAGGAAACAGATTGGGATATGCATTTCACTTAAAACAAAATTGCTAAAAATGTCAGGAGACTGATTATGGGTCTACGAGTACTGCATGTAGTTTGAGTCATAACATCACTTTAGAAGATTTCTCTATGGGTGGAACTGGGTGAGCATGAAAATCTTCACCTGCTGCTGTCTACAACTGCAGACTAGACTGAGCAGCAGTTCCATGGATATTTTTAACTATAGGCTTTGGTTTGCATGTTTGTAGGAACGGTCATAGATAACAAGGCCTGCCCTGAAATAATAGTAATCTAACAGATCTATATATAGGGGAAGATACTCTTTCAGGCCAATGTTGTTCTAAGTTATTGATTCAAGGCTGTTTAGGGCTTTACAAGTCAATAATAATACCTTGAACCTAGCTCAGTAGCAAACTGGCAACTAGTGCAGGGCAATTCTTTTTACACAGATGTTACATGTACACAGGAAGGCACTCCACTTAATAGCCTTGCTGCAGTATTCTGCAGCTTCTGAATTAGCTGCAGCTTCCAAACTAGCCTCAAGGGCAGCCCCATCTAAACAGCAGTAGTACAGTCTTGAGGTTACCAATACACAGATCACAGTGGTTAAACTATGTCCTGACCACGAATGTATGCAGTTAACCAGCCAAACCTCTGTTCTGTGCCACAGAGGTCACTTGGGGTTCCAATATCTTTGATGAATCTAGGACAACCCCCAAACTGTGCATTCATTCTTTCAGGGGGAGTGCTACCCCATCCAGGACATGTAAGCTCTGTAATTCCCAGACCTGGGAACTACTTACCCACAGTGCCTCCATCCTATTTGGACTCCGTTTCAGCTGATTAGTGCTCATCCAGCCACCCACTGCATCTAAGAATTGGCACAGGTCATGCACAGCCACTCCTATTTCAAATGTACTGCAGAAAGAAAGCTGACTTCCACCAGCATAATGGTGATACATTGCCCCAAAACTCCTACTGATTGAATCCAAAGGCTCTTGTATATATATGTTAAAGAGCACTGAGGGCAAAATTGTAACTTGTGGCACCTCACAGCATAACTGCCAACCATCCAGTACTATTATTTACTCTACAGATAAGGTATGGAACCACTCTAAAATAGTGTTCCAGGTTTGGTCCAGAAGGATATCATGGTCAATGGTATCAAAAGTTGCTTAGAAATCAGGAAAGACTAACTAGTCATCTCATTCTTATCTCTCTCTTTTATATACATGCACACCTCTGTGTTGTATCCAGGACTGGAATAAGAATTGACAAAATGATGCAAGTTTTCTGTTTGGGGCAAAGTTTTCAATCTAAATTAACTAAAGCATAGAACAACACCCAGGCTTCTTTGCAATGCAACTCAGAGAGTCCTATCTTACCATTTTTGTTCCTGAACAAGAGGAAGAGTCAAACATCTGATCTGTATGAAGTAATTTCTCTTGGTTATTCATACGAAATCTCAAAATATCAGGTGTCACCATTCTAGCCTGCTATAAAAAAACAGGAACTGCTAATAGCTTATTTTTTATTTGAGCAATACATTGGCATCATCCATCTTTTCACTTGCCAGTTACTGATTTTCCTATTCAGCACTGCAAAGGTTTAAGTGAAATCTAGAAAGAAAAAAAATTGACATGGAACAAGATGTCTGTAGAGAATTACAAGAGGTGGCATTACAAACTTAACACTATCTACCCTTATAAAAATGTTTCAGCAGGGTTCAACAATAAATACAAGCAATAACTTCCTGACAAATTGTGTCCCTTATACAACAGAGTTCATAATGGCCCCATTCAGAAGACACCTTAAACTATGGCTTTCACCACGGTGAATAAGGCTTTTTGCTTTATTCACCATGGTTAAAGCCATGGTTTAAGGTGTCTTCTGAACACAGCTTGGATTTCTGGTTTAACCACCACGGCCAGTGTGGAGTAAGGTAACAAGAACTATATTATTTGTATCTGGACAATCATGCACTGTACCTCAGAGGACTATTTTGGTGTGAGAACATGTACTCAGCTCATGGCTCAAAGCATAAAGTCTGCAAACAATCATGTTTTCATGTTAATTTTGCACTACTTGATGTGATTTGTTAAAGTCGCTATTACAGCACTTTTGGGGTAGCGGGGGATCCAGAAAAAGTTGTGTTTTGGCACAATAAATAGCAATCTTGCTTTGTGGTGTATTTTTAAATACATTACCACATGGAAAAGGAGACTTAAGTCTATCATATTATGACCTTTTTCTAATATCGCAATGGTCATGTGAATTTGTCCATGATCCTCTGTGCTGCTATTAACATGTGGCAAAGTTTCTACCCTCCTTCCTTTAAATATTGCACATGCTATTAGGTGCAAAGCATTGGCCATTTCAGAGCATTAATAATATTTCCCTGGATCCTTCCCTGCTTATGATGTACAAATGATTATTGTCAGTTCAAAGCTAAATTTCTCAGCATGTCTCTAAATTTAGTCTGCTCCCCACAAGAGACTATGCACAGTGTATTTGGCTGAAAGACCTCCCTGTCTCCCTCGCAGAATGCATTTTGAAGCTCTAAAAAATGTTAGAAAGTCCAGTGCCTTTTCACATTGTGTGTGTGCATAATGATAGTGGTTGGAAATGATCATCAAGTAGAAGTCTCAGGATTTCACACACACACACAAACCACAAACTAAGAGTATATGTGAAAGGGGAAAGAAGCTGAATCCGTCCTGCAGACTAAGCTAGAATTTGAAAAGAAAAGAATGGAATTGCCCCTAAGCTAAACCTGTGTTAGATGTATTCCAAATGGGCACAGTATTTCTTGGTTACACATTAAGCATTAAGGCCAACATAATAGTCCTACGCAGGCATTACAACAGTAAATGTGAGGATGAAAAGTGGGGTGGGGTGAGGGCACGTGAAAGCCCTGCCCAATGATCCCTGCATGTCCAGTTCCTCTGTAGATCTCCATATATTGCACATGACAGTCTGCAGGGGAGTTGTAGGTGTGTTCAACTGAACACACTTACAAATCTCCTCGCAGTCAGGAGTCCTGATAAAGCAGAGTTCCCAATCGCCTGGAGGCTTGTAAGTGCATTCAGCCAAAGGTACTTACAAGTCCTTTTACAGACCTGAGCACTAAATGTACAAAGATCTTCAGAGGACCCAGTGTGTGCATGCCCCCTTTGCCCCCACCACACTTGTGTGTGCAGGCTGAACACCTGCATAGGGCGGATATGTTACACTTATAAGTTTTGCTGCCAACTGCTGCATTTGTGCCAGGACACACTTTTCAGGCATCAGCACTCAGTTTTTGCATTTACACTATGGGCAATCAACATTAAAAATATATAACACTTCATATGCCATTATATTTTGTGGAGTTCGGCTGCATATAGAGGTGTGTGTGCTTTCCCACTAACATGAAGGTGGGACAATATATTTGCCTCCTTTGCCTGCTATGGTCTCTGGTCAAATAAGTGTTGCAGGGTTTTGTAGTGTTTCCAGAACCTGCTAAAAATGGATCAGAGATCACAGCCAGGCAAAAAAGTACACTTCAGTACAATAGCTAATAATTACTCTATTTTATCTCCAAATCCTTGATACTTAACATAATCATGCGCCCCTAAGCCTAATTTATGTATGATCACCAGTCCAGATAAGGCACGGCTAGCATGCTAATTCTGCACACACATGTGCTGATTGATGGGAAGGCACATGGAAACTTAAGAGATAAATTCTTCACCTATGGCTAATGTCACATATAAATTAGGCATGAGACCTGGAGGTAGATAGGAACAAGGAAGCTGAAAGTGCCACAACTTGTCACAGAACACTGCATTGTGAATGTTCCCCCTCCATCAATTCTTGGAAACTTTACAATAAATCTACTTAAATCAAGGATATCTGTGTTCTTGCCTCATATACTTCTCCTCCTTGTATTCCCTTTTCTATGAAGTGTTTCAGAATAGGCATTCATCCATGGCATATGCTGAAAAGCCAGTGAGAAGTGATGAAAGTTAATTATAAAAGTTATAGCTTTGGGGAGAAGAAAGAAAAGTCAGACTCAAGGTTACAAGCTCTGTCTTTCATTTGCTCCATTTCCATATGTAGCCATAGTAGTCCTATGTGTTATTTTTTTGGAGGAACATAGGAGGTCGTCTTATGCTGATTCACACCATTGAACCATCTCACTTAATATTGTCTACAGTAACTGGCAGTGCCTCTCCAGGTTTTTTTCTCTGGAAGACTTACCAGGAGATGCCAGGGATTGGATGGATTAGCAAAAGTGGATACTGTTGCTTACTGTCCTTCATGCTTCATGCTGTGACAGAAAGGACTTCTTTTAAAATGGGGTGGGTGGATCAGTCCTCCATGATCTTGATCCAAAATACTTTTACTTGGAATGGAGTCTTACTGATTTTTATGCAATTATTCTTTCCAAACAATCATGTTCTTAACCAATATGCTACACCAGCTCTTTTAATACTCTTCAGGTTTACATCCTAGGCATCCAACCCAACCTGAACCAATCCAATCCATAGCAATAATAATTTTGTTTGACAAACAGTAGCTTTGTTTCTGTCCTTCCTGTTAATAAAGGTGTGTGTGTGTGTGTGTGTGTGTTTGAGTGTGTGCATTTTCTCCTTTCTCTCTCTGACCAAGGGCCTTGCTAGACCTACCTGATAATCGGTTTGGGAGGAGGGGCCAGCCCGCACTGTCGCCCCGGTCTACACGTCAGATGCGATGGGCTGCAGGAAGGACCCATTGCGTCTGCCATTTTTCTTTATTTTTAAAGGGCCGGGTGCATAGGAGCGCACTATCGACAGGTACATTTTTTTTAAAGGGTTCCCCACTCCCCCCCTGGCTACGATTTTCCCCGCCTGGCTGTGATTCCCCCCCCATGATCTCCACACCCCCAATCTCTCCCCCTACCCTGATAGGCCCAGTGCTCCTGCGGAGCGCTGCACCCCATCTGCTGCTTTTCCCGGCTACTCGCAAGTAATTGCGGTAGCCGGGAAAAGCGGTGAACCGGTCTACACGCCCGCGGTCTCGGGCTTAGCCTGAGACCATGGGAAATACTGGGCCACAAGCGGTGCCAGTTATCCCAGGCCAAGGGAGGGTTACCCCTGCCTGAGCCCAGGATCCCCTGTGTGTCATTTGGATGCACAGGGGCGAGCCCGAGGCTCACACTGGGCTAACCCATTGTTTAGCAACAGCCCAAGTCAACATAATGCAATAATCAGTTTTCTATTTAGAGAAAATTTATAAGCAGCTTTAGAGTTTCTTTTAAGCTCTCTCCATGGAAACAAGTGTTGGGACTTATAGAAAAATGGTGATGAAACAGATATATGGTTTTTGTGAACCACCTAGAGAGCTCCGGCTATTGGGCGGTATAGAAATGTAATAAATAAATAAATAAATAAATAAATAAACACAAGAATAAAGAGATATGGAATGGGGGCCCACGCAGAATGATGGATCCTCAAATTCAGTGAAGCACTCCTACCTGGGGCCTATCAGAATCAATGGCTACACTTCTATTTTCATTGGGTGATTAGAGGTAAGATTTTACCACATACTTGTAAGTAATCACACTTGCAGATGATATTTATTTATTTATTTATTTATTTCATGTCTATACCATCCAATAGTCAAAGTTCTCTGGATGGTTTGGAACAAATACATTGCACCGGGATGGCCAAATTCACCTAAGGTTAGTTTATTCATTTGTGTGAACTGTTATTATATTTTCAGGTTTTGCTACAGCATATGAGGTGGTAATTTGATGTGGGGTTTTTGTAAGTGTGTGTGCATGTGTGTGTGCATGTTTAGGATGGGAAAAATGGATTAATTAATGGATTAATGAAAGCTGACCTCTCAAGTTTTTACTCAAGTTTCTGATTCCATGTTACAATGTGCTCTGTCATAAGGCAAAATTACAGACAACCTTGGTTGGATCCAGACATGTTTAGAGAAAATCCATTGCAATCAATGGAACAAGTTAATAATGATTAACTTAAGCCCCATTGATTTCAATGGGTCTACGCATGGCTAAGTCTAGATCCAAACTCTTTATCTTTAGGCAGGGTGCCACCAACTGATTCCACCAGACAATGGTTCTTTATTCCAACATACTTTTTTTAAAAAAAGTTATATGGAGGTTCAGACAACTTGTCATGCATGAACGCAAACATCAAGTGGAAACAAGTGTCATGAGATAATATATACATATATTGTTAGTCATGGGAGAAGTACACATGATTGTTCCTGGAAGCTGCTTTCGACAGCAGAGAGAAATGCATTCAGGATCATCGATTCTCAGTGAAGAACCACAAAGTTTTGAAAACTGTATATTAGTCATTGTAATTCCACAATAAATTGCTTATAAAAATGTTACTAGCAGCTGCCAAGTGTTTTAATAGAAGTCAGAGGGAAAAAGGATCAGAGAAGCATTTTAAAACTTTTAGATTTGCTGTTATGAAGGAAGGAAAATAGAAGACAAGCCATTCAGGTCTACCGAGGAACAAACAATTTGTACATCATGTTCCATGGTGTAATGCTAGCTTCAGGCTAGAAAGCAGGGCAGTAAAGAACACACCAAAGTCTGAATTATGGGATATCAGGATAGATTACCCAATACACAATGTAGATGGAACATTTTCCGCTGCAGACTTATTAGAAAATGATGTAAATTTAAGTGAGGCTATAGGGTGCCTGAGGAAAAATGCTATGGGATGAAGTCGGCAAATAAAATGCAAGACAGCCTGAATCTAAGAGGAAGCCCCATTTCTCAATCCATATCATCAGAGTAATAACTGCCATAGTGATGTATGTCAGCCCCATTCTTTGCACAAATATTTTTTCCCCAGTAAAAACATTATCAGCAATGTCAGTTCTCCTGCGCCCTACAGTGCGTATACATACACACAGATTTACACAAATTGATTTTAGGGTATTTGTAGTTCGAAATGCCTGGAAATATCCGAGGGTCTAGAGCAAAGCCAGCTCTGGAATGAAAGCAAAGAATCTAGTCTAAGAACATCAGGGTTGGCAGTAAAGTGAAAGGTATAATAGGGAAGCCTGGAAAAAAGGAATGCATCAGCTCAAGTCAAACAGACTTAGAAAAAGTCTCAAAGCAGATGGAATAGAAATAAGAGGCAGGGGGTCTTTAGGCAGGCAGAAACAGACAGCCAAGCTATTCTGATTATCAGTTTCCATCCCAAGTCTCTTTGAGCTTCTTTTGGCAAGACTGTTTTGAGGCTGAAGCCAATAA
This sequence comes from Elgaria multicarinata webbii, assembly GCF_023053635.1. Lineage (NCBI taxonomy): Eukaryota > Metazoa > Chordata > Lepidosauria > Squamata > Anguidae > Elgaria > Elgaria multicarinata. Next base: position 186,428,685 of record NC_086171.1, read on the forward strand.
GAATGCAAAAGCATTCCTAAAGGCTCCATTTTTTAATCTCGTTCTTCCACATTGGGCACATGTGCACAAAGCTCTTGAAATAGTCGATTGCAGTCTTTTCTCACTTAGTGCCCTCAAGCTGCTTTAAACTTTAACTTCCATCAGCCCCCGCTAGGAATTTTCTGAGTTGCAGTCCAAAAACTTCTGGAAAGCATCAGGTTGTAGAAGATTGGATCATTGTATATTTATGTTGAAGACCTTCTGTACATCATGATCTGCTGCTGTTTTTTCCTACCAGTCATTCTCGCCTAAAATCATAATGGGCAACAGATTTCTACCAAGTATCAGCACCCTGTATTAAAAATGTGTCAAGGGCTGTAGAGCTGCAGATATGACAACCTACATATTCACATATTACGTTTCTATAGCTGAAGCTCTCTGGGCGCTTTACAAAATTTAATATAGATGCATATAGATATTTTCTTGAAGATGAATAAAAAATGACTTCTGAAAACATTTATCCTATAGTGTATCTTTCTTTCATATTGTCATTTTCATTCCTAGCTGAAATTCAAACAAGCACATCTCAATCTTATGTTACTGGATAGTCATTCAAAAAGCCTGTTCACAAAGTCCATATATGCTAATTTCCACATTAATCTTCTTGATACACCTGTCTCAGTCTTTACATTTCATCTTAATAGTATAATTAAGCCAATGCTAGGCTCCTTGTACCTGGAAAAAAGCTCATCAAACTACCTAGGAAAACCACATGTATCAATGCATGGTTGCAACCTGATTAGTTTTTATTTTACTTTATTCTGATTATTTGGTGGGGGGTTGTCAATCAGAGAGAAAGAAATGGCTGAAGAGTTGAGTGTGGATATGAAAATTCAAAATTGAAATCGCCACACAACTTTGTTGAACAGTTTAAGACAATTATTCTTTTCAGCTAACGTACCTTACAGAGTATGGAGAGCTTTGGCTAGGGGGCAGTATATTATTATTATTATTATTATTATTATTATTATTAATAATAATAATAATAATAATAATAATGTTAGAAAGAAATTAATCATCACTATCATCACCACCACGCTTCATGTGAACCACACTCCATAGGTTTTTCTTTGAGACGCAGTCTTGTATTTGACTTGACAAAGAGATGATTCAGGAGACCATAGATGTGCATTTAAAAAAAAACTTGAGAAGTGGCTTGATGCATGAGCATGTCCCTTAATCTTTTTTAAAAAGTAGGGTAAAAGTAACAATAACACTTCAATAAAAAATAAATAAAGTAACATGACTGTTGTGAGAGGCAGCAGCAAGTAATAGCTTGACTTCCCAAAAAGAGTAAAAAAAAACACCTCCTAGCACTTCACTTTTAACAAGCCTTTACAGCCTCATTTGCAGAATTAAAGGAGTGAGGAAGAGAAAATTGGCTTGGGTGAATAGCTCAGTTGAAACAAAAACTACAGTTGAGCATAATCAAGCGCCATTCTACTTGCACTGTTGAACACTGCCAGCAAAGATTAAACTACTAGATGTTTTGACTCTCAGCAATTAGTTATGTCTGAAATATCTGTGCAACTCATTCATATATTTCTTGGATTTCTTGAAGTTCACCCATCATTCTTTGCTTGTATGTTGGATCAATCAAATCCACACCTTTTGGGAAGGGCTTAGGTGTGGCTTAACTCAGAGAAGGATCTGCTATTGCCTCTTTAGCACCTTCATCTTTGGGGACCATAGCTTAGGTATATATGAGAAATTAGTTGCAATTTGTTTTTGAGCAGAATTTACCCAGTTTGCAATTTGTGGAATGCAGTGCAGGCCTGTATGAAAAAATGCATGCTATTGCAAAATGCACATAAACACGCTTTAATAAGTGGGAGAAAAAAATGCACACATTTTGAAATGGACAGATAAAACGTACACAAATTTGGTACAGACATGGATCAAAACCAGCTTCAGGGTGGAATCAGGAGGATTTCAATGACCTGAAGTCTGGCGGATTGCATATCCCCAGCATAACTTTGTGATAGAGCAACATGCTTTGCATGCAGAAGGTTCCAGATTAAATACTTGACATCTTCAGTTAAGATTCCTATATTGGAATGGGTTCTGGTTTAGTGGGAGAAAACCCAGTGAAGGCTGGTGGCTCTAATGTCAGTGGGGGCAGTGAATGAGCACCGGGTTTTAGTCAGAACCAGTCAGAAGAACAGTATTGCTATTTATTTGTATATTCTGTACAGCACCAAGTACATTGTTGCTGCTATATAAATAAATAAATAAATAAATAAATAATAAAGTTCTGACTGGCTCTGACTGAAACCTAGAATGGATTCACCACCCCACTGACATAGGAGCCACCAGCCTCCACTGAACGGACCTGCTCTGCACGTAAAATATCACAAGTCCTATCCCTGGCATCTCTGAGTAAGGCTGGGAAAGATCCCCCACCTGAAATTTTGGACAGCCACTGCTATTCAGCAGCATCGACAGCACTAAGCTAGATAGACCACTGATCTGACTTAGTATAATGCAGCTTTCTTACTCAGCAAAGGCTCAGAAAAGCTTGTTTAATCAGACTAGCCTTTAATACTATTTGTAAAATTTTAAAGACGATGTAGTCATTCCAGTTGCTTCCTCTGTGCAAATGGGTTCTGCAGGCCTCCGTGCTCAGTAAACGTACTTTCCGTTTTCATGTAAAACTTTTCCTGTTAAAGTGTAGCCTCCCCACACCAACCCTGTACTACAGAAATTTTGAATGAAACTGAGGGCCTTGCTAGACGAGGCGTTAGCGCGCTTTGAGGCCCAGTTTCCCTGCTGTGCGTCCACATGACGCACAGGGGAATCCGGCCCCAGGCCGCACTAAAGCCTCCCTTAACGCGCCATAAGCGAAGTCGCTTATGGTGCGCCTTTTCCGCAGCCCCGGCTGCGGAATGTCTAGCGACTTCCATGGCTTTTTGCAGCTACTCGCTTACTCATGAGTAGCCGGGAAAAGCCACGGACTGGGCACAGCGCTCAGCGCTGTGCCCATCGGGCCTGGGGGGGGACATGGGGGGAAGGCCAGACCGGCAGGAGAGGGGGATGGCGCAGAGTGGCACAGGAGACGGAGAGGGAGGGAGAGCGCAGGGTGGCACAGGAGACGGGGAGGGAGGGAGAGCGCAGGGTGGCACAGGAGACGGGGAGGGAGAGAGAGCGCAGAGTGGCACAGGAGACGGGGAGGGAGGGCGGAGAAAGAGGGGGCAGGGGGCAGGGGGCTTAATTTAAAAAAGGGTGGGGGGCTTAATTTTTTAAAAAAGGCTCTTACCTTCTCCGGAGTCTTCGGGGCGCACGTGGCCCCTTTAACAAAGCAAAAAAAATGGCCGACACTGCAGGGCTTCCGTAGTCCCTGCGCGTCGGCCATCTAGGAGGCGGGGCGGCACGCTCTAAAGTTAGCACGCCGTCGCCCCACCTCCCTGCCAGCTTATCCCGGCACGTCTAGTAAGGCCCTAAGTTGTTACCCATTTGTAACTAAAAGTGGGGTGAGAGTGCGGTGTAAATGGAATATATGCTAGTAAGGGGAAGTAGCTAATATGTTGAGCTACTAAATGCAGATAGAGAAAGGTAAAAACAGTAACAAATTATCTTGGACATTTTTTAAAAATTGTCTTTGTTAATAGTTGTACAAAAGCTGGTGGGCACCATAATGTGGACATCTTCTCATCCAGAATGCCTAATCCAGATGCTAAGAAAATGAAGGGTTAAATCCATTGTCATGCTAACAAAAGTCTGCAAGCACAACAGGATGTTCTCCGTTTCTTGTTCCCCCTGCAGCTTTCTGAACCACCCAAACATCTGTTCCAGAAGGTTTCCCAGCCTTCTAGAGCAGGTTTTGAGGGAATGCAGGGGGTGTGTGTGCAGGGCAGGGGGGAAGAACCCCTCCAGGTTCCACTGATAGAAACAGTTTTGTCAGTAGAACTACACCACTGGATTCACATCTAGGTGAATTCATGCTCTATTGGTGGAGATTGGTTAAGCTGAAAATTCATAGGGTGGTTAGGGAGGAATGTGATTCTGCTGAGAAACAAAGCAAACACATCCAGAGTGTCTTCTTTCCCGGAAAATTTCCCGGCTCTGCAGAGAAACAGGATGCAAAAGAATCACACATCATGTTTCTCAGCAGAATCTCACTTCCTCAGACTGCCAAAGAACTGTTTGTCAGGCTGGGGGCAGGGAGGAGGGATTTCTGCCAGGAAATAAGGCACACACTCCTTGCTGGGAATGCAGCCATGTGGCCATTTCTGGTTGTGCCTAGGTGGGAGAGGGCTGCAGCCCCTGGAGTTTTCCAAAGGGATCCAACCCTATGATATTGCCTATCCCTCTGCTTGATGTTCCTTACGTCAGCACAACGTAACTTATGTTAATGCTAGTGTCCGACTGGATACCAGCATTTTTAAATCATCGGACACTAGCATTTTTAAATCATCGTCATCATCACCTTGTGGAACATGGCATACGCCACCCAGAAAAGAAGATAAACGCACACAATATTCTGAAAATGAGACAGAAATAGAGACAGATCTCCTTAGGGGCAGGAAGTAATAGCTTTCTTCTGCAACATTTGTACCAACTACATAAATTACTTAAAATTATGCACACAGTACATTACAGATGTGAAACAAAGGTCACTATCATTAGATCATCTGACTCTCATCATATTTAGAGCATCATGTTTAGAGCAGTACAACAATGGAACCAATTCCCTAGGGAGGCCGTGGGCTCTCCCACACTAGAGGCATTCAAGAGGCAGCTGGACAGCCATCTGTCAGGAATGCTTTAAGGTGGATTCCTGCACTGAGCAGGGGGTTGGACTCGATGGCCTTATATGCCCCATCCAACTCTACTATTCTATGATTCTATGATATTTACCTATTCATTAGCATAGGTTAAGGCAAACAGCATTCCACCGCATTGGTGAGTACAACAAACAGACAACAGTATTGGGTGCATCTCTGAAATCTCTCTAGGTTCAAAGCTTTGTCCATTTCCCCCAACCACTCCCCCACCTCAAAGAGCCAACTAGGCATTTGATAATCAGGAATAATCAGGTTTTTTTTCCCTTTTCATTGCCATCTTTTAACCTTCAGAAGTTTAAATTAAATTAAAATTCTATTCTACTCCTTCTACCCTCTCTCTCCCCCCATATCCCCTTATTCATTCAAGGACAATCCCAGAACTGCACCACAACACTTCTCTAAAATAAGGGAATACAAGTAGGAGAAAAGTACAAGCTCCCCCCACTACCACATCCCCCATCAAATAATAACAGAAGTAATTTCTTACTTGAATGAATAATTTCAGGAGCAGTTATTGTTGTGGCTAGGTTTTTAACCACAGAAGGAAAAGGACTCTAAAGAGTTAAAAAGATGTCCTTGGCCAGATTGTCTCTGCCAGGAGAAGTCCAGTATGAAGCAGATTCTTCCCTGGCCTACGTGCGGTACGAGATGTACAAGATGAAGAGACTATTGGTTAATTGGGCCAAGGAGAAAAGTGTATTTAAGAAGTCCATGTTGTATGGCTTCTTACTGATGGAACTTACTGCTGGTTCTTACTGCTGCAACTTACTGCTGCAACTTACTGCTGGAACTTACTGCTGATGTTATATTGCTACGTTGTTGCTGTACTGTGAAAGGACTGTATATATGACCATTTATTCTGTAAGTAATTTATTTAGTGTCAGTAAAGCTTCTTACTGACCAAAGACCGTGAGTGCTTCTTTTGTTCCTAAATTCAAGCTGAAACCATTTCCAGACTCTACGCTGCTGCTATTTCGCACTCTGCTATATTTTGGGTAAGCAATTACCCCGATAGGTTATGCGCCCAGAGAAAGTCTGGAAGGCATAATTTTTGGTTGCTGGAAAGCTTGAGAGCAAAGGAACGCTGGAGGGAAAGACGGAGTCGAGCTCAGGCAGTTCATCGAGCTCAGACGGGTCTGTATCCAGTGTGAGTCGCGCTCCAGCCCAGCCGGTGAGGATGGCCCAGGTTCAGATGGCATCCAGTATTCCGGTGGAACGGCTGAATGAGAGAAATTACTTAACGTGGTCATTCAAGATGGAAATGTTTTTGAAGCGGGACAGATGTTGGAACGTCGTGAGTGTCCCGAGGCCGGTTGGTCAGACTGCTCAAGAAGCACAAGTGTGGGAAGAGCAGAATGAAAGGGCCAAAGCAAACATTGTCTTGAGTATGGAGGACTCGCAAATTGTCCATATCAACAGAGATGAGACGGCAAGAGACAGCTGGAATGCGCTGAGACAGATTTATGTGCGTGCGTCGGCAAGCACACGGCTGAGCCTCACCAGAGAGCTGTATCGGTTAAAGTTGGAGGAGGATGGAAGTTTGGCAAATCATCTCCAACAGGTGAGATCTCTATTTGTCCAGTTGCAGGAGGTCGGAATCGTTTTTACGGAAGAGCATAAGTGCTACCTGATTTTGGGGTCGTTGCCTCAAAGCTGGGACATTCTGACAACCAGTCTGGAAAGTATGAAGACTGATGAACTCACTCTTCATTATTTGACGGGTCGTTTGCTCCAAGAAGAGAAACGGCGTCTTTCCAGGAAGGAGGAAAACTGCCAGGAAAGGGTTAAGCAGTCAGCCCTTGGCAGCGGAGAAAGAATGCAGAAAGATAAGTGTTTCCAAGGCAACAGTATGAAGAGAACCGCAGTTGCAATAAGAAAGTGTTATTTTTGCAAACAGCCGGGTCATATCAAACGCTTCTGTAAAAAGAGGAAGAAGGGAGTTACACAGGCTGGAGAGGAGAAGGAATGCTCGAATGCATTTGTTTCAGCCACAGTGAGGTGTAACGAGGCCCAAGAGGTTTGGCTGATTGATTCTGCGTCGTCCAGAACAATTTCTAATAATCCAGAGGCGTTTCGGAAGTTGGAACCAAGCAAGGTGAAGTCAATCACGCTTGCAGATGGACGAACGTCGAGGGTGGAAGGAATTGGCTGTTGCTACGTTCCATGTCTGCAAAAGGAGTGTGAACAGGTTCTGTATGTTCCAGATTTAGATTTTTGTCTCCTTTCTGTTAGTGCTCTAACGTCTGAAGGATACGTTGTTACGTTTCAGAAGGATGAGTGCCAAGTGATTAAGGATGGACAAAATGTGGCACTGGGACATGTTAAAAATGGACTGTTTTACATGGGTGCAGGTAAAGAAAGGGTGGCACAAACTGGTAACGTGCCAGACCATAAAAATTGTGTTCATGAGTTGCACAGGCGTTTAGGTCACGCAAGTTTTAAAGTGTTAAGTCACATGCCTCAAGTGTGTACAGGGTTAAGCTTGCGAAACTGTAAAAATTTCTTGGATTGTTCAATCTGTCATCAGACCAAATCCCGGGTGCAGAACATCTGCAGGAAAAGTGACAGGGTGTCACAAAAGCCTTTTGAACTGGTGTTTATTGACTTGGTAGGGCCATTCACGCCTACACAAGGGGGATCCAGTTACGTGCTTGTAATTCTGGATGATTACACACGCTTTAGTTGGTGTTATTTACTGAAGCGAAAATCAGAAGCTTTTGAAACTTTTAGGGATTGGAAAACTTGGGCGGAAAAGTTCTTTAACAAGCCCATTATTTCTGTGCAGTCGGACCGTGGGGGTGAGTTTGTTTCTGGAAGGTTCTGTGAGTGGTTTAGGAAGACAGGAATCACACACAGGTTAATAGATCCCCAAACTCCTTTTCAAAATGGGTCAATTGAGAGAAGAATTGGAGTACTTCAAATGAAGAAAGATTCTCTCATGGCTGATGCAAACGCTGAGCAAGATTTGTGGGGAGAAGCATTTTTAACCGCAAACTATCTGTGTAATAGAACCTGGAGCAGGGTTACAGGCAGTTCGCCTTACTGTTTACTTTTTGGTTCAAAACCAGATTTGTCTCACTTGAGAACATGGGGGTCTTGGGCATACGTGCATATCCCAAAGTCCAAAAGGTCTAAAGGTGAAACCAAGTCTGTGAAATTACGTTTTGTGGGTTATTCTGGCATGCAATCCAAATCTTGGCGTTTTTCCCTAAGTCATGGGAAGGTGGTTGTTTCTAGGTCTGCTACTTTTCAGGAGGCAGGTTGGGACAGGATTCAAGGTTCCCAAGTTCTGTTAGAAACTGTGAACAACCAGGAGAAAACAGTAACTCAGGGGTTAACTTCTCAGAGCCCTCACATCTCTGAGAAGAGTGTTTCCACTCCCAAAAGTGGAAGGGAGGAGGGAAATGAAAAGGAGGAAGAAATTTCCAGTGTACCTCGTCGTTCACAAAGAAAAAACAAAGGAATTCCACCTTTAAAGTATTCAGATGAATTCAGTGTGTGTTGTGTGAAGTCTGAACCTGAGAGTTACAGTGATGTGTTGAAATTGTCTGAACAAGAGCAAGAAAAGTGTTTTCAGGCAGCGAAAACTGAAAGGGGGTGTTTTCAAACACACGTGTCTGTATGCAAAGGGGCAAGCAAAAGAGTACATGATTGTGGAGCTAGTGGTTCGTCTACTGGTGGCAGGGAGTTCCCAAGACCACATTCAAGAAAACTCAGCCCAAAGCTGCAGGAAGGGTTGAAACTGAAGTCTCTGGGGAAAGTTAGGTGTTACCTTGGTGTAGAGGTAGAAAAGTTTCCAAAGGAAATTACCTAAAAAGCCAGAAGCAGAAAGTTTTAAAATTGCTGAAAGTTTGCAAATTGGAAGATTGCAAAGTAGTTCAACGCCCCAAAGCACAAAGTTTTTCAACAGTGCTTGGAAGAAGAAGAAAAGAAAAACTTACATATAAATAAGTCTCTGGGAAATGTAACACACAGAGAAATGTACACAATGTTGGGATTGTTGTAAACATGTAAAGTTGATTTCTTACAGGTGAAATGTAATGAAATGTAAATTGTATTTTTTCTGTAGTTAAAAATGAAAGGGTGTTGTGGTTAGGTTTTTAACCACAGAAGGAAAAGGACTCTAAAGAGTTAAAAAGATGTCCTTGGCCAGATTGTCTCTGCCAGGAGAAGTCCAGTATGAAGCAGATTCTTCCCTGGCCTACGTGCGGTACGAGATGTACAAGATGAAGAGACTATTGGTTAATTGGGCCAAGGAGAAAAGTGTATTTAAGAAGTCCATGTTGTATGGCTTCTTACTGATGGAACTTACTGCTGGTTCTTACTGCTGCAACTTACTGCTGCAACTTACTGCTGGAACTTACTGCTGATGTTATATTGCTACGTTGTTGCTGTACTGTGAAAGGACTGTATATATGACCATTTATTCTGTAAGTAATTTATTTAGTGTCAGTAAAGCTTCTTACTGACCAAAGACCGTGAGTGCTTCTTTTGTTCCTAAATTCAAGCTGAAACCATTTCCAGACTCTACGCTGCTGCTATTTCGCACTCTGCTATATTTTGGGTAAGCAATTACCCCGATAGTTATAGCCATTATGGACAGTATATATACACACACACACACACACACACACACACACACACACAAAGATTACATCCATGTGTGCACAGAGGGGTGGAATGGAGCAACCTCATTACACAGCACATCAAATCCACAGTTAGCTTCTCATAGCAAGCTGTACATTCATATTCTACTGGCTGAATCTAATTTCTTGTGGTAGCAACCCTGGGGGAGAAACCCTCATTACAGAAGCTTAAGCGTTATGGAAAGCACTGCTGGCACAAAAGACTCAATTTCCTGTATCCCAGCTGATAATGTAGAGAGTCTTGATTAATATTTTTTACTCATTAAGCCAAACCTATCCAGCATCCTGTTTCCATTTTGGTGGCATCAGGTAAGTAGATGAAAACTCCTAACGCAACATTCATAATCCAAAACAGCAATGTGTTTTAGGAATCAGGCATGGCCCCCTCCTCACCACACACACTCCAATGGGAGTTGCTATCCACCCCGGCGGTTGTTTGAAATATTTCTAAAACCTTTTAATTTTCTTTTTTAGCGAGTATGATCCAATTCATACACCTTCTCCTCACCATTTATGGGACCACTTGTCTTGTGCTTTTTCATCTCTTCTTCTTCTTTTCAATATTTTTGGCTGCCCTTAAAGCTGCTCTGAAAGCTGGAGCTAGTGCAGAACACAGAAGTACGGCTCCTTTCAGGAGCTGCCCCTTTTCAGCATGTAACTCCTTTGCTGAGGGAACTGCACTATCTGCCTAATAGCTACCAGGTCAGGTTTAAAGTTGTAGTACTAGTGTACAAAGCTCTAAACAACTTGGGACCAGGATACCTGAGAGAGTGCCTTCTCACTCACAAACCTGCGCAGCTGCTAAGGTCATCTGTGGCCATGTTCCTGGTGGTTCCACATGGACCTATGGTCCGATTATCATCCACCAGGAGAGGAGCCCTCAGTATAGTGGCCCCCTTTCTAAGGAACTCGCTGTCTTTGAGGTCAGGCAGGCACCAACATTGTATTGTTTTTGGTGTCTCCTGAAAACATTATTGTTTTCCCAGAATGACTGACCATGTTTCAATCTGTACCTTGTTCTTTTAGAATGTAATTTTTAATGATATTTTTATTCTATTTTTATTCATTCATTCTGTTTATCCAAAATCTTTGGATAGGGAGTGGTATATAAATAATATAAATAAATAAATAAATAAATAAATATTTAATTTTTAAAAAATGTGGTTCAAGAGCAATGGAGTAGATTCCCCCACCCCTATTTTTGAAACACACACACACACACAAATGTGTGTACAAAAACAGCGAAGAACCAAAGCCAGTGTGATGTAGTGGCTAAAGTGTTGGACTGGGAATCGGGAGTTCCGGGTTCTAGGCCCCACTCGGCCATGGAAGCTCACTGGGTGACTTTGGGCCAGTCACAGACGCTCAGCCTATCCTACCTCACAGGGTGGTTGTTGTGAGGATAAAATGGAGCGGAGGAGGAGGATTATGTATGCTGCCTTGGATTCCTTGGAGGAAAAAAGGCAGGATATAAATGTAATAATAATAATAATAATAATAATAATAATAATAATAATAATGCGAGATGATCATTCAAACCAGGTCACAAAGGGGAAAAAATTTTTCAGGATACAAAATAGTTTTAATGGCAAGAAGCCCAGCACGTTTCAACCTGTCAATCTTTTTGCTGGAAGAAATTCTGCAAACACTTCCTTCTACCTCCTGAAGAAGGCCTTAAAATAAAGGACAGTCTGAAATGAGTCGAGCTTTTCATCAATAAATCTATTTTGCATTATGAGAACTTGTGTCTCTCCTTTGTGATCCTATACAAAAACAGCAAGAACAATTTGGTGATTGGGGTACATCGGACTTCTACTATTATACACTACAAGACCTAGGCATTTATTTATTTTTTTGGTTTCTGTTTTGCTTACCCTTCTGTTAATATGGTGGTGTGTTAATGTACCCCAAATAGCTTTTGTGTTACACTTAGACAAGCCACGAAAAATAAAAGACTGGCAACAAATAAGAGCAATGTTAGAATTCAACTCATTCAAGAGACACTTCCTATCAGTATTCACAAACTGAATCACACTGCCAAGCAACAAAAGACAGTGGACACAAAGCCAAACACACTTTAGGGTCAGAAATGGACTTGGTCTTTTTGAAAAATCAATGTTAGGTCAAGGAAGTGTATTAGAGTTCAGAACCATCTTCTGAACTATGTACTTTATGTGACCAATGAAACACATACCAGGAAAGGGCTTATCCCTTCTATCAGTCCAACATATGGATAGGAACTTGCAAGATTTTCAGCTTCTATTTCAAGAATAGTTCACTTATAATTATCTTTGCTATTTTACATCTTATGAGACTAGATCTACAGAATGGAGTGTACTCTATACAAAGATTTATTTTGTATGCATACACTATAGACAGATAGACAGACAGACAAGACAGATTTATAAAGACAACAACAGAGTCTCCCAATAATTGATCAAGATCATGTATAAAAACTAAAATGTGTGGTCCTCCCATCTCACCTGAAGTGTGATAGTCACTCCCAAGTCCTCCCCCACCATAAGATCTGGCATTTCCGTGGACTGCGGTCTCTGGCTGGCTTTGATCCAACTGATTAGCAGGCATCTGGAAAGACTCCTCTCTGCCCTATATCCAGAAACCTTGATAGCTCCACCACCCCTTCCTTCTCTGACTCTGGGCATGTCTACACCATGCCTTTTACCGGGATCGTTCCTGGATCATCCCGGTGCATCCACATGACACACAGGGGATCCCAGAAGCAGCCAGGAATGACCCTTGCATTTTTTGCGGGATAACTGGTTCCCCAGTTATCCTGATCTTTCTTACAGACCCAGGATCATCCCAAGGCCACGGGTGGTTTGGGCATCCAACCTGCCTGGTGCTCGCTTACTCGCAAATAATCATGGCAGCAGAAATGGGCATGGAGCCGCGTTGCATGGCTCTGTGCCAATCAGAGGAGGGGGCTGCAGCAATTTCACCACCCCTGGGATGGCAGGGAGGGGGTTGGGGGCCGAATTCCAGGGGGAAAGATCTTTTTTGTTGGAGCAGGGCCTCACTCTTGTACGACCGATCCCGCTGCTTCGCCGTCCCAAAAGGCAGCTGCGACATCATGTGTGTACCCAGGAGGAGGATCTCGTGATCAGCATATTGCAAGATCCTCTCCACTCCCTCCCTCTACACCCATAGGTGTAGACATGCCCTCTGAATCTGTTCCCATGCCTTCTTGGAGAGCTTCTTCAGGGGTGTTCGGCCCAATCTTTATAGGATACTTCCTAGACACCCAGTCCTCATTTGCATTTGGCAGGGAATATGGACAACCAATAGAATGACCCAACCCCTTTTTAAGCCTTCTGTGAACATGTGGGAGGTGGAAATAGGCTTTGGGACGCTTCCCCCACTCCCAAAACCCATGTGATCATATTGCAGTATTCTCTCTCCATGCAGTTGGGAGCCCTGAAAAATCAAGGTTCCTGACTGCACAATTGTACAAATATAGATTGTATTCTGCCCTTTAAATGAAGACACAGAGGTCCAAAGTAGGGACAATGAGCAAAATCCTCCTCCCCCGGCTCCATAGTACATGCACTGAATTTTGGGTAGCAATGTTTAATCAATCAGATAAATTGCTTTAAAAACTTTTAATTGTGCTTTGATTAACTGGGCAGCAGATTTTATTTATAAAGAGATTATTATTTTGAGTACATCTGTTTATAAAAACTGCTGATGGCAAGCACCATCTTTAAAAGGCAATCCTCTTTAAAAGGCAAACCTTGTCCAAGGTTATGCTTGCTGTGATATGTATGCATCATCGAAAAGAAAGAATTCTTGGTTCAGAAATACTATTTTTTACTCATATGCAAATATAATCACTAGGTTAAATCAACAAAACCTCATACATTTAATAGATTTTTTTAAATTGAATTGCAGCCCTAATTCAAACAAGATATGAAAATGGCTTCAGTTCTTTGGCAGTATGCTTATTGTTAACATTGCCCTTCTAGTACATCTCTGACCCATCTGTGCTCATCTTACATTCCTTTTGTCCCCCATTTGCTGAATGCTGAATTCAAGTATTTGTTTCAAACATACATTTGGGTTTGCCTTGATCTAGGTTTAGGGACCAGGCTGTTAATTGAACTAGACTTCAATTACAGACTTATACAACGTAAATCCAAACATATTACTGCAATTCAATAAACAGCTCTTTAGAATTAAGAGGTTCAAATTTGCATTCATTTCAGCTTCTGAACATGGACATCATTGCAAATTTGATAATACCTTCACCAAATTAATCAGACCTTTGCAGAAGCATTGATCCATATAATTCCAAAGGGACATCACCACTTCATTACACTACCTCACGTCAAGCACTCATTAATTTACCTGATCAATTTGGGATAGAGGAACAAAGAAGAATAAGTCCTGGAAAAATTATACTTAATTCTCTTCACCTCTTTTTTTATGAGCACCACCAACCACAATATCTTCTCCACCTCCCCATCTGTTTACTCCCAACAGTGAATCTATCAATGCCATTACTACTGGATGGCCATTCATCACTGTTTACCACTCAAGTTACATCATGACAGCTAACATAACAGGTGTGAAGTGTAACCAACTCTCTACCTATGAGTTGATGCTGTGATTTTGAAACTAGCATTTCTTATTTTTAAACATAAGTGATTTCTCAGAGGGATGAAGGAGGTATTGTTCAGTTCACATTTTAATATGAACTTACTTAATTTGCTCTTCCAAAATCAGTATGTGAACTAGAGATATCAATGGAATCTGTCCAGAGGTGAAGCTCACCCAGCATTAGAGAGCTTGGCCACCCAGACTTCAGCTCGCTTACGTTTGAGCTGGCCCAACTCAATCTGCATTGAGTGGGGCCAAGTTGTGAATCTGGGTGTGGTTTTTTTTGTTTTTGTTTTAGTATGTATAAAGCAATTTGCACAAATCACAGGCATAATTTGCGCAAATTACTTTTTATTTGGGTGGAAAAACCCAAAAGTTTCCTGGATTTCAGGAACAACCCCCTGGCTCAGCTTGCAAATGCAAGCCAATTCAGGGGTGTCACAGGAATACATTGCTACTGTGAACTCAAACTATGTTATTCTTCACTATTTAATCAGGTCCAAATTTTGCGCTGCAATTCTCCAGTGGTAAAAATAAAAATATGTATATGAAAATGTATACATCACAAGAAAGAGAGTACACACACACACATATATTTATTAAAATAATATACTAAATACATTATATTAGGGGTATTGCTTAAAATGTGTACTTGGAGAAATGCATATGAAAATGCTTATGAATTTTCAAGTGGACTTATTTTTTAAAAAATGTAAACCGACGTGGAAATGGGATAGAACTGATTTAAGATTGGAAAAATGGGAAACTAAAATCGACAGATTCCATCCCCCATTTTATTTACATTTTCTCTATGATTGGATTCAGGTAACCCTAAACCTACAGTCCCCCTTTTAAAGCTTTTTGCATGGTAGCTCTAGCCAGCTCCCACACTTATTCAGTCAAAATGAATTACTATGTGGAACTGACTAAAGGTGAATGCCTGTATTTGCAGAAAAAGCTACTGTATGAGACAATTTTAAGTGCCTTTCACATGGCTGACTACTCTGGTGACCATTAGAGCTGTGTCTCTGCCAGTCCACTGCTGCCATTCAGGCACTCTGTTATCCAGGGAGGAAATGACTGCCATTGTAGGAGCAGGCAAACTGCAAGGTTTTTTCTGCAGCTTTGAAACTAACAAGAACAAGACTGTCCCTGACCTTACTACAGGCTCATTGAGGCCTAATGATGTAGTGGTATATACTGAGGTGTAGGCACTCATAGGCCCTTTCTACACCTAAGGATTATCCCAGGAAAATGGAGGGATCATCCCTGCCTGCTCCCGGGATCCCCTGTGTGTCATTTGGACATACAGGGATGATCCCAGGATAATCCCGGGGAAAAAGGGCTGGTGCAGAAACAGCTGTAGACTCTGTTCAGGCAATACACAAATCCATACTGGTTAACCATTTGGGGCTAACCATGAAGGCTTAGTGTGTCATGTGTAAGGCGTTTTCCCTAACCATGGTTGCTACATAACAACATTGCTATATAACCTGTGGGCCTCAATATGGCCACCAGCTTCAGCCAGAAAATGGCTGCCTCTGTATTTCAAGGGACGCTAGGATGTGGAACGGACCAATCAGAGGACTGACAAGATCAGCATACAAGTATTTCGTCACGGTGTGGTTAAGGAGATCATGCAATGGACCATGGTTCTGTGGTTGTGTGGCAGCTGCACTGGGTGCTGTTAGCGGTCATCTGAACAGGGTCATCATGGCAGCCCCCACAACCCCAAGGACAGTCCAAAACTGTGCTAATCTATATCAAGAAACCAATTCTAGGAGTTTCCATCTGCTAAGAGCAGGTCTCTTGTAAAGCTAATGGGTCTTAATTGCACATTCAAGACCAAGTTACCCCAAAATACTTTTTGTTACAACAGGAAACAAGGTTTACCAAGATTGACAGGCAGATAACCAGCCATAGGCTTGTTAATGATGCTACACAGGCCAGTCATGTGCTGGGGAAAGGGATTTACATAATTACTCTTAGCAGTACAGCTGGTTGTACTGTGAACCCATCTAAGGTGGCTTGTTGCCATGGGTAACAACCTACCGCGAACCCTACAACAGCCCATGAGTTCTGGGTGGCTTTTTACTCATGGCAACAAGCCACCCTGGATAGGTTCACATGGGATTACAAAGGGAATTCTAAGGGGGGGGGGGGGGGTTGCAGATGACTTCAGCATCCCTGTTATTGTAAAGGTGCTCATGTCACATTCCTGAGATCCCTGGCTCCACTAAGCCACTTTGAGGCCTCTACAGAATAACAATGCTAATAGGATCAGACTCCCCAAATTTAAGGAGTCAGTGGATTCTACCTTGTCCTTACAGGCAATGCAGGTATGAAAGCCAGAAGAATCCACAATGCTACAGCAATGTTCCCACATCAAGGGTGGGATTCATATCATTTCTGTATCATAAGTAGAATGTAGTACCTCTCAGGAAATCTGTATCTTTTTAGTCCTAATTTAATTTTCACTAAACTCAACCCCAGATCCACAGAACAAAATAGCACAACTTTCAGAGAGATAGCTTTCTAAGTCTGTCAAATATCAGGATCCTGTTGAGTCTACAAGGAGAACTATGCCTTTGATGAGACAACAATGGCAACATGAATATCCATAATAGTTCCAGTTCATTTTGAGAGACTGCAGGTCAAGGATAAAAACTAATTGTCAGAGATAGGACTCTCTGAGTCTTTTGATCCTGGACTTCTATGCAGGAAACGTTCTTATTTTAAGAGATGGTTATGTTTTTCTGTAGTATGGCAAAGAACACACAGATGCTTTATTGCTTCCACTTACCTTTCACTATTAATTCTGCATAGTTTGAAACTCCTGATCCACCATCTGAGCGGATGACACATCGGTATTTACTGATGCTGCGCTGGGACGTGTCAGCTACACTCACAGTAGCAGAAAAACGCCTGTGGTTGACTACTCTGGTGACCATTAGAGCTGTATCTCTTCCGTTCCATTGCTGCCAGACAAACACAGGGATGGGGGATAACCAAAGTAAGTATGATATAGTCATGGAAGAGGTATCTTAATTTATTTCTCTTCATAATTCTTTAGGGATAGTTTCCCATAAACAAATATCTATTGAGAAATTAGATACCCTTACAAAAGGCCATTTAATTCCCTAATTTCAGTAGTTACCATACATTATTTCATTTCACCATCTGTTACAGCACTCATGTGAGTCAAAGGAAACCAAGATGCACATCTCAAGCTGTATCCACAAACTTAAACACTTCTATGAATGTTGGTGTGGTGGTTCAGATTTTTAATGTGCATTTAGCTTCTAAGAGCACTGTTTCTCAATACAGGAAGAAGTAGTTTTTACCCTGTTTTATGACAGCGGCAGGTATTGTTTGTTTGAATGCCAAGTTGCTTTTTGAATTTTTATTTATTTATTTATTGCACTTATATACCGCTCCCATAGCCAGGGCTATCTGGGCGGTTTATGCAGTGAAAAACTCCTCACACAGTAATTGTACCATGTAATCCCTGTTTTGAGGTCTTTGTAGAAAACATCAACAACCAGGATAGGGAAAAACTGGATATTACCAGACAGATAAATAATTTACAAACTAGCATTTTGTCAATAGCATAGTAGTTCCTATTTTTTCCAGTTGCTGGACCTTTTAAACCAAATGGCTCATCAAATGAATGAAGCTGAAATCAAGGAAAACCGCATAGACATAATAAAAGACTTAAATGACAAGCAGTGTAATCCCATGTGTATGTACTCAGAGGTAAGATAAAATATATAAAAAGGATTGCAGCCTATGCACATATACCAGGGGGGTAAGCCACATCACAACTGAATACATTGGCTGCCTCTAGGACTGCAACATAAAATTGTTTAAAGGTGTGTGGGGGGGAAATACTATTTAAAAGAAAAGTTTGGATTTGTACAAATGCAAGAATTCTGGAATGTGTGTAATGTTTGGGGTATCAGAGGTCACCCAGTGCCCAAGATGCATGGTTTTAAGTTCTTTCTGACAGTGTAACAGTGCCTTAAGGCTTCATTTCAGCAAACATTAGGGGCCAGATCAAAAACTCATCGGCTTAGATGGAATTAAAGAAGAATATGTCTGAATGCTCTGTGTATAATGATCTCAGAAACAAATACATTCATCTGTTGTTAAGATCATTCAAGGGAAGGCCATCCCTTGTAAAGACTTGTTTCCTATTGTCTGATGCTGAGAAGTATGTATCCTTTAGTACTGCCAAATTCCTTGTCAATGCTCTACAAATACGTGCGACAAAGTCAAAAAGCTGTATGGAAAACTATTCAACTCATAATGGTTTGTTGGTGGAGTTTAGTGTTTTATAGTCTTTTATCCTGTGTTTTATTCTGTGTTTGTGGATTGGCTTCTGCTCTGAATGCAGAGTGCATAATCAGGTCCTAAGCTCAACTGAATTTTCTTCCATTATGTACTGAGACCTTGCAGGGCCTTGTATCAGGTAGAAGATTTGCAACTACTTTTTCAGATGCTCCCTTCAAATCCTTTTGGAAAGTCACATGCATTCTGGTTTTTGTTTGTTTAAGTGTTTCTTCAACACTTAAAATTTAAATCTTTAAAATTTGTGTTGACTATGAATGATTAAAAAACCCAACAGCAAACATATGAGGAGCTGTTTTCAGGGACAACTATGAATTTAAGGGGCAGGCAACCCAGTGACTGCCTAGGGGCTGGTGCTAAGCTCAGAGGATGCTTGTCACAGTCTATCTACTCAACAAGTGAAAAGAAGGGTACAAATGGTTCATCTTCACTTGAAAAGCTGACTACCCTGACTGACATGGCCATCATCATCATCATCATCATCATCATCATCATCATCATGATACCCATTCCATTTTCAATAAATGCTGTGATTATGACTGATTGTGATCAGATCCATGGATATGGATCAATTATCAAACACGACAGAGATTAATATGCATGTGAGTCAAGTATCAAAGTTGTTAAATGAACTAAAAAAAGCAATCAAAAATGTATTCAGAAACTGACCAAGTGGAAGAGGAATTAATTACAGTTTTTGCTTGGAGCTTCATTTGTTTTACAGGTAGTCCAGGTTGTTCTAGAAATGTCTATAATGACTATCACACACTATAACATGGACTACATTTTTCTAACATAGAATGAATTATTATCTATAGAATATGGAAAAATTCAAAGTTTAGTTTCTAGTACTCATGGGCTGTTGTGAAAGACTGAACATACCTGTCCAGAGTCTTTTGAATTTTAATCCTAGAAAGTAACTTTGTGGATATTCAAACAGCAAAAGGACAGTTCATTCTATACACTTCCCCTCCCTTGCACATGACCCATTCTTTCTCTTCCCGTACTATTCATGTATCCATTTTAATGCCCTGTTTGTCCTTTTTCTCCCCGACTCTTAACTCAAACCTCTAATTCTGCAATCTCAGATTTTTCAGATGGAATAAATTAGGAAATTAGTTGCAAGAGAAAGGTACTTAATTTGTATAAGGTACCCAGATGCTCAATATACTTAATGTGCTCAGTTGAAGAATTCTTCAGT
Source organism: Elgaria multicarinata webbii (assembly GCF_023053635.1). Classification (NCBI taxonomy): domain Eukaryota; kingdom Metazoa; phylum Chordata; class Lepidosauria; order Squamata; family Anguidae; genus Elgaria; species Elgaria multicarinata. Next base: position 186,448,322 of record NC_086171.1, read on the forward strand.
GCACAAAACTAAGACATTGAGGACATGGTTCAAAATATGCAGCATCTTTCTGTTCTTTTACATAAAGGGAAATACACAGCAATTCATTCTCCCTAGGAGTGTAGAATATCTGTTTGCTCATGGAAAAGAAGAGCTCCTCCTTGAAAGCATGGTGTTCTATTTGAGCTTTTGAGCCTCTGAAAAATAACAAAGGGTTCATGGACACGTTACCTGTAGCCACAGTTTGTCATGTTGCGACCACTTTCCTCCAGCAATGCACTGAAATGTTGCATTTTGTCCAACATTAACCTCCACATTTTGAAGCCGCAGGAAGTGAGGAGCTTTTCCTAACAAAAATGCAAAATATTATCTTGGTAGAGCATCACAGTACATAGGAATAGCATAGAGGTATGTTATGAGAGCCAGTCATTCTTAACAAGCATGGCAGGTTTCCCCCACAAAACAAATGACTTGGCAAAGCAATGCTGAGTGCTGCCTTTGTCTTTTAAATGCAGTATGGCTCTGCTGTTCTAGCTAAAACCAGGGAAAGAAAACTGTTGACTATCTTGGCACAGGCAGCGTACAATAAATAACTGTTCTGCAACAAAAGAATTCAACATTTCCCAAGAGTTCCTTTCAGTTACTGTTTGCTTCAAGCAAATGGCAAATTTCTTCTGGGGAAGAATGGAATTATTATTATTATTATTATTATTATTATTATTATTATTATTATCGCACAATAAGACTACAAAGCAAAACTGAACAGAAGCATTTTTGCCATGCGCTGAGCTTCCTCCTGGGCTCATCAATCATCTATTGATTATGTTCAGACATCAAGATAAACCATAGTTTAGTTCAGCATGCAGAACCTCCGGCTCGGGGTCCAAAACCTGCCCACCTCCAGATGGTCTCACCCCTTCCTGGTGTTCCCATCCCGTTTCTCCTCAGCACCAACCAGTTGGTGATCTCCCTACTTTGTGAAATCCTGCCCACCACCTTTTTCTAAAAGTTGTTATGCCTCTCCTAAAGCTTAGATACTAGCAGAAAAAGCTAAAACTTATTTATTTATTTATTTATTTTAGCATTTTTATCCCGCCCTTTCACCAAAAATGCTCTCAGGGCAGCTTACAAAAATATTTCTTAAAATAATCCCTGCCCACAGGCTTACAATCTAAAAAACAAACAAAAAACATGACACAAAAGGAAAGGGGATTGGGAGGGAGGAGGGGGGGAAAAAGCAAATCGAGGCACTAGGTCCTTAGTAGCTCTGTACTCTGCAGATCTCTGCAACTCTGAAGAAGGACCAAATTTGACACTGGGTGATGAATATGACAGACGTTTTCTAGAAAGCTAGGTCCAAGAAAAGGATGCTGGGGCAGGTTAAAATGGTATGTGACACCCAAAAAAACAAGGCTGAAGAGAAATACTCTGCCCATCCTACACAATGGATCTGGGCATTGTTGTAGCCAGATTAGAGTATGGAATAATAAATTTTCCAATACTGATGTGTCTGCCTTTCTGTTATGTCTGTAGGAGCGACATGAGTATATAACTGGAGCAAGTGTTTCTTCCTGTGATTTGGGTCAAAGTTCTGTTTCCTCTTCCACTTATTATTTATTTATTATTTATTACATTTATATACTGCCCCATAGCTGAAGCTCTCACTTAGTCATATCTCTTGACAATGTCTGCTTTAATTAATGTTTTAATTAATGCTCCACCCTGTGAGAAGTTATTTGGTTCTATGCTATACTAGAGGCAGGCAACGCCAAAAATCTTCTACCCAAGAATAGCTAGCGTTATATTTTTACAGCCCAAATTTACGGTGCAACTAAACGTGACGTAGGAAATCCATTGTCAAGGTAACACATGAATTATAGTAGCCATGGAATGAGATCATGGCCACAGAACTAAGGGAGGAAGGGCTTAACCCTTTCCCACATGCTCTTTTGCTGGTTATTCCCCAAAGCTATGACTTGCCCTGGAAGGGAAAATATACAGGTGAGGAAGCAAGCAAGCAAGAATTTGATAAGCAGCATTTACTACAACCCTGAAGTAGCAAATCCAGCTAGTGCAGTTAAATAGTGCTATGCCATCCCTTTTAACTGGTCAGTAGTTTATCCATGTCACAATTTATTGATGTACTAGCTGTTGGCCGAGACAGGGTCATAGATCTGTCACCTGAAATGGAGAGGCCTTGGTAGAAAACAACACCGCTTCTGTAGAATATTTACAGCAAACAGTTTTGACAGTTAGTACTTCCATTCCCTCCAACTTTAGTACATCAAAATGGACCTATTTAATTGATAATAATGCTGCAGTTTTGAGACCTCTACACTTTTGAAGAGAAACTAAAGGGAGATGTTACTAAGAGATTCATAAATAAAATAAAATATAGCTAATAACTCCATGTTCGGACTAACAGTTCCCAGCTGTATTACAAATATTTTAACAGAATAATACCCGAGGGCTGTAAAGTCAGATTATAAAAAAAAAAAAACTTTAATGGGTTTAAGCAAAGACTGCTCTTGCTAAAAGATTGGAGAAACTGATTTTTAAAAGAAATCACAACAGGACTGTGGTTGTTCTTAAAGAGAAAACATAAATGCCTCATTAATTTATATAATAAAGCATGAACAGAAATGAGACCTGACTGAAAACATTTGGAATATTTCATTTCATTATCCCCAAGTTCATTATTCAAGACTATTCCATCCATTGGTGTATGGCAATGTGGGTGACATGTAGTCCGTGGGCCCTATGCAGCCCCCCCTGCCTTCCTGGGGGGGAAAAATGTTTTGGGTTGTTGTTGTTGTTGTTAAAAACTTTACATTTTAAAGTTTTTTCTTCCCCCCCCCCTCTTTTTTTCTTAACAGTACGGAGCACCCAAAATGAAAAAATTAGATTGCATAATGCTCTGGATGCCGTTTTTGTGGGGAGGGGGTTAATTAATTAACAAATTTTTAGGCTTCCCAGCAGAGTGCAACATCGGGGAGGGGGCAGAGGGCAAATATGGTCCCCGGACCTCCTGAAGTCCCATCTCTCCAATGAATGGCATTCCTAGGGCTTTGATATCATCTTTCCATCTTGTGGTTATTTTTATTTACTCCACATTGTTTAACATCTGTATGGAACTGCTGAGAGAGATTGTCCAGGGATTTGGAGTTCACTGGCATCAATATGCTAACAACACCTAGTTCAAGTTCTCCTTTGCATCTAATAGCAATGAAGTTGAATCAGTGCCTGGGTTGGATGAGAGTTAATAAACTGATGCTTAATCCAGAGAACATAGAGAAATGCACCTGGTTAGGAGATGGACTCTGAAACCTGTTTTAAACAGGGCAAGTCTCCGCTTGAAGAAACAGATTTGAAAACTGGGATGTTCCTGGATTCACCTTTTCAGCTGGAGTACCAGGTTGCAGCTGTGGCCAGGGTTGCCTTGGCCCAGTTTAGGCTGGTGAACCAGCTGCACCTATTCCTAAGGAGATCTGAGCTGACTATGATGACACAGATTGGATTATTACAATGCATTCTACATTGGACTATCTTTTCTTTGGAAATTTCAGTTGGTCCAGAATGTAGCAGACAGTATATTAGAGTGGTAAAAAATGGAATCATATTAAACTAGTGGTGCAGAACAGCCCTGACCCCTTTGTCACTGCTGCTGAATGTACCCTCTGCCAATTTCTCTGCTTCCTGACCCATAGATCCTCATACAGCCCATTCTTCTGCCACTGCTGATAACAGCAAGAAAATAGCAATCTGTATTAGGGTCATGATGGGAGGGAGTAGAGAGATAGCTCACCATTCCCTACCCCAAGATTTCATCACACAGATGGCTCTTCCCCCAATACTGCTGGCTGTCCTGTCCAACTTGGTTGGACAGAGGTGCTGAAACCAGCAAGACACATACAAAAAGAGAGGGTCAGGTCATTGGGGTAAGTCTTGCCACATCCAGTCAAGTTAGGTCAAGTCAAATCCCATTGCATCAGGTGAGGTTAAATGAGGTTTGATCAGGCAGGGACTTTCAGGACCTTGGCCAGCTCCAAGTTAGTTGAGAGACTCAGTCAAGAGGAGCTGCTGACTCAGCTGCAGTCAAAGGATTTCTGGCTGCTTGACGTTTGGATGGCCTTCTCTACAATTTGCCAGGTTTAAGTGATTTTATTGAAGAAAATGTTTTATTCATCTTATTGAATGAAAATGTTCCTCATTTCACACACAACCGCGACATAAATTCTTTCCATCCCATGTCCAGATCGGTTTGTGACATTTTTAATTTTGTGAATTCTAAGAAAATTCATATACACATTTCAGTGTGCATTTTTCTTAATACATACATTTTTTGTACATAAGTTGGCTTAATATTCCTAAACAATTTTCCTTAATATAATTCAGTTTTTTTTTGGGGGGGGGGGGGTTCCCATTAATTTCAGCATTTTTGTGCACACTTTCCCCAAATATACAAATTTTGGAATGTACCTTTCCCTTTTGATATCCATTTTTTGTATACATTGGTTTGGTTTGGAGAACTACATCACAAAATTTTAAACAGAGCAAATAACTGTGTTCCAGTTCATCTATTGACACAGGAAGTGCAACTTTGAGAAGTTCTCACCATAATGCATAGTGGACAAAATTCTCACCATAATGCAAAGTGGACAAAAGCTCAAATATTATTATTATTATTATTATTATTATTATTATTATTATTATTATTATTATTATTATTTATGCCACCTTGAGCTCCTTGGCCAACACATCTGCATGGCACCTGATGTGTTGGCCAAGGAAAGGGCTTCTGTACACTGTGACATCATGCAGCTCTACTCTTCATAATTTTATGAATGGGAGCCATCAACAATATTCCTATTAGCACATTGCTAATAGGAATATTGTATAGTAAGAGGATGGAAGCCTCTAGGCAGACCTAGGATAGTCTGAGTCAAGGATTAACTATTTTGGATCCAGGCAATTTTTGGATTAAATAAATCTTGTCAAAGCATGGACCTAGTTTTCTCTTATAGAAATCCGTGGGGCTTACTTAAATGTGCATTCCTGTGGCTTCACTGTGTCAAATATTAAGGTTTTCACAGGAATACAGAAGTCAGCTATGTCTGGACAACATAAAAAGAAGCCTAATGTCCTGGGAATGGACAAGTTTGTTATCTTAGGGGAGAAACCTATGCATGTATAGACAGAAAAAGGTCCCATAATTCCCAGCTGGCTGGGGAATGCTGGGAGCTGTAGGACTTTTATTCTGTCTAAACAAGCATAGGATTGTGCCCTTAATATGACAAATTGGACATCTCTAATGATAACTGGATACAAATTCCTATTTATTTATTTTATTTCATTTTTATACCGCCCAATAGCTGAAGCTCTCTGGGCGGTTCAGCAGCCTAGAAAATGTTGTGAAAAAATGTTTGACTTACTTTTCTGCTTCACAGTATGAGTTGCATGCTTTGAAAGTGATACATATTTCTTTAAATGCTCTCACAGAGCCACTGAAAAGATTTACATTCCTTTAAAGAAAAGACACTCCAGGGCATTTATTTCCGAGTGAATATTGCACTAATTTGCTTAGTTGTGTCCATGAAAGTTCCCCCACTGTATCCACCACCACATTCTCTCTTTAAGTTAGTTCTATAGGGTCCCATCAAGACCCTGTAATTCTTCCCCTTCAATGGTCTGAATCAGAGCTAACAATCAGGGCTTTATATCCCCTTAATAATGGACTAGAATTTTGGCACTAGCTGCACATTCGTAGCAGTTCCGCCTGTTGCATGACTTGAGAAATTATGTATTTATTCAGAGCTGATTGCTTCCACTCTGTAAGCATTTGGAAAGGATAAAAGGAGATGTTTCAGAACTGATTGAATTGGGTGAATGACTCCTCTTGATACCTAATGTAACACATCACTATGGTTAGGAAGAAAGGTAAAGAAAGAAAGAAAAAGCCTGCTTACTGCATGGATGGGCAAGGACTCTGACTTCATCCACAGCTATGTATCCAGGGTGTCCTTTCAATGAGACCGATTCAAATATCACCTAAAATACATAGGGGGAAACAAGATGCTTAAGCAAACTATCTGAAATGAGCTTTTCATTGTTCTCTCTTCCACAGCTTAAGCTCAAAACATTCATAAGAACATAAGAAGAGCCGTGCTGGATCAGACCAAGGGTCCATCTAGTCCAGCATTTTGTTCACACAGTGGCCAGCCAGCTGCCTTTGGAAGTAGGACATGAGTGCAAGAACACCCTCCCACTCATGTTTCCCAGCAACTGCTTACATAGGCAAACTGCTTGTGGCACTGGAGGCACAATGTAGACATCAGGACTAGTAGCCATGGATAGCCTTGTACTACATGAAATTGCTTAAACCTCATTTTAAAGCCATCTGAATAGGTGGCCATCACTACATCTTGTGGTAGTGAATTCCATAGTTTAACTGTGTGCTGTGTGAAGTAGTACTTCCTTTTATCCATCCTGAATCTCCCACCAATCAGCTTCATGAGATGACCCCAAGGTCTAGTATTATGAGAGGGAGAAAAATGGAGTCAAGATGAACATTTGGAGTTAGAGATTCACAACTAATTGTATCCATTATTTTCACAGATATCCAAATCAATTCCCCTTACATTTAGACTTTGTATATACAGGAGAGAAAAATACAAACATCACACTTATCAATGTATATCCACTGAAAAGAACACAGTTAACATACATCACAAATATAATTGGCAAACAAGCTCTTAACAGCAAATGTGTAGTGAGTTTGTTAGGCCTTGTGTTGGAATGATTATTGACCCAGATATTTCTGACAGCAAAGCTCAATTGGAGTTCAAAGAACAGCATCTGTGATACTGAAATGCTTCATCATGAGGAAGTGAAAGAATGTGATTAGATCCATCACTAAGAAAGTATCTTTGGGATTTTCGAAGCCAGGCCCTGAGAGGCAGGAACGTCTCCTAACAGTAAGCGGGTGAGGGTGAAACCTGGAATTACAGAAGACAAGGGACTGCTGCCAGAAACATCTTGGCTAGACCACTTCCTCTTCTGTAACATTTAGGCCATGTCTACACCAGCTGCTTATTCCAGAATAATATCAAAGTAATCCTACCAGGCCACATGACATTCACCTACTCTCGCAATGATCTCGGTACGACTGCTCAGTTTCCCCAGGATATCGCTGACTGGATTTGTAGCAACTTTTCCATCTCTTTCACTACAATCACAAAGTGCTCAGCTAGCGTGCCTCCCCTTCACAAAGCTATTGCCATTCTGCACAAGCTCCTGGCAGAGCAAACAGCCAATCCACTGTCAGGGGAGTATGCATGGGCACTGGCATGTTTCAGTGTTGAGTGTTTCTTTTTTTACACAAACATATCGATGCACAGGAGCACATCTTCAGCACAGTACCTATCCCCCCACCCCCGCGTTGCTTGGAGGAGTTATTTTTTAAAAAAAAATCCCTTGTCCTGTACCCATCTTTTCAGTCCCGCCCTGTCTCCCGATACCCACTTGGAACCACCGTCACAGGGCACACGTCCTCCCGCAATGGCTCCACTTTACTTGTGGAGCAACAATCCACGAAGCATGAAACCTTGCAATTATCCCTCCTCTGTTGTGAAAGGGCTGTAGGTATAGATTAGCACCTAGTGAAACTCAGAGTGTGGCGGCATGTCACACAGAGAATTTCCTTATCTCTGCTCCACATCTTTGGTCAAGGTGGGAAAATTCACAGTATGAATTACATCTCCACACTGAGTTTCACTAGATATTAGAGGAGAGAAGGGAAACTAGATATGGGCAATTTGTTTTCAGCAATAACCTCCATGTCTTCCTTAATACCTACTTGTTCCCTGAAGAGATAATCCAGGAGGGATCACAGAAGGTGATTTTGTTGTTCTTGAAAAAAAAAATTAAGCTAAGATAGCAACCCTCTTGATGACCCATGTTTTTTCTCCACCCTTCAGAGACATCAACCTTACAGAAAACAAGGAGTAACATTTGCCAATTAACCTTGCAAAAGCTTAAAAACTTGTAATAATTTTGAATTAATATGCTGCATATGGATTTATCCTTTTTAAAAAATAAAAGTTTAATGAAGTCCGTTCAGTTTTAAAAAGAAACTGCATCACCTTTCTCATTTATTTCATTTATTACATTTCAGTGTTCTGTCAAAATATAATTATGCATAAAGGATAAATAGTCAGAAATGAAATGAATGTAGCTCTCACTGCTAACTCATATGCATATGCCTGATGAAAAATATATGATGTAACCCAGTTTTTGAGGAGTGTTAGGCATTTAAATATATTACTATAAGCATTAAGTTGTTGCAAGTGATTTCTGTAATGTAAAGTGTTAGACATCTGTCTGGGATTTTGGGATGTTCTGAACAATATAGCTTAGTTGTGACTATGCCCTCCAATTTGGGACAATATTGAAACTCCTGAAAAATCTGCAAACTCTAGAGCAGAGGCAGAGAACCTTTTTTCTGTTAAGGTCCACAGTCCTTGTGTGTGTGTGGGGGGGGGGGGGTAACCTTTCAGGAGGAATGCCAGGAGCCAGAACTGGGCTACTCATCTCCTCCCCCACTTTCTGCCACCCTTTCTCTCTCTTTATGTAACTTCTGATACCCATCTCTCTCTCTCTCTCTCTCTCTCTCTCTCTCTCTCTCTCTCTCTCTCTCTCTCTCTCTCCCTGCCCAGCAGACTGACAGGAAACAAGTATATTGTTTTGTCAGAGGGCTTTTGAAATGAGTCTGAGGACTGTATGCATCCCTAGAGCCACTGGTAGCCCACTTCTGCCCTATACATAGGATAAAAAAGAATAATCTAAAATAAACCATACTAAATAAATATGCTGACTGTAGAAGAAAAACATCTGAGCCTGATCTACGTCAAGTGATAGAATATTCTCAGGGGTACAGGAGCTCAGTATTGCCAGCCAGACCTGATGCTTTTGTTACATCTGGAGAGGTTAAAACCATTAGTTTTACTACATCAGTTTTGTGTGTACATGTTCCCCCACCATTTTTATTCACTAAACCAGAACAGACCTTAGTATATTCAGCAATCCCCACTAGCACGCTAGACAATCACTCTCATGTTATTATCACACATTCAAACAATGTACAATGACATACCTAATTGTCATGATAAAATTATATGTGAAGTTTGCCTTTATATTTGTGAATATTTCCTCAGGACTTATCACAAATACCTGTGGATACCCAAGTAAAAGTTATCTTCCCCAAGTATAGCAATGTAATCTGGGAAACCTTTGGAGAGACAGACGCCTTAGCTAGACCTAAGGTTTATCCCGGGATCGTCCCAGGGTCATCCCTGTTCATGTAAATGATACACAGGATATCCCGGGAGCAGGCAGGGATGACCCCGGAACGATCCTGGGATAAACCTTAGGTCTAGCGAAGGCCAGAGACACACTCCCTGTTCTCCAAGAGTATCCACTTCTAAGTCCATAAATGCAGCAGTACTTGAAACAGTAGTCTAAAGTGGGCCAAACTAGAAGTTACATTAATTGAGTGAATGCAATGAACATGCATGTTTTTCCAATGGGAACTTCCCTTGAAATGCAAATGTCAGCTTTATAGAGATAATTTGTTTCAGGGCCATGGCAAGGAAAGAGAGTTAAATTCCCCCTTTCCACCCACCACCTACAGTCCCAAGGCTGCAGTACTGCAGCTGCTATTTACTTAACAAAACTGTGCCCATTAATTGCATTGACACAATTAATATCACCTTTAGTTTGCACTTCTCTTAATTCCCCACAAGTGAATGCATTCCATTAATTTATATAGGGGGACAGGGACTATAATTTGATCTTGTTCCCAAAGTCTGCAGTCTTCTATGGCATTTAGGAGTGAGGGGGAAATACTTTTTCTAAATTTGTCAAAATGCAACTTGTACAAAAGTGCAGAATCAAGGAATTTGGTACTCTTCTACAAACATTGATAAATGCCTCAAAATGTATTCTAGGTGTTTGTTCCCTTCATCAGACCCATGAACTTGCATATGATCTAATTTAAAGTTCATTGCTAATACCTATTTCAGTTTTACCAAATTGCTCTTTCTCCTAGCAGAGAGTGATACTATGGGCCTTACTAGACGGCAGGTTAGCCCTGTGCAAGGCCCGGGCTCGTCCCTGTGCATCCAAATAATGCACAGAGGATCCTGGGCTCAGGCAGGGCTCAAACTGCCCTGGCCCTGGGCCAACTGGTACCACTTTTGGCCCAGTTTTTCCTGCGGTCTCAGGCTCAGCCCGAGACTGAGGGCATGTAGATGGGTCCGCCGCTTTATCCGGCTACTGCATTTACGCGCGAATAGCTGGGGAAAACGGCAGATGGGCCACAGCACTCCTGCTGCCGCCAATGTCCCTGGCCCCCATTACCCGCCGCCGCCGAGTCCCCAGCCTCCGATGCCCACCGCCGAGTCCCCGGCCTCTAATGCCCGTCGCTGCCAGGTCCCCAGCCTCCAATGCCTGGTGCTGCCATATCCCTGGCCTCTGATGCCCGGCGCTGCCATGTCCCCAGCCTGTGATGCCCAGCCAGGGGATATGGCAGCGCCAGACATCACAGGCCGGGGACATGGCAGCACTGGGCAATGGAGGCTGGGGACATCAGCGATGGCGGGAAACGGTGGCTGGGGACATCGGTGGCAGCGGGGGGGAAACAGCGGTGGGTAGTGGTGTCTGGGGACATCAGGGTGGGGGGATCGGAGGCCAGGCGAGATCGTGGGGGGAGGAAATCAGGGGAAGGGGGAGCAGGGGACCTGATTTTTTGAAAACCCTACCTTTTCCGGTGGTGTGCTCCTGCGCACGCGGCCCCTTTAAGTAAAAATAAAAATGGCAGATGCGATGGGGCTTTCCTAGACCCCGTTGCATCTCACGTGTAGACGGGGCTGACAGGCCGCTCTACTTCTAGCGCGGCCTGGCCCCTCCTCACCACCAGATTTTATGGTAGGTCTAGCAAAGCCCCATGTATTACTGTTATTTACTGAGAACCAAGAGTATTCATATCCATAGAAGAAGTTTTTTGCAATAGCAGTGGGGGAAAGAAGATGTGGTTATTATCACAGAATTACCAAAGTTCCTGAACCAGAGAGTGATGATGGAACAACTCTTAAGGGAAGGGGAAACTCAAATGTACCTGATAAAAGTGTGGCCAGAATGTACTGATAGCAAGTTCTGCCTTCACCCATCCTTCTGTAACAATCCCAGAGACATTCCAGATAGGGTTGCCTTGAGGTCCACCATTGACTTTCACATAAACGTTCAATGATCCAGGACTGGAGCGGTCTCGGCTGGACAAGTAGTAATGAAAGTCAATGCAGTGAGTATCATTTTCCTTCAGAGTTGGTAAAAGCAAATGAGCTTTTTGTCCAGACGCTCTCCCAGAGCTATTCACCATCATGAAGGAGCCTAGAGATAAACGTGAAACAAAAAGAGGGAGGATAGCAAAGAAAATAAGGTCAGTGGCTTCTTTGACTTCCCCCCGGAACAATTACATGATGAAGAGCCAATGGTTCTAAACAATCTACTCAGCAGTCAGAAAACAAAGCAGGTATTCATCTCAAAGAACTCAAGCCTAGTATTTTATGCCAGCACTTATCTGAAAAAGACAAGGCATCAAAATTACCGGAGTGACAAATAAATTTGCACTCACTGTCTCCACCACCAGTTAAAGAGGGTTATTTATTACTATTTTCAAATTGTCTAACCTGAATTTCAAATTGGCTGACAGAAAAAATATTCACACCACGCACGAAGAGCATACACATTCTTCTTCATTCTACTAAACTCTTAGGAAATGGCCAGATCCTCCCAATTGCATATACAAGCACTACTAAACTGGATGCCCTTATAGCTATTGTAAATCTATCAATTACAGCACATCATTGAACAAGGGCTATTTTCACAGGCATACACAAGTGTGGGATCTCTCCATTGGATTGCAGCTCTGGGAGCCAAGCAGCTCACTTGCATATAGAAATCATCATCATCATCATCATCATCATCATCATCATATATTTATTTGTTACCCTCAGGATCAAGGTGGGGCACAACACAAATGCAACCACCATAAAATACATATAATTGATTAAAACATATAAAGCTAATACATTATTAAAATCAGCACATTATTAAAAGGCATCTTAAAATTCAACTGGGTAGGCCTGCTGGAAGAGATCAGTCTTTATGGCTTTCTTAAATTCCAGAAGACTGTTAAGTTTACTACGGCTTTTCAACAGATAGAGCAAGGAAGCTAGCCCTAGACTGAATGTTACCTCATACGAGGAGCCTCTTAAATGTACCCCACCATTTATTCAGCTGTGGAATACCTTGTATTTATTGCATTTGAAGCCCAGTTCACAACTTTGATTCAGGATTTGCAGGCACAATTTATCCTGGTCATTTAAGATGAGAATTTTGCATGTAATCGCTCAAATTTCACACCATTTCTTAACAGGGCACATTTTTCCACCTCCAGTATCAGAGGCAGTAAACGTGTATACATTAGTTGCTGGGGAACATGGGTGGGAGGGTGCTGTTGTACCGTGTCCTGCTTGTGGGTCAATGGTCGACAGCTGGTTGGCCAGTGTGTGAACAGAGTGCTGGACTAGATGGACCCTTGGTCTGATTCAGCATGGCTCTTCTCAGGTTCTTATGTGCTTACCCAGGAACCCAGAGCTATCCGTATTACACTCCAGATATTGTACTCTGTGGCAACCTATAGCATCCATTTTCAGTCATGCACCCGAGCATATGTGGAAGGGAGAGAACTGTCATAGCACACAACAGAAGAAAGATTTGTGAATTACAGCTATTTTAAGAGGAGACATTCATCAAATCCAGTCCTATTGCTTTCCTTTGTGGTGGCATGTAAGTTAATCCATTAAAATGGGATGTATTTCTACTCTGATAATACCTGATCTATGATAAGTTTCAGGTTCAGTGCCAGAGTGCCTCTTCTCAATAGCTCTATTCAGGCATTTCTTAAGCGTATAGAATAAACATGTGGGAAGGGGGGAAGCATTTAGCTCTATCTCCTCAAGCGTTTCCATTGCCCTGCTAAAGGCTAAAGCTATGCATCCTAATTCATTCAGGCTCATTTACTGTCAATACCGAATGGCCTTGAGTACTTTTGTGACTTTCCACATAGTACTAAAGATACCCATCCTGTGTTGCCTAAAACAGTGCAAAGAACATTCTCAGCCTTTGCATTTCTTTCTTTTCCCCACTTTGGGGAAGGGTGTGTGTGGATATTAGGGATCTTGGGTGGGGCAAGGGAAGAAGGAAAAGTCATATGACTTTCAGGTGGGTGTACACATTATGCTACTTACACTTATGAGGTAGTACGTGCTGCCTTCCTCCCCACTTTCCCCCCTTTAAACTGCAGTATTTATCAAAGCAAAAAGATGTCTTTCCAAGTCATGGATTCACTGCACATTGGAGTCAGACTGTCACAGTTTACAAATGGGGCCAGAAAGGCCCCTAGGATTGATGCTACATAGTTCCCAGGGGCATTTCCAGCCCCATTTGCACAGTGTGTGACAGCCTGGCTTCAGAGAACAGCAAAGCTGCAGCTTGAAAAGGTGATATTTAGCTTTGACAGAAACTCCAGTTTCTATCATGGGGTGGGGGATGGCAGCCTACCCCATTCCCCCCCCCCCACATTTGTGGATGCCCCGTATGGTGTGTACGTTTTGAGAGACAGTTTTCTGCACCTCCAATAGTCAAAGCCCAGAGCGCTTCGGCTATTTTGTGGTATAGAAATGCAGTAAATAAATAAATAAATTCTCTGCATCCTACAATCCTGTCTGATAACAGCTCTATTATGGCCTGGGAACACCAGCTCTCCCCTGTTTTTGGACTTACCCTGCGGCTGAGAATCTTCTCACCCTTGCTCCCTATTAAAAAATATATCTTTCATTCACTTTGTCCTTCTTTCCCTCCTACTGTTCTTTCCAGTTGCTTCCTCCTCCTCCTCCTCCCCACTTCTTCTCATCCTTGCCCTGCTTCCTCTTCTTCCTCTCTTCCCTGCCTGGCTGCAGCCATGCAGCTTTGGCTCACTGATGCTCATCACTCTTCTCTTCCTTCTGGGATAACTTTATTTATTTATTTATTTATTTATTGCATTTCTATACCACCCAATAGCCAAAGCTCTCTCGTCAGTTCAATAATATGATGGCGATTGTGCCCATTATTACCTTTTAATAAAAACTCCTTTTTCTCCCAAATGTTTGGCTTGGTTTCCCCTTCCAGGAGCTTTACAAGGATGTTCCCCTATCTAGTCCAAGTTATCCCAAATGTGATCCTGTTAATTTCACAAATTGTGCTATTTTCTGGTCCAGGTCTACCAGGCTGACAGCAGCTTGGTCTCCACAAAGAATAAAACCAGAGGATGCAGTAGGTAGAGCACCAGACTAATTTTTGCCCAATCACCTGAGGAGCTTACTCACCTAACACAAAGAAGGTAAATTCAGATGCACAGAGATGTGTGTCCTGAGCAAGTGTGGTAACAAAGCTGTTTATTCCAGTTCTGCAAATTTTACTTTTTGTAGTACAATTTGCAGAAGGGGAGGCAGTGGGAGGACATGGAGGGTGTCCATTCTCTGTGGGCTGGTTTGGGCCCCAGTACAGTCTGGATTAGATCTGTGGGCCAGAGGTTACCCTCCCCTAATTTAAAGGAATGGAGAAAACAGGTACTCTGACAGATGCATGAATTTTCTGGGGTGCCACTAGGGTCCAGTGGGAAATTGGACTCACCCACATGCAAGGAAGTGGTTCCCATACCATCGGATATGTTTTTGAGTAATAAAAGGAATGCAGTCATTGGAGCCCACAACAAGCTATTTTGAATAAGGCATTTAAACTTCTCCCTTTAGGCTTGCGCCAAGGTGTGTGGGGTAGCAATGAGAATTATTAGTTTAATTATCTTTAAAGAATTTGCTTTGTGGATGTATGGACGTATGCCATCAGGAAAACCAGTAAAAAGGTAATAAGAGTTTGTGGGAGGGGGTCAGAGCAGGAGAAGAAGGAATATCCATTTTAGCAGTCAGGCATAGTAATTTTTAATCAAATGCAGCCCTCTTGACATTCTCAGTTCCAGTGCTGCTGCCAAGTCATGCTACAAATGTATTTCTCTGCTGGCCCTCTTGCAGTTCACAGAAGATTGTGCTTGGAAAAGCTTGTCTCCCTTCTAAGCTATTGAAGTTTGCTTCTTCTTTTGTGTGCCACATTGCAGCAGTGTGACAGACACCCAGATGAGCCAGGTAAACATCAATTCTGATCAATTCTGATCAGTGAGCAGCCATATGTATTGTATTTAGAGGAACAGCATTTGTCCAAACAGCCTTTTTCTCCTACTGCACATTGCACAGTATCATAACACAGAAAGTGTGTGTGTGTGTGTGTGTGTGTGTGTGTGTGTGTGTGTGTGTGTATGTATGCATGTATGACTCCCCCTATTTTCAAGTGGACTGTGTTGAATGCATGCACACTGGACAGCTGCACAGTAGACGGGAGAAGGCCAAAGTTGATACTTGCAGGAAAATAGTGCCTTTTAAACCTGTCGACTAGAAACAAAGCACCTCATGATGCCTTAGAATTTTGCTAGCAGAAAGCAACAGCCAGGTGTAAGCACTGCGCCACCAGTTAAACTCAACAGAATCAAGATGAAGGTAACCCTCTCCCCTTATCCTACGGCAGTCTTTAAAGGCGCAAAGTCTCTTGCCATTTAAAAGAATGTAGGGGAATGACCCCCCCATCACCCCCTCCAGCCATTCAAAGTGAAGGAATGACAGTTCCACGAGAGAGGACATAATTTAATATTTTTCAATCCATTTGCTTATGCACATCATTGTTATTCATTCTCCCATGCTCTGCTGTGTACTATTGGTCCCCCTACCCAATACCGAGTTTTATGGCATTTTTCGTTGTTTCTATCATTTCATATAAGCTGCCCCGAGAGCTGTTAAAGTGAAGTGTGGTGTGGCATATAAGCATTTTAAATAAAGAGTGAGCACATAAACTAAAGAGCTTGGGGAAGTATGATAGGTCTTCTTTTAAACCTCTTCACGGGGCCACAGATAAAATTTGGTATACATGCCAATATCTGGCTGTAGATGCGATCGATTCACACTGCATTGTTTTCAATGAAATGCTCACTGAGATGTGCACCCAAACGTTTTCTGAGCATACAGTACATGTAGCTTAGCATAATATGATGGAGATAACACCTGCACTCAAATTCACATTTGGATGTGCAGATTTGCAAATGCTGCCTGGCTGCATCACATGGCTTCCAATGGAAAGTACACTTGGATGCACCTCAAAATGTGTACTCAAATGCACATTCTATTGAAAGAATCAGAACTCAGATGCACATTGTTCTGTGGATGCACATCTGATTTACCCCATGCAAACTATAAAGATTTTTCATGGGTTAAACTTGTGTTTGTATGGGATGTCAATAGGTTAGTCTTTTTTTAAAAAAAAAAAATCATCCGGCTTTTAGTAAATTAATGAATTATATTTAATTCAATATGAATATTGCCAAAACCTCAATCCTGAAGGGAGGTCATTGTTTAAACATTATCTTAACTCTGGAGTAATATACAGTTGAATTAAAAAACACCAACCACCTGTAGGAATATTGGTTTAATCTATTTGGAGATCTAGAAGAGATTGCAAAAACACAACTGAACTAAAATAGTGGAAATTCTTAATGTATCATAAACAATGCAATTTTTCAGGAATTATAGAATTTGAAAGCAATCACTTCCATGAAAAAACAAAACTGATAGCCTCGTGGAACCACTAGCATTTTCAAACTTTGCTAACACATTAGGGGTGTGTGAATGCAATGAGGTCAGAGGGAAATGAGTGCAGCAGCAGTGGTGATGGTGATAACAGCAATGATGTCAGGCTCCCACACACGCACACACCACTATTGAAAACTAAAGACATTGCACCTTCAGAAAGAGTTCCAGCTGCTGCCATGTTTTCCCACCCCTAGCATCATTCCTGTAATCAATCCAGTATGCTAGGCATGAGGACACATGTCAGCAGCCAAAGTAATTGCTTTGGCCACTGTAACTTTAGTTTCAACCAGGGAAAGGTTGCCACCCACCCACCGCAGTGTGTGTGTGTGTGTGTGTGTGTGTGTGTGTGTGTATGTGTGTGTGTGTGTGTGTGTGTGTATATGTATGTATATATATATATATATATATATATATATATATATATATATAATAAAAGAAGAGTAAAAAGGTAAGCAAAATTGCTACTGTAGTAAGCATTCCTCCCTCCCAAAACCAAATGAACCAGTTCAGGCTCCACACCCAAAAGAACACCTCAGTTTTTCAGAACAAAATCTTACCCCTGAAATCAAGAACTTTGCCCAGATCTGCTTCCTGATTGAGCATACAGCTTGATTTAGAAATCCTTAAGTACTGGGGCCAGAGCTAGTGCATGTAATCCCATTCCCATATATGTTCAGTCAACGCAAATGTGTCGTCTGAATTGGGCTCATGAGTGAACACTCACAGAACAGAAGATTTGTCCAAACTGCAGGGTTTTCAAACATTCTTTATTTTAATACCATTAATAATAATTTCATTATCTGTTTATCTGAATGAGGATGGAACCAGCGACTAACCAGCACATCACTTCCCCCACCTCAGAATTCCAAATACTGCTAATTTTCTGGAACATGGGAACTCTTATGATAAATCAATTGTATTTTATCATGATTCCCCCTGAATATTCAACCACCCATATTGCCATTTGGTAGTTTCATCTGCAAATTTGTAAACATGTCAAGAAATCGGGCAATCTAATCCTAAAACTGAGGAAAGGAGATATTTTACTTGCTGACAAAGGCCAAGCGGTTGCATTTCTTAATGTAGGCACAGGGGCACATGGTCTTTCAAGTAGATTAGGTGTCAGGTCAACTGAATTTAATATGCTAAGGTCAACAGGTTTCCTAACTTGATACTGTCGCTGCCAGTTTCCTGAAGATAACAGCAACAACAACAACAACTTTATACGCTCAGTTCATTCGAGATTAAGTAAGAGAAAGATGATTTTTTTAAAAAAAACTTCTAAAATGACAGGAAGTATAAAATGGCGCTCGCTCCTGTTACTGAGTATACCACTAAAACTGGGGAATTAAACCATGAAGTGCTCTCTAGATACCCATAAATTTCATTTCCCCGCTCCTTGGTACATAATGATGCCTTGATAAGCCTCCTATTATTGATGCATCTGCAACATATATCCTCTTTTCAGAGCTGCAATCGTACTTGCTAGCAGATGGTGCCTATTGTGTTTACACATCAGCACTTTATGATTGCATTTTCTCACGTCTACAGTAAAAAAGAAAGCCATAATTGAGTTTTTAATGGCTTTGCACATTGTTCATTAAGATTACATGACTGTGTTCCTGCAGATGACAGCTGAAGAAATGAGCCACCAAAAAAGAACCCCCCGTGACCAGCTCAGACGGATCTCAGTCGAGGCAGCTTCAGCATCACCTTTCAGCTGCCACACTGCTTAAAGGCTAAATTATTGCAGACACCAGAACAGCAAATATACACTTTAGAGTAGAGATCTTAAATTACTCAGGAACAAATATAATTTTCAGCACCTTCCCATGATTACAGCCAAATAAGGAAACCATTTTATGGACTTTCCTGCCTTACCTCCTTCAGTTGTACATGAGAGAGCTTCTTTTGTAGCCCTCACATGTACCACTGAAGGAGAAAATGGAAATAGAAACACACCTCATCACAGGGACCCTGACCTGTGTGCCTGCTTAGTCTGCTGTCTAGGTGCTACCTGTTGATGGGCAACTTCAAGGCGTCTGCTCTCCCTTCTTATGACTCTTTACCTTTCAGACGGTCTTGGTCTAAATAGCCTTGTAAATAGAAGATGGCTTCAAAGAGAGGACTGCCCTCTGTAAAGCAGGACGCAGGGCCATTATTTCAGTAAACTGCATTGACGTTGCTTTGACCTGTTCATTTCAATGTTTAATATATTATCTTAAAGACAGAATAAAAACAGCAATGAATTACATTAGGAAAGATATTCTTGCAATGGTTCAGTGCATTTAAAATGATGGAAATACCAAAAGGCCTACTTTGACGATTCTTCAATGACAGTTTAGACTCTGCCAAGAGATTTTCAGTAGGTAATCTAGCCACTGATTGTGAACATGGTATTTGTACAAGTGCAAGGGAAACAGAGGAGGTCAAACTAATAAAATTTTCTTGTCCAGAAGATGCCAGACTTAAGGCAGGAAACATTACTTCCTGTTTCTACTCTCAATCTGATTTGTGTTCAAAACAGAAACCACTAGGGCAAAAGAAAGGCGCTTCCTGTTTAGAGAGAAAGAGAAACAGAAACATATAATCCTGTCAAAGGAGCTTTCCTCTGGCATTCAAATGTGCAATGGAAAACAAAACCTTTCCCAATCAACAGATCCTCTGTGCTAGGTAAAAAGCTGTTTTATTGTTCTTAACCTTGGTCATTGATAGGGATGGATGGATCTATTCCAATCCGGTTTCACCGGGTGCCCAATCAGCTGTTGTTGCCACTTGTCCCTGCCCGTCGGGCTGCGTGGGCTCAGCAAGTGGTCCGGGAGCACTCTGCCACTGCCCACTCCTAGGTGTAAACTGGCATTTTTACAGAAGATTGGGTCACTGATCCAAGAGGCAGCTAGACAACCATCTGTCAAGTATGCTGTAGGGTGGATTCCTGCATTGAGCAGGAGGTTGGACTCGATGGCCTTTTAGGCCCCTTCCATCTCTACTATTCTATGATTCTATGATTCATGTATTACGTTGTACAAAACGGTGACCGTAAAAGGTCAATTTCCACAATATTAGATGTTGCAGAAATTGTGTTTTTACTCCAGGACCATGTGGGGCTCAACAAGTGTGAGTGCCCCATTGTGAGTGCCCCATTGTGCCCCTGCATTAGACTGTGTTGTTAAGGTTGCTATTAAAGTTTCTTAATATAACTAGCTGTACCCGGCGTAACATACGCTGTTGTAGCATATCTTAAAAGTTATTAATTAAAGAGCCGCTCCCGGCTCAAGTGCGATGAGGGCGAGAAAAGAGCGTGAGGGGATGCGGTGGGGTGGGGGAGGGTGGTTTGTTTGTTTGTTTGTTTGTTTTGCCTGCCTCAGCTTGGTCGCTGATTGGCCTCTGGGTCCTAGAGTCCCAACCATCATCCCTCCCTCCCCCGACCACTCCCCACCTGCATTTGAGTTACTAAGCTGTAACAGTGGGGGCCGTGGCCGTGGTTGCTTAGCAATGCTGGAAACTTCACGGAAACATACCTACATACCCAAGAATTTTATATATATAGATTACTGAAAAAGTTTAAAGAAGGTACTCATTGTGTGTGTATGTATAGCAGATTGGTAAGCATAAAGCCATAGAGGGGGAGTGAATGCCGGATGGAAGAAGAGTACTGATTCTATGTTTGTGTGGAGCATCTGGATTGGCTGTGAGAGAATGGGAGAAGTCAGAGGACTGTGTGGTATATATGGCTCTGCTGACAGGTGAGAGGGAGACAGAGAACTGAAGTGATTAGATCAAGACTGAGAGACTAGTGATAGGAAGGGTCTGTGTGCTTTGTTGTTTTGGTGGATTAGAGTGTGGAAAAAAGAAGAGTGTAGCATAGTAGGCATAGAGTAGGCAGGAGGACCTGAAGTTATATTGTGAAACATTTAAGAGATATTACTGACAGAAACCACTACGCACTGTGCTTATGAACTGAGGAAACCATTAAGCTTTTGTACATGAGATTTCTTGTTTGTTTGTTTGTTTGTTTATTACATTTCTATACTCCCAATAGCTGGAGCTCTCTTACATTTCTCTCTTACATTTCTTTTAAATTGGTGTGGTCCTTGGAGTACCTAGGAAGGGTACAGGTATATGGTGGCAGCGGAAGGGGGAATTTGGGGCAAGGGTGCTGAGCTGTATAGCGGTGGGGCCTAAGAAGAGAGAGGTGTGTCACAGGGACGGTGGCAGCATCCCAAACCCCTTGACACCTGCACCTGAGCTGGGTCCTGTCATTCAGGAAAGGAATAAAGGAACAGTATAAGGTGGGGGTCGCCACCCATCTCTTGGTGAATGGGGTCCATGCTTGAAGGAGTCCACTGGACTTCCTCATTCCTAGACTGGCACCTGCACCATCTTTAGTTTCAGTTCTCAAAACGTCATTCTCAATACCAGAAATGACTGGTATTGAGAATTAAAATTCTCAATATTAAAATAGCTTTAAAATAGCTCCCCAGAAGCCTCCAGCATACACAATGCCACCACCTGCAGAGTTAACACAGCACCACTATTTGTATTTATCCCCTTAAAGGCATACACAAGGCTCACTCAAATCTCTCTCTCTCTCTCTTTCTCTCTCTCTCTCTCTCTCTCTCTCTCACACTCACTCACACACACACACACCATATCAACGTGGATAATATCGAAGGCTAGCCAAGTTCTTTTGGCACTTGAGGCAGAAAATCCCACACATACCTCTCCTCTTCCTTGGCATTAAAATACAGTCATTGTCGTCGTCATCGTCATCAAGAACAACATCAAGAACAACTAGATATGTCTGTCCCTGGGAAATCTATTCATGTTAAGCCCAATGGATTTCTGCAGAGGTGGACTGAATTGATGATGATGATGATGACGACGACGACGACTTTGGTTTCCAGGAAATGTTTGAGTATTTTTTTCCTGGGTTCTGCCAGTTGCGCAAATTGTCATTTGTGCAAATTGCAATTTACAATTTCTGCAAATTGTAAATTGAGCCACTTTGGGGGAAAGGGGTGACAGGATAGGAAAAGGGGACCAGATTGCCCTCTTAGCAAGCTGATCATCATCAAACAGACATTGGTGGGTTCCCTGCTTCCAGTTCACACCTTTCCAAGTCCCAAGCAAGTGCTTTTAACATAGATCCAGCCTCCATCCACTTTTAAGAATCGTGAAATAATTATTATTGGTGTTATTTACAATATTTATAAACTGCTCAATTATCTGACACAGATTCCAGAGCAGTGAACATAGGTATAAACAGTCAAAGAAAGAATATTAAAATTAATATCGTTCAATTTAAAAACAAAGGAACCAGAAAAACAGTGGCTAGTCAGTTAAGGAAGGCTTCTCGAAACAGAGTTGTTTTCAGGAGGTGCCAGAAGCAGAGAAGGGGCCACTACACTAAAGGCTCTGCTCCTGATGGATTCCAATCAGGCACTAGGTCTATGTGGAACCACCAGGAGCATGCCCTCTAACAACAGGTTGGTAAGGCAGAAGGCATCCTGGTCACAAATTATTTAGGGTCACAAAAGCATTGGGAGGCAGGGAAGCTAGATCTGTGTTAAACCTCTCTGGTCTGCACAATGCCTGGCTCTGAGGAAGGACCTCATCAGAGCCAGGCATTTGGCTGGATGGCAGCAAGTGCAGGGAGTGGTGGTGGTGGTGGGGCAATGACACTGAACAGAGGGGAGGGGTGGGTAGCAGAGATACCGGTAAAAGCAGGGAGGAAGAATTGGAGGAGCGTGGACTTCTAGCAGCACCAGCCTGACATCTGCCCTTGGCCCTGGTTGTAATCATAGACAGCAGTGTCTGGGGAAGTGTCCGAGAGGAAGCATAGGACTAAATCATGAGGCACTACTGTTTGGTAATGATGTCTGAAACCCTCATTGCAGCCAGCACTTTACTGCTATTTGGCAATAGAGCAGAGTAGAGGGGAAGGGTGCTTACAAGCTGGAATATGTCCACACAAGACTCCAGAAAGGCCTAAATAGATATAGGAAGTGGGGCTCTGATGTCTCCTTTTCAACTCTCTGAAGTTTCCTGTTCAATAGTCATTTTTGCCTCCCAACAATGAAATGGGATAGATGAATAATCTGAATATTGTTAACATTCCTTTGTGTTATGACTGAATGGCTTAATAAATCTACAATGTTCATGCATTTAAACTCCTTCAGTTTGTAGAACCTGAACAGATATAATCATTAACAACCCCTAGGGCAACGAGAGGATTTAATTACAAACGTTACCAAAATAAAGATGAGAATGCAGTTTTGAAATAACAGTATTTCCCTTTAATATGTATGGGCTCTTTTACAGATAGGTTTTTCTAGGGTTATGCAAGGGTTGTTTAACCCTTGCACAATCTACGCCATCCAGGTTCATACAATATGACAAGCCATGATGCACCTCCACCATGGCTTGCATATTCAAAATAGTGGTCAACACATCCCACAATGCCCCACAGGTTAATTAATCCACAGTGGCTTAGAGTTGCATGTGAACCAACTCAGAGTTCAATAGTTCTTACACCTAGATAAGTGTGTATAGATAGGAGAAGTGTTTTCTACAGATTGTTTAATTATTCGCAAGGACAAGCAGATGCCAATAAATGGGATTAAAACAGAACACAAATGTATTACAGGGACATGTCAAGAAAATCGCCATCGAGAAGCTTAGTACATATGGGAGGATAACTCCAAATCTCTTGAGCTGGCATAAATCCCAAACAGAATGTAACAATTCAGTTCATTTACAAGCTAAACCCAGACCATTACACATTCCTCTGGGGGGCACAACTATGTGTTTTTCCTACTAGAGCCTCCCAAACCCACAATGATTAGACTGTACATTCACTTCACTCCCGAACTGTTCCAGCCTTGTGAGTGTCCTGCCATCCCACTTTCAGGTGAGCTGGCCCTCCCAAGCACCTTTCCATACTCTCCACACTCCTTGTCAATCCAAACTGATCCTTCCTCTAAAAAAAATCTTTCCTGGGACCCAGAGTCATCATTCAATGTCACAGGCGCTCATTAAACTTCAGATTTCATGAATTTTGGGAGATATTGGCCAAAACCCATTCTTCAGACCTGTTTCTCTTGTCCAACCATGCAAACTCCATCCTTCCTGTCATAGATCAAGCACAGGCAACCTTGCCCCCTTCTCAGTTCCCTTGTGAATAATTTGTTCGGGGTCGCATGTTGGCAGTGAGGACTGGAGCCAGCAGTGGGCAGGACCAGAAAAGTGGGTGAGTCACCCCTTTTCTCTTTCTGCTTTTCTTTTCTTCCCCCCCCCCCCTTTTTCTTTCTTTCTGTCATCCCCTTTCTCTCCTTCTTCTTTTCCATGCAGAAGGCTGCCAGGAAAGGGACAGGTCACTCTTGCTAAAGGTTTGAACTGATCACAGACAGAGAGCTTTTGAGCGCTGTGTGAAATTACACAGGGGCCCACCCCTGCCACAGAACAATGAGATGTGCCAGTTGGAAAATTTGAAGTAATACTTGTTTTAGATATCAGGGACTCATGAAATGTTTACATATTTATTTGACTTATCCAAACTATTAAGATCTTGATTGGCTACACATGCTTACCTATATACAAGCAACTTAAGCACACTCTTCTTAAGCCATGAGTTTTGTTATTCATGCAACGGTTGGGGGCCTTCCAAATACACACAGCACCCATTCAAAAAGTGTCATATTGATAGTATTTTAAAAATGATTCTTATGGATATTCATAAGGCAATCACAAAATCATTTGGCTTTATAGCAGTTTGCAGACTCAGTAAAGAACACTATTCATTCTATTAAAAAACATTTCAGGAATCCCCTGGCTGAGGGGAAAGGAAGGACATTAACTGGTCACAGTAACACCAACTGAGGGCGTTACTAGACGGGGC
Organism: Elgaria multicarinata webbii; assembly: GCF_023053635.1. Lineage (NCBI taxonomy): Eukaryota > Metazoa > Chordata > Lepidosauria > Squamata > Anguidae > Elgaria > Elgaria multicarinata. The sequence goes on from NC_086171.1 coordinate 186,473,051, forward strand.
TGTAGCGCGCGTTACCTACCGTAGTCGTGTCGACAGATCCAGATGACATTCACCAGGATCTGTCGTCATCCTGTGGTGAAGCCTCCTTATCCCGTCTTTTTAAAAGTGAGTTTAAGTGCAGCTTTTCCTGCCGGCCCGCGCTAATTTGGAGTCGGGAGGTGGAGGTGTGGGAGGATGTGAGGTCACTGTGCTTTCCGCCGTGGTCAGCACTGGTCAGGAAAAGGTGTGCTAAGGGGAGTGGCCAGCGGCTTCGGTCAAGCCACCTCCGCCATTTGCGCCCAGCCCGCAGCTGGGGCAGCGCAGCTGAGCGGCTTTTTTTAATTATTCCAACAGTTACAGTTTGCGCAGGAACGGAGGAACGGAAAAGTGGCTGGTGTGCTGCTGGGCGTGTGGGGGGGATGGGTGGGGGATGTGCACCTGTTTTTTCTATTTCAACCTCTGCGTGGGTCACTTTTCGGAAAGGCGGGCATCCAACAGTAATGGGAAGTTGGTGACTCCTCGCGGTGGGCAGGCACAGTGGCCGAATAATGGCGGTGCTTTACGCTGCGCAGAAGATGTAAAGGCCAGCGGGGACTGAGGGGGACGGTACAGGCATGAAGGGCTGTGTGCCCGTTGGTGTGGGTACGCGACTGGAAGAGGGCAACAAGCGAGGGCTGTTGCCATGCCTACGCCCAGATGTGGGTTGGCTCCGTGGGATGGGGGGAGGGCACAGAGGCAGTCATCGCCACCGACACTCAGAGGCATGATGGGAGATGTAGGCACAGAGTGCCCATGCAGACGACTGACCTCAGGTCACATTACACCTGCCACGACCCCCATCAGGAAGTGACAGCATCAATGTTGACCCTCAACAGCTGCACTCGCTGGCCGCACCCCCTGTGAGCCATCCACCAATGCCAACTGGCTCCCCTCTGCCCAGCCTGAGGGGGGTGGTATGTAGCAGCAGCAGCAGCACTTCAGCTGCCACTGCCGCCGCCGCCGGCAGTGGCGGCAGCGCTGATGGCTGCGCTAGCGATCTACGCCAATTGCGGTCTTTCGGACTTGTGCAAACCGTGCGGCGAGCGAAAAAAACCCCCACGGAAATCAGGCTGGTGTGGCTGCCAACCCGTGCTCAAGGCGCCAGCAGCACAACCGGAGCAAACTTCCGCAACCAATACCGTGCTAATCCAAAGAAGGTGTGGATCATGAGGCGTCACACCTGAACGGGAAAATCCGGTTTCACCGCTCCTCAAACACGGAACACCCGGTAGGTCTAGCAAAGCCCTGAGTGACTAGGAAAGAGGCAAAGCGATGTCTTCACATGTTAAGCTCCATCCGATGAGCTTTTTACTGCATACTCATTACTGGGCACTCACGGCTTGCTCTCATGACATCATCTTCCGCCCCTTCTGGCCTTTGTTGCACCGCAACCCACCACCCACCACCCACCCACCCCCAGAAAAAATCTGGTTGCTGCTCTCTCCTACCGGACTGAAGGGGCCTAATTACTTCCTGTTTTCAGGAAGCGACATTGAAGTGATGACAGAGAAGCGTTGGGAGCCGCACATTTCGAACTAGATGTGATGGGGTTTGTTGTTGTTTTTAAGAAAATTGAGGTCACTCCATAAGGCAGTCACAAAACTGTTTGGCTTTGTAGCAGTTTGAACACAGTCCCATCCTCTTTCAAAATGTGCAGCCTCACAGACTACGACCCTCTGGTTCTCACAGACTACTTGAACTAAGGAATCCAAGCTTTCCCACAGGTTCATAATTGCAACCCGCAGATGTTCTTTGGAGATGCCCCTGATTGAGCAACAACTGATTGCAGACATTTTCAATGGCTTCCCAGTCCTGATCACTGGTCAATCACAGGTATTATCAAGCTGGATGCTGGTTTTAAAAGGCCTCTGACAGCTAAATAACGGCATTGTTAAATCATCAGCATCTTTCACTGGCTTCTTCCAAGCAATTGATAATTTGAGACAGAATGACAGAATGAGTGTCTTCTGGTAGGGAGGAGGTCTGCCTTCCCAGTAGGAGAAATCAAGCCAAACATAGGCAAACAGAGCATGAGAACAAGCATGTCCATCAGCCAACAAAATGAATAAATAAAAACGGCACATGGGAAGTGAAAGTACTACTGAAATTCAGCAACAATTAGTTCCCCAGCTCAGTTGCGCACCTGAGCTTGGGGTACCATAATTTAAAAACCACACATTAAAAGTTAGGGGGCAATAGCAAATGTTAGAATATTAATATTAAGTTGATGAATTGACTATACAAGGAAATATTGAGCTGAAATCTATTTTTTGGGGGGGGAAAAGAGTAAAAGGGGGTGGTGGAGCCATAAAATTGCAGGGTAATGGAGCAAATGATAATGGTGATTGAAAACACCATACTTTTCTAAGGAGAATCTGGACATTATTATTATTAATAATAATAATAATAATAATTTTATTTGTTACCCGCCTCTCCCTCTGGATTGAGGCGGGGTACAACACAAATAAAAACACCATAAAATACATACAACTAATTCAAACATTTAAAACCAGTGCATCATTAAAAGCAGCACACCATTAAAAAAGGCATCTTAAGATGTTGACAAGTAAGTACAGAGAATCCAACTCAGTTCAATGAAATGGACAAGTACAGTAGTCAGTGCTGACCTTTCTAAGGAACAGTTACATTTGGCATACCAGCTTAAGATCGGCAATAGCGCTCTTGGCCACCACTGCCACTTGGACATCAAGACCTAAGGCTGCAACTAAGAGGTCTGTCAAAGTATGAAGCTGGTTCTTCAAGAGGAGTAATACTCCATCCAAAACAGGTTTAATCTATATTCCAGAGACCATCTGCTTCCTGACCAGAATTGGGCTGCACATACAGAAAAATGAGTTTATAGAATGCTTAGGTGGTAAAATGAACTATATCATTTCAGACTCTCAGACTTCCAAATATCCTGGCCAGTCCTGACCAATTTCACAAGTCAGGATAGGCAAGGATCTAAAGAGCAAGTAGTCTTCCAAGCACTTTGTCTGCATCCTCAGGGTGCAAAAGCTGAAAAGTATCCAAAACATGAGTATATTGTGCAATAGCCCAGTCCATTCCTGACTCTATCTGTTTTTAACACCCAGATAACTCTTTTTATTGGCATCCAATCCGCTTGGTTTAATCCACAAAGTTTTCAGCAAATTGGTCATAGAGGGTTTTCCAAGATTCAAGCTGTTGTCAGAACCTACACCCAGGATGTCTTGAACCATCTAGGAAAGCTCTGGACAACACTGAGCAGATGCAATGGTGGTGGGAAAATAAACTGCCATCACTACCACAGAGCAAGATCATAAATGGATTCTAACATGTGTTCTATCATACTCATTGCAAATCTTTCACCATTTGCACTCCAGTCATTAACCCTGTCATTTCATTACTCTCAGAATACAAATGAGCTGACATGGTGCTAATCCTACATTGAGGACATTTGGGAATGATTCACAGTCTTTTAGCATTCAAGAAAGCTATCAAGACTGATTTCTTCCGGCAGGCCAATCCAGGAGAATTTTAGGATGTTTTAGAATGTTTTTAGGATGTTTTAACAATGTATATTATGTTCTTAATTCAGTTTTATGTATTTATATTTTCTGTTATTCCCCGCCTCGATCAAAATGGAGAGGCGGGTAAGAAATTATTATTATTATTATTATTATTATTATTATTATTATTATTATTATTATTATTATTATTATTATTTCAAGGGGCCTAGTCATCCTGTCATTCCAAGTGGAAAGCAGGGCCTTAGCAGGACCGCTGGCTATGCTTCCAGGTTTCCTCCTTAATGTGAGTACTTGTATGGTATTGACTATAAAGCCTAGAGGATTAATGGTTAATTAGCAGCTTCTGATCATGATTTAATTAGCCATCAATAGCTAATAAAAGCAATTAATCTAGCTCAGTTTTATACATTACAGGAAGTGCTAAAAGGAGAATATGCAAAGAATCCCGTTTGATGTTTTTAGTGTAAATGTTTGAAGAAATATAGTGTCAGATGAGTGTCTAATTTACAGATCACGCTACACTGGAGATGCATGAGTCACTGATCCAGATGTTACACCAAAAAGGTATGAAGATGATCCATCAGAAACCAGGGGGCCACCCCTAATTACAGAACACTCTCCCTAGTGAGTTCCACCTGGCACGAACATTGTCATCTTTCCACCGTCAAGTTAATTATTTTCTCTACTCCCATTTTTAATGGATCTTGGGATTTTTGTTCTTGATTGTTTAAAATAAATCATTGTTTAAATTGTTCGTAGCTTGGGGGTTCTCCTAGAACCATCTTTGTCACTTGAGGCTCAGGTGGCCTCGGTGGCATGGAGTGCTTTCTACTAACTCCGGTTGGTGGCCCAGCTACGCCCCTATCTGGACAGTGACTTCCAAATTAGATTACTGCAATGCCCTCTACATGGGGCAGCCTTTGAAGACGGTCCGGAAGCTGCAGCTTGTGAAAAATGCGGCAGCCAGATTGATAGCTGGAACAGGGAGGTTTGAGCATATAACACCGATTCTGGCCCGCTTGCATTGGCTGCCTATATGTTTCTGAGCCCAATTCAAGGTGCTGGTTTTAACCTATAAAGCCCTACATGGCTTGGGACCGCAATACCTGATGGAACGCCTCTCCCGACATGAACCTACCCATACACTGCGCTCAACATCTAAGGTCCTCCTCCGAGTGCCTACTCCGAGGGAAGCTCGGAGGATGGCAACAAGGGAGAGGGCCTTCTCAGTGGTTGCCCCCCGACTGTGGAATGATCTCCCCAATGAGGCTCGCCTGGCGCCAACGTTGTTATCTTTTCGGCGCCAGGTCAAGACTTTTCTCTTCTCCCTGGCATTTTAACAGCGTTTAACAACGTTAAGTTTGTTTTTAATGGACCCCAGAATTGTTGTTTTTAAATGGATGCTGTTGTTGTTTTTATACGGTTTTTATGTTTTTTTAATTTTTGTATATTTTTAATGTTTACTATTTTTAATTGTTGTAAACCGCCCAGAGAGCTTCGGCTGTGGGGCGGTATATAAATGTAATAAATAAATAAATAAATAAATAAAATATCCCAGACTGATATGGCTGCCCCTTTTGAAAATGCAAGATGAAACACTGAAATGTTTTTGCCTGTTCCCTAATGCGCTGTTGAGTTATGCTGTTACAAATTTACTCTAATATTAAGAACTCCGCTATAGTACCAACTTTTAAATTTTTAAAAACTTAAAATGGTAACTGCAGCATCAGGTAATCTCAACTGTGGATGGAAAACAATGTTCCATGTAGTGACGGTACCAGAATCTGCCTCAACTGGATTCTGCCATGAATTTTGCAATTTCATACTTCCAGAATAATTTCTGGGTGGGAATTTGATGGGGCAGAATCTTGTTAGACTGGTTCAGAATTTTTCCCAGAAGTGCTGAAATTTTGAAAGAGCAGTTGTTGTTTTCACAAAATTAGCAGTTCAATCTTTCACCAATTTTAATGTTTAATTTGGAAAAATGTGTAATGGTATCATGGTGAAAGGGTTCAAACCATGTATTGCACATAGAAAGTCACAGGCATGCTGTAAGCATATAGGAAACTTTCCACTCCAATTCAGTCATGAGGAGGGGGGAAATTCCTTGAACATTTTTCAGTTTCTGGTGTTCTCTCAGAGTAGATTCAGACACTAAAAAGCCATACTTTAAAAGTTGTAACTCATACACAATCTGTAAATCAAAACTAATTTGACAGATGTATCCATTCAATTCACTTCCACTTATCTCATGGAAATGACAGTTCCCTCTCTCCCCCCTCCATGCCTTCATGCACGCATACAGAGAACACATTCCTTGCACAGTATACGCTTAATCAGTAATTAATTTCTACTTTTCTCATTATGTTAGAAAATCTCTGTTATTTACTAGATAATTAACTTTTACTAATGCTTTTTGTCAAGCTGCATTTGGAGAAAAATCAGAATTCAATTAAAATGCAAAAAGGAGCTCTTTAATATTGTTTTCATCATGAAATAGAATTAACTTAAATTAGTTGGATAGACAAATAAGGCAGCAAATTGAAAGTGGATCTACATCTGAAGTCATTCTCCTAATCCAAAATTACAGAGCAATAATGAAGACGCGAGCTCTTCCGCTCAAATGAAAGGAGAGTACTGACATGTGGGGATGGGGGCGGGGAGGAACTAAAACAGACATCAAGGGTGGGATTTAAGGAAGGGGAAATCTTAACAAAAACTCAAATTGGTTTCATTTCCATCCACATAGTGACATCTGAAGTCTAACATCACCTCTACATTTGAGATTGAGGGCTTTTTATTTTTCCTGCAAATCAGCAGATTACTTGTGGGGTAACCAGCTCCTTGCTTCTTTTAAGCCACTGGGGGCCTTCCTAGACAAGGCCTTAGCGCGCTTTGTGGGCCGGTTTCCCTGCTGTGCGTCCACATGACGCACAGGGGAATCCGGCGGCAGGCCGCGCTGAGGCCTGGTCTAACGCGCCATAAGCGAATTCGCTTATGGCGCGCCTTTTCCCCAGCTCCGGCCTCAGGCTGGGGCTGGGGGAAGTCTAGTGACTTTCGCGGCTTTCTGCGGCTACTCGCTTACTCGTGAGTAGCCACGAAAAGCCGCGGACCTGGCACAGCGCTCATACGAGCGCTGTGCCCATCGGCCCGTGGGGGGGAAAGAGAGGGGAGGGAGAAGGATGGCAGGGGGGGTGGCAAGGGGGGAGGGCAGGTGACAGAGGGATCGCCGCGCACCGCCGCCGCCCGAGCAAGCAGGCGAGCGGCGCTTGCCCGGGCAATGCCGCCCCATGCCAGGCATTGCCCAGGCAAGCGCCGCTCGCCTGCTTGCTCGGGCGGCGGCGGCGCGTGGCACTCCCTTTGTCACCCGCCCTCCCCCCTTGCCACCCCCCTTGCATCCTTCCCCCCCCATTAAAAAAAAACCCACTTACCTTCTCCAGCTTCGGGGCGCACGTGGCCCCTTTAAAACAAAAAAAAATGGCGGACGCTGCAGGGACCCAAGCATTATATTACAAAATATTACATGTAAACTTTATACAGAGAATGACCTGGTTCACACAGCACACTAAGCCATGGGGGGCTGTCACCATGGGTGGTTGCAGGGTGGTTTAGTATGATGTCTGAACCCGGTGTCGGTTTTTCATCATTTTTCACATGCAAGCCACCCTGGGAAACCATGGATTGTTGTAGGGCTGTTTAAGGAGGGTGTTCTCAGGGTGGTTTGTCATGACACCTGAACGTAACAGAGTTGCTTTAGCATAGATTTTAAATGGTGAGAGATCCATCTGGAAAGAGCAGCAAAAAAAAACTGCCAGATGCTCCTTGCAATCTTGCTAGTGCAGCCGCCATCCACCCCTCTCCACTGCTGTCAGTGTCAGCCTCTTCACCAATACTGCATTGACACTTGGCAGCTCCGTTGTTGTTGTTGTTGTTGTTGTTGTCTTAAACATTGCACAAATGGGTTTGGGATTTTTATTAGCTTTATATTTTCTATAGTCCTGCGCAAGTGTGCTAGTGTGCACATATGCAGGACCACAGCAAGGCATGTTTTCCCATTTTATTCATATCCTTCACTGATTGTTTAGTTGGCAAAGTAGAAATAAGATCCACAAACTAGTGCAACAATTACACCCACAGCAAAAGCTCCCGTCTTGGTCAGCCACCCCTTTGGGGGGTTTACTGTCAAGGTAAATGCCCAAGAGGAGGAGGAAGATGATAGCTGGCATTTCAACGTGTTGTGAGAACGGCAAATTGACAAGTGGCACTTCTAGATGTGCAAAAGTCATATCAATGTGCTTAGATACTGTACTAGCAGCCCTCATGCTGGTACAATTTAAGAATGTAAATGCAATCTGCAAATCTATGCACTTGCACAGGACCAAGGAAAAAGAACAATAAAAAATACAGTTCCATTTGCACAAATTTGAAGGAAGGGCCGAAAAAAGTGATCAGACTGGCATTAGGTCCCCTGGATGATGGTAGAAGCCAGTGTGCTTCTTTACTGCTCTACAATCTACATTTTATTACAATATATTTCTTTATGAAATCCATGCTACTTTAACAATTACAGAGCACCTGTGGTAGCTTATGCATTCGATTCATGATCAGACAATGATTATTTAATGAAGCATATTCTTGTACAATCAGGAATAAAAAATAATAATTCTAAATAAGATGTATAGAAACACTTTAAAATACTAAAGGCTTGATTAGAGAATTAGGCAATTAGAGAAAGAAATTAAAGATGGCCAAAGGGTAGGTTTAAAAACTTCAATCACCTTTTCACATTAAAAATTATTAGAATTCCATAAATAAGTGTGACAGATTTTGGATTCCCCCCTTCTCGATGGAATAAATATTTATTTGTTCTCTTAGTGTTTTAAGAAAGGTACCATTTTATAAAACTCGTAAAAGACTTTTCCTAATGTATTAAAAGGGAGAGCCTTTTTTAAAAACCTTATTCACATCGGCTTCACTCCAATGTCCAGTGGGTAGAATTCCATTAATGCTGAACCCGTCTCACAGTAGCCCCTCAACCTTCCCCAAAATCAATCATGCAAGTCAGGGGACCCTCCAGAACAGAACACAATGCAAATGGGGAAGGAGCCTGGTGAAAAAATGTTCCCCTTTGCACAAGCATTCCACTCATTTTAGATGAAAGCCGTTCTATTTGAAGTAAGCTGAAATAAATCCAACAGAAAAGGCCCAGGTCTTAAAAACAAATACTCAGGATGAGTTACAACACAACAAAATGCACAATGAAATGACAATTAAAATCAAGCATGTACTAAACTTTAGTCCCACTTAAGGTTTAGCTTTCTGGTTTTGGAGCTCCTGCTTTTAACATTTTATTTATTTATTTATTTATTTATTTATTACATTTCTATACCGCCCAATAGCTGGAGCTCTCTGGGCGGTTCACAAAGAAGCCAGTTATGTTTCTTTTTAGTAAGGCAAAAGCTCACCAAATTCCACTGTAAGAACTGGGGGGTTTTTCAGTTTCCAAGAGAACACTCAGAACACTACTCTAGCAGAACCCTAGTTGATGATGAAGGGGATTTGTGTGTGAAGTAACAAAACCAAAATTCCATTTTGGAGCTTGTTCCAACTCAAGTCTGTACCAGACAACAAGCTTTGTTGTTGATGTTTTCTTATAATTTGCAAAAAAAAAATTGCATATTTTCATGCACATTTCCCAAATGTGCACATCAATTGTGGCATTTCTGTACACATTTTCCTTTTGTTGTTATTCTGCAAGTCTCATTGCAAGTTCGGAAATATATGAACGTAGACTACAGTTTGCATTTGGCTCTCTGTTAGTCTGGGGAGGTGCAAATTGAATATATTTTAATATTTTTTTAAAAAATGAACTGAAAATTTGTTCTGGCAGCTTTTGGAATCAGAATAGACAGAAAGGCTCCTTTGTTCCATTCTGCACTAGAAAGTCAGTCTTTTTGTGGCTCCAGACTCCCAAAAGCATCCATAAAAGATATGGATGGTTGAGAAATTCATTGGCTTCACATTTTAATGTGAAATTTGCATTTCCCAAACTTGTGCACAAACTGGAACCTTTTTCTAATTTTGCAATGTACATTGTAAATTTTAAAAAGTACATAAGCATTCATATAACAGTAGAAAGTGCACACAAAATTCATCTATTGGGGAAAAGAGTGCAAGAATACATTATATTAGGGGGACTTGTTTGTAAAACGTGTATTTGGAAAAGTGTTTACAAAATGCATATATTTGTAAAAGTAGGTTCAAAAATGGGAAAATTCTAAGGGTTTCTAAAAATGTTCATGAAAATGTTTATAATTTTTGTATATACATTTTAGAGGGGAAAGTGTAATATGATTCAGAAACGGGAAGGAATAGAACTTAATGTTAGAAAAATGAGAAACTATGTGGAATCAATCTTGACATATTTGTCCTTCCCTAAAAGGAAGCAGGAAGAGGCTGCTGGTCAAGGGAGCTCCTTGACTATGTTTTCAATTTGTTCACTCATTCTTTTATTTCCTTTGCCTTGCACTATCCTGACTCCCTGTGGATTCTGCACAATCTGTTTGCCTATTGCCTGACTGTTTGCCCTTAGCTTTCCCAGCTATGCTATCCATATCCCAACCTTTCCCTTGTGAAAAAAATCAGATTTGTCCTGCCCTAAACTGAAAAGAACCTATTTGTGTTGCAAAGTACCTCCAATTATGTCAACATAAAGATCAGGAAATAGGTGATAGGAACACACACACACACACACACACAAAAGCCTAACCTACACCAAGCAGGATATTGTACTATGAAAGCGGTATGAAAGGGGCATATAAAAGGCAGGAGCCACACGAATGCTTTATAGCGGCATTGAACTGCACTGACAACTGTTGTGGCCCATTGACAAATACCATATACCGCTTTCATAACAGTATATCATGCTTGGTGTGGCTCCTGCTTTTTATATACCATTTTCATACCACTTTCCTAGTACAATATCCTGCTTGGTGTAGATTAGGCCACACACACACAAATCTGAAGGTGAAATCTGGATCAATACCTACCCCAACTCATTCAATAAACCATGATGTGTAATCCACATCACTGTTAATAAACATAGCAGTATGAAGTTAGCCCAAGGGTGAACTGATCTGCTGGCTTTGAGGAGCTTTTTGAAGACAGCCATCATTTCTTTGAAAACCTTCAAACTATACCACTGAATATTCTTAGATTAATCAAAGATCCCAATGTCCCCTTAACACTGAACTCACTGGCTCAGGACATGTTTTAATGCCAGAGCTTGATTCTGGTACCTGAGTAGCAATAATAAAGGAAATAGTGGTAATAATATGGTAAGCAAACAGCTGGCTGTTAAATTTAAACCATTTGCTTATCATATTACCACTGTTGGGACATTTTTATCTGAATTTTCTGGGCCATTAAATATAACTTTCAAGTATACCAGGGCTTAGAACAGGACACATCAAAAGATACCGAACTCTAATATCACAAAATGTTATGTTAAAGTGAAAGTCAGGCACATTACGCTGGTACAAATAGTTAGTGTGAGAAAAACACTATTTCCTAAATACTTGTAACAAAAAATATATAGAAATAAGCCATATTGTTAAACTATGAATAACAAGAACCCAAGCACATTTCCATTCTCTAGTTTTGATTCTTCAGGCTGAAGTCAGCTAATTTGATGGGTTAGAATTTTTTTTTTTTTTAAACGGGTCTGTACCATTGTGCCCCAGCCCCGCCACTCCAGGTCAACCCCCTTCCCCAAATCTGGTTGATGCGTATTTCTCTTTCCTGAATTAGTCACATGGGTGATTCTAACCGATCACTGGGATGACATCATGCACCAGTGTAACTAATCAGATTTCGACAACTGAGGAAAAAAAAATTTTTTTTTAAAGGAACTTAAGGTAGTGTAAATCTGAGGCCATAGCTAGACGGGGCGGAATCCTGGGAATCGCCCCAGAATCATCCCTGTGCATTCACATGATGCACAGGGGATCCTGGGAGCAGGGAGGGATGATCCCTTCCTTTCCCCGGGATATTGCCCTACAGATATAACCCTCAGCCTAAATGTAGGATCATTATATATTTTTCTTCATTTATTTATTTAAAGTGATTTTTAGGCTGCCTCTATAGGTAGAACCCTCGTAGGATTCAAACCAACAGTTCTTTTTATCAGATGGTAATTTGCCATAAATGTGTGACAGGATCCATGTGGAATTGGGTCATGTTTAAAGGGCTAGACACATAATTGTTCGCGCTTTTGGCAATCAAGTTGTTTAGGCCTGCTGACAGGATGGTGATTGCAGAGCTAATCTCTTCACCCAGTTTCATGTGGTTCCCACTACAAAATGATTACAAAAATGATTGCATGAAGGGGAAGAACAAGTTCTCTAAATGCACACTCAGACACTTAAGGCAATTTGGAAGAAGGCAACCAGGCTTTTTTTCCCCCTTCCTAGAAAAAGTTGTCTTTTTCCTCAATGATCTAATGCATTTTCTTCTCCGCGTCTATTATGAATCCAGAGCATTCTCTTCTGTCTTATAAGAAAACGGAAGCAAAATAGCATAAATGTTATTCCTCTATATAAAACTCTCTCTGCTCCCTTTAATGTTTTATCATCTTTAGGAAGCTAATGTTCTAATAAATTATATTTTCTAAGCAATAGCAACTACAGGTTACACATTCAGAAACCTTTGAAATGGAATTGTTCCCCTGTGTATACACATGGCTAAATGTTTCAAGCTCCTGCAGCAAAGTGGGGAGAGAAAGGAAGAGAATTTCTTCCAGAACCCTAAAATCACTGTAAGATGGAGAATGGATTCTACTGGAGCGGTGTTGTTTAACAATACTGCTATTACTAGGGTGACCATATGAAAAAGAGGACAGGGCTCCTGTATCTTTAACAGTTGCATAGAGGAGGGGATTTCAGCAGATGTCATTTGTATATTTGGAGAACCTGGTGAAATTCCCTTTTCGTCACCACAGTTAAAGGTGCAGGAGCGATACTAGAGTGAACAGATTTAAAAGAGGGCAGGGCACCTGCAGCTTTAACTGGTGTAATGAAGACGAAATTTCACCAGGTTCCCATATATACAAATGACACCTGCTGAAATTCCCTTTTCAATACAACTGTTACAGGAGCCCTGCCCTCCTTTTCATATGGTCACCCTAGCTATTACTTATAAAAACATATAATATTGCACCAGGATGGGTGGATAAAAGAAGCAGCTTGTATTAGAAGCTTGGTGAATGTATAGTGCAAGTTGCATTCTGAAGTCTTCATGCTTTCCATAGCCAGGGCCCAACATTTAACAGCAACTAGCAATGTAGGGCCAAGTCTCATTTGAATACATATAAAGAATGCACCTTCCTTTCTGCTTCCCTAGTCATTCTTCACACTCTTTACATGCCTTCCGAGATTTTCTGGAGTGAACAGTATATTAAGAGGAAGGAGGAAAGGAGTGTCTAGTCCAGGGGTCCCTGAACTTGACACCTGTGGGGACCTCCAATGGTGTCCCATTGAAGCTCTCCACTCCATGTCCCTTCAAAACTGTTTTTAATATAAACATCTTGGACATTTTTAGAGCAGCCTTATTTTAATATCTTTCTAGCTCTAGCCTTGCTCTTGCTCTTCCCTCTATCCCTAGCCATGCTATTTCCTCCTGCTGCCAAGCCTCCAGCCTCACTCTGCCCCCAACTCCTTAGATCACTGTTTCTCCCCCTCCTTGTCGCTAGCCTTTCTTTACCCATTTCCCTTGCTGTTTTCCCCTTCCTCCCAGCCTTCAGTTTCATGATTTTTCTCTCCCCACCCAGCCTGCCAGCTGATTAGCTCACTTTTGATGGGCCTGGCACAGTTGCCATACTGTGACTAGCCACCTCCTCCAAGGCAGCCATTTTGTAGTATTGCCCACAGCAGTTTCTCAAATTCCAAAATACTTCCACACATCCCAAAAAATTGAGGATTCCTCATCTAGTCTCTATGAAGATATTTTTCTGCTCCAGTGGCTGCAGTATGTAATCCAAACGAAAAATCCTAGGAGCCCATGAAACATCATACAGCATGTTGGGGGCACTTCTCATTGCATTTTGCTTCTCACATTGGCTGAAGAGCAGAATCCCAGTGGTAACCCATGTTGGAAAGGTAGGGATCATACACAAATAGTGCAAATTAAGGGGTTAATTTGTTCTTATTGTTTTAAAAGCAGTTATTAGCCAAAATAACAAGGGTTGTTCAGGGTGTAGAGCTAATTAACAGCTCTGGATGCGTCAAAGAGCCCTGGGCACAAAGAGGGGTCATGGGGAAAGGGATGTTACCTAACACCTAGGTGGAGCCAAATAGTTTTCCTTTTTAGCCTCTTTTTCTTCAGTATAAAAGGACTAGCAAGTTCAGTATGTTCAGTAGTAGTGGTAGTTCTTTCTGTTAGAAGCCTGGCCTGATTTGCTCTGCTGTTTTATATTTGCCAAGCCTTTATAGTTCACCAAGCCTTTTGCTTTCAGATTCAGTGTGTTTTATTCAGATGCTTCTGATAACATGTATTCCAGAATATAGCCTTTTAAGAATTAGCTATTAAAGACCTGTGATCCAACTCATCACTATATAGTCAAGGAGCTTTTTTCCCCAGGTGGGCTAATTTAAGTGATTGGGTGTTGGTGGCGTTTTTTTCTGAAATATTTCTTTAATCTTTAGCTATTACCTTCTGCTTATGGAACATCGTGGGGCATAGCTAGATGGGGCGATATCCCAGGGATTGCCCCGGGATCATTCCTGTGCGTCCACTTGATGCACAGCAGATCCTGGGAGCAGGAGGAATGATCCTTCCCTTTCCCCGGGATTTTGCCCTACACTTCTAGGATGCTTTTTCCGCAGAGACCGCAGAATGTGTGGGCGGGCGTTGTGGGTTGTCCTGGCTCCTCACAAGTAACTGCAATGACCAGGGCATGGGGCACAGAGCTCCTCAGCTCTGTGCCCATTGGGGGTGGGGGGGGAGGGGGAATTGTGTTTTTTTTTAAAAAAATACATTTTTCTGACGAGCGCTCCTGCGCTCATTTTCCTTTCAAAATCCAAATCCAAAATGGCAGCCGTGATGTCATGCACCACGTGTAGACCAGGGCAATGATTTCGCGATCATAAAATTGTGAGATCATCACCCTCCACCCCCCCTCATCTAGCTGAGGCCATAGTCTTCTTCACACATAAAGTAGATATGTGGAGGGGAAGGGAGACCACACCCATTGGCCCCATGAGTGAAGTTGTGCTTCGCACCAGTCCTAATCAAAAACCTGCACATTCAACTGAATGTCTGCAAAAGAGTGCCTACATGTGTACAGTTGCAAACATGCTTTCACTCGATGCAACTGAACTGTATCTATGTAGCTGCTGATTTGTAGATGTTCTGTTGCATACTATAATGGGCACTGTCCCCTCCATGCATTTATTTCACATATGGAGGGGTATGCAGGGAGAGGGCTCACATGATAATTTGCAATTTGAGTTGTATTTGAGTTGCACATGAGTGAAAAAATGAAGGATAATTTGGGCTAACTCCAGACCTTGGATTACAGAACTGGTAGACATTTTTGTTAAGATTGCTTTTGCTAGTCAGCAAATACCAAAGGAATAATGGAATGACATAATAACACTGCCTATACTTTTTGAGATATTATCCATCCAACATTATTTGCTTTGCAATCAACATAGATTAACAAAATAAAGAAGGCAAGCCATTCAAAGACATCAGAGATTGAATTAAGTAAGACCTTTAAAAAAAGTGGGGGGAGATGGGATTAAAATGTTTTAAGGCCTCAAACATAACTCTTATTTTATCTGCAGACATTTTGGGCTGCAATTAGGAATGCCTTAACAGAGCCATTTTATTGTGGGCATTTGCAAGATGATAGCATTTAACAATGTTCCAAATTCATAGATGTAATCAGGTTGTAAGACTGTAAAATCCTGTTAATAGACTTTCACAATTTGACCCAGAGCCAACATTAAATCCTCTTCAATAAAAACATTATGGAGAAGAGCCAAACCAAAACTGAAAATTGGAAGAGCTTAAACCTATGTCGCTTATTAAATTTTGCCATCCAGTTTTCACAGAGGACAACTTGGCTGAAGTTAACTATCCTTGTGGTAAACATGAAACAGATCAGACTTGACTGTGCCATTTGACAACTCTTGACCCTCATGGAAATATGCAGTGGCTATTTTTTATTATTTGTTTCACATACTCTGTTCTTCCTCTGTGAAGTTTCCAAAAAGGTTAGATCTTTTTAGCTCTAGCACTACAACTTAATCTTATATTAATTTCAGAGACCATATGTCTTCTACTTCCTGACTGATTTTCAGGGACCATAAACTGTGCCAAAGGCTGGCCACTGAAACACAAATATGTGGTGGACTTTTTCTTAGTGGCTGAATTTGGACCTAAAGCTAAATGATATTTAGCATTACAAGAACAAGCCAAAATGAGTCTTGGGCTCATGTCCCCCTCTAGTCGAAAGCTGAGTCAGACCCTTGGTCCATCTAACCCAGTAGTGTCAGCACTGACTGGCAGCAGCTCACCAAGGTTGCAGGCAAGATTCTTTTTCTCGCCCCACCTGGAGAAGCCAAGAATCGAACCAGGGACCTTCTGCATTAACAGAAAGGATGAGGATGATTTCAATGATAGCTGAACGTCTCAAGGTATCATATAATAAAAACAAATACAATAAAACCAATGATGAAACACATTAACAGAATTTAAGAGCTGCAACAATAATGTACTAATGTTGTTTTTTTAAAAAGGTAAGAGATTATTTGCTGAAACAAGCCAGTTTAATAATCCATGGTTTAAAGTTGGCTTGTTTCAAACAAAACACAGTTAAGATTAAGCACATGTTGTTCAGATGATACAGCAAGCTGCATTTCAGATAAAATGGAAGCTCCTTCTCACAGTTGGACTGGAGGAGGAGATTGTGCACTTGCTGGGAGGCTTGGATCGTATTTATATGTTAAAATTATGATTTATTGTTCCATACTAACCAGCCCACTGTCTGGCTTGAAAACCACCACTGAATTATAAACAGACACTTGTGTTTACACAGTACTAAGCAATCCTTGTGACAAAAAAAAAGTGTTCCCTAACTTTGGGTTGTTTTCTTCCTACACTAGACTGGTGGCAGCTTTGCTTTGACTGTCAAAATCACAGATGGTAATTTCTTATATTTTAAAAATCTCTCAGAACTCAGTGCAAGACACCAAGGCCATAGCTAGACCTAAGGTTTATCCCGGGATTGTCCTGGAGTCAAACCTGTTCATATAAGTGCCACACAGGGCATCCAGTGCTCAGGCAGGGATGAACCCGGGATGATCCTGGGATAAACCTTAGGTCTAGCTACAGCCCAAGTGTTTTTATAACCCTTCTTTTAAATAATCTTAAAATATTTACAGTAAAAAACAATTTTTTTAAAAAAAAAAGCCAGTGGAAATTCCTGTGAACCAAGGGAAATAATTGGACTTACTTGGTACCCAATTCCATTTAGTACCAGATTGCATAGGCAAAGGCTGCAAAGAAAAAGGCAGGGGAGTGCTCAAAAATGGACTAGCTCTAACAATTTTTGCCAATTATGGTGATGTAATAAAGCAGCTTTGCCCAAACTGGTGCCCTCCAGATGTTTAGACTATAATTCCTATCATCCCAGGTTTGCTGGGGCTGATAGGTGTTGTAGTCAAAAACCTTGGAGGGTTGCAGAAGGCTGCCATAGAGCATTTACGTTAGAGAAGCAGGAGAAATATGAAATGACGGCACTAGGATGCAACCACGATCTGGCCTGCAGTTCCCTCTACTTCCGAGCTGCTGCAGTGGTACAGGGTGTAAGGCACCTGAATACCCCGGTAAAGAGTTCATAATGTGTGACTCTTAAGACCTTGCAAAGACCACTTCATATCCTACAGATTTAGCAGGTATGTCTAAATCTGTAGTGTATGGGGACAGATACAAACATTTATTTCATTAGTTTCCTACAGTGCAAATATATGAGCATATTGCACAGCGATATGAAAATAAGTAACTCCCTTGAATGTTACAGAATCTTCCACAGATATCCGTGGTATACCTGCTAGTTCAAGTTGTGAAGCAGCCTTCAGATCCTGAAGGTTAGAATTTATTAATTCACTCAACTCCAAGTAACTGATAATGAATTCAATATAAGTAACCCTTATGATAAGGCAATACTTGTCATTGTGGATAAGATTTAAGAAGTAACCCCCCCCCACACACACAGCTGTTAACAAATAAAAGAACATACATTTGCCTGGTTATTTAGACTGGATGGACCCTTTAATGTAACCATTGCTTGTAATATTGGTCTATTTTTTTGTACTTCAAAGTAAAGTAAGTTGGTTTCTCTAAGGAAATGTTCACTGTCCTTAGGGAGTATTTCTGTTCAATATGTGCTTATTATAAAAAGGTTACTACACTACAGAGAACACTGGATATGCTATTCAACATCCACATGGGATTTGCTGCCTCTTTGAAGAAGCAGATGCATATAACTTCCTGCAGCAACATGTTTCAAAGGAGACTAAGGTCTGAGAAGCTTTCTGGAGGCTTTAAACTTCTACAGATCCCCACCATTACCTTTATTTTATGAAATATAATCAGAGGATTTCCCCTAATGATTACTACCATGCAACATCACTTAATTAGGGAAAACCTCTGGAGATTATAACTGATATCTGACCCAAGCTCCTTAAGTGTTGAAACAGAGCTAGAATTATATTATTTTTTGATTGCCATGGCTGGAATCTAGTGAATCACTTGACAGACATGTATAGAATTGCTGTCCAACAGTAGGGTTACTGGTTTTCCTAAACAACGTCCACCCATCGTTGGTACAACAAATCAAAATCCAGGCTGAAAAAATAAAGGAACCTGAGAAGCAATGGAGAAGAATCTTACAGAAAAAGGGGGGTGGGGAGAGAGATACAACTATGGATGGGAAGGGCCAACAATAGTTTATGGGGTAAGCCATTTTTCTCAGGAAAATGCTGGGGGAGAAGTCTAAGCAGTCCTCCAAAGGATGGTAATCTCAATTGTATCATCTCCCTCTCCCTTTAAGAATGGATAAATCTGTGTATTTCTTCCCCATGTCACCTTTTGCATTGGGTGGTTTCCTGCCTATTGGGCAGCTCTTCCCCCATTCTGAAAGGTTGGAATGCCTCCCCTAAGGCCTAGTTACTAGCAGGAACAGCTGGCGCCTACGCTGTATTCCTTCCATCGCCAGCTGAAGACCT
Organism: Elgaria multicarinata webbii; assembly: GCF_023053635.1. Lineage (NCBI taxonomy): Eukaryota > Metazoa > Chordata > Lepidosauria > Squamata > Anguidae > Elgaria > Elgaria multicarinata. The sequence continues at coordinate 186,491,871 of NC_086171.1, forward strand.
TTTTATTTTCTCAGTTTTTTAACACTTAATTTAACTTAAATTTAAACAATGCTGTTTTAATTCTGTATTTTAATCTCTACCAATTTCTGCTGTGTGGTTTTATCCTGGTTGTGCTCTTTATATTGTATTTTGTATTTGTGTTTTTAGACTGTTGGTTGTTTTGTTACGCTTTTCATGGTTTTAATTTTTGTGAACCGCCCAGAGAGCTTCAGCTATTGGGTGGTATAAAAATGTAATAAATAAATAAATAGACAAAAATATGCTTGTACATTTGCAATTTTGGCCCTGCCCCTTTTGCATCTGGCCCCTCCCCTTTTACCATCAGCTCCTCCCACCACTGGAATGTGGCTGCTGAAAGCTATTCTGAAATGGAATTCAGTCCTTGGGCAGCAAGAGGTTCAGTACACTTGCTCTATAGCTTCTCCAATTCCCTGTCTTTGCCAGAGGTAGAAGGATACCTTTGGGTTCAGTCCATACAAGAGGCAGCTAAGACCTTGGCATTGCCAACCTTCACTCATAACTGTCCAACACCTGGCATGGTAATGAAATCACCAATATCATCAGCATCATTTGCCCTAGTCAGAGGACCAAGTATTGATTGTCTTAATAGAAAGAAATTACTTTCTGAAGAAATCATCAACATCATCATCATCTGCAATCACCATCGTTATCAACACCATTATTAAGAAACTTGCCCATCTACTGATTATGGTAAAGAAACAGAGCCCAGCGAAGCTATTGCTCCAAATGCTCTCATCACACATCTGTTCACTAACACTTTGCATTCTTTTCCATTTGCCTATACCAAAGCAGGCTCTGCTTTTGCTAGGGCTAATGAACGTACTGACTCCAACTGTCTCCCTCTTCCTGCCCATTTTGTACCACCACCTGTTAGTCAGAATCGTGTCACAAGACAGAGGGATGCTAATTCCAGTTAATATTCTTCCTGGACCAATGTATTAAGCAAAAGCATCATTTGAAAACAACAACAAAAACAACTAAACAAAGAAGCATACAGTTGGTGGTGCAACTCTTTGTTTTGACTAGAGCAAGGCAAGATGTTCATATCAAGCAATTTGCCTAACAAAATCAGAGTCTTCCCCACGCACCCCCATATGCATATGAATCACCTCCCAATCTACGGCTTGTCATCTGTGAATTTACAGTAACTTCATGGAATTCTTTATGTGAATGCAGCTTGCCTTGGAGATTGCTGGCTGGGTGGGATGGGGGAATTATCAAGGTAACTCTCAGTGACACAGGGGCACTGAGAGCCAGTGCAGTGTAGGGCTAGAGTATTGGCCTGGGAGACAGGAGATCTGGGTTCTAGTTCCTACTCAACCATGGAAACCCCCACTGGGTGACTTTGTCACAGACTCTCAGCCCAACCTACCTCACAGGGTTGTTGTTGTGAGGATAAAATGGAGAGAAGGAGGATTATGTACGCCACCTTGGGTTCCTTGGAGGAAAAAAGGTGGGATATAAATGCAATCATAAATAAAATAATAATAGTATGATCCTTTTGTAAAATTGGTTTTATGTACTGAAGGGTGGATCCCCACATTTGATTCATAATCAAATTAAAATGAATTAAGAGTGCTGTCAGGCCTAGCTGAAGCGCCACTCTGGGCCCTATCATTTTTGAGTCAGCATAGGAATCAGAAGTGAACCAAAATGCTTTAAAACCCATGGGAAGCTACAGTCTCATCTGATGCCAAGCTCAGGGAGGTTGGTTGGTTTGGGTCTGGTCAGACTGTTTAGGCTGTGGACTATCAGAAGGGCAAGAGCGAGCCCTGCTCAGATGACTCCCATCTCATTACAGGCTGAAGGGGAGCAAAACTCCTTTTCGGCCACAGCTGCAAGATAAGGAGTTAAGTCAAGCCTCTGGTTTTTCCAACCTAAGAAATCTTTTGTGGAAGCCAAGCAGAGAGCTTGAGTGGTGAAGACATCAACTGAAGAGGGAGAAAGAACAGCTGGATTCAACTTGAGTGGGTTGTGCTTCCTGGGAGAAACCAGGAGTAGTTAAGGGCATCAGTGCTTCTGGCCCGAGGAGAGAGAGGTCACAGCCTCATAGAGCTCAGTGAAAAGGCTTTCTTTGAATAAATAATGTAAGTTTGTTTGGGAGGCAGAGTCTGTGCGAGTCTGTGGGGTGCAGTCCACCAGCTTTGAAACAAGAAGAATAGAAACACCCTCTTCAGTTTATGGCCTGTTTACAGGCTTGAATCCCCTGTCAGATAGAACATCAGGGCTCTAATAGCCTTTCCTAATCTATCCATTTCACTTTCTCTCAGATTCCATTTTTTTTTAAAAAAAAAAATAAATCTCCTAAGTTCTTTCTTTCCTGAATATGAAGAACTTTGTGAATTTTGATATATTCTTATCAAAAATAGACTGAAACAAAGTTTTCACCCACCTGTCCTGGTCAAATTCAATAGCTACAGCTGATCCCAGAATGCAGAGAACAATGTTATACCTACCTAACATATAGCTATAATTGAGGAGCCTGTCAGAAAAAAAAAGATGGAAACCCTAATTTAGCATCACAGACAAGGATTCTTCACTTTTAAGAGTTAATGCCCTGGACGTGGATAGACAAATCTGTCAGTTCCAGTTTCTCCTGACTAACAACAACAACAACAACAACAACAACAACAATAATAATAATAATTTCTTAGCCGCCTCTTCCTCTGGATCGAGGTGAGGAACAACATTAAATACAAAAATACCATCAAATGCATAAAACTGATTAAAAAACATATAAAATTGATACAATATTAAAATAACTATCGGACATCTTAAAATTAATCTGGGTAGGCCTGCCGGAAGAGATCAGTCTTTATGACTTTCTTAAACTCGAAAAGACCATTAAGTTGATGAATCTCTCCCAGCAGGCCATTCCACAGTCTGGGAACAAAAGAAAATCTAAAGTTATTTTTGTCCTGAAAATGGAGAACTTTGTGAATTTTGATAAGTGCTTATCAATAAAGGACTGAAACAAAATTCTCACCCATCCCTAATCTGTACCCTCATTAGTTTCACTGGGCTTGTAAACAGGTGGACTGTGATGAGTTGAAATTGCTTTTAGGCTATTGGGCAGGGAAACTTTCCACAAATTACTATAAAATAGGCAATCATGACAGCAGCGAACCTTACTTCTGAACAAAGAGCCCCAGTTTATTTATTTATTTGTCATAACAGCATCTTTTTAAAATTATTTTTAACCCTTCAAATGGTAAAGAAAATGGTTAATAAAATCTAGGATGCAATGTACACTGGGAAAGACTTGAGAATCCTTATGGAAATTATATCAGTGGCCAAACCTATGGCAATTCATGAGTTATGGTTGAAATGAACATACAAAAGCGCCAGCCCTCTTTCAACCCACAATGCGCCTTGGGCAAAGGTTCCAGCACATGTGTGGCAAGTGACAAAGAGCAGGAGCCCATTGGGATGCATGTATGACTGTTGAACCACAGGTTCAACAGTCTGAGTGCTTGGACCTGTGAGATATTATGCATGCCAAGTCAGAGTTGCCCCTTCGTGCCTGAGTGGCCCTGTACTGCTTGCTTTCCCTAATAGGCTTTGTTTTGCACCAAACCTACCCAATCCACTGGAAAATTACGTAGCTATCTACATGCAAAATGTGGGGCAGATCAGACAAGGGGGAGCTTAGCTATGCCCCAGAACTGACTGTTCGCCCCATGTGAATACATGCAAAATGGTCTGCCCAACCATAACTATGGGTGGCCCAGCCAGGCCACCCACAATTTCAATACAACATCTATGTACAGAACTGCTTATTCCATCACATCCCCCACCACACTGTATATCCCGCCACACTATAAACCCTCAGTACCAACTGAGACCTGGACCAGCATTCCATGCAATACACAGAGTTAATTATTGATGCTGCATCCCCAATTCAGAACGCGAGGCAGATATTATACAGTTGCTTCATGTTGGGTGAATTTGCTTTTCTGCTCAAAGCTGATTTTGTTCCTTCATTTCCCCCAATAAATATGTGATGCCAAAGCATAGCACAGGAAAGCCCCAGCGGCAATATAGTTAAATTAGATCTATCTAAGTCCGGTCTAAGCAAAACAAAATTTATTGTACTCATGTGCAATAAACCAGAATCCCCTAAAGAGCCTTCGTTCCTGTGATTGGAATTGGAATTCAGTTTCGGACAGATTTGCTTCAGCAGGCTGAATGGGTGCTGTGGGCTGATTCAGAAGTCCTAAAGAACAGTATTGCATCTGTCAGTTTAGGGGAGGGGGATAATAGCTAGGGATGACTGAGAAATTTGCCTTTTCTGAACATATAAACAAACTGAAATGGCAATATCTGCACTTTCCTGAATTTTGTGATGCAGTTCTCTCTTCTTCTTTTTTAATGCATACTAAATTGTATAACTGGAGAAATGAGCACAAAAAATAATTATGTTAGGAGAAAGGGCACACAATCCACATTATATTAGGGAGATTTGCTTACAAAAATGTTGCATATAAGTGCACACAAAAACATGTATATTTGGCACAATGCATAGAGAAATATGTACATTTAGATAAATATACACAAAATGCATACAATTTTTCATGAGGACTTTTAAAAAAGAGGAACAAACTGATGTGAAAATGGGAAGGAAAAAACGTAATGTAGGAAAAATGAGACACTGAGCAAAATAAAACTTGATAGATTTGTAGATCCTTTCGGACAGTAAACAAAACTATTTTTACCAAGGCTGTGAATCCATCATGTGCACAATATCAAACCCTTATCTTATCCAACCCTTACTTTTTGGTATATCACATATGTGAAATTGACAGAGATTCAAATAATGAAACCTGCTCCTTTAAAGTCAGGCTATCTGACACACTGTTTTAAACTAGACTTTTTAAACATAATGTTTCCCCTAATAGTTCTCAAGCAAAAAAAAAAGGAAATCACCAAAGTACACACGCCCTCCAGAAAAGTCATAAGCTTGTGCATGTGAGCATGTTGGTCCACACATGGATGAACACACCATAGGTTCACTCCACTCTGAATCTGGGCAATTTTCAAAAGGACTTCCTAAATTTCCCCTTGTATTTGCACCCATCAAACCTAATGAAAGAACATGTGTACGTTTCACCACACTCCAGCACTATAGATCATCCAGCAGTGACAGGAAACTCAATAGATAGCAAACTCAATAGAAAAACTGCTCTAGAAACTGCACCAGTTTTGTCAAGGATTAACTGCACCAGTGACAGCAAACTCAATAGAAAAACTGCTCTAGAAACTGCACCAGTTTTGTCAAGGATTAACTGTTAAATCTCAGTGCAATTTGCTTAATAAGTGACAAAACAAAGTGTCTGAGAGACCTCACTTAATATATTGTATTTCAATTTGTTTTGCATATTTTCTCCCTCTTCCTTCCTTTTATATGCCTAAGGGGTTTAACTTGGTTCTTGAACTTCAAACAGTGAATTATGTTGCAAGTGTACATAATTTCTTCGTAATATCTGTTTGACATCTTTCCCAGCCCTCCTGAAAATTAGGTAGGGAAAGAGCATTCCTGGTTTGAAGAGAAAAGGTAGAATTTTATCTTGAATATATACATGCAAACTTTCATTTGCATTGGAAGATATTTGCATTGCAATATATTTTCATCTCCACTCTGAAATTAGACATAGGTGACAAATTGGTATTCCAACTTGAAACATAAAATTGTGCCGAGTACCAAATTTGTTGTTGACATCTGAATGTGCAATGGGTTATCATCACTTTGCGAATAAAATAAATGGGCAAGTGAAATGCCAGTTCTCACTTTGCTTAGCCAAAACCTTGGGAGTTTACACTGACGTTACCTTTAGCCCTGTGGAACTGCTGCAGCCTGGCTTCTTCCCACGATGCTCAATAACATCAGAATTGCATGACCATGGTGGGAGAGGAATGAGGAAAGAAGAGCAAGCGCCATGTAAAGCACACTGTAGTACTCCAAATGAGACATAAATATAGATGGCTTCAAGCTAGATTTCTTGGAATTATTCCACAGTATAATGGGAGGATGGGCCCATCAGTATCTGTTCGTCATAATGGCTATGAAGTATCTCCATGTTCAGAGGAAGTATGCCGCTGAATAGCAGGTGGTGGTGATGAGCAGCAGTGGGGTAGGCCGATACCTTCATACCCTGCTTGTGGGCTTTCTAGAGGCATCTGATTGACCTCTAGTAGGAAGCAGGATGCTAGACCTTTAGCCTGATCTTTGAATGTTTTAATCATTGGCTCTATGTTCATCCCTTCTCCTCATAGCATTTTTCATCTATTGTCCACTAAATACATTCAAAATAAAGGTAAGCAAGAAAAAGAAAGCATTCCCTCTGTTTCATTGGGATACAGAATTGATCCGCCACCCTTCCTCTGAATATAAAGTGAGTGTCAAGACATAACTCCTTAAGCACACACAATGTTTTCTTTGCCAAGCATACAGGTGGACTTACCTTCAGAAACTAAGCATATTAACTGGAGAAAAGCCCCTTAAGCAAAATAACATTTTCAATAAATACTGTAAACAACTTGAATGGCACTAGTATTTTCTGCTTACTTTAAACAGAAACAGGAGCTTAAAAAGGCTAACATTTCCATTTGAGGCCAGGCTATCTTGCCTACACAAATAGATCGATTTAAAGCAATAGCTGTTCTAAGTGATGATGGCATTGCCTATTTTATCTGACATATAGATGTGCTAAAGCTTGCTACCAAGGTGTATGCTTCCCAAAGTCATATTTTTATGCACATCAAGGGAGGAAAAACCGTTATCAAGGTATCCCACACTTTCATAAGCAATATGGAAAACTCTCCAATTTAAGCTTTCGACATAAGGTAAATGAACAGTTCTAAACGGGTGCAGCGAAGAGGAAATGGATGAAACTGAGCAAAAGAAACATTTATGCTGGCTATCACAAAATACTCTCTGGTAGTGATGTCTATTAGACTGTGAAATGATCACCCAAGGGCAGTTATGGAACTCACATCACTTGAGTTTCTCCCAAGTAGACTGGACAGAATCCTCAAGCATATAATGTAGGTAGAAAACATGTATCACAAGCAATATGGGCATGTTAATTTCAGGTCTATGGATGAGATGCTACCTTGTTTATATCAGTTAAATTGACCTAGTATAAAATAACCCTCTCCCTCTTTTGTCTGTACTCATATTCATCAACACTGGTTAATGCAAGAGTCCGCACACCTGAATGCATTACAAGATTAGAGGGAAAATACATTTTAAGCTACAACATTGGAAAGTCAGGGCTAAGTCATCTCTATAAGATTATCATTAGAAACTTATTGTTCCCCTAAATTTATTATTGTATTTATTTAATGAATTTATGGATCACTTGACTATATCTAAATTATAATTATTTATTACATTTCTACAATGCCCCATAGCCAAAGCTTTCTGGATGGTTTATAGGCTCTCTGGGCAGTTTACAAAGACATCTTTAAAGAAGTTTACAACATAGAAAATTAAAATGCAAAATATTCACAATTAAAACATTTGCAAACAGAAAATACAAAACGCCTCAGTTAAAAACATTTCAAATAAAATGAAAAATCCCCAGTTAAAACATTTACAATCAGTGAATGTACAATCAACAAACTGGACAGCAGAATCAGTCAGGGAAGGCTTGGGTGAAAAGGCAAAACTTAAACATGCCACAGTTGGTGTTTCCTGAATAAAAATGGGGAGGCAAACCAGAAGTGCCTGTATCCATAGGGCAATCTGCAGGTTGTGGCAAAGTCTCTTCCAATGACTTTAGTGATAGAACAGTTCTATGCCAGGAAAGGCAATCCACCCGTAACCTGGTTCCAAGCTGTTCAGAGCTTTATATGCCAGCAACAAAGCCTTGAACCTAGTTCAGCAGCTAATAGTCAGCTACTGTAGTTATTTCAACAACAGTCCAATCTGTGTGTGGCCAGGGAATTCTTCTCAACATCCTGGCCACCACATTGTGCAATGTTTCTCAACAAGATTTATGGCAAAAGTGACTTAGCGTTGTACTACTAGTATAGTTATTAAGTTGTTATTATCATCAACAATAAAGATGTACAGTTGTTCTTTTCACAGGGGGTCCCTCTCCTTGAAGATTGTAACCACCTTTAAGTGTTGACTAAAATCTGTTATTTTCTGTTTGAAAGCAATGGGAGCAGAGGGATTTGAGTAACACTTTCCAAGCTTTTAGTTTGGATCCAGAACATTTCTGGATTTTTGGTAGGGGGTGGATTCTGGTGTGAAGAAACCCTAAGCCAAAGCAAGGAGATCCTTGGAGAGCTTGCCCAGTTCTATTGCCAGTAAATGTCTGAAACTTGTGAATAACCTATATGCCTTGGGCTATACTACCAAAAACCTATTCACCTGGGCTTTGCAATGGCAAGTCCTAAGTCTTTCAGGTGAAGTGTTTTCCATAATGGTAGGACAGTTACTAAGATGTTTTCTCCACATGTTCATCCTATAGGATCTGGGTAAAACTTCTCAGTTATCTTGGAGATTGTGATAGAGCATAGAGCAGAAGGAGGTCTATAAGGGCTAGGTTGCACTAGTTGGCTGCCCACATGCAAGCAGCTTTGCAGTATCCAGGGCTGCTATGAAACCCTCAGACTACACTCATGCAGGGGTACTGTACATATGAACCCTTGTGATGTGGTTAATTACAGCTGCTAGAAAAAGCAACAGCAAATCATCCAAATAAAGCAAGTTGTGCAAACAACACACATATAGTTGTGCAAGTGCATGATAAGATGGTGCCTCCATTTTGCATGCTGCTTGGCCACAGTCCTAATGATAGGCCTCTACTTTCTCAAAGTACCTTGGAGGTGGCAATTGCTTTTGTGAATCATTCCTAAGGTAGCTGCATGTCATCATAACCAGCACTTTGAATGGTGCTTCGAAAGCAACAGCAGTTTGAATAGAGCTGTAGAATGGCTCAAAGTTTGTTTTGCAAGGAAAGATCAAACAACTCTATTCCAGTTCCTATTATTGCAACAACTCAGCTTCTACAATACAGTTTCTATGACAGTAAAATTGCTTACCAAGAAACATGACCTTCCTAGCCCTTTAATATGGAGCTAGAATAGTGTCTTCCACTTTAGTGTTGCTGGTTTTATTAATTCCAGAAGTATTTGCTTTTTGTAATGGGCTTTTTTTTAATGCTTTTCAGCACTATGCTTGAAGGCAGCAGTTTCACCCTCCGCCCTCCATTAATCTTTCCTACTGTACAAGTGCTGAGACTAGAGCTCCGTGTTTAGTTTGGGGCTTTGTGTGATGCTATCAACTTATTCCATTACATGCCTTCACCCCAAATGACCTAGTCTTTGCTCCTTCCTTTTCCTGTCCAAACAAAGTCTCCGACATTTTATTTCTCCTTTGATTTTACCGACTGTCACCTGAAAAAGCTTGGATTATCACCTCACTCCTGCGTTTGAATCTGCTTCCACTTTATAAAATAAAAAAGGGCTGTCTTAGATAATATCCCCGTGGAGCTTCAGTAATTGTGTTTCTCCAGTTCAAAATACTACTACTATACATCTCTCAGAACTGCCTTTATTAGTCTGATCCACCATAGTAAATTTCTCACTTGACCTTGTCAAATCCAAATCTTGCAGCTAGATAGAACTTTAGCAGTGGCCTTCAGAAGACAACCATTGGTCCGTTTCATGTGTGTGTTAATCTGGGGTCCTGAACTTGTCAAGATCCTTATCAAAATCAAGATCCTTATCAAGACCGAAAGAAGAAATGAATTTGATTCTGTGTTAAATGTAATTAAGGAATGAGAGAAGATAGTTCACATTTCTGATATGAAGAAAGCCAAAAGTACACCTTAACCTTAGTTTTTTTTATTGTATTTCTGTGTGTATTTTACATTTGTATTTCTGTTTGTATTTTATGTAATGACTTTGTGCTATGTATATCTATGATGTTTGAAATAATAAAATCATTTAAAGAAAAGATCTGTGATTTGTGATAAGCCAGTTCAACGTTTATTGATAGTGATAGTAAATGGATGCAGAAATAAAGCAAAGTAAAGAACCTGGTGCTGACTAGGGTGACCAACTGTCAGGATTTCCCCGGATTTGTCCTGCTTTTTGTTCTTTCCATGGTGTCAGGGGGGATTTTCTATAATTTTCAATAATGTCCTGGAATGACACACCTTCCTCTTTAAGGTTGCCATTAGCATGGCAGGAGGGAATGACATGCTTTCTTGAGGCACATCATTCCCCCACCCCGAGCTCCAATTGAGGTCTTAAAGGGGAAAGTGGGTCATTCGTGGACATTATAGAAAAGGCCCCAATTGGAGTGGATGGTGGTGGTGCAGAATGAAATCCTTTCCCCTCCTCCACTCCAATCGGGTTCTTTAAGGTGGCGGGGGAATAACATACTTTCTGCAGGATTCAGAAAGCTGCTTCCCCACACACACACTAGGTGTCCTCTTTTTTGGTTTCCCAAATATGGTCACCCTAGTGCTGACAGAAGCTAGCAATTTCAACCACAGCCATGTGTGTATCTGGGTTCCAATCAAGGTACACAGGAGGTCTCACTACAGACCGATAATCAATTCTCCAAGTTGGTATGTGTGTGTTCATTCCCCTTGGAATGAGACCAACGCCACAGCTAGACCTAAGGTTTATCCTGGGATCATCCAGGGTTCGCCCCTGCCTGAGCACTGGATCCCCTGTGTGTCACCTAGATGAACAGGTTTGACCCCTGGACGATCCAGGGATAAACCCTATAGCTATATCCCAACTGGCATGACTTACACAATGTTTATATACCTTTTCTTCTATGCCCTATTGGATGCATAAAGCACCACAGTCAAGGCAATAAATATTTCTTCCTCAAAAGAAAGAGGCCCCAAAATTCAAGTCTGAGACATAATGCTATGCTCTTATCCGGCAAGAATCAGACAGCTTTTTGCCTGCAAAACTGGCCTTGCTGGTACCAACTTTCCCATGTGAGGCAGCCTACTTCTAAGTACTAAGCTGCTGGTTAGGCCAAATTACACAAGTTTTCTATCAGCATTTAGGAACTCTGTGAAATCCACATTTTCAATCACTAACCAACTCACAACAACATGTCACAACATTCATGTTTTTTGTTTTGTTTTTAACCCAGAGTTGTTGTGAACAAGTGGGCCTAGTGCACACTGCCTGATTGTTCCCACTGTGAGTGGGAGTGACTAAACAACCCAGGAATGGAACATGCTCCACAGTTTGATGTGGGTTATTTCTCCAGCTTGTTGGGGAAGAGACAAGCCAGAGTTCTTGGTTTGCCTGTCACGACAAACAACCAGGGTTGGAGCATGTTCCCCTCCTGGGTTGTTTAGCCACTCCAACTCACAGTGGGAACAATCAGGCAGAGTGCACCAGCACACTCGCTTGTTCACAACAAGCCAGAGTTCATTCACACACAAACACACACACACACACACACACACACACACGCAACAGTGTTGTTGTGACATCTAAACCAGGCTATTTTGTTGATTTGTTGTTATTGTTGTTTTAAACACTCCAATATGATTCAAGGCATAAAGCCATACCTCCTTTGCTTAACTGTGGGAGAAATATACATTTGTTCAGCCCCATCAAGAACCCTAAAAGTTATATTTTAACTAACCCCAACACCCCACCTATCTGTTTTAATCATATATGGCATACTGTTGTTTTTATTTTTCAGATGATCAAACAAGATGATCTTTTCTTTCCTGTAGATGGATCCCTGCTTATCACAGATGACTAAATGAGAGGCTAGTCTGAGCCTGCCTTTTATGACTTGATCTCTCACCTCTGCATCTGACCTTGGCCTCAGCTAGACCTACCTGGTCTAGCGTGATGGAGGGGTGAAGGTCTCACAACATCGCGAGATCCCCCCCCCCCCGTTTACATGCGGTGCACAACAACCTCAGAGGGAGAGGACGTCACACCCGCCATTTTGTATTTTTTTACCCTTAAAGGAACAGAGTGCATGAACGCTTGTGCACAAAAGGTAAGGCTTTTTTTATTTTTTACAATTTTCCCCACTCACCCCACCCCACCCCTGATGGGTGCAGAGCTCCTGAGGAGCTTTGTGCTCCGTGCGTGGGTCCCGGCTCCTTGCAAGTAACCGGGACAAACCGCAACACCCACACACATGTTCCACGGTCTCGGGATCAGCCCGAGACCATGAAAAAAGTGGGCTCAAAGGCTAGGGTGAGATCCTGGGGCAAGGGAGGGATCAACCCTCCCTGATCCCAGGATCCCCTGTGCATCATATGAATGCACAGAGACGATTCTGGAGATCACCTCGGGTTATCACCCTGTCTAGCTATGGCCCTTGTCATGTCCCTCTACCTTCCTCATAGGATCAGCTCAGAACTATAAGAAGCTTTGGAGGAACTGCCAGCAATAGTGTTACAGAGAGTCAGCAGATACTGTTACCTTCCACCTGAGATCACCAGCTGTAGAAATCTGCTGCCTGAAAATGCTTCAGGGTTCAGATCAGAAAGCCAATGCACACCAACTAGTCCCAACATTCCCAGCTCTACTCCTGCCACGATAAACCCCAAGAGCAGAGGTAGTGGTGTGTCTGTCCGGAACTAAAGGCACAGTGCATGTATGGAAGCACAAAATCTACTTTCCATGATCCCTACTCATGAGGAGGAAGTCAGAGTTTCATGAAGGGTAGAGCACTGAGTTGAGATCTAACCAATGCTGAAGCAACACCTTGTCCTGCATGTCCTGTGATGCCTTGCTGGACAGCTCTCCTGCTATCCAGAACATCCCAGTCCAGTGTCCTCCAGATGGTGTGGACTCCAACACCAATCAGCCCCAGCCAACACGGCCAATGGTCAGGAATCCTGAGAGTTGTTGTCCAAAAAGTATGTAGGACACTAGGTTGGGGAAGACTGATCGAGACGTATGGAATTAGGACAGAACATGCACTGGAGTATTGATGTTCTGGGCCCTCTGCATGTTTTTTGTTACTGTTTTCAGCAGAAGGTAGCAATAGGTTGTCTCTTATTGGATTAGTATTCATATTCCCTAACAGCTGGCTTAGAGCACTTAACTTGCCATGAAGACTAAGCCATTTTCTCCTTCCAGTAGCTCAAAATGAGATTCATTTAAAGTCCAGTAACTGTAAAAGGGAAAAAAGTGCCCAGGATCTTTAGATGTACTAGGAGAAAATTCTCTCCTGTAGGAAGGAAGGAAAGATCAAAGCCTCTGAAGGTGGGAACTCTTCAAAACTTACAGGTTTCTCATATAGTCCATCTCAAAGCCTAGATAATTTTTAAATTTAAAGATCTGAGAAAGTATTTCCCTCATCTTTTCATAAAAGGTTCTTATATGCTCACTCATAAGGCTCTTCGTGTGTGTGTGTGTGTGTGTGTGTGTGTGTGTGTGTGTGAAAGAGAGAGAGAGAGACAAACAGACAGACAGACAGATTTCTAGCTGAAAAACAAATCATACATGCAAACAGTTGCATTCAGAGGCTCTATCCAGTACTCAGAAAGTTGCAAACACTGTTCCACATAGATTATTTTTGGGTTCCCATCAACAGCATCATGCCAAGGACCCAACAAAGTGCTACCTAGGGTTGTACATATTTTGATTAATCCATTCCATCTGTGTTTATTATTATCATTATTATTATTATTATTATTATTATTATTGGGTTTTCAAAATAAAAATACATTGAATTCAAAAGAAGACTACACCCATTAGTGCTTATTCCAAATCCCTCCCTATTCCGTTCCCAAGCTTGGTCGATTACAGAGTTTTCCTTCTTACATCTTACATATTTTCATGAGTTCTACAAGTTTCTATAGGCTTCTGCCCAAGTTATTCTGTTTGATTCCTTTTTCATGGAGTCTATATATGGGGCAGTATATAAATGTAAATAATAATAATAATAATAATAATAATAATAATAATAATAATAATAATAATAATAAAAAATCCAGACCACCCCTTCCATCCTCTGGGGCAAACAGCAAATCAAAGAGCAAACTCCTGCCCTATGAGTTGGACCGTTTATTACTTGAGACCGCCCCCATGGTTGTAATGGAGACCATGAAGTTCACAGCTAGCCCTCCTAGGGCAGCCTCAGTGCAGATTCCAAAGTCACCCAGAACAGTAGTGCTATGGTTCTACAACACCATATCCAAAACCACCCCAGCTGGCTCCATTAGAGCAACAATAGCTCCAATCTGTCTCTTTGACCCAATGTAAAGCATAACCCATTTGAGGAAAAAGAGGTTTCTTGATGAGTAAGATGCTACACTATGTTGACCCACCAGGCACAACTGGGTCAGGTCAACTCCACCCGGGTCTCAGTAATAGATGCCAGGTCATCCCCTTCATCCATGATTAAATCACCTATAACAGCCCAATCTGGTGTTAAACAGCATAACCATCAGACCAGAATGCCCAGTAACCCAGCAACTAGAACCTCGAAGGGACGATTGCCTTCACTCATTCATTTCTCCTTTGAACCCAATGACACATTCTCCTCTTGGCATCATATATTTCCCTCCCCATCACCACAGTTATTAGACCTTCCTCCAGATCCTTCCCTCTGCTAATGTTATCCCAGAATATCCCACTTATTCCCACACTCTACAAAAAAAGAGAGAGTCAGTACCCATGAACCCCTATACAAAAGGGTATCCAGACATTTAAAGCAACCTATCTCAGCCGTGATTCTAAGCACCATCATGAATCCATTCACTACCCCATAAATACTATCACACATTTGGTATGGCTTGTCTGCAAATGTCAGCTAAACTCCCATCCTTATCCAATGAACCATTCCCTCCCAGAGCACAGCAGTCATGAAGGCAAAAGATGTCACATTTGGCAATCATGGGAACATAGGAAGCTGCCTTATACTGAATCAGGCCATTGTTCTATCTAGCCCAGTATTGTCGACACTGACTGGCAGCGGCTCTCCAGGGTTTCAGGCAGGAATGTTTCCAGTCCTACCTACAGATGCTGGGGATTGAACCAGGAACTTTCTACATGCAAAGCAGATAATCTATCACTGAGCCACAGAGATGGTTCTCATCCACTTAAGCAGACACAGGTTCTTCAAGAACCTCTGGCAGTTGTTGGAGATCTTAGCTTAGGCATCACCATATCACCAGGCCCTGCCAAGTGATCGGCAACTACATATTCACATCTTACTATGGCCTTAGCTAGACCTAAGGTTTATCCTGGGATCGTCCCGGGGTCATCCCTGTTCATGTAAATGACACACAGGATATCCCGGGAGCAGGCAGGGATGACCCTGGGATGATCCTGGGATAAACCTTAGGTCTAGCTAAAGCCTAAGTGACTTCAGGTTCAGCTCGGCAATATGGGAATAATGATGGGGTAGCTATGAAGATCAAAGAGGACTGAAATGCCTAAATAAATGCTTGTTTAGCATTATCATTGCACATGTTACCAGAGTGCTATGGGAAACAGTCATGCTAAAGCAGCTTACATGCTGCTCAGGTATTGCACAAATCACTGGCTTCCAAACTGGAGACAACTTATATATTAAGCACCCCATAACAGCTCTGAAACATTTTAGCATTCTAGAAGGTAAGAAAGCTCTTTAAATCATCTGATGTTCTTACTGGCATACATAACAGAAGGAACCCTCTGGAGAAGAACAGTTTACATATGCTTGGAGCTTGTTCCATGTTAATTAAATGAATTTAATTAATACATTTAAATGAATTAAAGACTATATAAACTAAGAAACCTAAATTGATAATAATCCAGCCGCTTCCTGAATGATTTGAAGGGAATTATTTAACAACTGGACCCAGAAAAGTGCAGTTGGCACAGCCCCCTATGCCCAGTGTTTGATTATCAGTTAAATCCCTAGATGTCTTAAGCACTATACGATTATTATTAGCTAAGTGAAATGAGGCCTTTGGTTTAGCTCAACTGTTTGGTATTCTATTTGGAAGGCTTCTCCCCCCCCCCCAAATGCAATAATGAGAGATCATGGCAAAATATGAAATGTACAATTGTGAAGAACCCAATTCTTCATTTGAAGTGAGTGCATTGTTCTGTATAAGTGTGGGGAAAGGGGAAGAAAAGATGGAAACTATACCGTAATAGGATATCTGGCTTGGATATGGAGGTTTTAAAAGGAATATGGGTGTGCAAATTCAAAACACAATTCTACATTTCTGATTCAGACCTGAGCCCAACTCAAACACCCATTGTATCCCCAAGTAGACTGATTTGTTTCTAACACAATAGTTAAATTGAACACTGAGATCTTGGAATGAATTTCACAACAGGTGTGGGGCCACTTGAAGATACTTAAGGGCCTTGAAGCAGCAGTTTCTGATGGAACAGCTCCCTCTTCGCTGCAGAGGGAGCACTCTGTGTAGGTGAGAGAGAATGGGCCCTTTTCTACACCAGCCCGGTGTAGAGGTAGGGAGGAGGGAGGATCTCACAAGATCATGACAGCCTCCCCTTAGTCCACATGCAGGCATGACATCCAGGGAGGAAGGAGGGTGTCACGTTCGCCATTTTTTTTAAAAAAATATTTTTAAAATGAGCTGAGTGCACGTGCACTCCAAAGAAAAGTGAGGTTTTGTTTTTGTTTTTAAAAGAAAGCCCTGACCCTGCTCCCCCCCCCCACCGCCGATACCTCCTGGCCTGGTTCCTTCCCTCTACTGCTCCCCGCTACTCGCAGGGAGGAGGGAAGAAGCCGGGACGGGTGGCCACACTGCCCACGGTCTTGGGACAATCCCGAGACTGCTGGAAGAATTGGTCTCGTCCTCCCCTGCCCCCAGGAGTCCCTCTGCATCATTTGGATGCACAAGGACTCAACCGTGACCAGCCCACATTTTCAAGCTGGTGTAGGAATGCCCTGGGATGCATGAATGGTGTGTGTATTTCTGGGCAAGCACATGGAGGAGGCAGATGCAAGCAGAGGGGTGGCCCCATCTGCTTTGGGCTGTGGCTCACCCACTGCTAGTATGTGTCCTCCGACATGCTTGCCTGGAACCAATGCAGCCCTCTGTGGCCTCGGTGACACTATCTGACACTTCTCTTTCCTGCCCCCACTCTCTTCTTCTTTAAAAGAGGGAAATTTAAACCTTCTTTTTATTTATTTTTGTGAGTGAGTGTATATCACTAATGTACGGCAACAACTAAGACAGAGAAAGCATGGTTGAAATAACAAAAGAATACTGAAAACTTTATTTATAAAGAAAAGAAAATACAACTTATGTTTAAAGTTATTCAAATAAATAGACCTCCCTCCACCTTCCAGGCAAAACTGACTTCCCCCAAAAACTATAGCCCCAGTTCCCTAATCCTACCCTGATGAAAGACCATCCTTCTCCCCTCCTTCTCCCTCTCAACTCCTTCTTCGTTCCAAATGAAACAACCAATCAGACAACAACAGTCAAACAGCTCAACATTCTAACTCCCCCTGCCCTCTTTTGTATCTGGTCGAGAGGGCAGGGCTCCTGCAGCTTTAACTGTGGTGATGAAGAGGGCATTTCACCAGGTGCCACATGCATACAAAGGACACCTGCTGAAATTCCTTTTTCAATACAACTGTTAAAGATACAGGAGCCCTGTCCCCCTTTTCATATGGTCACCTGACCTGAACCAAACATTCAAAAATATACATATAAACAACAAAATAAAAACATTTTGACACAAGTCTCCCACCTGTTATACTATATTATTATTATTGGGTTCCTTCCTGATTCTAATATAGCACAGGCACTGTGAATGTTTGAGAGAGAGAGAGAGAGAGAGAGAGAGAGAGAGAGAGAGAGAGAGAGAGAGCGAGAGCAGCATCACTTGATGCATGTATTCCTGGTCTGTACTGTGCTCTCTCTCTATCTCTCTCTCTCTCTCTCACACACACACACACACACACACACACACACACACACACACACACACCCCATTAAGAAGGAAATGAAACTCTAGACTGAAAGAGGGCTTCTGCAATCTAATTAAACCCTAAGGAATTAGATAGAGGCGTTTCATGGTGGTCTTAAACACCATGGGAAAAGAGGGTGGGGATTTGGCAGCTCAGCTGTGGTTGTCCCATCCCCATCTTGTTCTGTTCTCTTATACTTCTGGAAATCCAGTTCTTCAACTAATGCTAGCCTTATCCATGGATTTCCCCCTGTCAGCTCTAATACCCACAGCCATCTATTTTAATAAAGCAGAAAAATAAAATAAAGGGACATGTTTGCATTTATAACAATTTAAACTAGGTTTTGGTTTGGTTTGGTTTTTGTCAGAATAAGGAATCCTAGGCTGTTGTATGATCCAAGAAACCTGTTGTCGTAGTGTTTTCCCCTTGCCTGGCTGTACGCACATCTTATTACCTTGAGACAGATTGTGCTCAACGATAAGCAAAACAAACTGTCAGGAAATGACAAAAAGGCAATTAGTTCACCACTACATTTTTTTGCAATTGTTGATGAAATTTTAAACCTTTCCCCACCCCCCACACCCACACTAGTTATTCCTGCCAATGAGCAAGACAGTACCTGGGAGAAAAATCCAATTAACTGAAGCTTTTGGCGGGGAGATCTTTCCTTCTAAATTATGTTCGTTGGAAAAATATGGTGGTAGGAGACCTCAGACCATAAATCTGATTGGTTGCTGCTATTGCAAAATTATGTATGCGTCAAAAATGGTCTTTAAAAAATAAAAAGCAACTCATATCTTGGATATAGGGCATGCATGCACAGCATGTGATCTTCTCAGGGATCTACTTTGGGGTTTCCCCCCTAGAATTCCAACATTCAACTACTGAATACAAGTGGGGATTAGAAAGAGGGGGGCATGCAGTTAACAAGCATGGGGTATGGGTGGCCCTCCAGTTGTTGTTAGAATCAATCCCCAATCAGCTCCAGATAGCATGGCCAATGGACAGGGATTATGAGATTTGTAGTCCAATGGCATCTGGACTGCAGTTATCCTACCCCTGCTTTAGAATTAAGAAACAGGGCATGTCTTAATGCACCTCAGCCCAGGTATCTGTTTTCATTACCAGAACCAAGCTCACAGCCGTTTCACACAAGTCCAATCCTGGTTTTCCCCAAGCTTTCTCTGTTTCAGAAACCTTATTTGAAAATAAATACAATTTTTGCTATTCCTAAACTATAAGGAATCAAAAATGCTTTGGCCATGGCTAGACGGGTCTAGTGCGACGGAGGAGGGAGGATATCGCAATATGGTTATTGCGAAATCTCCCCTTCTGTCTACATGTGGTGCGTGGCACCCTAGGAGGAAGAAGACGTCGTGCCCGCCATTTTGTGTTTTTTTTCTTAAAGGACAAGGAGCGCAGGATTGCTCGGTCGCAAAATGTAAGCATTTTTTTTAAAAAAAATCCCCACTCCCTCCATCCCACCCCCGATGGACAGTTACTCATGAGGAGCTGGGACAACCCGCAATGCCCACCCACACGTTCCGTGGTCTTGGGATCATCCCAAGACGCCAGAAAAAGCAGGCTAAAAGGCTATGCCAATATCCCAGGGAAAGGGAGGGATCATTCCTCCCTGCTCCCGGGATCCCCTGTGCATGATGTGAACACACAGGGATGATCCCGGGGCAATCCCCAAGATATCGGCAGGTCTAGCCATGGCCTTTGTGTATTATTGTAAATAACTCAGACATCTACAAGTAATTTCCAAACTACTTTGTACCCAACCCTACCCTAGATAGGCAATAAAAATATCGGTTGAATCCTGCTGGGCCATTGTAACTCTTTTTTTTTTAGTGCTTTTAAATCTTGCACTGCTGCTTGTTTTTACTTTGTGTGTTTTTAAAAACTATTTTATTAGAAAAAAGTAGTTCTGACTCTTGCACAAATGACCAACTATATCCCTTAAATTGAGAGAGGGGGGAAATGAACACTGTAAAAGCTTTAAGTCTCTCTGGTTGCCTTATTCTCAGTTCTGGAAGTCCTTCCCCATAATCCTATGGGTGTTTGTAGTTTATCTGTGCTCACTCACACAGTAGGTTGCAGAGTGTCTGGTACCCCCACCCCAGACAAAATTAAGCCCTGCCAATGCTAAACCTTGTAAAGTCCATCTGATCTGTAACATAGCAGGGCCAACAGAAGTACTGTGTGCATTTGTACTTATTAGCTTGGAGTTATAGCTCAATCAAGAAATGCTTTGCCAGCTCAGAAGCAGCACACTAATTAATACAATCGGAAGCAAGAAGTTTCAGAAGTCTCCCAACAGAACTCATTAACATACACCACGAGAGATTTCATAAAGTTCAAAGCTTATCTTGTAGCCTTCATGCTCCACATGTGCTCAGAACAGCAGCTGTCCAAGTGTGTGCTCCCTCTCCCTCTCCTTTTTGCGAGGAACAAAATTAAAGTAGATCAGATCATCATCTTTTCCCCTTGCAGAATTGAAATCATGCTATAAAAACAATCCAATTGGCTTCTGGAATACACATCCTATCAGTTACTTAATAGTAAAAGATTAAATGGAATACCTTCAGCGTGAGCCCAGCTGTAATGCAAGAAGCCTGTGAGATTTTCATGGCAAGCTGAATTAATACTCAGGAGGAGGAGCGTTTTGGAGATGGAATTAGAAACATCATGTCAAGAGTTCTGTGACTGTAGAATATGAAGGAAGACTTGAGGGCGAGAGTCCAACCAGCTGAAGAAATATTATGAGCAGAAACATGGAAATACTATGCTCCCAATGCCATTACCAAATGAAGAGAAGGGGTTTTGTTATTGGAGTTTGGCAGGGCTAGCTTGGGGTAGGGGTAGAGAGTCAGGAATTATCCACTGGGCAAATAAAAATCTGAGCTGCAGATGAATTTGCAGAGTTGTAAAGTATTCCTCTGTTTTGAGGCAAGATTTAATGAATCCCCAAAGTTTATTTCCAAGCCTGGATTGGGAGAACTTTGCTGGTATCTCTAATAATTAGTGTCCCAAATGCAATTCAAGCAGAAGAATTTTCTCACATCACTACAAATTTCAAAGTAATTCCATATTGCCAGCCTGCCTATGGGAGTAATCATGTATTCAGGTTAAAAGGTATTCCTCTCCCAAAGCCTTATTTTAAAAAGAATCATGGGTGTATTTTCTTCCCATACCTACAATGCAGTTTCCCAAAAAAGACCTTAGTACTGTCCACAGTTGGAGATAGGGTATTGAACTAGACTGATTGACCTATTATGACATGAAGAGTAGAAGACCAACAACAGGTGTTATTATTGAGGATACTATTCCAGCCCTCTAGTACAAGGCCAGATCTACACCAAGCAGGACACGACACTTTGAAAACGGTGTGTCCTGAGTCCCAACAGTTCTTACTACTGTTATAAACCATTTTAAACCAGTAGTGTAGATCCTGCACAGGAAAAAGACACTGAACAAATCCATTATTATTATTATTATTATTATTATTATTATTATTATTATTTATTTATTTATTTATTTATTTATATAGCACCATCAATGTACATGGTGCTGTACAGAGTAAAACAGTAAATCGCAAGACCCTGCCGCATAGGCTTACAATCCAGAAACCCAGTACATGCCTATGTTCAAAAGACTTCGGAAAACATCTTGTTTGTCTTTGAATTCCATCCCTCACATTACTTTTATCATGAGTTACATCTGTTCACATAATTCAGAGAAAATTGTATAAAGAAACATAAGCAAGAGCAAAAAGGCTATTAGAATTCACTGAAGAATGCTTTTTATTTGAAAACCCCTCAAAATATATAAAATTACTTTACTCTGCTTCATTTTCCAACATTCACAAACATAATTGCATTTATTTATTTTTTCTAGTCAAGGCTGGAAAACAAGTGATAATTTACAATATTACAGCTTGCGTCTCCTAGGATTACAGATACTATATCTGCTACACATACTGAAAATAATGTGGGATGGAGGGACAATTCAAAAGATTTGCACAGATCTTACCCACCCTCTAAGGAAGTTCTCTACACCATTATTATCAGCTGTGTATTCTACACACACACCACCACCACCAATGAAATCCATTGGAAATCGCACACTTGTTAAATTAAACCATTTCCCACTTATCAAGTGGAATCTACAAAATAAAGTTGACGTAGGGCACAATCCTATGCATGTTTAGACAGAAAGAAAGCTACAACTCCCAGGAATCCCCAGCCAGCCTTGGGGATTGCTGGGAGTTGTTGGACTTATTTTCTGTCTAAACATGCATAGGATTGCACTCGTAGTAAATAATGTATCTACCATAGGATATATTTCAGCTTGGTAATGTGATGATGGCACCCTGGTAAGGAGCTCTAGAACAATTTTATGACACAATATTTTCTAACAGGACATGGCAGCGTTACTACGTGGAGTGTGTGTATTTTCTTCTTGTTTTACTGTTTTACTGTTTTTACTGTTTTACTCTGTACAGCACCATGTACATTGATGGTGCTATATAAATAAATAACAATAACA
This sequence comes from Elgaria multicarinata webbii, assembly GCF_023053635.1. Taxonomy (NCBI): domain Eukaryota; kingdom Metazoa; phylum Chordata; class Lepidosauria; order Squamata; family Anguidae; genus Elgaria; species Elgaria multicarinata. The sequence goes on from NC_086171.1 coordinate 186,514,351, forward strand.
ATAATTGATTTCTAAAAGATACAAGTAGGGCCCTGTAACAAAATGCTGCATTGTGTATCCAACCTCTAATAGTAATTTAGGGGGGGATCTACACTACTGCTTTTAAAGCGCTTTGAAAACGTTTTGAAACCTGTATATGCAGTGTGTCCTAGGCCCCAACAGTTGTCAAAACTGTTATAAAGCGCTTTAAAGCAGTAGTGTAGATTACCGCCCCCCCAGGTCTTTAGCCATCCTGCGTAGTATTCTTCAGACCTCTTGGGTGAGTGGTGGTGGGGAGTTTTTGCAATGGGGAAAGAATACTTTTTCTTTTCTTTTCTGCTCATGCCAAGATCTTGCCCTGCTGTGCTGACTGCTATTCTTAAAATTGAGCATTTTAATGCTACATAGCCAAGGGGAAAGATGTTCCAGAGGGGTGCTTAGCCATTTGTCTCCACAAAAGTGTGTGACAGAGAGAAAGAAAGAGAGAAAGAGAGAAAGAGAGAGAGATTTTGGGGTGAGTGGGGTGCCAAACTCTAATAATTTTGGAGGACTTTTTAACCTCTTTGTCTTTTCCAGCAATAAATAAAGCTTTGCCACTGCTTCTAGTGGTGGCAGAGCTACAATTGCTGGTCTGTTGGCCTTCTTCTCTCCCATACAATGGCCCAGTGGGAATGGTGCAGAAATCATTCCCTGAAAGTAGAAGATATGAATACCACTGGTACAAGCCAACCACCCAGACATTCACCTGCAATTTCAAAGAGTTTTATCTTATATACTGCAGTTTATAATGCCTGACAAACCTGTGCTGGAGTGATAGGAAGGTAGTAGCCCAATATGCTACTTCTGAATATGACCAATACAGGATGCTTTAAAAGATGACAGGTCTTGCTGGTCATTCTGAAATGAACTGAATGTTGCCATGAAGTACCCAGATGGCAGGACTTCTCTGTAGTGGCACTGACCATCTGAAAAATCCTCCCTAATGTACTTCGGGAGGCAGAAAATGTGGTATCTTTCAAACGTGGTATCCTCCTGAAGACTCACTGGTTCCCTCAGGCTTTCCCAGGATGGTAACTAAACTAATTATGCCACTCCATTTTATTGCTCCTTTACTGTAGTTGTTGTTGTTGTTATTATTATTATTATTATTATTATTATTATTGGAAGTGTTTTTATGCTGTGTTTTAATATTGTGTTTTTAATATCGTATTTCAATGCTGTGAACTGCTGAGAGATTCTATTATATTCAGTGGTATATAAATCTTACAAATAAATAAAATTGAACTCACAAAATACACACCAAGGTATAGTCTTCCTATCTCTCCTTCCCTGCCAGGTCACATCCCAGAGTCCTTGATGCTGTTACTGTCCTGATAATGGTGATAATGGGAAGGTGCCAATGTTCACAGCCAGGAGTGTTCACTTCTTGATTGCTTTCACTGAGGCAGAGGGGGGAAAGCAGACTGAAAATAGCTCAAGTCTACCATTTAACACAGCCAGAGTGCAGTGATTTTATGGACCCCTAAGGAGAACAATTCATTCTGGGCCATTAATAGCCTCCCTTGGAATCTCAGTTCCATAACACATTTCTCTCCTCCATGTTTTTAGGGAGATGGTATCTGTAGGCAACTGATGAAGTGTCTCTGCAGCTCTGTGGGTGATGTATGATTTCAGAACAAAAGTGCCTCTGGCATATATGCTGGACAGGAACTGTCCTTGCCACTTCCCCCCCCCTTAGAGTAAGGGGTGGGTGGGGAGGGAGGATGTAAAAATGTGAGGAGAAATATTTATATTTCCAGAGCTGATTAGTGAAGGTGTGCGGTAATAATAATAATAATAATAATAATAATAATAATAATAATAACAACAACAACAACAACAACAACAACAGAAACCACCACCATGTGTTTTTGGAGTCACATACTCAGGAGCATTGAGCAGGTACTATAGCGAACATTTTAAAAACCAGACCCGTCTTTTTTCTGATCCTTTTTGTCTGTGTGCAGCAGAGCAGTCCTGACGTGACTGGGTCAGCCAAGGCTCAGGCTGAAGAGTTTCCTGGCCTGTGCCTGGTACGTCTTCTGTTGAGCCACAGAGGGCTGCAGAGTAACGGAAGAGGGATCTGTACTGTCCTCCTCTGCTCCAGCATGACACCATCTTCCCAGCACCCATTTTGTTCCTTCTAGCCTGCCTATCAATTCTAAACAACAGATAGGTTCTGCTACTGTATATGTGGATGCCTAGTCCCTGCCTAGATCTGCCTTTTCTCTTGTTTTCCTGTTTGCCAGATGCCCTGCCAGTCTGCTAGCTTCCTTATCTACCAATCTATCTTTTTTGCTGCTTAGCTACATATTTGTTTCAGTGCTTTTCAGCTGAACTCATTGATTTACATCACTTCCAATAGACTCTGCCTTTAGACCTTTTCATACATTCAGTGAACGCATGGCGAAGTAAAGTGCTATCCTTGCACCTGACCAATGCTCATTTGAAAGTCAGAATAGATCCTACGTATCTATGGAATATCTATCCAGATACCTGAATGAACATGTGATGGTTGGGTGCCATCCTCCTCTCCACTCCACATTTTCATTGCTTACAATGTCCAAATCTGCACAGGATTTCTGTGTTGACTCAAATGCTATCCAGGTGCAGATCTGAGCTCTGCCTACACCTCTGTGGTGCAGTGCTCTTTCCCAGCAGCTGGACTCAACTGCCTATGGCTCAACACTGAAATCACCATTCAGAAAGAAGCACATGCAACCACTCTAACATGCTTCTTCAGGTAGCGCTTGTGAAAAGTGGCTGGTGTGAAGGGGGAAACACAATACTAGGGCTGAACTGAAATGGCCTCCCCCCAAATTGTGACCCCTATTCACAGGTGAGAAATTGGAGTGTCAAATGGGAGGTGGGCAACTTCCTCTTCTTTTTTGCTTCCTATTTTACTGTTTTAAAAAACCAGTTTCTCCATCTTATCATTCAAGGGATATTTTAGAAGAGAAATATGACAGAAATGCAGGTATTGGAGTTTTATGCTGTTAAAAAAAAGAAGACATGGGTGGGGAGAAAGTGTTGCCAACACAGCAACATTTTTATACAGTTAAAAGTAAAACATGAAGCCATTCCCAAGCACTTCCTCCCTGCAAAATGTTTCACCCCCAACCCCTGTGAAATCATACATCCATTTCAAGGTGCCCCCCCCCAAACACCCTTTTTAAATCAAGTGAATCACAAGAGTGGGCAAAAATAGCCCCGGCCTAGCTACCATGGGTTAAATTTAGTGTCAACTCCATATTTTGGGGGGAACTTGAGCAAGATGCCTTCATGGATCCATCTTCTCCTCTCTTCTATCCCACTGCCAATTAATCACTCTCTCCTTCTGGACTAAATCTGTACATAGGAATGCTGCAAATGCACGACTGAGTCCAGGAGCCCAATAGACTCACCTGTGTCTACCGCCCTGGACCAAGTCAGGCACCTGTGACACGCAAAACAAGCCAAAGGCGGGGGTGGAACCAAGGATATCTTCTGCAAAATATTATTTGTAAAAAAGTTTAATGAAAGTGCCCGCCTTTGACTTGTTTTTCACTCCCTCACAGGGTTTTCCTTCTTTTTCCGCACCCATGACACGCTCACAGACCCACAATGCCCAATGAGCACTGGGCAGCTGTCCACTCTCGTCCAAAGCCTCCATTGTGCATCACAGTGGAGGCTCCAGAAATTGCATATTTCCCTCCATTGTGTAAATGCCGGTTGTAAAGTCCCCATTTATGCAATTGGAGGGGGGAGGAAGCACAATTTTTGGAGCCTCCATTGTTGCGCACAATGGGGGCACTGGAAACTGTATATTTGTGTAAATGGGGCCTTCATTGTCATTTACACATCCAGAGAGGGTGGAGGGCAGGCCTTGCTGAGTGTCAAGGAAGCTCGCATGGGCAGCACCAGGGTGAGTGTCTGACAGATTGGACAGAGTTTTCACCCACCCCTATCTGTACCCAGAGGAAAGCAAAGATGCTGCTCTATCCCCTCACTCTTGCCACTGCTTCAAAGCTCAGGGAGGGCAGGTTAAGCAGCAGTGGCAAGCAAGGAGAAGAAACAGCAAAGACAAGGGGACATGGAAATTGATAGTTGCCTTCTTGCACAGATGTGGGCCTCAGAAGGTGCCCACTAATGCGTAACCCTCATGCTAGTCCTGTTTAAATCAATGACAGAAGCTACCCCAATGTCCAGGTGATTCCAGACCTAGTTACAAAATGTGATGTAACTGATATTACTGTTTCAATGCTAAATTGTTCAGTTATTTGTTTATCTAACCATCCTAAGCAATTTCTATAAACAAAAAGAAAACTCCTCATCCCCCTATGCCCTGCAGTCTTAGATGAGAACAGATAATGATTCATGATGTACACAGTCAGACTCTAAATTTATTCATTTAGCAAGTCTGTGTACTTCCTTGTAAGCAAAAATTAATGCACCCAGGCATGAGTCAGAAATATGGTAATAATGTTATTGCATTGCTTTTAGAAAAAAAAGAAAAGATGCTATTTCTAACAGCTGTTGTCAACCAATGCAGTCTGAGAAAAAAGGCAAAGATAAATGTAATGTCTGTGCTCAGAGATGCACAATTTGTTTGATTTAAAGTGTACAGTCATTCGGTAGTGTAGACTAATAATTTATTGAGTATAGAAAGAACTCCATCCCATTCTTACTTACTGTGGACACTATTGCAAGGTGAAAGACTATGCCAGATATGTAAATGGCTGAATCAGAACACGGGAAATAATAAAATAAAATAAAATAACAACCGGTACCCCTCCAGAACTAATTAGTCAGCCTTGCAAAGTTGCAATAACCTTCTCTCCTTGTTTCTCTTGAAAGTGGTATCTCATAAGTCCTCCTTCCCCCCTCCCCTACTCACTATCAATGGCAATTAGTCATAATAGCAACATATGGAATCTCCCAAGTCCAGAAGCAATCCATCTTTGTATACCAGGTGGAGGACGGGGGGAAGCAGAAGGGTGAATTTCTTCAGACCCGACTTGTAAGCTCCCAAAAAGCCACTGCTGAACATACGATAGGTTTTTGGTTTGACTCAGTGAAACCTCTTATGTTGTTATAGAGCTGTGCACAAGTGGCCTCTCAAAATTCTCCATCCTATTTGTGGGCAGAGAAATTGGGAGGTGGGGGACAATTTTACCAAATTTCTCCATGGGGAGGAGAAATTCTCCAACAATGTAGGCGTCACCATTGGCAAGGCTTGTAGAACAGCTTCTTTTTCCCCCTATGATTTTTGGTTTTTTCTGCACTGCTACTGCAAGTTGGCATCAGCATGAACTGTGTTGGCAGCCATTTTGCATCCCCCCACAATGCCCCATATACCTCTCTGAACCGCCCAGAGAGCTCCGGCTATTGGGCGGTATAGAAATGTAATAAATAAATAAATAAATAGCAACATTCCAGGGCATGGCATAGGGAGGGGAAGGGAATTCAGCCACCCCCTAAAAATAATGGTGAATAAAATTTGGAGAAAATCCTGTGAAGATTCCTTTTGTTTCTAGAAAAGAAAAGAAATCAGGACTTTCCTAAGAAACATGTATTCTGAGAAATTCTGGCTCAGCTCTAGTTGTCATTCTTCAGGGTTCAGCACCTTCCCTAGGGTCTTCCAAATCTTACATTTCTGAGGGGTCATTGTGGCTATATCTTGCCTCTAATGTGTAGCAGGTATGAGATATGAGGAGAGGGACAGTGTTGCATTCAGCTCCAGGGAAAGGGTGGGGCGAATGCTGTGTTAAAATTTGCCCTCCAATTTCCTGAAAGTATTCTTCCCTGTAAGAGAGGCTTCCATTTTTCTGCCTCGTTCTCAGGGCATTTTATAATTTATTTTGGATCTGTGTCGGTGGTGTTTTTGAGCTTACCTAATTACTGCGGGGTGGTTGAAGTTAAAGACTGTATTTTTCTCTCTATTGCACATCTCACCATTGCTCTGCAATCTCCCAGGCTGCCTGTACTTCTTAATCTGAAAAGGCCCTATGGGAGAAATAAAACTCATGATGTCTTCCCCTGGGGGCTGGGGGGCGGTGGGCGAGTGCAGGAAGCCAAGGAGGCTACTGGCTGCCAGAGAGATGATAGTTCAATGAAAGACAGGACACTCACACACACACACACACCTCAGCCATCTCGTAAGTAAGGTCAGCACAAGAACCCTGAACCAAACCCATGAAAATTTCTCCGAAATTTCTTCTCCTTTGAATTTCTTTTTGTGAGCAACTTCTCTTCTATCAAATTAAATGAGAATGGTCAAAAAATATGTGGGAGAAATTTTCGGCACAACACTATGTTATACCTGGTAGCATGTCAGTTGTATCTTGAAAGCCTGGAGTAGGGGGAGGGTTGAATCCCTTTCAGTGCGAGGCCAAATTCTATTCTGGAAAAACTTTCAGGGTTCACATTCCAGTGGTGGGTGGGACTGAAGGCAATACTAAAAATACCAGCATATTTTATCTTAAAGCTCCTGTTGCCACTAACTAAGCTATCGATAGAAGAGGCTTCTCAACCTTTTCGAATAGAACTGCACGAAAGCTAGGCGTCATGCCTTTCCCAGACTCCTCATCTTCAGAGGGGGAAGGGGAAGGGCGAGCTCCAGCAGATCCTGGTGAAGGGACTAGCAGCGATATAGGATGAGGCCCATTACTTTCAGGGGGCAGGCAAGACCCGGCTGAAGCCCCTCTAACAGAGTGTGACAGGATGAAGGAGATCATGAGGCTCATGAGAGTGAAGGATCAGCACCGGCAGGCTGCCAGAGCAAAGAAGCTACAGGCCTAATTGCCAACACCTTATTATTTATTATTATTATTATTTATTTATATAGCACCATCAATGTACATGGTGCTGTACAGAGTAAAACAGTAAATAGCAAGACCCTGCCGCATAGGCTTACATTCTAATAAAACCATAATAAAACAATAAGGAGGGGAAGAGAAAGCAAACAGGCACAGGGTAGGGTAAACAGGCACTGGGTAGGGTAAACAGGCACTGGGTAGGGTAAAACTAACAGTATAAAGTCAGAACAAAATCAAGTTTTAAAAGCTTTAGGAAAAAGAAAAGTTTTTAGCTGAGCTTTAAAAGCTGCGGTTGAACTTGTAGTTCTCAAATGTTCTGGAAGAGCGTTCCAGGCGTAAGGGGCAGCAGAAGAAAATGTACGAAGCCAAGCAAGGGAAGTAGAGACCCTTGGGCAGGCGAGAAACATGGCATCAGAGGAGTGAAGAGCCCGAGCAGGGCGATAGTGTGAGGTGAGAGAGGAGAGATAGGAAGGAGCTAGACAGTGAAAAGCTTTGTAGGTCAACAGGAGAATTTTATATTGGATTCTGGGTCAGATCTACACCAAGCAGGATATAGCACTATGAAAGCGGTATATGGTATGTGTCAATGGGCCCCAACAGTCCTCAGTGCACCTCAATACCGCTATAAAGCAGTAGGGTAGATGCTGTCCTGGTGTCAGGTTGTTAGGAGCTAAAAGGTTCTGAGCAGCCCAGGGATGACGCTGGAAACAATGTGATGCAATCCCCACTGTTTGGCCCATCCAGCTCTCCCTGTGTGTTTGGACTCCCTGGTGAACCTAGAACCCTTGGGCTGTGATCCACAACTCTGCCTGCTTCTAGAAGCCCTATTCTGTGACTGTGTTTTCGACTCTGCCAGCATCCCAGCCAGCTGATAATCCCAGCTGCAGTTTCTCTGGCTCGGTCTCCACACTTGATGAAGACAGCCATAAATCTCCGCTCTTAGCCGGCAAACACTGACATTAGGAAATTATCAAATGTTCAGCAGTTGGGGGAAAGGGTGTATGGCCTTTTGGGGAACCCTGGAGGAATGGGTGAGGACTCCAGAAAAATCAGATTTGGCCCCTTTGACTGATGTCCTTTAGTCTAGCTGTAAGACTTCTGGGGTAGCAATTGTGTCACGTCTGCACCATATACTGCACTGAGCAAATGGTTAGCACTAAATAAATGTTTAGTGGTAGCAGCATAACTGAAAAGTTAATAGCCAGCATTATTGAAGGTCATCTTTGCAAAACTGCTGTTAAACAGCAAACACATAGGATGCCCTTACAAAATGATCTCAGAATAATTACTCCAATCAAGTTAGCCAGTTTATTTCTCCACTGCGGTTAATTAGTTATTGTCTATGACACTGTTTTAGCATCTAAAATATGAAGATTTTCTTGTACTATAAAGAAGATTGGGGGTGACTTCTCTAGGGTACTTGGAATGCTAAACGCTTCTTGACCTGTCTTGTAAAAAAATCTATTTCTGCCTGGTTGCCCTCAAGACAGGATTTTTATTTATTGCATTATACAGGCTTGCTTTTAAAAAATAGAGGCCCTTGAGCCCATGTGGACCAGTAAAACTGAACCAAAGTAAAACTGAACCAGGATGGCCTCAGACAGAATCGAACTGGTTAGCATGCAAGGCAATGCACTGCTGAAGAAAATAAGGCTAGGTCAAACAGCACTGAAGAGAAATGAGTAAGGGAAGATGTGGTCACAGAGTTCTATATTTGCATCACCAAACTTCAATTTTATGTTTGTTTTAACTTCTGTCAGTAGCATGAGCAGTAACAAAGGGATCCTTTTCCCCTTTGGGTCTGCTACAAAGAGACACTGATACATTCACAGTCAGTGTTCAGGGAAAGAAAGCATGTCTAGTACACACACTGTACAATTTATCATTAATGCAGCCTTTCTGAACAGGTTGCATTAATGAATATTCATAATATTAATGAATGTTAATATTCCCCTTACAGATATTCATACTCAAATACCTTTAAGATTCAGGAATAAGGGCCAGTATCCAATGGAGTCTCTGCTCTTAACTATTTTATCAAGATTTGTCATTGCTCTCCTCCCAAGAAGTAAACGTCTTCTGACAAAGGTCCGCATAGTTAAAGCAATGGTATTCCCCATAGTAACCTATGGCTGCAAGAGCTGGACCATAAGGAAGGCTGAGCGAAGGAAGATAGATGCTTTTGAACTGTGGTGTTGGAGGAAAATTCTGAGAGTGCCTTGGACTGCACGAAGATCAAACCAGTCCATACTCCAGGAAATAAAGCCAGGTATTAAAGGCAAAACTAAAGTACTTTGGCCACATAATGAGAAGACAGGATACCCTGGAGAAGAGGCTGATGCTAGGGAAAGTGGAAGGCAAAAGGAAGAGGGGCCGCCCAAGGGCAAGATGGATGGATGATATTCTGGAGGTGACAGACTTGACCTTGGGGGAGCTAGGGGTGGCGACAGCCGACAGAAAGCTCTGGCGTGGGCTGGTCCATGAAGTCACGAAGAGTCGGAAGCGACTGAACGAATAAACAACAACAAAATCCAACGGAGTGAGGTTGCAACACTTCCAGAAACGAGCATTTCCACTTGTTGTGGTGCTTCCCCCCGGAGGCGCTATGTCACGGCCATCAGTGTTAGGGGCTGCGTGCAAACTGGGGCCAGTGGGCTTAAGCCACCCATGCAAGGGCTCCATTGGATACTGCCCTGTGTCACATAAGGGAATATTTTTAATCTATATACTTATACATTACTGACGTGTCCCAGCCCCCAAACACACACAAAAACACACATATAAGCCAACATTAGGCTCAAAAAGGTATTCTTCAGATCTCTATGTAAAGAGGCTTGAACAATCTGTGATGTACCAAGCTAAATGTAGCCATGTCAGCATGTTTTGTGACATTCCAGGTACTTGACAACTTCTGACCCCCATTTTTCCCGGACCAGGTTGATAGAGAAAAAAAGCATGTATCAAGCCATTTTGTCGAGTTGATCAACTGCATTTAGTTTCATTTGCGAGGCATGGAATAGAGACCCCATAAAGCTAGATCCAAACTCCACCTCCACCAAGTGGGGCCTTGGGATAAGTCCCACCACCACCATTGGTGGAGCTTCTTCCTGCCAATGGACGGCAACGTGAATCAACCAGGATGAAGCAAAGGAAAATGAACTAAAGTCCCGTTAGCTTTTCTCAGAACTAGTTTAACAAAAACATTAATAGAGAATTCATTCAAAAGGAAGGTAAGTGGGGAGGAAATCAATATCTGGTTCTTAATCCTCTAATTAAGTCATGCCTTTGTTTCCAACCCTGAAGAACCTATTATAAAAACTATTTGCTTGTAATGATCTAAAACAAATCATCCCAAAAATTCTTTGAGGTTGGCAATGAAGCAGATTAATCTGTTCTTGGTTTTCTGTGATTCAACAAGTAAAAAGCAAAGAATTGTTCTAGATAGAGGCCGTTCAGGTAGCTTGTGACCAAAAAAAATTTTTTTTTTTTTTAAAAAAAGCCACTGATATAAGCTCACTATATTTGAGAACAAGAATTTCAAATTATACTGGGTGCTCAGAGGCATTTAAAAAAACCACATTAGTTTACATGGATCACACAGTGTACAACATTCCTTAAGAATATGTCTTTAAACATGTTTATATTAAATCCATTTTGGGCTAATTTTCCCCATGCAAATATTGCAATAATAATAATAATAATACTGATGATGTTCTACACTAAATTTAAATAAGTTTTAGAAACCACAAGCATATATACTGTATAACTACTGCCAAATGCTTCAGCACACATATAACTTTTCCTTGGTGTTCCTCTCTCCACAACATTTCATACCTATTTTAAAAGCTTAGTTCTAAATGGCAGAACACTTTTTTCAGGCTATAAGTGGTGACTGATATGTCTGAATGCTCCTCCATCACCCCAAAAAAGATTACAGCCAAATGTATTTAGGGATCCTGATAAGGGTAAACACATGAAGATCTATAAGGCAGGTGAAGATTTGGGCATACTTGAGCATTGGGTGTTCTCATGTGCCCACATCTAATCACTGATTTCAGTCTACTTGTGTTTCAGGCAAAAGCCTGCATAGACCAGGGCAGGATCTACATTACTGGGCAGGATCTACATTACTGCTTTATAATGTTTATTAAAGTTTTGACAACTGTTGCGACCCTTGACACATTCCATATTCCATTTTCAAAGTGTTATATCCTGCTTGGTGTAGATCTGGCCCTTAGATATCATGGAGATGGGTTCTAAGCTTACCCGGCTATTTGAAATGCTAGTTTTCTATGTGTAGGAAGAATCTTTTCATATGTGTGAGAGATGAAGCATCACATCAAGGGATATAAAGGTAATAAGTAATGAATGAACAGAAGTTGATTGTTCTAATGACGGGAACAAGGAATGCACCATGTGGTTATACACTCATCACAATCAAGTGGTAAAGCAGTACCACATTAGGCTGAAGGGGAGGGCACATAGTGCAATTCTCTCTCATATTAAAAAAAAGTCTCCCTTTTGACAGGAAACTAGCATGTGTCGCCACACATCTTTGTCCACATGGGCACACAACATGTGTGTATACATATGTAATGACTAATACAGGTTGAAGGCCGTGTTGACACCAGCCCAATAGTCCGGGCTGGTCACAGCCGAATCCCTGTGCATCATATAGGCATGGGTTTTCCCAGGGATAAAGAGAGCTTCGGCTATTGGGCGGTATAGAAATGTAATAAATAAATAAATAAATAAACCCAATTCTTCCTGCAGTCTAGGGACTGTCCAGAGACCACGTGAGGTGTGGGCACCTGTTCCTCCTGATGCCATGCTTACTCTCAAGTAAGCACGGCACCAGAAATGGACACAGAGCCACACCACACATTTTCAATGGAGCGGGGCCTCTCCCTCTCTCTCTTGCTCTCTTTTTGGAGTAGCTCCTCACTCTGCAGTGGCTTGCCTTGCTGTTTAACTGTAGGTTGGCCACTGTAATCAAGACTATGAGAGGCAGGGATGGGGAGTCAGCAGACCTGCCACTCGTCAGCTATAAGGTGACTTCTTCACTCCGTGTATAGTCAAACTATGAGATTCGCTACCCCAAGACATAGTGATGGCCACCAATTTGGATGGCTTTGAAAGGGGATTGTACAAATTCTTGGAGGAAGAGGCTGTCAATGGCTACTAGTCCTGATGCCTATATGCTACCTGCAGTATCAGAGGCAATAGGCCTATGTATACCAGTTGCTGGGGAACATGGGCGAGAGGGTGCTATTGCACTCATGTCCTGCTCCTGGGTTTCCCCATGGGGAGATGTTTGACCATTGTGTGAACAGAATGTTGGGCTAGATGGACATTGGTCTGATCCAGCATGGCTCTTATGACTTTGGGGTGGAGTGAAGAGAATTCAGGAACAATCAGTCAATTAACTGTTGTAAGGGAAGATCCAAAGAAGCAAACAGCAGTGTGACTGACAAGCCTCAGTAACGCACTATGCAGGCACTGATGGTGGAGTGGAAATTGACAGTGAGCAAGTGACAGAGCACAAGATGGACCCACACTTATCTCAGTAGTAAGAAAAATATCCATCCAAGGACCAAGTGGAACTGACAGAAATTGCCTATCTGGTTATTGAGGTCATTTTTTCTTGTATAATATTGCCCGGATTCAATCATTTTTGTCTGTCACTTCTGCCAAGACTCTTGTTCATGCATTGGTTATTTCTCATTTGGACTACTTCTTCTCACTGGTCTGCCCTCTTCTCACATCAGTTCATTGTTTTCTGTTCACCACTCTGCTGCTAAGATCATCTTCTTGGCTCGCCGCTCTGACCATGTTACTCCACTTCTGAAATCTCTTCATTGGCTTCCAATTCACCTCAGAATCCAATATAAACTTCTCCTGTTGACCTACAAAGCTTTTCACTGTCTAGCTCCTTCCTATCTTTCCTCTCTCATCTCACGCTATTGCCCCGCTCGTGCTCTTCGCTCCTCTGATGCCATGTTTCTTACCTGCCCAAGGGTCTCTACTTCCCTTGCTCGGCTTCGTCCATTTTCTTCTGCTGCCCCTTATGCCTGGAACGCTCTTCCAGAACATTTGCGAACTACAAGTTCAATTGCAGTTTTTAAAGATCAGCTAAAAACTATTCTTCTTTCTAAAGCTTTTAAAACTTGATTTTGATCTTACTTTTATACAGTTGTCATCTCTGATTGAAGATAAGGGCTCTTCCCTGCTGGGAGAGTGGGCAGACTTTGAGAAGAAGCTGAGAGGCTGGATGGGAAGCCACCCACAGCCTGCAGTTTTATTATTATTGGGGTATGATTTCTACTATGCACTACCTGCAACTCCTTAGGTTTACACCCAGACAAGCCTTCCCCAACCTGGTATTCTCCAGAAATTTTGGATTACAACTCACAGCATTCCTAAACATTGGCTGAGACTGATGGGAGTTGAAATCCAAAACATCTGTAGGTTGAGCATGGCTGAACTTGACGAATTCCTGCATTGAGCAGGGGAATGGACTCGATGGCCTTATAGGCCCCTTCCAACTCTACTATTCTATGATTCTATGAAATCATCAGGGTGTTTTTTTGTGTTTTTAAGTTGGCCAAAACTGTAAAGCTATAACATTTAACAACTTACCGTATAAACTGAAACACAGTGCCAATGCCTACATTTTTCTAAGGTGCTTCACTCCCTAAAAGCAATATTGCTTTGCAGAATTGACTTTTTAGAGAAATGAAAACATAAATCTATGTCTGATTTAATGCATGAAGGTTCCTTGCATATAAGCTGCCAGGAAAATTACCTGCCATTTCTTCTTTTAAAGACGTTCCATAAAAGTCCATGATGCCGGGGACAACGAGACAGATATGAGGAGATGGCAGGCAGTACAACTGGACATACTTAACCTGACCTAGCATGTTATATCTATAAGGAAGCTCATGATTTCTGACATTGACAGAAACAATGTGAATTAAGGCTGTACCAAATGTCTGTATTTGTGTACAAAATAATTGGACATTTAAAGAAGAAGGTGGATTTTTTTCTTCTAACTGGTAGCTAAACATTGATCTATTAAATTGCCATTTTCACCTTGCCCTGTGTCTTTAACTCTCTATTTCACACTATCAGAACAGCCTATCTTGCAGTAATACAAAATCACATAGTTCTACTAACCAATGTGGACTGACTCACATATACAAACCATCCATTTTCATTTTATATGGATTTTTTTGTGCACTACTGCTATATGAACAACATAATCAACAGCCATGTCCATCACTGTGGTGGTGTCTGATGGCTGGTATGAGCTAGTGTGCCCATAGCCCATAATAAGTGAGATAACATTATATAATAATGCATGACATTGAAATATCACTGATCTTCAGTACATAAAAGCATGTGGATCTATGCAATTAATCAGATGCCACATATTAAACAAGCTTGAATTCTGGAGTATGTGATACAAACATTTACCAATATGAATGATAAATATGAGTGTTTCTTTTTTAAAAAAAAATAACAAAAATTCAAGGAAGAGAAAAGGGTTTAGAGAAATGCAGAAAGAAATTCAAACTTTGCATGGCTATCATCAGCTCAACCTTAATTGTATTCTCATCAAGGGAGATTATTGTATTGTATTGTTTATATAGCACCATTAATGTGCATGGTGCTCTCCAGAGTAACTTAAGGCAAAGGAACGTAATACACCAGCTAGAACATAAACGTCTATGAGATATCACCATGAAATATCACCCATGAACTGACAAAGTGGAGGCAGCTAGGATTAAGTTTCCTTCTATTATGTCTTACAATTTGATCTGACAGACTTCCTGCAGCCAGCAGCATAGAACTGCTTTGGGTGCGGCATGCCAATAGTTACTATGAAACAGTGCCACAGACTGTAATGTTGTAGCAGCAATGTCTACAATGGTATTATGTTAGTGTCACTGGTTGTGTCAGCAGAGATGTTTAGGACTAGGGTCTGCCTGTCTGTCATTTCTCTTTCTCCCAATAAAATCAAGTGAATGACAACACTTTTGTAAACTGCCCAAAGAGCTTCGGCTATTGGGCGGTATAAGAATGCAACAAACAAATAAATAAATATACTAGGTTTAATACAATTTCTAAAGTTCATGGCAGGTTATACTTTTAAGTGCATTTTTAAAATAATCATTAATACTGTAACTGTCTTGGCATCCAAATGTAAAAACTAGTATACAGTCTCCAGGACAAAGGGAAGCAATCCTGACTAACTCCCATAGCAGTTTAAATCTTATCTCTCCATACATGCTGTAGATAACCTAAATGAAAAATGATATACCCCTTGCAAAAAAAGAAAAAGAAAATGCTGATTCTGGTTCTCACTGAGGTGTAGCATGTCTGGGTGCCTACCAAGTCAGACAATAGGTCAAGACTCATGTGATGGAATACTCACATACGTAAAAGAGGTCCCAAACTATGGAGGTTCCAAACTATGCCCTCCTGATACCTGGAAGGACATGTCAATGCCATAAATCTTCATTATATCAAAATCTATTTGTGGGATTCAGTCACTTGAAAATATTTGACATTACATTCTCTAGTGTACCATGTATGATAGCAATGCAAAGATATATTAGGAAACTTTCACTTGATTTGGTTAATACCAATGATATTTATTAGATTGTTTATTTGTTGCCCAACCATGATAAGTTTCTTATTTATCTAGTCATGAAACTGAAAAACTGAGAGTTTATTTTCCAGGAACTAATGCAGATAATTGTATCAACCTTTAAGCTTGCTTTACTTCATCAGATATGAAAGATGTTACTGTTATAAACAGTAATCACCTGTAATACTGATTACTGTAATAACTGAAACAAATTTTGTAATGACCAAATTGGTTGAGGGATAACATGTATTTATTATCTTATGAATTTATTTATGTTATCAACCGTTCTACTGTAGTACTCAGGCAGATTATCATAAACATTAATACCAATAAAACAAATTACAGGAATTACAAATTTACCAAATCACACAAAGAGATAAAAACCAGGCTACCAATTTTTAAAAGTTAAACTCTCACCATGGCCAGTTAAAACAAGCAATAAAAAAGCTTGGGTTGTGTAGCGAGTTTGTTGGTGTGCTAAAAAGTGGAGTCCACAGCTTTCCTAAATGTTGATGGGTAGGAACTTGTGTAACTTAAAACAGTCAGTAGATTTTAGCTAATAAAAGTCTGCCTCATTCTTTAGATGGGCCTCTCATAGTTATCTCACCCTTTTCTCATAGGGACTAGTGTCTTATCTTACCCATGGGTGGGGAGAGTTTCACTCTGAATCAAGCACTTGAAAGGCAATTAGTTTCCCAGGCTGGAATGCTTCAGGAACCTTTTTGGGTAAGGGAAACACACACACACACACACGTTTCCTGAGTCAGCTTGGAGACTGGCCCATCAGTTACTGAGCTTAGAGAGAAATATCTATAAAATCGAAATGTGTAGGCTTAGTCTTTGGTCTTGCTTCAAGGAGGAACACATGTTACCAGCTCAGAGAACTTTTGGTCCCAGGAATGGCTTCCTGATCTGCCTTGGGGACTCACAGACATACCAGGGGAGGTGTGAACTTTCTCTGCATATTTATTCTGCATCCACTTTCTATCAATAAACTGTCATCTTTTTGCACAAGTGGTTTTGCTTCATGTTGGTAATCAAAAGAATCTAATTTTCCTGGGAACTGGCAGAATCAGGCCTCCAGATCCAAAAGCCACTTCCACGTCACTGTCTACTGTATATTTCAGACACAGTTGACAGTGTGCCTACAAAAAGGGACATTCTAGCAGAACTCTCAATGACCAGGCAGGTTCATGTGGGAAACAGCAGTCATTCAGGTACCCTAACCCTAAGTCATTTGGGTTTTATAACTAATTCATTAAACAAAAAACTTACAGTTTTCAAAACAATGTAGGGACTCTACAGTTTTCAACCAAGCACCAAAAAGCAGGGAAATTGGGAGTTAAGGCTCACAAGCCTTAAAAGTTAAACTCTCACAAGCCTTAACATCACATCCTCCCTAAGGAGGCAGAAAGTGCCAGTGAAATTCTTATTTTCCAAAAGCAGATAAACCATGAAGACAAGATGGAGGATATGATATGCAGAGGTGACTGTGGGTGTTGTGGAAAACTGATGGCAAACAACTTAGGACCACCTGTTGGGTTATTGTGCCAGAACTTTTCTCTCTCTGGAACTCTGTTTGTGCTCAGAAACAAACACACATCACACAGGTCTTACACAGCAGAGCTGGTTTATTTCCTTCAGGCTTCTGTGCAGTTCAATTCAGATCAGTTCAGATCAGCACACTGAGGCATACACAGAGAGCAGTGATCGTAGAGCAGTGATCAGTAAGCAGTGATCAGTTCCATTTTACACAAGTGAGAAACTATATACAGATCTACACAATTCTTATCTACATTACATACAGCTGTGATGAGGCTAACTTAGAATCTTGGCAAGGTTCCCAGAACAGCCTCTATCTCAAGGTAATTGCCCACAGATATACTTTCTCTGTTTAACCCTGAGATAGCCATACACACACAATTTTAATGACTAAGCAAGTATTTCTTTTCATATACTTAACAGTCCTCCTCTTGCGCATGTTGTTTAAATTGTGTTACAATCTGAGACCTAGCTTTAAAGCATCTCTTTGTGTTTTACCATTGAACCTTCCACCTGTCCTTTCTCATTTTGTTTTACTTTGAATACCCATTTACAGGTAATGGCTTTACGACCTTCAGGTAAAGGTACTAGCTCCCACGTTTCATTTTTTTCCATTGCTCTGATTTCCTCTGACATTGCTTCATGCCAGCCCTGAGCTTCTGTAGGTTCCATTTCCTGAATTTCCTCAAATGAAGTAGGTTCATAGGCTATTAGTAAAGCTCTATGAGAAACCTGTTTGCTTTGGTATTCATCTGAATAACGAATTGGAGCTTTGCGTTCCCTTTCTGGTCGCTTTGGCATAGTTACAGGTACAGTTTCCTCCTTTACAGTTTCTTCCCCCTCCCTCTCTTGCTGAGATTGTTCAGGAATTTCTTCTGTTTCTCCAGCTTTCTGTTCTACAGGCAAACTTACATACTGTTTTGTTTCCTGCATTTGTTCATGAAAAACTACATCTCTGCTCACAATTACACTTTTGTGATATGGAGACCACAAACGATAGCCTTTTGTTTGTGTATCATATCCCAACAGTTTACATTCCAAACCTCTTTGAGCTAGTTTTCCTGGTCTGTTTTCTTTCTGAACATGAGCAAAACATTTACTTCCAAAAACCCTTATATGTGACACTCTAGGTTTTCTTTTGTAAAACATTTCATATGGAGTTTTTTCATGTACAGAGTGGTAAAGCCTGTTTAACAAATAATTTGAGGTGGACAAAGCTTCTGCCCAGAACAGGTTAGACAATCCTGACTCTTTCAATAGAGCTCTTAACATGTTCTGCAAGGTTCTGTTTTTCCTTTCTGCAACTCCATTTTGAAATGGTGAATATGGAGCAGTAAGGTCATGTTGTATACCCTCATCACTGAGGAATTTTTTAAATTGGTTGCTAAGAAATTCACCTCCCCGGTCCGTTCTTAGATTAGCTATAGGTTCTTTAAATCTATTTTTACTCCACTTAACAAAAGCTTTGAACTTTCCAAAAGTTTCACTCTTCTGTTTTAACACATACACAAATCCAAATCTACTGTAATCATCAACAATAGACAAGAAAAATCTGTTTCCTCCTTGACTTGTCTCAAAAGGACCTGCAAGATCTGCATGAATTAATTCAAAAATTCTTTTTGTTGTTCTCTCACTATGTTTTGGAATGTTTGACTTATGACACTTGGTTTCACTGCATACATTACATTCTACATAGTTAGAACATGGTTTGATTTTCACCCCTTCACACAATTCTGGAATCTTAGAAATTGTTTTATAGTTAGCATGACCAAATCTTTTATGAGTTAAATGGATACACTCTTGGTGTGGTTTGCAATTGGCTATTGTTTTTGTTGTGACTTTGCTGGCTACAACTTCATTTTCTGTACAAGTATTAATCACATACAAAGATTCTTTCATTATTCCCTGCACACACACCTTGTTTCCCTGTTTTATAGTACAATTTTCTTCAGTAAAACAAACCTCATACCCCATTTCTGTTAACTGAAACACACTTAGAAGGTTTGTTTCTAATTCTGGTACATATAAAACACTTTGTAGTTCAACTCCCAGACAATCAAAATATACATTACCCACACCACAAATCTGGATTTTTGTTCCATTTGCAAGGGTAACACACTTTTGCTCTGAAGTAGAAGTTTCCAAGGTTACAAATGAAAGTTTGTCTTTTGCCATACTTATTGAAGCCCCAGAGTCCAAAAACCAAGGATTCATTGTCTCTTTGACTCTTGCTAGAAGACACTTCTTTGTTGATTCAGCTTCATTCATGTTGTTTTCTTCTCTCCACTTTGCTGTTGACTGCTTTTTCTTCTTGTTGTTGTTGCAATCCCGCCTTAAGTGTTCTGTGGAACCACAGTTAAAGCATTTCCTTGCCTTTAATGCAGCCACCACGTCAGAAGATTTATGGCTTTGTTGAAATTCAGCCACAGGATGTTTAAGGCTCTGTTGTTTTGAAGCTTGTCTTCTTTCATAGGTTTCCAGTAGTTTTCCAGCTACATACTCGAGGGTTAAATTTTTCTCCTCTTGACTTTCCATCATGGTGACAACCGCGTCGTACGATGAATCAAGACTTGACAAAATCACATAGACTTGGTGTATAGTTGTAAACTCCATCCCTCGTGCCCTGAGTTGATTGAAGATTTCTCTCATGCTTTTCAAATGGTTTGACATAGACTCCCCTGGTTTCAGCTTCATTCCATACAGTTTCCGGGTTAGAATTATTTTACTGCCCGCTGTTTCTCTTTGATATACAGCTTGTAGCGCATTCCAGCACTCTTTTGATGTATTCAAAAACTGAATGAAGGAAATTTGAGAGTCTTCCACAGCTAATGCAATAACTGCCATTGCTTTTGCATCGTCCTTAAACCATTTAGCATTCTGTGGATCTGCTCTATCTGGTGGATCCTCTGTGACTACATACCACAGTTCAGCCTGAATCAGATACATTTGCATTTTGTAAGACCATAATGCATAGTTAGAGTCATTCAGCTTTTCTAACAATTGATGCAAACCAGACATATTAGCTCCTGCCATTCCCTCTGCTTTAGGAATTGGTATCTCACCGTCCTCCTGCTCAGAGTCCTCCTCAGAGTCAGCCGACTGAGATTTTTCCTCGCTTTGCAGCACTGGCTTTAGCTTGATGTCTTCCTTCATCAACAGTTTTCTGTTTTAGCAGACTCCTGGTTCTGATACTGCACCGTTCCCACCAAGTTCTGGTTCTTCTGCCTGGGTTAGGCTGGCGTAGGCTTCCTGGACTGGACTGGGCCCATAACCTTTGTTGGGTTATTGTGCCAGAACTTTTCTCTCTCTGGAACTCTGTTTGTGCTCAGAAACAAACACACATCACACAGGTCTTACACAGCAGAGCTGGTTTATTTCCTTCAGGCTTCTGTGCAGTTCAATTCAGATCAGTTCAGATCAGCACACTGAGGCATACACAGAGAGCAGTGATCGTAGAGCAGTGATCAGTAAGCAGTGATCAGTTCCATTTTACACAAGTGAGAAACTATATACAGATCTACACAATTCTTATCTACATTACATACAGCTGTGATGAGGCTAACTTAGAATCTTGGCAAGGTTCCCAGAACAGCCTCTATCTCAAGGTAATTGCCCACAGATATACTTTCTCTGTTTAACCCTGAGATAGCCATACACACACAATTTTAATGACTAAGCAAGTATTTCTTTTCATATACTTAACACCACCTACTTCTCTCTTTTTTGTTTAGAGCAGCCCTTCCCCAACCTGGTGCCTTCCAAAGGTGTTGGATTACAACTCCCATCATTGCAAGTCAGTATGTCCCATGGTCAAGAATGCTGCTAGCTGCTAGCACTGATCCATGCACTGATTACCAGAGGAGGGTATAAACAGTTACGATTGGTACCAGTGACCAATGATGTAGCATCCCTTGTTAAAGCCCATAAGCAGTCCAAAATAACTATTTTTCCATCCTAATTCTGAGAAAAGAAAATTACCAGTTAATGAATTACCAAACATTGAGTCCAGGCCAGCTGAAGAGATCTTGGACTGGTCATTGGGCCCTCATTGTATAATGAAGCCCCTGGAGAGAGATGTTACTGAGAATATCTTCTCCTTTCCAGCACAATAATCCTATAATTAACAACTTGCTGACTCTGTGTGTGTGTCTGTGTGCTTTTATTCTTCATTTGATCATTGCTGCTGCTTGGTTTTCAATTCAATCCGAGACATGTCTACTCAGAAGGAAATTCTATTGCATGCAATGAGTCTCACTTCCATGCACTAATTTGAAGGGGTATGTGGAGTTGTCTCTGAAAGTGCTGTGTATTTAGGGACAATGAAGGGTTTAAGCTTCCTCCCCCACCCTCAATTTCTTTTTTTCAAAAATTCCATGTATTTGTTTTTAAAGAATTTTTATTCCTTGAGTCCCTATCTGACTTTATAGTGCGAAGGAGCCACCTATGGAGCCTTAGAGATCAGAAAGGAGGGGGGAAGGGGTGCAAGAGAAGAGCCCCATTGCACTGGAAAAGAGGGTGGGAAGGAGGGATATTTCGAGTAAAGTTTTCCCCTTCTTTGCTTCCTCCCCAGTTATCAACATTAAAACCTATCATAGCTAATAAGAGCCCGAGCAGGATATATCCATATTGTGATTCCCAGTCAGACTGGATTGCCAGAGTAAGGTGGGCAAAGGAGGGGAAAACTTTCCTTGAAATATTCCTCCTTCCCACCCATTTTATTTTCAACATTCTAATCTATCTGAGGGAGGGGGGGAGAGATGCTACTGAGCATGTGTCACGCTATCCCTGAAGAAGGCCTCTGTATTCACACTAATAGGATGAATAAATGTTAATTAAAAAATCAACCAAAGGGAATTTTTTTAAAAAAGAAAAGTGATTCCACCAACTACAATGAAAGAGGAAGAAGACACCACCACTGGATTAATGGCTAAGGGGCTGAATACTCCAAATTTCATGGATAAAAAAATCGCCAGCCTATATTATCAGAACCATTTTTATTCAGAGAGGGTTTTTTCTTTTCTTTTTACCTTAAACTGCCCTCCTTCCCTCAATCTTTCACCAATCTTCTTGAAATTTTCAGGGTATGTAAAACCAAAATTTCCTTCTAGCACATGTAAATTTCAGGAAGATTGGTAAAACATTTTCAATTTTATGAATGTTAGAATGACCACTCCTCAATTACCCCTGTACAATGGTGGAATGCTTTATCTACTCTCTGACCTGTCGTGTCCCTGTAAATACTTTGAATTGCACCTGACAATTGTGCTTAGTAGCTAATGAAGATGTTGGAAGATGATTGTGAACATGTGATTCACTTTTTCCACATCCGAACTGCCCCCACCACACACACAAAACCTTTGCGTCTGAATTGATGTCTTATGGCAGTAATTCTTCTAACTGAAAAAAGAAAAATGGGATTCAAGGGCCAGTCTAACACGCACATATTCTGGGCACGACTAGCTGAGTTGTCATTCATGTCCCCATAAACCAATACAATCCCAACTATGGACATTTTCACAATTAGATAAATCATTTTGTTTAAAGGCTTCCCTGTCCAGCATGCTTTTTACTCACCAGTTGGGACGGCTGGATCCATCGTTGGTTTCTCCCAGGTATTAATCTGCTCCCAAGTAAATCCATTGGTCCCCAGTGCCACGCTATAACCACAGTTACTGTAGTGTTCATCAAATGAACAACCGCCTAAGGAGAAAAGAGATGAATAAATACTTCTGTCTTAATTACTTCTGTCTTGTTATGTTACTCCATTTAAATCAGCAACTTTTATATAAAAAAAAACCCTGCAAGGCAAAAATAAAATGAATTTCTGGCACATTAAGTTCTTGCCATTGCCATGGGGGTATCTAGCAGAGATTTCTAGATCTTAAATATATATTCGGACCATATGGCTTTCCTTTCTTAATTTTATAAGCAATTGTTTCTTAGGTCACTTTTCTTAGTTACAGCTTTAAATCCTTTCAATCGAGACAGTAATGTCATATGCCAAGTACTAATCTGAAGATTTGTGCTCATATCTCTGTTAACTGTCCCCTAGGCATTGTGCAGTAAAATCTAATGTTCGTAAAGGATCATGTGGAAGGGAAGGAGACAACTTCATCTTTGGATAAGCAGCACATTGAAGATTGATGCCCTCCTGCCACTTTGGTTTTCCTTTGAAAATGCAAAAGAAAGGGGAAAAAAGAAGAATAAATGCCCTGATTTTATCTGTATTTCTGTGAGATTTGGGTGAGGGGGTGAGTCCCCTACATTATATTTAGCCACATTTTAAAAGGCTGCACTACTATTTATTTATTTATTTATTTATTTTTATTCTAATTGAGAAATCAAGGAGGTGATAAGGTGCTGAGCTTCCTGGTTTTGTTTTCAACCAAAACAAACACAAATCCCTACAACATGGCTATTCCTACATCATCAGATATTTGTATCTAATTTGAAGTATTCAGGATACTTCACGATATAAGCACATAAGAAGTGACCTGCTAGATCAGACAAAAGATATATAAATAAATAATAATAATAATAATAAAATCCTTTAACTTAATTCTCAAAGTGACCAATGAAAGGTGTCCAGGAAATCCCCAAGTAAACGTAAACACAACAGAACTCCTGTATGATTGCTTCCATCAATGGGTATTCGGAAGTATATTGCCTCTGATCATGAAACATTACTTTAGTAATCTAAACAGGCTTGTAGATAAGTAAATTGCCCACACTGAAAGAGTAGGGGATAGGGAGCAATTGATGGAAGAGTGGCTTGTCTAAAACAACCTAATGTGTTTGTGAGACTGCAAAAAGATTCTTCTAGGGCACCCTTGTAGCCACAATACTAAAGATGCTCTCATTGATCTCCAGGTCTGGTACTATAAACTCAAGACCTCTTAATTAACCAACTTTGTAAATAATCAGTTTTAGAATATGCTGTTATTGAAGTAAATTTGATTTTCCAGTCCATGAGCAGATGATGCCACCCATTCCTGACTAGCTTTTGCCCCACTCTGGGGTTCTTGGGGTATGTGAAAGAAATATATGCTCATTTGCCCCGAGTATTACAAGGAGATAGGCAATTGCTTCAGATAAGGGAATGTTTAGGGGACCATTCATTCATTATATTTCTATACCAACTAACAGCCGAAGCTCTCTGGATTATTTATAATGATTAAAACCTTAAAAATACAATATTGTGCAGATTTTAGAAAGCATTTGCACACAAAAAAATTAAATAGACAACATCCCACCCACCCCAAATATATAAACAATTTTAATAGTCAATGATATGAAATCCCAGGAACCAATTAAAAAACCCTATCCTACACTACCAAATACCTGAGAGTAGAGGAAGGTCTTAACCAGGTACCGATAAGATGACAAAGTTGGCATCAAGCAGGCCTCACTGGCAAGATCATTCAGACAGACAATGCATGCAAGCCAGAATCAGTGTTATATGTTTGGACCTTCTGGTCCCCATTATCAATCTGGTTGCTACATTTTGCAGAAGCTGCAGCTTCTGGACTGTCTTCAAAGGCAGCCCCACGTAGAGTGTATTGCAGTAATCTAACAGCACACAGGGCATGTCTACACCAGTTTTTATCCCGGGGATCATCCCTGAATTGTCCCTGTACATCCACATGACACACAGGGGATCCTGTGAGCAGGGAGGGATGATCTCTCCATTTCCCAGGGATATCTGGGAACACTTTTAGCTCGATTCTTTTTGTGGTCTTGGGATCAACCCGAGACCGTGGGAGGTGTGTGGGCGCCCATCTCGGCTTCGTCCCACCTTCTCACGAGTAAACGTGAGGAGGTGGGTACCGGGTACAGAGCTCTTCAGGCACTTTGTGCCCATCGGGAGGGGCGTTGTGGGAGTAGGGTGTTTTGTTTTTTTTAACTTACAGTTTTCTTGGAGCACAAGTGCACTCATCTCTGTTAAAAAAGAAAAAGGAAAGAAAATGGTGGGCGCAACATCCCTCCTTCCTTCCAGGATGCTGCGCGTGTGTGTGGACAAAGGGGAGGATCTTGCAAGCGGAATATCATGAGAACCTCTCCCATCCCTCCCAGAATGCCAGGAGGTGTAGAAAGGCCCATAGACTACAGAAGCCATTTTATCCCTGTCTAGATAGGGGCATAACTGGGACACCAACCAAAGTTCGTAGTAGGTACTCTGTGCCGCTGAATCCACCTGAATCTCAAGTGACACTGATGGCACCATGCAAACCCCCAGCTACAAATCTGCTCTTTCAGGGGGAGTGCAGCCTTTCCAGAACAGGTTGAACACCCTCCATCCAGTCAGAAAAGCCACCTAACAGCATCTCAGCCTTGTCTTGATTGAGCTTCAGTTTATTAGCCCTCATCCAGTCCATTGTCACAGCCAGGCACTGATCTAGCACATCCGCAGCCTGATGACAATGAAAAGAAGAAACAGAGTTGCATGTCATCAGCATACTGATGACAATCCACTCCAAAACAATTCAAGCTATGTTAGGAACAATACTTACCAGGGTCTTATTCTTTAAGCCTGACTAACGTGCATAAGCAAAAGTTATAAACTAATGTATCCCATGGCCACTTTATACCACCCCAACCCTCTTTTTCCTTTGGAAACTGGAATTTCATCAACTGACATGGTAGTTGAAATATAATTTGCTTCCTCCTCCCATAAGACACTCAAGATGGAGTTCTTTTACTCTGAGCAGTACATGAAATGATGAAAGCAAATTAGCGTTGCTGAAAACACCATCAAGTTGCTCTACAAGGAAGTAACACAAGAAACAGGGATAATAGAGAGTGTTATTTGACTGCTTACTCCTCCCTGTGAGCCACATTCTCTATGTATGTGCACTGATGCTACACAGTGTGAGCAGCCTGAAGTGGCTCTGCATTGTTATTGGACCACAGCAGAGCATCAGCAGACGGGCCCTTCAAGGTCTCTCTGTTCAGCATTCACCATCTGCTTTATTGTAAGGAAACGAAAGCACAAATGCATGCCTATGACTTATTTAAACAGGGGCTCCCTCATTCCATCTCTTACTTTTCCTCTAACTACTGGAATAAAACCACTTCCTGTTTTGACTTCCAGAAATAACGAGATTCAGAAATCTCTTGAGGAAGATTACCCAAAGCTAGTTTGATGAAGCAAGCTTCCAAATGCTGATGGGTAAAGATGTTACTTTTCACACGTCCATGTTGGGAGGCTGATTTGTTAGAGTTGTGAGCAAATTTCAGCCCACACACAAAAATGTCTTCATTTCTGAGACTGTCGCTCGACTGACACTGCTGAGTTATTTGAAGGGAAATAAAAACAAAAGCTGGGCATTTTGAAAAGATTCAAGAAGTTTAGGAAAATTTGGGCTAGATGGACAAATTAGATGTTTGTCCATCTAGCCCAATGGTTCCCAAAGTGGGCATTACCACCCCCTTGGGGTGGGTGGGATTGCATAGGGGGGTGTTAAGAGGCAAGGGGGCGGCAGGCGAGCAGTCAAGGTGGTATTTTCTGAGAAGCGCCTCTCCAGAAACCCAGGCACATTTTTATGGGAGAAGGTAATTTGGTCCCAAGCCATATAGGGGAAGAATCCACACATGTATTAATACTGTTTAAGAAGAGTCCTTTTAACGGTGAATTGGAATGTTTCAAAAGCACCAAAACACTAATGAAGAGACATACATGCTTGGTGTGACCCGCCACGCTCGCTGCAAAATACAGGCGTTCGCTCTCTTTTCCGTCCCTCCCTTGGCAAGCCTGCGGTGGGTGCTTCCTATTTAAAGGGGCAGCACAGCCCCTTTTTCATTCTCAGCTCCTCAGCTCAGCTCCTCCACTCGGCCGCTGCTGCTCAGCCTGAGCGCCCAGACCAGCAGGATCCAGATTAGCGCGCCCCCTTTAAATAGGAAGCACCCGCCCCAGGCTTGCCAAGGGAGAGAGTGAAAAGAGAGCGAACGCCTCTGTTTGCAGCCAGCGTGCCAGGGCACACCAAGCAAGGTATGTCTCTTTATTAGCATTTTGGTGCTTTTGAAACATTTCAATTCACTGTTAAAAGGACTCCTTTTAAACGTATTAATACATGTGTGGATTGAGGAGGGTCTTGTTGGCAGCAGGGCTCCGGACAAGTTGGGCTGATGGAGCGCCTCTCCTGGCATGACCTTACCCAAATATACTACACTCATCATCTAAGGCCCTTCTAAGAGTGTCTCTTCCTAGCAGAGATTTGCAAAAAATTGAGTTGTTTTTTTTAAAAAAAAAATTGTTAAGATACTGCTGTGATTGACCTGCTTTTTAAGCACATGCGTTCTCTTGCATCAGCATTTTGGCCCCTCCGGGCGCTCCTTGGTGCGGGGCTTGCCACCACCATTAACCCCTCCCCCCTCCCTCCCTGACCCCATTGGACTCCCAGGGGACACTGGGCATGAGTTTGTGGAACCAAGGGGGCGGTTACCTGAAAAAGTTTGGGAACCACTGATCTAGCCCAATCTTTTTTCGATTGGTGAGATTTTAGGCCGCCGAGGCCCAGTATTGAGCAAAAGTCGGGATACAAATCATCATCATCCTCATCCTCATCATCATCGGACAGGCAGCAGTTCTCCATACTACTTGGTCTTTTCAATTGGAAATGCCAAGGATTGAACTTGGGATGTTCTACAGACAAAGCGTTGTACCACTAAGCTATGATCCCTCCAAGAGGAGGCTTTAAGGAGGTTTTGTGGCTCCTATATACTAACACCACACAATGTAGCCAAAACAGCAACACACACACACACACACACACACACACACAAGAGGAAAGGTTACCACCCCCAAACCATTTTGTTTTGCCCTGTGATTTTGAATTGAATGTATTCATTTAGCTGACTGAATAGTTTATTTTTATTGCCTCTCAATTTCACTGAGATTATGGTTTTCTTATTGATAACTGGAATTTATTTATTTATTCTGTAATCCACCCTTGATAAAGATGCAGTTTAATTATTTTAATAAATCAATAAATATCAGCATGTTTGGGGAAGCCTAAGGTTTGCTGAAGTACAGAACATTTTAGGAAGGAAGGAACCCCAAAACAATTGAGGACTGAGAATGCTCAGTGGGAACAGAATATTGACTGAGGGTTGTGGGAGGGAGACAGAAAATCAGGGGGCAGGTGAAATGGTGTAATACAAAAAGGCATGACTACCTCACTGAAACTCTGAACAGGCTCACTCCACACTGAGTCATTTATTCTAGGTCCCATTTGTTCCTACCTATTTTTCATGTATGTTTTATTAGCCTGTAATTTGGTGGTGAAATGGTCATCTGAATGCTCTTCATTGACCTATGCAATCCAGTACTCCTAATGAATATGGTTTATGTGGCTTCTGGGCAAAGCACTGAGATCATTGCCTCACTACAGATGGGAAATAAGCCCTCAAAGTGGTTGTGTGAACCTTTATTCTACTGGCAGCAGTGAAAAGGTAGCAGCAGGAACCAATCATACAACACTTTATGAGGGCTGATATGTGGGAAAGGGAGACACTGTGAAAAGGCTTAAAAATTAATAGATTTCAGTCAAAATGGTGAAGAAGGCCAGACCCCAATATTGAACAACTATGGCTGGACAATGAAACTGCAGAAAACATTCAACTGTTATTTTATCAACCTCACAGGGCAGTATCCAATGCTGGCACTGAGCACGCTCCCGGGTGCCGGTGTACCCATGCTAGCCCCACTGGCCCTAAGATGCGTGCAGCCCCTACTCTGCATGGTGATGAAGTCATGCTTTGGGGGGCATGCCCCTGAAACAATGAAAATGTGTGTTCCCAGAAGGGGTGTGACCTGCTCCTTCTGGGAATGGGTGTTTTCAATATTTTAGGGACTTGCCCCCAGAAGCACAGCTTTGTTGCCGAACATGTTAAGAACTATGTGCACACCAGTGCCAGAGAGCATGCTCAGCAACCCTACTGGATACTGCCCAGTGAAACATAAGGCAAAATGAGATTTCTCAACACCATCGAGAAAAGTGCTCTGATTTTTAGGAGCTGAGATGATGACGGATAGACCACAAAGGTTTTATTGTGGTTTAACATATAAAGAAGATCAGATTGTTTTATTAATAGATGTGAGCCGTCTATTATTTATTTATTTATTAAATTTATATACCGCCCCATAGCCGAAGCACTCTGGACAGTTTACAAAAGTTAAAAACAGTGAACGTTAAACAGTATACAAAATTTAAAACGATCAAAAATATAAAAACAACAGTATAAAAACAACGGTATCCATTTAAAAACAACAGTTCCAGAGTTACAAAAACAGTGTCCAATCTGCTTGCAAAGTGGCACTGTACAATTAAAAAAAATACATGTCAACTGGATTCTAACCACTCATTACATACGAAGTCCCACCTTCCATATTTCCCCTAAAGTTAAGTTCCGGTGCTGAGTTCCTTGGAGTGTAAATGGTTTTAACAATGTAATTAAAGACTTTTACAACAGGCCAAAATTTAATTGCTTGTCAATGTCACAATGTAAACAAAGTAACAGAAAAAACATAAAGGACACAATTATCCCATGAAACAGATATCAGCCCAGACTATGGAAGAACATTAAATTTTTAATTGGGGCTAATAAGGTGTGACATTGGTATCTGGATTTTGGACACATTCAGAGGATTAGCAGATTTTAAAAGGAATGAATAAAGTAGCAGAGCATACTGATATATGCATTCAGTATATAGAGAAATTTCCCAGAGTCTTCTCTGCTATTTAGCTAATTACTGGACCTCTCTTTTCGGTACACCATTACTGAGCAACCTTAAAGACCTGGGGTCACAGGAGATCAAGATCTGGTACTCTGCATTATTTTATTATGCAGTCACAGACCCATTAGAGATCTGGTACTTTATTTACTAACTTTTGCTAAAATTACTGATGGCAACACAAATCAAATGCCCCTCAGTACAGTATGGTTAAAACAATACACTGGAGAAAGCAGAAAAATTGAACAGGGACAAATGCAAAATGTATAGAATTCGATAACATTACTTTATGAATTTCTTGGAGAACACATGGTATGGATTATGGCTTTGGTGACACATTGAATGATGCAACAAACTTTAAATTTGATTGATTGCATTTTAATACCACCCAACAGCCGAAGCTATCTAGATAATAAATTTATGTAAACTTTTAACAACAACCTACACTGGGTGGGTTAGGGTGTTGTGTGAACCCAGCTTTTGTTTGCACCTTCCCACAGCTGAAACAGATTGGGCCTGTTCAGACAACTTGTTAAATTAGGCCTCTAACCCTTTTACAACAAATGGTTAGTGAGTGTGTTTAGACTGTGGTTATATAGCCAGCATGGTTAGGAATGGTTCATACAACAAGTTAAGTCATGGTGCGCATGACCTGCTAAGCCATGATAAACTGTTATTTTTCCCCCTTAGTACAAGTGAATTCTCTGTAACAATAGTTTTTAAAACTACCAGTAAGGAGGAAAATAGTAAAAGCAATGACAAAACTCAACCCTGTACAATGATCTGTCCACATGAAGCAAAGACAATGAATGAATAACCTCTCAGCACTGAAAGAGAAGCCCAAATAAACAAAACCGTTTTTGACCCACAAAAAGCTTGCAGTAGTGACTAATCATGACAAAGGCTGAAATAACCCCTGTTTTACACGGCATGCTGGTAACAATGCCGCTGCTCCTCTGAATGATCCTAATTAATTTTGAAAAGACCTATCATCAGTTACTGAGTCTTGCCCCTGGATTAAATGTAAACCAGCCTTGCATAAATTGAGTGCTTTCTTTGAATATATAATTGAATTTGCAGAAGTGTGCGCCGGGGGGGTGTTTAAATAAGTGCACAAATATGATAAAAAGGACTTCACGCCATTATATCTAATTCAGTAAGCAAAAATAATGGCAGGGCACGTCCCAATTAGCTTTTGATTTATTTATTTTAACAAATCCAATTAGTAGAATGTTTTATAAAGTCATCCAATGTCAGAAACTCATGGACACACTAAAGAAAGAGTACTTCTAAAACAGGAGAAGAAATTAAGCAAAGCTCAATGAATAATCTATGCCTCTTTTAAATTGTGCAAAGCAAAGGTACCAGGAATTATTTGAATAAAGACTTTTAGCATTTCCAGGTAAAATAATGCTAGGATGTTGACACTACTAGTCTTTCTACTCCTCTCCCATACAAAATATTATATTATTACTATTATTGTCATCATCATCATCACAATTATATTCTGCCTTTTTTTTTTTTTTTTTTTGAAGCTCAAGGCAGAGTATGAGCATCAGCCCACAGAGAAAAATGGTGTTTCCTTACCGTTGATTTTCCACCCCTGCGTTTGTCCCTCATTACTTCCTTTTCTGCCCAGCAGGGAAAGAGGAAGTAAACAAAGACCACGTAGCCCATTCAGGGGCTGTTTTAGGATTAAGCACACAGCAGGGGATGGTAGCACATTCCATTTTTTTTTAAAAAAGAATCAGATTAAAAGGGGTCTATTTTGCGATGGGAAAATGAGTGGAAGGAGCAGGAGGCACGCAGGAGGTGGATGGCGTTGTCTAAAGGACACACACACACACTCATCCGTAAATGGGCAGTAGTGAGCGTATGATAAAACACTCATCTGAAGAATGTTTATGTGGCTCTTCAGCCACTCCCATTTTATCCTCACAACAACCTGCAAGTTAGATTAGGCAGAGAGAAAGTGATTGGCCCAAAGTCACCCAGTGAGTTTCATGGCTGAGTGGTGACTTAAATCTGGGTCTTCCTTGTCCTGTGCTCTTAACCACTATAACACACTGGTTCTACAGTGCTCTATAATGTATTTAAGCCATCACAATACACCTGACTATTTGGCTGTTCTGCAAATGGTGCCTCCATACCTGTCTGTAGGAGGACACCCAATCCAAGATCCAGAAGGGTAGCCTTGTTCAGAACTTGATCACCACCTGCCATCCTTGTGGAACTGCCAGGACCCAAGGTAGGCAATTATGCCTTTTTCAGGGAGCATAAGGAACAGGAGTGAGACACCTGTCTCAGGTAATAGAAGAAGGTGTGCAGCTGGGGGAGAAGGCAGCAGTTGGAGGAGGAGGCATAATCTAAGGACAGAATTGGTGTAAGAGTTGCAAATTGCTGTCCTTCACTGCAGTGGAATCAGATATAATATACTGACCATTGTTCCACACTGATAATTTCCAAATACCTATTCCCAATTCTTTGTAACCCCCAACCTGTTGTCTTTATTTTCTGTTTCAAGTTTCAGAAGAAGAGCACAGGATTTTATGTGATGGAGAAAGGATCTCACAGAGTGAGAGTGGAATCCAAGTACATTTCAAGAGACCAGAGACCATGGCCTTGCTCTTCCAGAACTTAAAGTTATCTAAAGTAATTAAGGAAGAAGGTCAAAGTACCACCAAAGAGTGCAAATACCTTGGAGAAAGATAATAGGTATCTTTGCAAGCCATTGCAATAGCAATTAATAGAAGAAGCAAAGATTTCCTGAAACCCTCAAATTTTATTATGAATTCAGATCAAGAGTAATTGAACGAACAGAAGAACGATAAAGGTTCTGTTAGGTTAATGCTAAGCCCATTAATTATGATAGCTTTGCCTTAAATTATAATTTTAATTGGCACCAGAAAGATGCAGTTAAGTATGAGCCATTTACATAGCTGC
Organism: Elgaria multicarinata webbii; assembly: GCF_023053635.1. Taxonomy (NCBI): domain Eukaryota; kingdom Metazoa; phylum Chordata; class Lepidosauria; order Squamata; family Anguidae; genus Elgaria; species Elgaria multicarinata. The sequence goes on from NC_086171.1 coordinate 186,547,037, forward strand.
AATGTCCAAGAACTTTTGGGAAGTCACATATTTTATCTTATTTCTCCAAAGGGGTTTGAAATGAAGTCTATTCTGACTTTAAAAAAAAAAAAAGTTTGAGGATGCTTGTTCCCTCCGAACTGATTCACAATTGTTTATCGATGTACAACTCTAGGGTGACCATATGGAACGGAGGACAGGGCTCCTGTATCTTTAACAGTTGCATAGAAAAGGGAATTTCAGTGTCGTTTGTATGCATGCAACACCTGGTGAAATTCCCCCTTCATCACAACAGTTAAAGCTGCAGGAGCTATACTAGAGTGATCAAACATCAACCATGGTATCCTTCTGGATAGGTTATCTGGGCTGGGAGTTGAAGGCACTGTGTTGCAGTGGTTCCACTGCAACTTGGATGGCCGATTCCAGAAGCTGGGGGATTATTGCTCTGTGCCATGGCAATTAGGCCATGGGGTTCCACAGGGCTCTATTTTATCCCCTATGCTGTTTAACATTTACTTGAAACTACTGGGAGAGATTATCTGGAGATGTGGGTTGAGGTGTCATCAATATGCGGATGACACTCAACTCTACCTCTCCTTTTCATCAAACCCAGGTGAGGCAGTGGCTGTTCTGAATCAGTGCCTGAGCATGGTAATAGACTGGATGAGGGCCAATAAACTGAGACTCAATCCAGACAAGATGGAGGTATTGTTAGTGGGTGGTTCACCTGTCTGGCTAGGTGATGTTCATCCTGTTCTGGATAGGGTTGAACTCCCCCTAAAGGATCAGGTTCATAGTTTGGGGGTGATCTTGGATCCAGAACTGTCACTTGAGGCACAGTTGAACAATTACACATTGGTACAATTACGCATTTCTGTATTGTACATTTTCAGAGTTGTGAACAGGAGCTTTTACTCTTTTCTTTGCAATTACACAAATGTGCATTCATACTTAATCAAAGTAGCAATCTACTGTGAGATCGTGAGGGGAGGCTGTCATTGTGAGCAAAGAAAAGAGGCAGAATAGGAGAAAGGGGCCTTAAATTCTCTGACTGGGGCTTATTTGCACTGGTCCGGTGCTCTCATGGAGAGCGAATCTCTAGCCTTCCTTCAAGAAACCACTGCTTCTAGTGTGTTAGTTACTTTCCATTCAGAATAATGTACTAGCAAGGGGGATCCTGGATACTGACTGGAAACAAGGTTCTCTCATTTGTTGGGCACTACCTGTCAGGTTAATGACATGTAGTTCCACTCTGCCTGCCATCCCCAACCCAGAAGTATGTTTATTTCAAGCACTGAAAAGCCCGTGGTTTTGGAGGGTGGGGTGTTTACATGTTTAGATGTACCAAAGACGATTTCCTAATACTGCAGACAATACCACAACATGCTTTCCTTCCATGGTCATGAAGATGGCCCCCAGCCTGAGGTGGGAAAAACTTCTTTAAAACTCAGTATAATCAGATGAAGAGACTTGAGCCATATTTAACAGAGTAGGTTGGAATCACTGAACTGGTCGACTTATAATACTTTCATTCTAAATGTGAAGGGAAAATCTGGGCTTCCCCCAACCAGGCTTAAAGAATATAATAAAAGTCCCAAGGAATCAGAAAGTTCTTAAAGGTTTAGCAAAAGGTTTAATTTTAAAAGGGCTGCAATTAAGGAAAGCTTCTGCTGGTGAAGAGTTATCATTCCTGAAGTGTACAGGGGAATGATAGTGTCTTGTTCTGCAATTCATCTTCTATACTGAGCAGCTACATTATTTCCTAGTATCAATTCATGTTCTCTCTCTCTCTCTCTCTCTCTCTCTCTCTCCCCCCATAGGTATCTAGGTACTGGGTAAAAGAGAGTATATTGTTACTTATACTTTCCCCAAAGAGATGTTCCTTGAACAGTTACAAGGATATATCTGAGCTAGGGAGAAATGTGATACAGAGCAACTTGGGGATAGGTGAAGGAGTGGGAGAACACCGCCAATGAATTCTGCAGAACACCACCAATTCTCATTCTGTCACAAAATATTATGCAGTTACATATTCAATGTGGGATTTCCCCATCACAATTCATATTCTATTTTAAGAAATAGTAACTGATTTCAAAATTAGTATTGTCTATTTCAGCTCCTGAAATCTGTACGTATTGCTCAGCATAACTCCAGAAAGTATTTGTAGAAATCCTAATCCAGTCAGGAGGAAGGTCACAAGCGGAGTGGGGTTTGTAGAAACATTTGGATCTAACACTGCAGTTATCTCCTTCAGGCACAGCAATATCTGTGGCACCATAAGGTCAGCGTCAGTCTCTGTTGCTTGTGGATCAGGGATACAGTTTAGTACTTCAATATTCTATATTGATAATATGGTGCCAAGTTGCAATAGATCATCCAAAATCTCTACCGTCATCATCACTTTGAGGAGCTGCTTAACTCAGCACAGGGTATATATTCCATGGAGTCTAGATAAGATTTCTGTGCATGGATAATATTTTTTGCAGTTACAGCATTACAGGCTGCTTCTAATGTGGTAAATCTTTGTGCATTTCACATGACTTGAAATGAAACGATTCTATTACCATTTTATGTATTTGAAAATGAGGGGAAAGGACAAATGCCTTGCTGTCTTTGCTAGTTTCAAAGTAAGCGGATGGAAACTAGAATCACAGTTGTATTGTTCAATGGGAACATGGGAACAGCACTTTGATGTGAACACTACAAATTTGTGCAATTTGGAAGTTGAAATATTTCAGCTTCAGACACCTTTTTTTTTTACTTTTATGACAAATAATCCCTAAATTAATAAAAGTCACTAAAAAAGTGTCCATTGCAATAAACTAAGTTTATATTTATTCTGTTTGCCAATACAACATTTATTCTGTTTGCCAATATGTAACATATATTGACTCCAGGTTAAAAAACAACAACCTCTAACCATCAGTGCTTTGCAAAGATATTTTGCTTGATAATGATCCTGGCTTAACTAAATCCAGAAATGCAAGAGGATTGGTAAGAAATTATGTTTGATCCAGTAAAATCTGTTATGGTTTCCCCCCACCCCCCATTGTCAATGCCAAGGAAGGTCATCTGACAATTCTCTTAAGAGGCTTACTGACCAAAGAGAGATAATTAATAAAGCTATAGAATAAGAGGGCATATTTCAACAATGAATGTACTACATTAGTTGTGTTTCTTTCATGGTTTATATTTATTAGCTGTACTTAGATTTGCACCCATCCTTCCTCTAAGTACATGAGGACAGAATACATGGGTTTTCCTACCATATGTGTCAGGCAGACAGTATCTGAAGAAAGATATCTCTTTGCATTTTATGGCTGAATGTGGATTTGAATATCAGTCTTCCCAGTCCAGGTCTGACACACGGTGCAACAACAGCAACAAAAACTTGTTGAGTCATCCATGGCTTAACTCATTTCGGTTTGTCTATGACAAGGATCTACCCGTTTGCACTTCCCAGAGCCAAACACAAAAGTGAGTGCAATCTGTGCACAAACTATGGACATTCCTGAGCTTGCAGTGCTGTTTGCAGGGCGGAGGGGAGGGGTCTGTTCAAAAAATGTGTACGTCAGAAAAATATGCACGGGAGAAAAAAATGCCCAGAGAGCTTCAGCTATGGGGCGGTATATAAATTTAATAAATTAATAAATGTCAAAAAAGTGTGGACACATGCCCTCAATGGGAGAAGATTGTGAACTGTCGTGTTTCCAAGCCCTCCTGCTGAGATCAAAGATAATAAACCAGTCTGTCGCGTAATCTGCAAAGCTTTATTCAGCAAATAAACATCTCTTCACACCTGAAGGAAGTGAGAGTGCTAGGAGCTTTCCTCTAAACTTAATTAGGCTAACTAAGCTAAGCATTTGCCCATTCAACTAAAAGGGCGAGTTTCCCCTGCAGTCCACAAACCACTTTAGCTCAGGGAGAGTCCTTGGCAAGAAATTTTTGGCAAGTGGCGAGCCTAGTAGACTGCCTTTCACCTGCTCATAACTCCACTGCCTTGACTCTGCGATGGTCTCTGGGATCTGTCAACTCTGCAATCCCCTCCCCCTTCAATAGAGGCTGAATCCCAGAGATTGGGGGAGGATGGGCTCTGGGTCATTTGCATTCTCTCTGATAAGCTCCTGGGAAGATTACTCCTTGACTCTGAAGAGTCTTGGAGGATCTCCTCCCCTGCTTCTTGTCTTGGCTCATAAATTTCTAGTCCTCCTTCTGTGTCTGATTGACCTCCCAAAACCCCTTCTCCAACACTACCAAGAACAGGCCTGATCCTGACAGCACCCAAATATGAACCTAAGTCCACATCCAAACACTTTGCAATTTTCATATGAAAAGCAGGGGGGGGAGAGTTTGCAATCTGATGCGGACAGAGGTCAGACTGACCTTTGAGGTAGAATTCCAAGGACCTCGACAAACTCGAGACTTTTCTGATCCCTAAATTTAAAAAGCCTAGCCCTGGCCCTGGTTGAATCATCCTCCATTCATCATCCTAGCTGCAATCCACCAAAACCTGAGAACTAAGATTAAATTACATTTGCTTAAAATTTATTACATCCAGTTTAAAGATGGACTGTATAGATCATCAAACATAGCTTGCTAGAATTCTTGTCCTGTAACTAGATATTAAGAAAAGAATATATTTTTCCCTGAGCTGTCATATTTCTAAAGTATTTATATCAGGAAGTAACGCTTCTAGCCTTATGTAAATCAAGTGAATACAGTATATACATTCTGGATGCCTTTATAGTTACAGTTATAGATTTAAACCAGTGAGACTATCTCCCAAGAATCACATATTATTAAGTTGTATTTTTCCAGCAATCTTTCTAAACACACTGATATTTGTTTGTTTGTTTGTTTGTTTTGTAATGCAAATGTGCAAATCCAGAGAGTGATGCTACTCCATGGATTCCATTTAAATTAGTACAGGTTGTCTGGGAACAATACATTGAAGATGGTATCCTCTGTTCTTCTGATTGTCAAATTATTGGGTAACGAATATTTGTAACAATATTTCATATTAGAAACATTGGTGGATAGTATTAAATTTATTAATTTAAATGGTATATAATTCCAGGTCTCACCCTTGTCCAGTTGATTTTTCACCAAGGTTGGCTAAGTAATATTTAAGAGAGATAACTGGTGTAAAATCTTGTGTAATGTGGTTGATAAAATAAAGGGATAAAATCCAGGCACTTGTCACACCCTTCCATTCCCATCATGCACAACTCCATTCATTAGATGGCATTCCTACCATGTGGAGCAGGGGTTGGGCAGGGGATGTCTGGAGGTCATTTTCTCCCCATCGCCTGGAGCCAGCACCCAGAGTCTGCACCCTCTACCCACCCATGTGTGATGAAAACAGAGGAGCAATAAAAAAGAATTGAAATTGTAAACAAAGGCCATAGCTAGACCTAAGGTTTATCCCTGGATCGTCCAGGGGTCAAACCTGTTCATCTAGGTGACACACAGGGGATCCAGTGCTCAGGCAGGGGTGAACCTTGGATGATCCCAGGATAAACCTTAGGTCTAGCTGTGGCCAAAGTGTTGTGTATAGCTGCTGTGGGGTTTCAAACAGGTAAAAATATCTTGCCCTAATTTTGACCCTTTTGGCAATCCACAGCAGCAATGGACACCATTTTGTTGGGGGGGGGAGTTATTTTCTTTTCATTTTTAAAAAACAGGTCCTCCTGAGTTTTATGTGGTGGCAGGGGGCTCACCACTCCTAATGCAGTTTATGGATTGGATCACATAAATACTTTAGATGATATTAGATGATGTTAGAGTTATTGATTTTTGTAGTTATCTCCGCCCCGCCCCCGCCAAAAAAAATGTGTTGTGGAATGCAAAATATTGCCAAAGAGGCATGTGCAGTCTCTATTAGTTGAACATGAATGGGAAGTTGTTCTCTCTTGTGAATTTCCCATAGCCATCTGGTTGGCTACTCTGAGAACAACAGAATGCTGGTCTATATAGGCTTTGCGTCTGCTCCAGCAGGGCTCTTATATTCTTAAGTTATAGGCTTAGATCTATGGTTTGCTCCTACCAGTGGAAAAATGGGCGACAATGTTTACTGATTTCCCCTTTCCCCTGTGCCCTCTGAAAATCTCTTCTGAAGAATTGTGTGATCCTCCTGGAAAGGGGAGAGCTGCAGGGAGAAACATAACACCTCGCCTTTTCCACCAGTAGGATCCTCCTCTAGATCAAAAATCTTTTGTGACCAGAAGGAGCTGTTCTTTTCATGGAAGGTGAACTTAGGATCCAACCCATAAGGCAGGTTTTCATTTTCCTTTCAGAAAGTCAAACCTCAATAGTGCAAACTATTTAAAAACCCTATATTAGACATTTCTCAGAATAAATCGGTATTGTGTTGTAATGTTCAGAACAGGATTAATTTATAAGGAACATTAATATTTAACATGTACTTTCTGGATTAGCATTTTTTCTGCAGAGAGTTTACCCACAAAGAAGGGTTTTGTTATTTCTTATTCAATGGAGATCTATTTTGATTACATTGCATTTTATCCTTTCCTTTAAACTTTAGGAACATTTGACAAATGTATAATATTTTCAGAGTAAAAATGTCTAAATATGGATTTTGAAGGTTTCCTATTAACAGTATTTCTTCTCTTCATCTGGAACTGACAGCATATATAAATTCAGTTCTCTCCCTCTACTGAATGTGATATGGTCTGCTGGTTTAGGTATGAGAAAACCAGTTTGAAATCCTTGATGAACACATACCTCTCTTGACCTGAACCTACCCAGACACCAAAATCAACATTAGAGACCTTCCTCAGAATGTCTCCACCAAGGGAGACTCAGAAGTTGGCAACAAGGGAGAGGCCTTTTCGGCCATAGCCTCCCAATTATGGAATGCTCTCCCTACTGAGGTCTGTGACTGTCCTCTACTCCCAGGCATTAGATGGCTTCTTATGTGGCTTTTATGTCATCTGTTTCTATCCAGTCCAGTATTTTATTTTAATTGTTTTAGAGTTCAAATTGTTTTAAATTTTGTATGTTAGAGCTCTTATATTATGTTTCTCTTATCTCATATTATGATGCGTATTTTCTATAAACCACCCAGACAGCTTCAGCTACTGAATGGTATAGAAATGGTCATCCTCCTCCTCCTCAGACTTATTTGTCCATCAGCCCAGTGTTTTTGCTCTGGGCTTCCTACAAAGCCATTTCCAGATTGCCTGGAACCTGACTTTGGATTTACTGGGGTGCTCTGAGAGGGGATAAAGCTTTCTCTCTTGATATATGGGCCCAATGCATCTAGTGCAAACAAAGCAGGAGATTGGGAGGCCGAGGCTTTGGCCCTGGAAATGTGAAACAGGAACCAGAGTAGAGTAAAGAACCATGTTAGGAAAGAGTAATGAGGAACAATATTAACAGACAATTGGACCACAGGTTTATTCTCAGAACAGAGTCACGCACACCAATGTGAGGGATGCCCAGGCAGAAATAATGAATATTGACTGCCCAAACTCCAACACAGTTATAGAGTTCAACACAAAGGGACCACCCAGTTTCAGAACTCAGAGGCTAGTGGACTCAGGATGGGTTAAAACAGAGGAAACAATAGATAAGTTTTGGCCACTGGACAAAAGAGGCAGGGTGTATTACAAAAGGGTGTAATTAAAGATATTCATGTAGTGCCTGACCTGGCTGGGAAGTAAGGATACTTCAGGGTTGGACAATTTTTCTCACTAGGGTTTTGAATTGGCCAATTCAAGGCACTCTTTTGGGTTAGCCAGCTGGATAGTGACATGGCAGGCATTTGCATATATTTGTCAGACTTAGAGAGCAACCTTCTTTAAATTAATCAAGGCTTCTTTGCCTATGTGGCAGGTCCAAAGCCTTAACATCATTCCAAGCTATGTCTTCTGCCACAAAATTGATTCTTGAATGTAAGAGTAATTCATAGTGCTCACTAGATGTACTAGAGAGCCAGCACATCTGGAGTTCCCCTGTAAAAATATACAAGACGGGGGGAGGGGGTAGCCATGTTAGTCTGTTGCAGCAAAACCAGTGAAGACTCTTTGTTGAATATACAGAATGCAAACACAAATTAGAAAATTGTTGAATGCAGACACAAATTAGAAAATTCTGGAAATAACACAGTGGATACATGTAGCCATCTGCCCCAATAACTGGGTTCACACAACATGCTAACCCATGTTGGTTTATTTTCCAGAATAGCCTATGATGAGTTAGTGTGTTGTCTGTGGGATGCCCCCCACTGTGGGTTACTACCCCCAAATAAGCCATCCTGAGAACCACAGTATCCAGTAAGGGTCATTTTTCTATGGTGGGTTAGTGTGTTGTCTATCATGCCAGTGTGGGTTACGGAGATCGCCTAAAGAGCTGCTTGGCCAAAGTAGCCAAAAACACTGCCACCACTCTGTTCCTCTTAAGCGATCTCTATTTCCGCCACAAAGGAAGCTAGGATACCTTCCCAGGCGGGCAGTAAGACTACAGGAGGAGTGGCAGGGGTGAAATAAAACACTCTGTGTAGCTTGTTGCCTGATAGTCTGATGGGAGCACAGTAGGTTGTTGACATAACCACCTCACAGTATAACTTGCCACCCACCATGGGTTTATATGATGTGTGAGTTCACTCTTGATCAGGCAGCTTATGCTACTGGCTCCAGCTGAGGAACCTGCAGAGGCAGTAAAGCAGGGCAAATTCAAATGGAAATACACAGCTACGGGGCTTCAAACAACTTCCCTAATATAACATAACATTTTGCTGCTCTAGAGCAAACAATGGCAGTTATTTACAAAACAGTGTCCTAATGATATGGGCTTCCTGGCTTAGAAGACATCAGGATTCAGCAATATATTTCTAGACAGGGAGCCAAGAACCTGGGAGTCCAGGCAAGCCAAAAGTGCAGGGTTCAAGTATAGTCCAAGTGAAGGAATTTCCAGTAATAGACACATTGTACCCACTATGCTCTTTGATTTCTCCAGCAGCTTTAAAACAGAGTTGGGACAGCTAGTGCTCTTCACAAGTCCACTAATCCCTACACAACTTCATCTGTAATCATAAGCAATGTCTCAGTGGGCATTTCTCCTCCCTTCTCTTTAGTTATCTTCATTCCCAAGGAAACAGGCCCGAAGCCCCCTCCCCACTTCCTTACCCAAATCTCCTCCCTTCTTAATTCCCACAGCATGGCCACCAGCCACCTAAGCTACAGGTATGTCACTCAAGGTTGAACCTTGCAGATGGTAAGGAGTGTCAGAAACCTCTGGCCTGTTCCCCACTGAGAAGCCAGGCAGAGACAGGTTCTCACCACTCTGACATTCCACGGCGCAAGCAGCCTGCAAATTATCCGCCCCTTCTATGTCTGAGTCTGAATCTTCCTCCAAGGCCTCAGTTCCAGGGATGGGGGAAAGAATGACACTTAATCTTCATTCCACTAGCATACCCAGTACACAATAAACTGCCTGGGGTGAATTTCAGTTTTTCTGAAATAGTGCCCAATGTATACAGATTTGTAATCGCCAGGAGTAGGTCCCACCATGTCAGGCAACCCAATCTTTAAGACACAAAGAATGTCTGAGAGTCACTGGTGCAGTGTGATATGGCAGAAGTTCAATCCTGCCAGAATACTACGCTCTGGTTTGCAGCTGGAATATATAACAAGGCTGTTGGGTGGCTGCTGTGCCTCCTTTCCTTCTGTGAAAGCAAGAAAAGGCAAACAGCAGCAGTACAAAGCTAATGGACTCCTTTCGCTTATGTCTCTCCATATCTTCTCTCCAGGCATTCCTAGCTTTGAGGTGGCCGGTTTGGGCTGTATATTGTATATTCACAACACATCATTGAGGCTCCCTGGTTTGGCTCTTGTGTGCCCATGAAAATCACACAGGAAAGACAGAACTGAGGTGGAGCAGAAGAGGAAAGAGCAGAAAACAGAGCAAGGATGCATAAACTGTTGAGATGTTACCTAAGAATTTGCACTGCACCTCTGTTAGCCTGACTTAAGATAAAGAACAAAAAGACTTTAGGACTTAAGTCTTGTAAGTTAAATTCTAAAGTCTTCTTTTTTTAATAGTTCCCAAAGCCTATAATTAATTAGTTATAAAATGAACATATGTTTTAGAACTACCAGCACTAACCATGTACATTGATGGTGCTATATAAATAAATAAATAATAATAATAATAATAATCACCACAAACATCAATTGTATCCTTGCAGATTAATTTAAGCACATGCATTTAAGCACTTTTTATTCTCCCAGTATTTTAACTGTCTATAAATAAATTTTACCTTGGTGTTTTAAAATTTGTAGTTTTGCATTGCTGCTGTTTTTATCTGGTTGAGCTTTTATATTGTATTTTATATTATGGTTTTATACTGTTGTTTTCTACTTTGAATGTTTTTAATTTTTGTGAACCGCCCAGAGAGCTCCGGCTATTGGGTGGTATAGAAATGTAATAAATAAATAAATGAGACAGGTACACTCCTGAGTTAAATTTCAATACAAATACTTATAGGAGCCAATTATGATTTAAGGGCATACAGTAAACACAGAATTCAGGATGTCTTATTACTTTAAATAAGGTGATCTTAATGGAAGTTGGCATAAAATATTGGTTATGGAGGTTGAACAACTTACAGGTTATAACTAAAGGTTGATGTATTTACTTATTGTTTACAGAGCTGTTAAAAATCAACAAATATTCATTAAACCTCTGTTGTTCCTGCCAAAAGGGAAGAAGTTAAATGTTGGACTCCTTCCTCCATTAATATAGCTTATAGCCTATAAATGTTTCCAGGTCATAGATGACAAATTTGTTTAGATGTTAAGGGAATGTAATTAAGTTGTTTCGGGTGGTTGCTTCATGGGCACTAATGGTAAGTTGATGTCGCTAGACCTAGAAAAATAGGCCATGCTTCACTAGCAGGGTAGGAGGAGACAGTCTGCATGTTGAGAGGGTCCACTCACTCTGCTGATATGGCTTACCAACAGATTTTAAGAGGTTGGTTTTATTAATTTATTTTTTAATTTTAGTTCCATAATTGTTTTATGATGCTGATTTTAAATGAGCTGATTGTTTAATGTATTTAATGTAGACTGCCTTGGTGATGTTGGCTCAAAGGCTGTGTAAAAAGTGGGAAAAAATAAACATGACCAGCTAGCCAGACAAGCTGTTCCTCAGGGAAGTCATTTATTCTGAAAACAAAACTATGTTACTAGATTTTTGAGCAGATCCTCTTATTTGGAGGGATTTTCTAATAAATATTGTTTTTCACCGTTTTGGGAACCTCTTTTCTTTGTTCTTTTTTGTTATGCTTTAGTGAACAAGTCCTGTCACCTGTCTGCTTCCACATGTTCTACCTGTAAATATGAGGTTTAGAATTCACTGCTAAAGGCACCATGAGTATAATCTCAGAAGGAAGGTGACACAGTAAAAATAAATAAATGCAGCCGTCAAACTTCTTTGCCGCTTGAGAAAGTGAGAAGTATTAATGAAAAGCAATAGCCCAAACCAGGCCAGTCTAAGACATTTTGCTGCCTGAAGTGAAGTACAAGACGGCAACTCCCCACCCACAATTCCATATACAGAAGCCGGCTGAACTGGCTGTTAAGCTTTATTTTTTAACTGGCAATGGGACAGTACGCTTCAGGGTAGGTCATGTAGCAAACAGAGCTGGTTTTCAGCACTTTACCATCATTCCTTGTCCTCAGCATCTGCTGAATTTTTGTGCTTGTCCTAATCTTAACAAGCCAACTACATGGTGCACCCCTGTGAAAAACAGTAGCACAGAAGAATTCTCACTTGATGAGACTTCTTCCAAATCCATAGAGGCACTCTGCAGTTTAGTCAACTTTTCTATTTACAAATGCGCAGCTGGGGAGCTTAGATTTAAAATATCTGATCCATGGCACACACATCGAGTCCCAGCTGTTCTGTTCTCCAAACCTGGCTATTAAAAGCAAGGACAGCAGGTGGGAGAAAGAAAAAGAAATATATACCTTGTAACATTAACAACAGCAACAAAAACATCTACTGCCTCTATAGAGACATCTTTTTAAAAAATCTGAAGTGCAGGGGAAGCAAAGGAAGAAACAACAACCTTTGTTGGAAGCATTTGTATTGTTGACAGCTAGAGGAAGATATAGCAATTCAGCTTCTTGTCTGGTTTGCTGAAACATGCTGAAATCCAGCTACTCTAGATCTTCTCCCCACTTCTCCGCCATAATTCTAATTCTCTCTCACACAATTATATCTCTTAACCTTACAAGCAGACGGCATAAAAATGGTTACTTGCTTCTCATCCATCACAAGAGATCGTTCTGCTGAGCTTGTTCTTCAGAATTGTCCCTAGCCAACTGCTGCTGCTGCTGACAAATTGCAGGTAATCTAAAGCCATGATCATCAGGCAAATTTGTCCCGGGTTTCACTGTTGCAATCCCATTGTTCAGATCATTAGGGAATTTGAATCTTCTTGCACATAATCATTTAAAAGTGTAGAAAGACATCACTGCATTTCTAGTACTTTGCACGACCCCCCAGTATCTCATTAAAATGTTCAGTTTTAACCATTCTTAAATTATACAGCTGGGAAATAACTCAGATATCATTCTAGGTAATCCCTGTGGGCAGGGGTGGGAGAGCAAAATCATATCCAATATTAATCCATTTAACAGAATGATACCAGTATGAAAAAAAATCCACAAAATGATTCCACAATAGTCCTGATTTCATTTGAAGCATTACAAAACTGGGCAGATTGTTTCCCCTGAGGACGGATTGAGATATGCCCCTAGTCCATGCTTACTTAAGGGTACATATCACAAATTCAACAAAGGGGGAGGGAAACACAGGTGTCTAGCTCCAATACATCCCGATGGGTTACAATGGGAATCCAGACGTGTGCATAGACAACTTGGAGTTCAATTCAAACAGGGGGTTGGACTCGATGGCCTTATAGGCCCCTTCCAACTCTACTATTTATTTATTTATTTATTACACTTATATACCGCTCCCATAGCCAGGGCTCTCTGGGCGGTTTACAGAATTATCTATGATAATTCTAACGTGAGACCGAAAGTGTACTGATCAATTCATAGGACAGCCAGCTAACACAATTGCTATTTGTTTGTTTAAACAGATTCCGCTCCCATCTGAAAGCTGTCCAGGAAATTAGAAATCAAATCTGAACACAATCGAAGAAACACATTAAAATCAAAACAAAAACAAAATTAAATGTCGACAGGGTGGGAGATAAAACAGCAGTTATAATTAGAGTTTGGAGCGAGTTTTGTTTACTTCCCTGACTTAACACCCAGTTTGGAATTCAGTTATCCTTTGCATTGTGCACTTCTCTGAATTTTGTGATGCAGTTCTTGTCTCAAGAAAGGCATACCAAAATAAATCCATTTGGAGAAAAATGCACAGGAAGTCGACATGGGAAGCTAGAGGAGCAAAAAAAGCCAGTCAGCACTTTGAATGGGGGAACTAGATATGCAGTAACTGGACACAATTGCAAACCAAAATAATATTAAAGAATTGAAATTAATATGCTAAACAACAATTTGAAAAATTAGTCTCTTGAAAAAATGTATATCAGCTTTTGTGAACATGCAATGTTACTTTGCAGCAAACTGGAACAATCTGCAAAAATAATAGGGAATATTCTGCACATCTTCAGATATGCAGTCTTGCCTTTGTTTCATTGAAAATTGAATTCAGCACTGAGACTGCACATCTGTTCCCATGGTACAGAAAAGTATTTCTTCCCGTGTATAACTTCTAGTTCAAGCCTAGTGAAACTGAAACACTATTCCAAATGTGTGATCTAATATCAAGAATGTGTAGTGAGAATCCAATTATAAGTATTTTATTCCATGTGCATGAACATATGGTGTAATACTGTAGTTTTCAAATCCAAGTTAGTGGATCATTAGGAGTTACAGAGATGAAAACTTCACATAACCTCTTCTTCCAATTTAGTAATGTTGTGAAATGTCAAACTGTAGGGTTGTTGTTTTTTTGCAGTTACACATAAACTGAAGTAGATGTTAATATCCTAAAAATAGGGCAATTGAATAGTAACACATGCAAGCATAGTTAACCTGTGTCAAGATTTCTCTCCTAAGGATATTAGATTAAATATAATTTAATTCAACAATTGTGATTTCTGGCCTTGTAGATTAGCATTCGTGACAGAGAAATTTGTGCCACCCGTTAATTACCCTAACAACTGTAGTTAATTTACCTCTACCAAGAAGAATATCCATATTTATAAAGACTGCTGATTTGGAACAGATCTCTTCTGTTAGCATATTTCCAGCCATGCTTTTATTTTAGTTCTGGAGAAATCCTGGAAGGACTAAGTCTCAAATAATTTAGCTGTGGTCTCTCAGAGAGAGAAAGACAGAGGAAGAGAGAGGGGGGCATGTCTATACCTACTGGCTTTCTGGGACTCAGAGGGGAGGATCCCAGGCTTTCTGGCTTCTGGGGCCTCCCCCAGCATCCAAACAGCAGCGCGACATCCCAAGTAAGGAGGAACATTGTGGGCACTTTTTTTTTCATGGAACGGAGATGGAAGCACAACTGCGCTCCACTGCAAAGTAAGTTTTTTTTAAAAAAATACACACACAACAACAACAACCACCACTCTTGCAACTGCTCCCTACCCCCACCACCGATGGGCACAGACTGCCCCCATTTCCAGAACCCTGCTACTCGCAGGGAAGAAGGGAAAACCCAGGAGCAGCAGCCACACTGCCCATGCTCCTCAGAATGGTCCCAGATATCCCGGGAAAAGTCCCTGGTCATCCCAGGTTGCTCCCGGGATCCCGTGTGTCATCTGGATGCACAGGGATCACCTAGAGATGACCCCGGGATAGCTGGCAGGTGTAGACATACAGAGAGAGAGAGAGAGAGAGAGAGAGAGAGAGAGAGAGAGAAATATTTATTTATTAATTTTTATGAACCGCCCAGAGAGCTTCAGCTATTAAGCGGTATAGAAATGTAATAAAATAAATAAAATAAATATTTTGGAAGAACTTGCTGCTCAGTGCAGATGAAATAAGCAGTTTCAGGTTGTTGTGTTTATCGTCCTGAACTTGGGGAGGTTGACAGTCTGAAGAGAACTCCCTCTGTCCATGGAGGCTCACCACATGTGCAAGAGTGCTCATGAACAAGACTGTCCTCTTTTCTATGAGTTGAGAGCAACAAACATGACAGGTAAGATGGGCGTGGCTGGAGCACTCATTCTCCTCACATGTTTGCCCTAATTATTATTATTATTATTATTATTATTATTATTATTATTATTATTATTATTATTATTATTTTATATAGCACCATCAATGTACATGGTGCTGTACAGAGTAAAACAGTAAATAGCAAGACCCTGCCACATAGGCTTACATTCTAATAAAATCATAGTAAAGCAATAAGGAGGGGAAGAGAAGGCAAACAGGCACAGGGTAGGGTAAACTAACAGTATAGAGTCCAAACAACATCAGGTTTTAAAAGCTTTAGGAAAAAGAAAAGTTTTTAGCTGAGCTTTAAAAGCTGTGATTGAGTTTAGAACATCAGAATAGGGCTTAATTCAAGTGCAAAACTGGAAGAGCCATCGCAAGACATGCATATCCAGCAGTAGTTCTTAGGTTCCCCTCACAGCATTGAAAAGATGCACTAAGGCTATATTCATGCCACAATTTGTAACATGGAAATTGTTTGCTCTTCAATTCCAAGATACCATGGTGACAGGTGGGGGTCTATATTCTTCCCATCTCATTATATTACCAGTTAAGTAGGTCAATAATTGAACAAAAGCTGAAGATCAGGTTCCATTTGGGATACCGATTTTAAATTACCTGTATCTGAAAACACTTAGCTGAGGTAAGTTGTAACATCATTTGTCTTTCCTGCAAGTGCTGAATAAATTATCTTAGTAACTTTTGTGTAGAATTGGTTTCAACATAGGTACAAAGCTAATCTCTCTAGTATTGACCCAAACTATTTTTATCTAGAAACTATTTACCATGGTGATCAAAACTACAGACCTAAGGGCTGTCTATATCTCTTATTTGCCCCATGGTGGCTGTGCAGTGGCACTGTACCAGTTGTACGATGCAGCTCCCAACCCACAGCCACCGCAGGGCAAATCGTCAAAGCTGTGACATAAAAAAGTCAGGGACTTACCCCAACTTTTGCTTCTGGAGCGAGGTCACCATGGCCCTTCCTCCATGAGACCTCACTCCAGTGTTGAGGCCAGGGTTGGTCCAGGGCAGATGTTGACCACTAATTGGCCACAGGAAGTAGGCAGGCTCCAGGACCTGAATGTCTGGAAAACCCTAACTGCTAGCATGGGAAACAGGGGCAGGGCTCAGAGTCACAGCTTGGGGAATGAAAGATCAACTCGTAGTCTGGGTGGAAACTGCTGTAACGTCTGCTGCATCCTCATACAACAGTGTCCCAAGTCTCAGAAAACATGGAAAGTATATTTTTCTATGCTCACAGCAGGACATAGTGCATCAAGATTGTTGCTGACATCCAAAATCAGTGGTCACTGTGGGAACCAAGGCTCTAATAGAGACTCCATCAGCAGCTACCCTGTCATTTCAGCAGGTGCACTAAGTAGGTTTGGGTGGTAAAAGAAACAGCTGCGGTAGAGAGCTCATTTTAGGGCTTTCAAACTGGATAAATTTGAACTTCACACCTGAACTTCACTATTAAAACTGTATGTGATTGAATCGTGCAATGGCATGCTTTTTATGTAAGTGACCCCAAGCTTTGTGCCACAGTTAGGCTTTTTTTTAAAAAAAAAAATCCAAGATCAATCGATTTAATCTATTTTTGTCCACCTAGATTCCAGGAACCATCAAACTTGGCCAGGGGGGATGTAATTCATATTGGATTCTATGTGTTCTCCTTTGTGCTCTTTTGAGCAGATTCTCACAGGTTTTATACAAACTGTGTTAAATCTATCTGACCAAAGGTGGAGAATGAAAATTAATTGTTCCTAGTACTTGAAATTCTAAGAACAACCCGTTTCATTCCCGATACAGAAAAGTGCTTATGGCACTGTCTGTAAAAATGGGGTGGGGGGAGTGACACCTTTCTAAACTGAAAGTAGGGCAAAATGTCTAGTGGGTCATCCCTTTTTATGCTGCAATTCAAATAACTACATGTGTTTCTAGGTATCTGAATGTTTTACTTGAAGTAGCTCTGCAGTACGAGGAGGAATAAGTTCTATGCCAGCACAGTGAAAAACAGGAGTACACCATGGGGGTATGTGAACACAGGAAGGCCGCCAGAGGGAATGTGCCAATAGAACAGTGTCTTGGTTCCTGCAATTACCTCCTAGTAGAGGCCCCCTGGAGTGATTTTATTACTGTAATAAAGCTGTGTAATAATTATGTTGATGAAATCCATTTAAAAAAAGGAAGCCTTGTGCTGAATGCAATTTTGACTGCAGACAGCTTGTGACGGGTAGATAAAGTCCATCATTTTCAAACTACTGAGGAAGCAAATCATCTACACCAGCCTCACAAACACAAGGGTTGGGGTGAGGTGGGCTGGAAGGGCCATCAAATCTCCTTGGCTGTCAACATCTGCCTAACTTCCTGACTGTGCATCAGTGGCACCATAGTCGTTGCTTAATGCTCTCAGCTAGCAGCTTCCCACGTTTTCTTCCACTCAATCCATTTCACACACAGCAGGAGCAAAGTGAAGGAATGTGTTTCTCCCCTATGGTTAAGAAATTAAAGGGCCATTGGCCTCAAAAACCTCAGGTATTATTATTATTATTATTATTATTATTATTATTAATAATAATAATAATAATAATAATAATAATAATATGAATGATTTCACTTTCATAACATTTACAGTAGAAATGGATGCTGCATAAGCCTTTTCAGCTTAAGAATGCCCAGAATGTTGGAACAAACTCAGATGTAACGTCTTTAACCATTTAATTGGGGAGCAAAAATAACTGATCTGCCAAGGTTTTAATGAAAAGGCCTGAAAGAAGCTAAGCTGATGGGAAAGCTCTAGGTGCTACTTAACATAGGCATCTCACTGAAATGTACCTCGTTCTTACAGAGAGAAAAAAAATATTGCGAGTGGAGAAGGAAGTCCCAGAAATAAACACACAGACACCAGAGCTTGGGATTAAATAGGGCCTCTTTATTTACACATGGAGATTCTCCCCTCCATGGATCTGTGCATGAACGTGCGGGAATCAAGCTTATTTCCTCAGGCAACTAGCCTGCCCATCAGGGCAAGCCACTCAGCTGAAAACAGGGTTCAGGTGACTCGGCCCCCTTTTCAACTACACTTGCATGTTTGGTGAGACCGACCGCGTCATCTCCAATCAGGCTGCATAGCCAAGTAGATGAGACAAGAAGGTCCCCAAAGGCAAACCATATCCTGACATGAAAGCTGCAAAGCCCCCAAGGAGCAGGACCTCTGGATTGCCAATCACCATAAAGGTGCCAGAGTGCTCACCGTCCCTATCCTGACTTTCCAAAATTCCCGCACAATCCTGCCATTTATAATTAACCTATTTATCCTCCACTTCTAAAGATTGGATCCAGTATGGAGTAGGCGAAAACCTGCACATTACTGAATGATAGGGAAAATTCCTACTCAGCCTCCCTTGCAAAGAGGACTGGTTATTCCTATACTGGTTTATAGGGAGGGAGGGTGGGGCTGAAATTAAAAGAGGTCGATAGCCTCATGGGGGAAAGTTTTTATACACTTGGCTCTGCCCCCACCTCATGAGGCTGTTCGCATGTTGAGCATGCGCCGTGTCCTCCTTTATTTCTGGCTCCCCTCCCCCACCCCGCCTGCAAAAACGTCCTCTGCCCAAGCCATACTGGCATAATGCACTTCATTCAACCTGTTTTCTGTAAGTGGTCATGGCTAAGGGGAAGCATCTACCTCGCTTAAATGCTGTTCCCATGCACCAGGCTTCATGCGTGCAACATTAGCAAGCCAGCAGTGTGTGGCTCCAATACCTGAGCTGCTGGCATACTAATGCTACACGTATATGGCTCAGAACACATGGCAATGTGCAGGGAGTTGGACTCGATGACCTTGTAGGCCCCTTCTAACTCTACTATTCTATCATTCTATGATTCTAAGAGCATTTTTAAAAGAAATGGGAGCTGTGTAGAATGTTTACATAGAAGTACTTTACATAGAAGTGTTGAATCCAAGATGTTACCATTAGGGATGCTTGAGGAATGAGGATTTGGGGCCTCTGTGAATTCTGATATGGACTGACCTGTTCAGAACTTCCGGGACTAATTGTGGATCAGAACTTATCCTCCAGCTTTTGCACTTGAATGTTTCAACACAGCTTTTGCTGTTAAATGCATGTTAAAATACATTCAGAAATGTGTATTTTGAGGGGGAGAAATACGTTTTGAATTGTATATCTTGAAAAAATTAGGGCTGTGCCAAATGTTGCTATCAGCCCTTTTTCAGGACATTTGTTGTAGAGAAAAATGTGTGTGTGTGTGTGTGTGTGTGTGTGTGTGTGTGTGTGTGTGTGTAAAAGGCAGGCTGGTGAAGTTCTCAATACATTTGGAGGTGCTTTCATATACCCCTACTTGAGCTCTTGCTATTGAGATTACGCTATCATTTTACATTTAAAACACAACTCCCATTGGGCGTGCTTGCTCATTTATAGCATTGGTGGACAACCTACGGCCTTCCAGCTATTGTTGTACTGTGCTAGCCAATATAGCCAATGGTAAAGGATAATGGGAATTGCAGTCCAACAACAGCTGGAGGGCCACAAGTTGTAGCAATGCGAAATCCAATGGCATTATATATATATATATATATATATATATATATATATATATATATATATATATAAATCTAATTCTTCAAGCACTGTGCCACACGTTTCTTTGGAAGCTTTTGCTATGGTTTTGTGAGGATGGCTGGAATGACACTACGGCATGCCATAGCAGTCTTCCAGGTGCTCTACTGTTGAAGGGGATGGGGGGGGGGACACACACAGCATTTTTCTCCCTAACACTGCCTCGAGAAAGATGCTACACTGTGACATAGCATCCTTCTAGAGAGGCATCCTGTGTGTGTATGCAGATAGCTGGGGGTGGGGGGAGCAAGAATAGAATTCTGCTGTTTGCTACAGTAGCAATATGGTGTTTTTTAAAAAAAAGAAGAAGAAAAGTGCTGAAAAGTGCCTATGACACATGGTATTCAAAAGACAGGCACTTTCACCCCACAATTACATTGCCCTTACCACAACACCCACAAAACTGGTCCTAAAATGGAGCTACAAAAAGTGTATGACACTTCTTCTTTTTAACCCCGCTCTAAAAAAAATAAAAACAAAAATCTACTGTGCTCATCTGACTGCTTTTAGCTCCTTTAAATGAAAATTAAATTAAATTTGTGGTTATGAACTTTCAAGCTCAGAAAGCTCTAATAGAAAAGAGCAAACACCAATATGTCAGGAGATTAATGAAAGTTTGAAGCTTTAGGTTCTGTAAGGACAAAGTATTTCAGACGAAAACAACAAAGCTAAGTTTAAAAAAGAAAGAAAGAAACATCATTATTCTTAACAAAGGATGGTGGAAAACATCTTGCTAGACCTGAGGCAGCATTAGGACCAGTGGACCACGTGCAGGAGAGGGGGAGGGCCGTCTTCCCATCTAAAAATCTCAGTTCTAGAAAGTTCTAATGGAGCTCAGGGCAGAGACTGTGGAGAACAGTTAACTCCCAGGCATTTAATGGCATATGATTGGGCATTTACACCAGTCGTCTAAACAGGTCTAGTATTTTACTGAAACTATGTTTAGTTGTCTAAATTGTTTTAAATTATGAATGTCTAAATTTTTATGCTGTATTCTATGCTGTATTTTTATGCTGTATTTTATTATCTTACGAATTGTTATAAGCTGCCCATAAAGCTTTGGCTATTGGACAGTATAACAACAACAACTCAAGAGAATGTCTAGAGGTTTTAATAGTCCAGCAGGTATTAGAAGCACTCAAATTAAGAGCCATACAAATCCTTGAGATTATGCATTAATTTGATTCAGAGTAGTATCACGCTTGTTTCATACTCTTTAAGAAATGCAATAGAACATAAAGTAGGCCATACTATGTGACCAACCAATCCAAAGAGAGCTTATCAACCACGCATTGTGGCCTCTCCACCACCACCACTTTTTTTGCACTTACTGGCAGGTTTATAAAGCCCTTGATACATAGCTGATGTGCTACATTTGGCTTAGTGGGTGTGCAGCCTGACCTCAAGTTTCCCTGAATGAAACTGTATCTTCTAGGGATGTGCTCCGCTCCGATTAGAAGCGGAGAATCAGAAGCGAATTGGCCTGCTCCGCCTTGCCCAGAGGTGGAGTAGAAGTGGACCGGGGACCCGTAGAAGCACGGCGAAGAGAAGCGCCCATACACGGAGCGCTTCTCTTTTCGCGGACCGATCCGATCGCCATTTTGAAAAATTTCGCCCATAGGATTGCATTGCGGAAAAGAATAGGGGATAACTGTGTTGTTTTTTAAGCTATCTTTCTGAAACTTCTTGTGCTTAGAGAGTCGTGGCTGGGGGTCATTTTGAGCCTACTCTCAGCTCTCTGCGTGCTGCGGTTCGCTTGCTAGAATTTTTGGAAAAATCGGGTAAAACAGCGGGAAAATACCTTTTTCGAAGGGCTGAGGGGCAGAGTCAACTCCCGGTCATGATCACATGATCCCAAAGTTGGAGGAGGGGATAGGCAAAATGGGTAACTTGGGATTCTGGGAACGTCTCTTTCTTAGTCTGAACGGACTTTTCCCAGTGTTTTTTAAAACAGTAGCCCCCCCAAATGCACAAACACAACCTGAAATCATATACTAAGCCAATAATAAGAGATAGAAAAAGCACAGCACTGCTACCCACCCTAACTTTGGGGAACAACTGAATAGATGTGGTGCAAGGGGATGAGCTCCCCTAGGGCATGGACGTGCCCTGTGCACTCTCCTGTCCTTGGAGGGCCATCAGAGCCCTCCAAAGGTAAATCACTGGAGTGAATGCCTATCATGAGTTGAAGTGATCGTTTGCTTCTTAAAGACTGGTACCTAGACAGGACCAGTCAAATTGGCAGATGATTCCCCCTCCTCTTGGGCACGTCCACTCCCCTCTTACTGGTAAAAGACAGATATAACCTTTTTAAAAAAATTCTTCTTGTTGCTTATTCAGCAACACTGCTGCTTTTAATTCCACCCCTCCTTTGTTTATTTATTTATTTATTCCATTTTATATGCATTACTGGCTTTGAAACTATCCTTGGCTCACTTCCTTGTGCCCCCAGAAATGTCTGCTGCCTGCCTTCCCTCCCTCCCTCCTCCTCTGCCCACCTCGCAGGGATAGTTTTTGTGTGTCTTGCTTTAACTCAGTGTAGAAGTCCTTCATGTGCTCAAGTTCCAAATCAATTTTTCAAGTGTGGAAGAAGATTCATATTTAGGTTTATCTCTACTCCCCAATTCATGGCATGTTGGGATTTCCTTTGAAATGGGCCCATTGAGCTGTCTGCAGATACTGGGGTGTCTGACTTTCATAAATTCCCCCAAAATCCGGGGACTTGATTTGGGGTGAGTTAAAAGGTTAGAGCCCCGCCAAAAATCAGGGGATGATGGGATTGCCTTGAGTCTTGGCGTGCATGTGTATCCCTGGATAAGCTATCATGGTGCCGAGTTTGAGGTTTCTAACGTGCAAACTGACGGAGCTATCGAAAGGGGTGTGAATGGGGTGCCCGATTTTCAAAATTTCCCCAAAAATCAAGGGATGATGGGATTGGCTTGAAACTTGGCGTCCATGTGGACACATGGATAAGCTGTCATGGGACCGAAGGTGAGGTTTCTGACATGCAAATTGACGGAGCTATCGAAAGGGGTGTGAATTGGGGTTATGGGTGGTGCATTAGAGGTTAGAGCCCCTCCAAAAAATCAGGGGATGATGGGATTGCCTTGAGTCTTGGCGTGCATGTGTATCCCTGGATAAGCTATCATGGTGCCGAGTTTGAGGTTTCTAACGTGCAAATTGATGGAGCTATCGAAAGGAGTGTGAATGGGGTGCCCGATTTTCAAAAATTCCCCCAAAATCCAGGGATGATGGGATTGGCTTGAAACTAGCTGTGCATGTGTATACATCCATGAGGTGTCATGGTGCCAAACTTTAACAGAAAAAAAGTTGTATACTTTTTTAGCTTTCAATGCAAGCCTATGGGGGGGGGGGGAAACGGAGCTCCGATCCGGATCCGGAGCTCCGCAGTGGAGCGGAGCGGACATAGGCGGAGCGGGGGTGGAGCAGAGCGGCCCGATCTGCAAATCGCGGATCTGGAAGAGTAGCGGAGTGGGGGGTCCGTGCACACCCCTAGTATCTTCTACACACACGTATAAAGTTCTTACACAGATCTGTTAATAATATGGATAATTTCGTCTTTGCTTTCCAATCTTTCTCCCTTTCTAAAGTGATAAGCTAAGCTGAGTAATGGAAAGAATCAGCCCCAATATTTGCTCTTCAAATATATTCTTCTTATATAAGTTATAGGTATACGTACCCAGTCACATGTACAAGGCAAGAAGTACAGAGCCATAGGCTCAATCCAGTGTTGCAAACACTTCCCTCCCTCAGGCCATAGCTAAACCTAAGGTTTATCCCTGGATCATCCAGGGGTCAAACCTGTTCATCTAGGTGACACACAGGGGATCCAGTGCTCAGAGAGGGGCGAACCCTGGATGATCCCAGGATAAACCTTAGGTCTAGCTGTGGCCTCAATTATGCACAGATGTACAACACTTGATTAGCATTACTGTTCCAGCCCTTTATACATATAGCTTAGTCACTAAGGACTATTCACCCCAGTTTATTACCTGAATGGAAGAGGATATACCTTCAGAACTGTAACCTGCAGGGGTACTGATTCACAGTTCAAACAAGTAATGCACATACTTGCTTATTCAGTTTAGTTTACTTCTGCCAGAGCAATCTCCAGGCCTATATGCATCTCCTCCAATATTTTACAGGTAGAGAAAAAATAAAGACGTGTCTGTAACACTCTAATTCTCATATCAGGGATTAATGCAGAAACTCCCTCTCCTTTCCCTTCCTATTATATATTGCTGAAGGCTCTATTCCACCTACAGTATGCTATATTTGTTTATCCTGCAGTACTCTACTCACTAATGCAATCAAATTCAAGAGTGTGCTTGTTCCTTTGGTTAAAGAAAGATTCACTTGAAAAGAATCAATGCCCAACAAAACAAATTCAACATATATCTCAGCAGCTACAGTGTTTGAAATGGTAGGTTGTTCATGGTGCCTTAATGTTCATGAGTGTGCATTAGACACAAGATTCACCCACTGATTTAACTTCCAAAGGGTGGAAGTTGAACCCTGACAAATGATAATGTGGACAATTTACAATAAAAAATATTTTAATTAGGCATCAAAGTCAATTACAGATAGTATTTGATCAGGGACAAATACCAGAAAATAGGTACTGTCCTTGTGAAATAACATATACCAGAAGCCCACTTGGGTTGAAAGTCAATACATCACTTCTTTGAGCCAAAGCTGGAGAAGAGATGGGCACAATTTGCAACTGGGGTTCATCAGATGAGCATTTTATCGCATGCTCGCTACTGCCTACTTATGGATGTGTGTGTGTCCTTTAGACTACATCATCCACCTCCCACGTGCCTCCCGCTCCTTCTACTGGTTTTTCCATTGCAAAACAGACTCCTTTCCATCTGACTTTTTTTTTTTAAGGAATGTACTGCGACCTCCTGCTGTGTGCAGGAAAAGTGGTGCAATAGAAGTCTTTGTTTATTTCCTCTTTCCCCTCCAGACAGAAAGTGAAAGTAATGAGGGACAAAAGCTGTGGTGGAGAAGCAAGAGTAAGGAAACACAACCCCCCCCCCCCGTGGTACCTGTCAACTCTAGGTTGTAGCACCTGGCTGTGTCGAAAATGCTAGTAGATTCCATGACAACATGTTTTCTGAAGTTGCAAAAAAAAAAAAAAAAAAAAACACACCAGCATAACTTTCAAGGGCATGGTGATGGGGCAAATTGAAATAATAATTCTTTTGAAAATGTTGCAGGATGAAATTTCTACTGGGATTTGGCAGTCTACTGCTTACCAACTTAAGGGCTGAGAGTAGCATCCACTGGAATCAAGTATCATTGGCATTGCTAAGTGGATAGAAAACTGTCCAGAGTGCCAGGGGGCCTGGGATCCGCTCCATTTAAACTTTGCTATTTGACTGCCGTCTTTGCGTGCCCCTGGCCAATACTATTTATTTTAGCATTATTATTAAAACAGCTATCTTTGGAAGAGAGAAAAAAACACCCTTACCCTAAGGAAAGAACAAATACAGCGCCAAAGGATTGCCCTGAAAATAATGAGGTCCTGCAACCTACTTTCCCTTGTCATTTTCTATTGAAGCAGAGCTCTAGGCATTAACTGAATAGATGTGGTCAAGATGTACCATTCTGTTAAGATTTGACCACAGTTCAACACAGCTACTTGCTTTATAAATTGATTGCTCAAGCATTTTTGTTGATTTATAGCAAGAGAAATAATACATGATGCCTAATACTGTCCTGATTTTTTTTCCATTCCAGAATGTCACCAATAGAAAAGCCATCATCCTGCAAAGCAGTTTTCAGTTAATCACAAGCAATTGTGTGTTACAATAACATTAGCTGTGTTCACTTGAATTTGTGAAGACTAAAAGTGTGTTGAGGGAAGGGGCAGCACATGCTGTCCCTGCCCCATCAACATCCCGATGTATCCTGAGTCCCAACCCTTATTTTCCGACCTTGCCTCATTGTTTGATTGAATATGAGTAGAACTCTCTGCACAATTGATGAGCCTGTTTCATTACTGGACCATATGGGCAAAATTTGATTATACTGACCTTACATCACCTATTGCAAGATTTTTTTCTATGTCTGCTGCTTATTCCTGCAGCAGCTGCCCTTCAACAAGAATCATTCCCATAGTCTAATCCAGTGAATACTTTTATCAGTTGTATTCATATATCACGATACTATCTTAGTACTCACTGACCCTGTTCAGACAACATGTACTTATTTTATTTATTATTGCATATTTATCTGCCTCCAAGGAACGCAAGGCAACATACATAATCCTCCTCCTCTCCATTTTATCCTCCCAACAGCAACCCTGCGAGGCAGGTTGGGCTGGGAGTCTGTGACTGGCCCAAAGTCACCCAGTGGGTTTCCATGGCCGAGTGGGGACTAGAACCCGGATCTCCCAACTCCCAGTCCAGCACTTTAGCCACTACACACATGGTGGTTAAGTGTGTCATGTGAATCATGACTTAAGAGTGTCATGTGAACCATTCCTAACCATGGTGGGTACATAACCATGGTTTAAACATGCTCACTAACCATTTGCTGCAAAAGGTTTAGCAGCCTAACCATGGCTTAGTGTGTTGTCTGAACAGGCCACCCCCTATAGGGCATCATACAGTATAGCTTCTGTTGTGCAGAAACCTTTTCCTTTTAACATGTTGCATTTCTCAGTTGGGCTTCTAGGGAGGGGCAGGGTAGGATGGGAAATAACTCTTACCAACAGTATCTGTGATCACTGGATGCAAAACTCAAAGGATACTGCAAGTAACCATATCATATTGTCCACATGTGAGCACAGCTAGGGAAGATTCCATTTGATGTGAACAGCTGCTCAGGCTCTTACAACAAGTCCTCATCAAGGCTAGGGTATGACAGAACTCCTAGGGCAGGAATGGCCAAACTCCTTTAGTCAAAGTTTGAATAAGAGCTTAAACCTTAGGGATAAAATGCTTCAATTTATAATACGTTGGCTAATTTTCAGCTTGTGATCTACATCACACTGTTGGCTCATATTCAGCTTGTAGTCTACAACAATTCCATGATCCTTCTCACTTGTAGTATTGCTGAGACAAGATGCAGATACTTGACTCAGCAATACTACAAGCAAGAAATATCTTGGGACTGTAGTTGATCACAAGCTGAATAAGAGCCAACAATGTGATGTAGCTACAAAAAAGCAAATGCTATTTTGAGATGCATTAATATAAGTATAGCTTCCAAATTGCGCGAAGTACCAGTTCCTCTCTATTCAGCACTGATTAGGGCTCATCTTGAGTACTGTGTCCAGTTCTGGGCACCACACTTCAAAAGGATGCAGACAAGCTGGAGCATGTTCAGAAGAGGGCAACAAGGATGATCTGGGGTCTGGAAAGAAAGCCCTATAAGGAGAGACTGAAAGAACTGGACATGTATAGCCTGGAGAAGAGAAGGCTGAGGGGAGACATGATAGCACTCTTCAAATACTTGAAAGGTTGTCACGCAGAGGAGGGCCAGGATCTCGATCATTCCAGAGCGCAGGACACGGAATAATGGGCTCAAGTTACAGGAAGCCAGATTCCGTCTGGACATCAGGAAAAACCTCCTCACTGTTAGAGCAGTACGACAATGGAACCAATTCCCTAGGGAGGTTGTGGGCTCTCCCACACTAGAGACATTCAAGAGGCAGCTGGACAACCATCTGTCAGGGATGCTTTAGGGTGGATTCCTGCATCGAGTGGGGGATTGGACTCAGTCTTATAGGCCCCTTCCAACTCTACCTTTCTATGATTCTATGATTCTAGGTAGAAATAGTCCACAGTTTAATGTTACATATTTCTTTGAATTTTGTATTGAGCACCCCAGCTATGTCTGAGTGCATGTGCTCTCTGGCCAAAAACTCCCAGGTGGTACCTGATTCCTGATTGGTAATCCCTGACCAAGGCACGAAGCAAACGTTAAGGGGACCAGAAAGGCTGGGCTGGTGGCATAGTTGCAGCTGCTCATTCCCGTTTCTCCACTCCCTCCTATTCAGTTTGCCACTCACAGCAGAATCTTATTATTGCAGTAATCACACTCAAAACACATATATCCTTCCAAGTATTATTTGCCATCCTTTCATTGTCACACCATAGACAGGCACGCATGACCAAGTATGGGGAGAAACTCAGAGAAAACGTAACTGACAAATTCATCCATCTCTATACTGTCTAGGGAAATTATCCAAATGATGAAACTCACCTGTAAATTCAATTCAATTTATGCATCTGTTTCAGATAGCAAAGGTGCCGAGAAGCTTGGTAAATGCCCCCAATTATGTCCTCTTCCAGACTACAGAT
This sequence comes from Elgaria multicarinata webbii, assembly GCF_023053635.1. Lineage (NCBI taxonomy): Eukaryota > Metazoa > Chordata > Lepidosauria > Squamata > Anguidae > Elgaria > Elgaria multicarinata. The sequence goes on from NC_086171.1 coordinate 186,575,228, forward strand.
TTACTGAAGTTCAAGCCTGAGTATGTTTTTGAAGTATCTTTGGGTTTCCAGGTTATAGTGGTAAATTACGTAATGTCGTGGAAACTGAAATGAATTTCAGCAGACTTGGTTCAGTTTTGCCAAGGTACTTGTTTTTGTCATCCTCTTTAAGTGTGCTATAAATCTAAACAAATACAACCAATATAAACTATAAAAGATAAATGAGCACTATCACTTGTCCTGTCCTCTTGTGCATAGGAATGTGAGGAACCAGCTGAGAAATTTCGCTAGTTATTTCACAGAAATTATTTTATTTATTTATTTATTACATTTTTATACCGCCCAATAGCCGAAGCTCTCTGGGCGGTTCACAAAAATTAAAACCATCATAAAACAACCAACAAGTTAAAAACACAAATACAAAATACAATATAAAATTCCTTGAAATATCTTGAAATTCCTTCAGATATTTCATCTGAGGAGGAACCACCAAATTCACTTTAGATGAAACTTCAGTGACAACTCTATTGACAGAAACACATACCTCTCCAACCTCAACACATCTCTCATAGCTATTTGTTGAGGCTACACCAGTTGCTGGGGAACATGACTGGATTCAACTCATGTCCTACTTGTGGGTTTTCCACAGGCAGCTGGTGGGCCAGTGTGTGAACAAAATGCTGGACTAGATGGATCTTGGTCTGATCCAGCTTAGCTCTTCTTATGTTCTTATGAGGTTCAAGTCAGACTTCCTTTTTCAAAAACTTGGGTTATACAAGGACAAAACACCAGCATGGCAGTTCTATAGATGCTACAATCAGTATCTCTCTATCACCATTTTTAAAGCTCCCTCTGTCCGAAATGTTCTAGAAAGTTGCCTTATAATGAGCCAGGTCATCAGTTCATCTAGCTTAGTACTGTCCACACTTACTGACAGCAACTCTCTGGGGTTTGAGGCAGAAGACTTTCCCAGACATACCTAGAGATGCCATGGATTGGAACCATTTGCATGCAAAGCCGAGCATTTACAATTGCTGCTGAGCTCCAACCTTTCCCCAGAGGACAAGGATGCAAAACCTTCTTGAAGTACATCAACTATGCAACCAGAATGGCACAATTGGGACAATAGGATGACTGACTCTTCAACTGAGAAGCATTATTCTCGCAACTAAGCAATGCATACACTTCTGAGGAAGTAAATCCCCCTCTTCAGCCTTCATAGCATTAGAACGCTCACCATTTTGCTCCTCCATCCATCCCACTCCACCACAGATCAAAACATCTGTTACTTCATTTGTATAGAACTTAAATATCCATAGATCCTTGAGTTTTAATTACCAAAGGCCTGATAAAAAATTTAAACTAGCAGCTGTTGTCATCAAGTTGGCTCCAGGGATATCTTTCACATAATAACAGGATGGGAAGGAACACAATGACAGTAAAACTTTCATCAGGACTGTTGCTGTTGCCGTTGCCAAGGAAGTGCATTGAACAGCCACCATAGCACCTGCAGCACCAAACAAAGGAACAGGGTTTGGATCTCAAGGGGTGTGGCATGGAGAAATGAAGACAGCTACTTTTACCTCCCTTGGTTCAATAAATTTACCTGTAGCACGACCTACATCTTGAACAATGCAAATCCCATGCTTGGAGCATTCCAAATTATGTTACTGAATAGCTTAAGAATAATTAAGAATGTAGTAATTAAAAGGCATTAGCAGCCTAGACTGTGCTCCAAAAAGCACAAGGGTAAAATCAATGTCTAGGATTACTTTAGATGCAACCTTTTCCAAACACGTCACAGGCAGTAATGTTGAGAAAGGCCATGCAAGCAGGCAGAGAAGAAGCCAATCCAGACCAAAGTGCTCTGCTTATGTGCTCCACCCTGGCTTCACCACTGATGCATTGCAACATTTGAGCAGAAAGTGAGCAGGTGCCAAGCACACTGGCAGCTTTGAGTTGCTGGAGGACAAAGCATGTGTACCACACATCTGTGCCCCCTAAGTTAACCCACTAGAGAATGCTGTCCCATCACAAGTGTTGAAGTAAGATTCCACTGTCAGTCCACTCAACTTCTGTATGGATGTTGGGAGACCATCTTGCTCATTACAATACCTTGGGCCAGCCTTGAGGCAAATGTAGACTTTGAAATAGCATCCTATATACCAGCTTCCCCAACTTGGTAATCTCCAGATGTGTTGGACTGCAGGTCTCATAATTCCCCGTGAGGATTCTATTACAGGACTTGCAGTCTAACACATCTGGAGGGTACCAGGTGAGGGAAAAGCTGCTATATATTAACAGTTAACTCATTCTCCAAGTGTGGATCCTAATGTATTTATTTAATTTATTTATTGCACTTATATACTGCTCCCATAGCCAGGGCTCTCTGGGCGGTTTACAAAATCCACACACAAGAAGGAGGTATCAGTGGAAGACAACAAGTTTTAAAATTACCAAAATATTTATTAAAGAAAACCCTAAAGATGGTGGTAGTGGGGGGAATCCAACAGCAGCTCAATGTGGACTCATGTACAATGAGCATTGAATGCTGGTGGGTCTATGGAGGGGAAGGAATGGAAAACGAGGGTGGGGGTAGGGAATGGAATGGAATGGAGAATCTGGGAAAGGGGCACAACTGGCTGAAATACTAAACAGGCACACTCCACAATGCATCATTTTATTACAGGTCCCACATGTTATGTATAGATTAGAGAAATCTAAGGACAAAATCCATTTCAGGCATACATCTACTACCTCATTCTCAAATGCAGTCAGGAACAAAAATGGCTGTTTCATTTTCAGTATTGTTCGCATATTTTCAAGGCAGCAAAGGTTCATCTCATCCCATTTCCACATCAGTTTGCAATTTCCTTTTTTCACAAATGTCTGCATAAAATATTTGTATGTATTTTCATTCACATGTCCCCCTGATGAATGCAGTTTTCCAAGCAATTTGCCTAATACATGTTTTTCTTGTTTACTATAATGTATGCATTTTTGTGCACATTTTTAATTGGAAAATTCCTTTGCAGAATTCAGAGAACTGCAAATACACAAGGTATTTGCACTCTTTAATGCGAGGATTAAATTTGTGTATCAGTTCCGGAAATGCAGATTAGGATACTTCATATTAAAATGTGAACTAAATGAATTTCTCTCCCCCCCTCCCACTTCCTCACTCAACTAATGTAGAACAGGGCTATTGTTTTTCATTTTTAGGTTTGGCATGATGATTTGTCTTTATAAGTTTTTTGAGGGGAAGAAATAAATTCAGGCAACACAGCTCTCTGTGTTATCATGGGTTATTTTATAAGCACACTAGAAAGGAATACATAAGTCTAAATGTTAGTAACATTGATCCGCAGATGTACATTCATATCACCACACAAGCTGCCTCGGTCTAATTTCCCAACGGTTTCTGCTCTCACATTGCACTACCACCCCACCCCACATCCCTCACACAACACTGGATACAACCCACCGGTTAGTGTAGCTTTCCTACTGGAACAAGCAAAATAAGCCATTTGAATGTCTAACCTTTTGTTATTCCACATATATAAAGAGCTATATGTGAATAAATAACAATAGCATGGAATATGGGAATATGCAGTACTCTGTGCTACTTACAATTCCTGAAGCATATGGATCTCAGTACTGCTGTAAACCAGATATTGAAATAGATAGGACATCACATGAAGGTTTAAATGTTCATCATTGTTGATTGTAAAAATGTCCCCTTAAGCTGATTTCACCCCATGAAGCCCGATGCTAGGGGTGTATGAGAAATTGATTTCAGTTCATTTTTTGATCAGGGTTTACCCAGTTTATATCTTCTGGACTGAACACAGACTCAGACACACAAGTCCATATATTTGACAGCTTGCAGTGCGATTCATAGACCAAAACAAATGTGTTTCACAGTATGCATAGATTTGAACGTGCATGTAAAAAGGCTTACTTTTTAAAAATGCAAATAAGCTTTAACCAATAGGACTGGGAAGTGTTCATTTCAAAGATGCACACAAGTGGTGAGGCTCTTTGGAAAAATACACACCAATTTTAATGCAAAAAGAAGGGGGGAAAGCTCACAATCTAATATGGCCTTGAATCAGAATGCACTTTGAAATTGGGAGGACTTTGCCAGGCTCAAGTTTGTTCACAGAATCATAGAATAGCAAAGTTGGAAGGGTCCTACAAGGCCATCGAGTCCAACCCTCCTGCATTGAGCTTCCAACTCTGCTATTCTATGATTCTATGATTCAATGCAGGAATCCACCCTAAAGCATCCCTGACAGATGGTTGTCCAGCTGCCTCTTGAATGACTCTAGTGTGGGAGTCCCACACACATCCCCACCCAAGGCTAATGCAATTGTGCATTAATAGTAATCACATTGATCTAAACTTATTCCAAATATTCTGAATATTTTCTTGAAATATGGAAAGCTGGACAATATGCCAATACAGCAGGACTTAACTTTAATTTCACACAGTAGTGCAAAAAGTACCACAGACACATAAGGCCAAACTGATGAATTTTACCTATTATTTCAAGACAATCCTTTCTTTCTCCAAAGGTCAAGATATACTGGGGGAATGGGGTCTTTTCTCCCCAGCAAGCATTTTGTTTGAAGAAAACAAGTAAATTTTGTGGAAGATGCACACATATTAATCTAAGGTAAACCACAACCAATTAAAAAGCTATCAATTAATATTTGATACATTGTTGATTTCACAGGGCAACATATTTGAGATTTGGTATCAAACCAACTCTCCCTTTCTGTACTGGTATGCCGTGACATAAGGGGTAGCCAACTAGGAAAGTTGTGTAGCCTTCTGTTTAAAGCTAGCTAACTGTACCCTCTCAACCTGCAATTAGCTGCAGAAGCAACTTCAAGCAATTTAGATAGACAGTGCAGTGGCCTCTAGTGGCCAATATGAAAACAAATGGTCAGATTAGGCAAACATCCAATGTCGTCCATTATTTTATCCAGGTTAGCCAGCACAATTACATTTTAAAAGGCTATTACCATTTATGGTTCAGCTAAACAGCAACATATTTCAGTTTCTAAAGAATCAAAGAAGCGTCCTCAGGGACCAACTCTGGTTTTGTGGCATAGACAACAGCCTACTTCACGAAATGCATTGCTTAGGCAGACATGTTGTGGTCACTGTGAGTTGAATGAAGAATGTGCACAATAGACAGTATTGGCATATTGCTCAATCAATTTGCAAAGTCTCTAAATGATGTCAGGCAATATGCAGACCATCAACAGGGTATTTCACACATTGCTTTGTCAGAATCTATATTCTCCACTTGGAAACTACACACAGATTCACCGGTCAGTGTGTGTTTGTCACATCATCCAAATATGGAAGTTATGGATATGGAGTTTAATGAATGTCCAAAACGTTCATGTTTTTTAATGTATATTCTCCATTAAATTCACATTAACCTCAACATGAGTATCTATTGCAGAGGTGCTGAACCTCTTTCAGCCCAAAGACCGAATTCCATTTTAGAGACACTCAAAAGGCCTGCATTTTGATGATGGGCAGACAAAGGAGAAAGGGGCAAGGCCAAAAATACTAGGGCTGCCTGTGCACCACCTCGGGTTCTGGTTCGGATCCAGATCCTGAACCGAAGCGGGCCCGAAGTGCTTCAGGCCACTTTGGCCTGATTTGGGGCAACGGCAAGCTGCTGCTCCCTCAAACCCACGGGACTTACCTGATCCATCCAGCAGCCACCCATCCTTCTGGAAATGGCCCTTCATGCCCACCGCAATTTAAACATTAGATCTAGGAAACAATAGAGTCATCATCTTCCTTAAAAATCGCAGCTCTCATCGAGATGCCAAAAAAGCCAAAGGTATAGGAGACTGAGGGCTATGAAATAGAAGTGATACCTTGCATTTTGTCTAATCACATTGAATAACCCATGGGTCTGAAACATATTGGATTTTATAATAAATAACATCCTTTGTTCAACCCCTTTGCCTTTGGCTTTTTTGGCATCTCCACAGGTGTATCCTTCTTTTCTTTTCCCCCAGCTTTTGGCTTTTTTTCCAGCTTTTGTCGAGGATAGGCTGCTGCTGGATGGGTCAGGTAAGTCCTGTGGGTGAGAGCAGTAGCTTGCCAGGTGAGCGGAGAGTCTAATGGACTCCCAGATGGCCTTGCACCTGGGCACCTGGGTTGGATGGGGCCCAAAGTGACCAAGGCGGATTGGTTTGGACTGGAGTGTCCCTGCACAGCCGTACAAAATACCAGCATATTAAAGCTCTTATGACAAATAGCTAATCCTTAGGGAACCCCAGATTGATATATTGGAATCCAAGGGGAACCACATTTGGCTTCTGTGCCTGAGTTTTAGTATTCCTGATCCATTGCATTTCTCCAAATTTGTTTCCCCTATGAAAAAGCATGCTTCCTATTTGATCCTATTTTATTAGGGTAGTTGGGGCTTTCGTTCTCAAAATAATGATATAAATTAAGCTGATGAGATATCAATCCATGAAAAGGCTAGGTAGTCCAGAGTAGAGAAACTGAAAATGAGTAAGGAAGCAGAGGGAGTTCCAGCGGAGCACAGAAAGAAAGAAACAGTATCCGCTTCAAGAGCCTAACTGGGAGACCTCACCCAGAACAGGGTGTCCAGAGGAAGTTCTATCACTTCCAGGGAAATTCTATGACTGGAGGGCACTTCTGTCTACAAGTACTTTTCAAGACTTCTCCAACTCCTCCCCCAATCCCTGGGTACTTGGAGATCTGAGGAGTCATTACATTTCTCTCCACTGGAATAAAAAAGGAATGAGCTTACGTAACTCCTAGAAATGAGTTAGTGACCTGCTTCCCTAGTCATAAGAAGACCAACAGAATACACAGAAGTTAAAAAGTATGGTTGTATTCAGTGGTTGCCTAAGCAACTTATCTTTCCTTGTCCTCCTTCCCCCTATAGCCCATTTTAGCTCCCATACTAAAAGGGTGGGGGGATGGAACATTATGAACTGTATCAAATCTGACTGCAGTAGGAAGGAGAAAAGACCTGAAATGAGATGGAGGAACCTTGCCCAAGTGGAATTCCCATTGGAGCAAGATCCCTCCATCTGACTTCAGGTGCTTTGATTACCCCTCCCACTGTAGCCCCATATAAGACAATATTGTGAATCGCTGAGATATTTTATTATACTCAGCAGTATACAAATGCCACAAATAAATAAATAAATAAAACCCATAATGCCCAGTACATCCCTCTGATTTTCTGAAGCAGCTTTTCAGGAAGTACAGACGGCTGAAAGAAATGACAAGATGAGATGCACAAGCTGCCTTTTGCTCAAACAACCATAAGATAGAATCCTTAATATTTCTCATTTTACGCATGTAAGCTACACTTATCTCTCAGTACCATAACAAGATAGAATCAAAGGAACTAGCTATAATTATAGATCCTGTTTAGCAACTGGTCTCTCTTTATTCCAAAATTATTTCACTTCCTACTCTAGAGATTAAACATGCATTGTGCAGCAGGGGAGGCAAAGACCTTTTGCTAGAGGTGACTTCCCAAACTAGCTGTTCATCATTCACATGGACAGCAGACACTTGAACTGTCACTCCGGAAACTTCAAGGCTATATCACTTTCAATCTACAGCAGAGGGGATTCCCTAGCTGAAGTTCAAAAGGCATCTGGCTATCTTGATTTTTAAAAAGCTAGAGAGAGTGAAAAAGCTGAAAATGTATGAATAGAAACTCCCCACCCACGATCCCTGATAATTCCAACTTCTAAATTTGTATGCCTTGTGTATAATTTTTACATGTTCTATTTTACTTGTAGCACAGCAAATATGCATTCATCCATCCACCAGGATCCACCAATTCCAAAATTTGCTGAACAGAGATAACATGCTAGAAGAATTAAAACTTGCCATATTTCAAATAAATTTGAAATAGTATAATGGCTTTCTTTATTTTTGTGATGTTAATTCAATTTATACTACTTTCAAAATTGTATTAATTGATTATAAATGGAAATCAATTAAAAAAAATGTGGCCTGATTGAGCCCAAGTAACCAGTTTTACATTTGTCAATTTCAGTAGAGGAAAACTGAACACATATTTTTCCTTACTGAAATCAAAGGGATCACCCTTAAATGTAGCCAGATTATGACCATTTTAAAAGTAATATTCATATGTTATCTAACACAGAATTCTACTCATTTTAAAAACAACAACTGCATGCAAGCAGAAACAGGATTCAACTGGATTTTTTTTAAAATGTAATTTTTGATTCATAGCCAAAACTGTGGTATCAACCTGTAACTCTACAATTTATCCACCATTAAGGAAACATAGGCCACTGCCTCATGATAAACATAGGACTATAGTTAACATGTGGCCAGAAGCCAATATTCATCTAACAATAATTAAGAGAGTTTATATGCTCACCTTTCATTAACCTATTACCACAGTGAGTATCAAGATTGCTACAAATTACTCTCTAACATCTCTGTTTTTAGCATTGGCAGGCCATTCTCTTCATTTTCTTCCCAAACCACAGCCTTTTTCTCTCAAATCACATTTACCAAGAACTGTGCTTTATGCCTCATTTATCACACTAAAATATCTCTTTCTCCTTTCTCTTTCTTTCTCTCGCACACACTCCAAGCCACCGATAAAAGAAAAATCTTATTTCTTTGCCAACTTCATAGGCATTCTAAACTAGATAGGAAGTTACTGTTTAATTAAGCATGAAGAAACATTAACTACTGTAATATCCCATCCATCTCTTGACTCAAAGCGCACAGTTGACATAAAGCTAAAGAGGCACAAGTATAAAACATGTATATTCAATATAATATTGTAAAGAGTTTCCCACTGCCCTTCATCCTCCTGTTGAAAGGAATTGTGAGAAGTCTGAGACAATGAGAACCACAAGTGTTCCAAGCCAAATCTCTACCAAAAGGTGGAAAGTGTGTGTGCGTGTGTGTGCGTGTGGTATGTCCCAAAATGTTTACCCACTTCCACATATGGTACTGCCTTAATGCTGTTCACCCAGACAGGTCTTCATGTACATAGAACAGAAAAAAATCTAAAAACATGAATTGGGGGGGGGGTTAAGTATTTTTTAAAGAATGTAATAAAATAAACTAGGTTTACACCTACAATTCCCAGCATGCCTTGGGTGGGAGACCAGACTTACTCTGCAGAAGTTTTACTTTGGGCATTATAAGACATAAGGGCAAATATGAAGTCAAGGTACATTTGGCAAGACTTTTTCAGTAATGGCCCAAATTTTGTCCCACTTGAGCAAGTGAGAATTAGCACAAATGTGGACTTGAACATTGAAGATTAGTACAATAGCAATAATGCACACAGGAAACTGCAAGTGTGATCCACAGAAATCCAAACTCATATGTATTTGTTGAAGATTTCTTCAACATCCCTAGGTCAATGAGCACCCCCAAGCAATATACCTGATCCTTTAAAGGAGTGTAACACCCTCCAGAACAGGTCGAATGCCATGGATGCACCACCCATCAGCTGTACCTCCATCTTGTCTAGATTCAGACTTGGTTTATTGGTCTTAACCGGTTCATTACCAGAATCAGGCATTAGTTTGGAAACAACATCTGACTCTTCCAGATTAGATGAAATTGAGAGATGGGCATCATTAGAATATTCTTGATAACTCACCCCAAATTGCTAAAAACACACACACCCAGAAGTTTCATGTAGAACTTAAACAGTGTGGGGATAGAAGAGAACCCCCCTGATTGATTGTTGGCCCCTTCAACTGTGAAGGGGCCACCCAGTAATCCCCTAGCTCCACCTGTTGGAATCAGCCATCCAAGCAGGATTGGAATCACTGCAAAGCAGTACCCCAACACTGTGTTAAAAATGCCACAAGAGAAACAAAACATGTCCAGATCAAAAAAAGAAAGAAAGGCATGGCAGGAACCTATGAAATTCTTAAGACACTTACATGCTCTTCTCACACAGGTTTTCCAGATCATATGGGAAGTAACTACTCTAGACCCACCATTCCTTAAGAGAAAGCAGAAAGTTACCAAACAATCTGGAAGACTTATGTTTCAAGAGCAATTACAATCTAAATTTTAGATGGTCTAGCAGCAGGAGTGCCAACTATAGAGCTATGATTTCCACTGACAACTACACTGAAAAAGGAATGTCTGGAATAGGCAGTAGACAGTCCAACCTGCCACCACATTTACATGGAAATATCACAAACATTAGTCCTCTTCTTCTCCACTTGTATGCATAGCTGGCCTCACTACAAATATTGCATGTTACTGGCCCAAACCCTTGACATACATATTTCAAAGGAGCCCCTATATGCATACAGCTGCATAGCTGTTCCATGTTGTTCCATCAGGGGTCCCAATCACATGGAGCACCTATACTTGTATAGCTGCCTCTTTGAATACATCACATTTAATGCAAACGATGTCAAACATGTGCTGCTGCCCTCGTACCATTTGGGTGTGGCAAGCAACACATTTTTGTTCCCACCCCTTCTCCATATAAAGAAACTTTTTGGGAATCCTGATCCTTTATAGAAGCCACCAAACCTTTAAATTACTCAACACACAAAGATCTACCCAATGGGAGAGAGTGCAGAATATGACTTTACTATTTACTACGGCTACTGCAGTGAGGTCCACTGGCTTAATGGCTTTTAAAGAAGATTTGAGAAAATCATGGAAGAGAGTTCTATGAATAGCTGATATTTACAGCTATATGAAATCTCCATGTTAAGAAGGCAAGATGCTGATGAAATACCTGCTGCCAGAGGGCAAAAGGGAGGAAGGGCAATTTCCCTTCTTGCCATGTTTCTCAACTTCATAGAAATATTGGGTTGGAAACAGTGGGAAACAGGATGCTAGATGCCAGCAAGACTCTTGGGTTCTTACGGCCACAATGTTGGATGCAGAAACTAGCTCTATAGTGAATGCCTGCTTTGGCCTTTCCCCCACTTCCCTGTAGGATACTTTATCTGCCTGTAGATCTTTGGTTGCCATAGAAACAGACCTACAGTAATAAAATGAAGACAAAAATATTGTATTCTGTCAACGTACTTTGTTTAGGTAGAGACAGGCAGCTGCTTGTATGAGGGCACACACCCAGGGCTCTGTGTTACTCACTAGCTCTTGACTTCAGTTCCTGCCCTGTCAGATTCATCTACTATTAATGAGCTCTACAATCCCATAACCTTCTTCTCCTGCCCTATTTTTGCTCCCTTTGTTTTCTCTGAGAAGAAAAGCTGAACCTGTTCCCTCTGTCTAACATGCAGTGAATATGCCAAAGCCAATCAAAGGGTATTTTTTGCTGCATAATCGCACTAGAGAGAATCTGTCCCCAAAAAGGGCAATAGCATATCACAATCTCTGGCATGCGTTATTCAACTGCTCAATTGGTCTGCCTATCAACAAGAAAAAGTTGGTGAAAGAAGTAATATATTAACTCATCAGCAAAACACCTCTCGTTTCTTATTTTACTTTATTCAAGATATTTTTATACACTATTGACCTGGGACTGCAGAACAGGAGAGAAGAGTTCTCCCACTGGTCAGGTGACCAAGGGTCACTGGAAGACTACAGCCGCTGCCTCCCAGGAAGAACATCACAGCTAGGGGATGAGTAACCTGGCCCTGTTCAGTGGCTAGAGAAAGAGCAGATTCAGAGAGCATGCTTTCTCACTCCCTGATGTATTCTTTCTTCTTCCCTCCCTCTTCCTTTTCTACCAAGTGCATTAGACTGTTCACCTGTGACCAGGGACTGGCGTATCTTTTAATCCCAGTACAGCCATTAGAAGATCTTCAGTACTTTTTATGTGATAAATAAACCTTTCCATGGAAATATCCAAAGCAGTTCACAGCAAAATTCAATACAAAGCAATAAAAGACAGTAAAACATTTTTTAAAAGAAGAAGAAAAAGAACAGCAGAAGCATAAGTACTGTTTAAAATCATAGAAAAAACAAAAGAAGGCAAAGCAAAGCATGAAAAGCAATAGGGGTGTGTGCTCCGCACCGAAAATATAAGGGTCTGAAAGTGCTCCAATGGAGATCCGAACTTTTGGTGAAGTTAGGGCATGTTTTTAAAACTGTCAGATACCCATGGTGCAGAGCAAACCTCGTTCGGAGCTCCGTCCCATTTTTGGATAACTGCTTCATTATAGCCTATGACAATTACCCAAAATGCTTATAGCTCTGTCATTTTTCAAGATAGAGATGAAAAATGATAGCTCTTAAGGAGGGATATAGACATGCCAAGTTTAAAGTAGATCTCTTCATCCCTTGATTTTTTAGGATTTTAAAAAATTTTGACATCTCAGCTGTCAAAAGTTTGAGTCAACTGTTCCATTAGCCTATGGCAATTAATAAAATGCTACATTTCCATCATTTTTAAAGATAAAGAGATGAAACTTGGCAGCATGATAGTGCCTACGTAGGGTTTTAGGTGTGCCAAGTTTGAAACAGATCCATTCATCCCTTGATTTTTAGGATTCTTTTTTTAAAAAATCCCTCTCAAACACCCCATACATACACATACACATACACACACACACACACACACACACACACACACACACACACACACAAGAAACTGCACAGCATCTTTTATCCTTTACTTTGTTGATGTACAGTTGTGCATCTTCAGTTTGTAAAAATAGAGATCTGCTGCATTCCTGACCATTTGCTCTAATGGGGCAAAATTGGGGTGGGAGTGCTCCCATAGGGAGAGCACCTACCCATTTCACCCCATCAAAGCAAATTAATCATTCAATAATAACATATTTCAAAAAACGTCTTGGAAAACTAAAAGGTCTTAATGTATCACCTAAACAATCGCAACGCATCACTGGAGAGCCACCACTGAAAAGGCTGTCTGATAGGCTAATAGTAGGGAAGAAAGTGACCCATCTCAGTGAGGACTGACTTCCCAGTGATTGATCTTACTGCAGTTCCATTGGGAAAAAAATAGCACTTTGCTTTTCTTCATAGGAATTAATAGCATCAACTCACTTATACAGGAGAAATTAAAAGGGTCCATTTGCAGGCCTGTAGCCAGGAGTGGGCTTGGGGTGCCCTGCCCCCTCCCTTAAATTCTCTGCTCCTCCTTTTTTTACAAACAAATAATTTAAAAAGTTTACAATTTTGTCTCTAAAAAGCTGGCAAGCCAGATGAACTGCCCCCTATGTTTTTCATGCCCCCTTCCTGAACTTTTAAGTTAGCAAAACTCCTGTCCATTTGGCGACAGAACTGAGATAGGAACTGGCCAATTAACTTCTACCAATTACTTTTCAGCCCCTACCTGCAAAGCCCCGTCCTGTGTTCACTGTAGAATATGACAAAATGCTGGGAGGGGGGAAGGTAAGTAGTTATTGATATTTTAGACAGACAATGTCAATTCTTCATCTCTCACCCAGGGGTAAAATTGCCCCAGTCCACTCAGGCCATAATGGCAGGATGTGCCAGTGTTCCTGCATAAGCCAGTGGGAAATACATCTTTATAGGGGCTGCCTTCTCCTCAGCTTCTTTGACCACTATGGCAATCCACTCACCTGTCTTTGTGCAACAGTAAAGGATTAGATTATTCAGGGGCTGAATAGAATTGGGGGGGGGGCTCTCTGATTGACTATTGGGGATATTCCTTACTGTTTTCATACGTGGGCATGGGCATGGGTTTTCTATTATTATATCATCATCATCATCATCATCATCATCATCATCATCATAGAATTGTAGAATTGGAAGGGGCCTAAAGGCCATCGAGTCCAACCCCCTGCTCAATGCAGGAATCCACCCTAGAGCATGCCCAACAGATAGTTATTTGTATCCCACCTTTTTACCAATTTCTTATATGGTCACAACTGGGTAAGTAGTATGGGCACCCAGGGAGGAGAGGTAGGGTACTCCGGTGATCACCCTAAGGCATCTGAAAGGTGAAGGGCGACATACTCAAATTACCTTGCATTGTCAACCAGCTTGAGAGGGATTCAGCTCCAGGGGTAGAGATGTCAGAGGCTCTTTCAGCTCACCTTTCCGGTCAGCAGGTAATGAAAGGTGCAGATCAATAAGTCACTTGCAGCCAAGATAGTATCAACCTGGTGAAGATGATGAGCAGCTCTCCTAATAGTCTCCAAAATTTAGGGTATCCACACTTGGCTTTTTGGATATTCGGTGCTTTACTAATAAAGTTGTGACTCTTTACCCTTAATACTGTGTCTTCAGCCCAGGTGGTGGGCAGTTGCCCTGCCCTTCTATGTTTATAAAATCAAACAAATTGTGAATGGGTAGAAATTACCTCTCATGCACTCCTTAATTTACATGGTGTGATGATTCTCAAAATAAGGCAAATCGTCCTTCAGAGAGTCAGAGAAAATCAAGAATTTCCTCACTCATTCCAGACTAATTAATTCATTTTTAGGTTTTGCAAAGATGCAGGATACCAACCCGTTTAGTAAATCAGTCTTTCATGTGCCATTGCACATCACCCACAGTTTTATACTGACTGGTCATGATTCAAGGAACAATGGAGAGACTCCATGTTTTCCCAAGGGAATATCAGGCAACAGGTCTTTCCTTCTTTCCACTGCTTCCCTTTTATTTGCCCACAGTTACAGAAGTGGCCAGGATGATTGTTAATACATTACTTTGGAGCTAACAGTAATGTTTTATTTTCCCCCTAGAGTTGGGCAATACCTTTATTAGGACCAATGAACACCAACAGTAAGAAGGGTAGATCAATAATGACAAAATGTGAAAAGAAAAAGGCATGTAACTCCAAATGAAAACGATAAAATTCCTGAAAATTGAATGAAAATGGAATGAAAATGGAATGAAAGTTGGAATTAGATATAGCATTCTCAGAGATTTATACTATTAACAAATCTAGATTCCAGCTGAGTTTATTGAAGCTTTTACTCATGAGCAAAAATTCCTCCAACTATATCTCATTATTTATTTTTGTAATATAAGAAAGTATACTCTCCTATGAGAAACCACACATATAGGAGCCAGAATAGCACCCTTGTACTTTATCTCTTAACAAAGAGAAGTAAAGCACTTTGAAGTCCCATTGATTTTAATTGGAAAATGACTAAGTGCATGCTTAACTTTCCCACTGAAATCAATGGGACTTCAAAGTGCTTAACTGAATCATTTCTCAAGCATATTTTTTTTAAAAAAATGGGAAGTTCATATCAGAACTTTGAAAGCCAGAGGCTAGCATTTAGCACAAAAACTTATAAGCCACAACAATGTCTGGCAAAATTGATCCTTAGACTGTAAGGATTAGAGTAAAGACCTTCTGGTGAAACATGGATGCAATAGATAGACAGTGACTTTCACAGTTTAAATATGCAGGGTGTGAAGAAACACTTCTTTTTTCTGTCCTGAATCTCCCAGCATTCAGCTTTATTGGGCGATGCAAAAACAAACAAACCACTGCTTAAGGCCACACTACTTTGAGGTAGTGTGCGACCACTCCTATAGAAACACAATGGACTGAATGATACTTTGACAACTACCACAAAGTCACAAATACACTTTTCTTATGGAAACTACTGGAAAGGGTCATGGCAGAGAACTGCAGGCATTCTTGCAGGATACAGATTATCTAAACCCATTCCAGTCTGGGTTTCAACCTGGTTATGGGACCAAATCAGCCTTGGTTGCCTGATGGCTAACATTTATCGGGAGAGAGATGTGGGGCGAGTGCAAACCTGTTAATTCTGCTCGATCTCTCATCAGCTTTTGATACCATCAACCATGGTATCCTACTAGATTGACTCCATGGGATGGGCATTGGAGGCGCTGTGTTACAGTGGTTTCGGTCCTACCTACGCTTTCAGAGAGTAACATTGGGTGACCTCGGCCCTTTGTAAACTCAGCCCCTTGGCAATTGAGCTATGGATTTCTGCGTGTACCCTCTTGTTCCCAATGTTGTTCACCACCTATACAAAGCCGTTAGAAACTGTCATTAGGGGATTTGAAGCCAAGTGCTATCAGTATGTTGATGACAAGCAGCTCTATATTTCTGTGACATTTGAATCAGGTGAGGCTGTGCAAGTCCTCTATCAGTGCCTAGACTCTATAATGGGCTGGATGAGAGCCAATAAACTGAGGCTGAATCCTGTCAAAACAGAAGCCCTGTGGGTAAGTGGTTCCCGAGTCTGGGAGATAAGCTTATTGTCTGTTCTGGACAGGGTTGCACTCTCTTTGAAACATCAGGCTCATAGTCCGTAAACTGCCCAGAGAACTTCAACTATGGGGCGGTCTATAAATATTATTATTATTAATCATCCTCATCCTCATCATCCTCATCACAGTCATTGGAGGCCCAAGGGGCCATGATGGCTCGGAGTGCCTTATACTAACTTCACCTGGTTTGCCCAGCTACAGCCTCTCTTGGACTGGTATAGTTCAGCCTCAGTGGTACAGGCACTAGTAACCTCAAGACTGGATTACTGCAATGCACTCTATATGGTCCTGGCCTTAAGTCTGCTCCAGAAGCTAGAGCTAGTGAAAAGCACAGCAGCTCAGAGGTGGTCAGGAACTGCCCCCTTTCAGCATGCAACTCCTTTGCTGAAGGAACTGCACTGGCTACCTTTTCACTACCAGGCCAGGTTTAAGATTTTGGGACCAAGATACCCGAGAGAGCGTCTTCTTCCTTATCAACTTTCCCAGTCACTGAGGTCATCATATGGCATGCCCCTGCTGGTTCCGCATTAACCTATGGCTCGACAAGAGCCCACCCAGAGAAGAGCCTTCAGTGTGGTGACCCCCTTTCTATGGAACTCCCTGCCTCTGGAGGTCAGGCAGGCACCAACATTGTATTGTTTTTGGCACCTCCTGAAAACATCTTTATTTCAGGAAACCTTCCTTGACTGACTTGACTGCTTTGAAAACTAACAATATGTTCTTTTATTCTCTCAGCTTTTATTTTTCACCATTCTGGAATCTGTTTAAGATGTGGAGCAGTATATGAATGTTGTAACTAAATAAATAAATAAATAAATAAAAAGGAAAAAAATCTCTCTGCGTCCATTTCTCCACATCACTAGAGACTACAAATGCTGAAAATAAAATGCTTAAATTTATCTAGAACTGAAAGATGAATATTTTTTTTATTCTCCATCTAAAAACCATTCATAAAGTTGCTCAAGAGGTATCCCGAGGAAGAGATGACATTTAAGCAGACTGTATTTGTTTTAAACCATAAACCAGGGAACACAGTGTACAGTATTAAATATAGTTTGCCAACATAGCACTGAACAGAAAAGCCAGTTATCAAACAGCACTGCCACACAATGTAAAAAGTGTTAGACCAGAGATTCCATAA
This sequence comes from Elgaria multicarinata webbii, assembly GCF_023053635.1. Taxonomy (NCBI): domain Eukaryota; kingdom Metazoa; phylum Chordata; class Lepidosauria; order Squamata; family Anguidae; genus Elgaria; species Elgaria multicarinata. Next base: position 186,592,563 of record NC_086171.1, read on the forward strand.
CAGCAAACCTTGTGGATTCAGCTTAACAGAATTGCCTGATATTTTTTCTGCCACTGGCAAGAGATAATAGTATGTATGCCTTGTATACATAAATAGAATAATATTTTGTTTATGGCATTCTGAAATATCTTTCTATCTAGCAGGTCAGATCCCTATGACTGGAAAAGAATGGACAATGTAGCAGAATAATGGACTAGGCCTTCAATGACCTGTGTACTAAATGCAGGGTCTCTGACCATTTGCAATTCTACTGTGTTTACCTTCAAAGACCACAGTGGGCATTGTGTGAATTTGCCTCTTCTTTATTATTAGCCATGATAGTTATAGGACTGAAAGAAAGAACCTGTCCCATGAGAATTTGAGGACCTGAATGATCAGAACTTCAGTTCTACATATGTTGCTCATCACCTGATAGTAAAACTAAAAAGCAACAGCAGCTTAAAGAAAGAACCGGTGGCAATTATACTTGCCCAAGCCCTGTCTGCCTCCTGACTCGCATGAATACAAGCTTAGGCTGCTGCAATTGTATGCACACTTACCTCACAATAAGTCACATTGAACTCAATGGGGCTTACTTCTGAGTAGATGTGTATAGGATTTCACTCTTAGGATTTAGAAATGGCAGGATCAGAAACCAGGGATGCTGGAGAATTTCATTTCAGTCCTCTTTTGTAAGTGAACCAACCTTATCTGATGCACTTCCCAGGTTAATATGCATACAGAATACAGTTATCCTTCGGATTGTGCACTTCTGCAAATCTTGCAATAGTTTTCAGCTCAAACACTGAATACAAAAAAAAAAGTATTTTAGGGGCAAATATGCACAAAAATGTGTACCTTGGGACATTATGTATGTATATAATTTAAATCTGAATTTGTCATGATTTTTCTTTTAAATTTGCAGAATATGGGATAGAATAGAACACCTTATTGAAACTGACAATGGGTGGAAATAGACTGATCCATCCCTGTAAGAAAATGCTGAAACTTTTACCACTGGTAATCTAATCCCAACAACACAAATATAGCGGTTCTTCAGAGTTTAGCATTATCAGTAGAACTAAGTCCAGTAACTTACAACATCAATAACTGCTCCCCTCCCCCATGACAGATGGTAATTCCGTGTGCAGTTTAGTGCATCCAGTAACACTGCTATCAAAAATAAGACTTTTATTTATGTAACAATGCTTGTGGAATTTCAGCCAAATAGAAGAAGGAAATCTCTATTCATTATTCATGTCAGTGTTTATTTGGTATTGTAAACATCAAGCGCTGATTTCATTTACATGCCTAGCAATGACCTTTACACAGACAATCAATCCCAGGGAATTCTGCTCATTATATGGGCAATTCCCTGATTTCTACATTCATTTCTAGTACATTCACAAGGTGATATTTCTACTAGAGTGTAATTTCTAGAAATGTAACAGAGGCTTTTGATTGTCCAGGATGTCTTTTCAGGTTTAGACTGGTCAGGATAAGTGATCAACTGAATTGAAGAGCAATCTTAATCCCCAAGTCCACTGGCTGAATGGTTTAAGGTTGGGACAGAAAAGCCCCTTCATTGCCTAAGAAGCCAGAGGATCAGACTGTTCACCTACACCATCTTGGAGCTTGAAACCAATGGAAGGAAAAATAAATACAAAAGCCACTAGGGCAAAAAGGGAACACAGCCAAACCTTGCTCTGGCCACCACAAGCCAGCAGAGCTTTGGAAGTGGAATACATGCTGCCATTTCACTACTACACCCCACCACACATATCACTGCAGTGCCCGTCATTAAATAGCAATTGATAATATCGCTCCAAGAGAGCACTGATTATTATTAACCTGCAGCAGGATTTCTCACAACTTCCAACAACCATGACCATTGGATATGCTGGCTCAGGATGATGTGTATTGTACTCCAAAACATCTGGAAGGCACCAGCTAGAGTCATCACATAATAGACACTTGTGCTTAAAGCACACAACATCTCTCAGTTTTGTGAAGTCCACTACCATATTTTCTAAACAGTCTGCACACTTTAATTGATTTTATTTCTGAACATCTTTAATAACTTTCATTTAAGCAAACTAAGGCCGTAGCTAGACCTAAGGTTTATCCCAGGATCATCCCGGGTTCGTCCCTGCCTGAGCACTGGATGCCCTGTGTGGCACTTATATGAACAGGTTTGACCCCAGGACAATTCTTGGATAAACCTTAGGTCTAGCTACGGCCTAAGATGAAGGGAGAATGATGGCTTGATTTGGAAAAAGTGATGTCCTTAAAAACAGATACAATTGGCACTGAATTTAAATAGACAATGAAATCTGTTCAGATAATGCACAGACCATTTTATGTACACTTATTTGAGCTGTACATTTCCACACATGAGGCTAAAAGCAACTTGGCAGGGGAGAGGATTAAATCAGGAAAAAGGTGCAAAGCGAAAGAGTTAAGCATCTCTTCCCCCAGTGATACTAGATTGATCAAATATAATATATTTGAATTAAAAAAGTGAAAACAAAATGACAGGAAATCCAATTTAGATTTCCCATATCACATGTAACTTTGATTAATATGATTCAAATGCACCACTTTCAGTACAATCCTATACATGTCTACTTAGAAGTAAGTCCATTGAGTATGTATACAATTGCAACTTTTGAATATTTATGGATTTAGCCTACATGTCACTTCGTCTGTATAAATCTAAATTTTCTCTGAAGGAATTTCCCAGGTATAATCAAATATCATGGTAGAGAAGTAGCGTGCTGCAGACAGCACACATCTATTTGTAGAAACACCAATTCATGCATCCTACTGGAATTGTACTCAGTTTTGGCCAAACATAGACATGATCTTAGATGAAAACATTTAATTCTTGTTGATCATAAACTTCTGATCAGTATTAGCTAAAACCCCAGTTCAGTGGAATACTTTTCAGATGAGTCAAAGGTTATTAGCTGATCATCAACTGTAGGGTTGAGATGAATTCCTTCTAGTCAATGACAATTTGATAATTGCTTTGAAGACATTGCTTATTTATGAAGTATTTCCCTCACTATAAATTGACTTCATTTGCCATCACTAACATAAGCAACATTTTCAAATTAACATTGCTATACAGCCTCATTATATTATTCTATTCATTACATGATCCGCAACTGGCTGTAATAACCCATGTGACTGTAGAAGAAGAAGAGGTGCAGTATAAGTAAGTAAATAAATAAATAAGAAGACATACTTTGCCAAAATAGTAGCAGAGAGGGAAAATGACAGTAAACAGGATTGAAAAAGTGAACAATCTCACAATTTTCAGAGGTGACACATATTTTTCCTAAAAGCACTACTTTTTTATTGACCCAGAAACGTAAATGGAAACTTGTTTGGTGCATCCCTGATCATATTTAATTGACATTCAGGAGAATTAAGCATGTAGTATTCTGAATCTCCTTTAATAAATATGCATTTCCTATAAATGCATATTCACATAAAACATGGTAGACAACACTGAAAATGTATAAAACATCACACTGTAAAACATTGTTGAAAAGTCTATGTTTTCCTGTTTGAAATTTATAAATGCAAAAGATGCTCCAGTATAAATCTTTCAAGAACAGAAACTGAGAGAGCACCATATACTTAAAGGGCTTTGTAAAAATGACTAAATTGAACTTTTTTTGCTGATTTCTCATAAACGTGGGCGAGAGAAACTATTGCCGGTAGTTAATGGAGTGTTACAGATTATTATTATTATTATTATTTTGCCTCAAGCAGGAAACTTAAAGCCAGTAAAAACAGAGAAATCAGCACATCAAAGAGTCTTTTACATTCATTCCAGACTGAAGGAGAAATCTGATCAATTCCAAAGGGACTGTGGGAGTTGAACAAAAAAATGGCAGCTGAAGAGCAATGGAGCTTCTTTAGAGCAACTTCTGTTAACAACAACAAGGGAAACCAGGTCTTTGAGGTTGCCTTGCTTTAAATCTATGAGAAAACATATGATTATCCATGAAGTCTAAATCCAGAATTATTCCATTAAAGAAATTGGGATTATACTGGTGCCCTTTCAGCTGTCAGAAAAACAAAATGTAGGTCAACAATAGGAAAGAATAAAAACAGCATAATTTGAATATGCTTGATCACTCTGTAGAGTACTGTATGTCCATATTAATTTAGTGGAAGCTTTGTCACTTGAAGAAACGAGAAACAACTTTGTTGCAAGGCGTCCCAATATTCTGCTATGGAAATGGAGGCTTCATTCCTGCTTGGGAAAGGAGAGGAGAAGCCTGGCCTGACATTCAAAGTAGAACAGTGTCCACAATGGGAAACTCAAGAAGGGAGGCAATATTTATAACCTGGGTTTACTCTCCCTACAGCCATTCTAATTGTAAAAGGGGGGGAGGAATCCCTCAAAATGCAAGAATGAGTGAAGTAGTGCAGTACATTTCTGTAATTATTCTTGGTTTTTGACTTCCAGTCAGTTTGCTCCAGTAGAAATCTAGTCAAATGTCTAGATTTTGGAATGTCCATGGCAGAAATCATTGATTCTGCTGGTTGCCAGAGTCCTCAAGAACCAGTGAGAGCTGCAGCATTTTTCCTCCCTTCTTAGGTTACCCACAACTGCAGGGGTGAAGGGAGATGGCCACCCTTTGTGGAAGTTGTTATGTCATGGCCAAAGTGAGGGCATCCATCCAGTTGCCCTGTTCCCTGTTCAAGGAGGTAGCTTTTATCTTTGTCTGCAGGGGGTCAGGCTTCTAGCCTGCTGGATCCTGTAGTCATTCAAGCCTAGAGACATAATCACAGTGGCAACTGGTGCCCATTGTGGATGGTGGATGGACAGCAGGACAGATAACTGTAGGGATAGATGTGTGTAGGCAGAACCAGTGATTCCAATTGGTAGAACCAACTTTAGAATAGCCAGAGGTCAGGAGGTCACAACAACCCATCACACCGAAAAAGCAAAGTGAGATTAGGTTAAAAAGGGGGTGAAAACGTGTTTTAGGGAAGGCGAAATCATGGTCTTTCCCATGCTCCCCAGACTACTGGTTTTTAAGAAGAGAGAAACAATTAGAGATGCCCTATCTGCTGGTAGTCCTGGCTGTAATGCTCTATCTCCATGGGGTGGCTAAGAGTTTGCCTGTATCATAACCCTGGGAATACTCTGCCTGATTCCCCCACTTTTCTTTCTATCTATCTATCTATCTATCTATCTATCTATCTATCTAACTATCTATCTATCTATTTATTGTCTGCAGAGCTGGCTTGCTGAATGAAGGGAGAGTTGCCACTACTTAAGGGTATTTTCTGATTTGGACACATTAAGACAGGATATTAAACTCATGTTGAATAAGTTAATAAATTTAATAAGTTCATGTGTTCAACGTCTTAAATGCATGGTTGGTGCTTATATTATTTGTCTCGACCATCCCAAAAAGTAAGAAGCAGAAGAAAATATTCTACAAATACTTTTATACGGCATGTCACCTAGGGTGACCATATTTTGGAAACCAAAAAGGAGGACAACATGGTCGGCCCCCAAGGGGGCGTGTCCAGCACCAAGGGGGCGTGCCCACCTGAACATAGCCTTGGTCACACGTCTGATTTTACAGCACACATTTAAGACAAATCTGTTCTACATAGCATCTTAATGTTAAAATCACTGAAATAAAGAACAAGTGAGAGATTCAATTATCTGAAATTAACTTCACTCACTCCTACTTTTGTAGGTTTTGCTGTACTTTGAAGCTTTTGCTATGCTTTGTGTGATACAGTCTCCCCTTCCCTCAAATATCTTTTCTTACTGTGTCTTCACTCATTGCAAGCTGCTGTTCATGGTGCCAAGTTTCATCTCTTTATCTTAAAAAAAAAAAAAATAAATAAAAAAATTAAACCCTCAAATTTTAAAAAATTCCTAAAAATCAATGGATGAACAGATCTGTTTCAAATTTGGTATGGCTAAAGCGCTACCTAAATCATATCATGGTGCAAAGTTTCATCTCTTTATCTTTAAAAATGATGATTTTAAAAATAATAATTTTAAAACCTCAATTTTTAAAAAAATCCTAAAAAATCAATGGATAATTGGAGCTGTTTCAAATTTGGTATGACTAAAGCCCTTCCTAAGAGCTACCATCATGCCAAGTTTCATGTCTTTATCTTAAAAAAATGATGGAGTTATAAGCATTTTTGTTAATTCCCATTAGAGCTGCTCTTTAGAAAAATCCGGATTTCCCCTTCCCCCTCCCGGATTTGTCACCAAAAACCCGGACAAATCCAGGCAAATCCAGTCATATGGCCACCCTAATGTCACCATTTTTACATTTTGTTAAAGGAGCGGCAAGAAAAATGCCCATACTAATAAATTCAACCCAGAGGTACACTTTAGATAGCAAACTGGTATGAGTAACACTCAAAGGTGGGGGACACCCCCCTAAATTCTCTACCTTTAGTGCTCAGTGGCTGATTTACATGCTAAAGGCAACAAAGTACGACAATGGAACCAGTTACCTAGGGAGGTTGTCGGCTCTCCCACACTAGAGGCATTCAAGAGGCAGCTGGACAGCCATCTGTCAGGGATACTTTAGGTTGGACTCAATGGCCTTGTAGGCCCCTTTCAACTCTACTATTCTATGATTCTATGAAAGAATGAATCTGAAAGAAAATAACATCAGTTAATTCATGCTCTAAGATTCTACAGAGCTATCCTCCAAACCACCATGATCTTTTCAGCAACCTATAATCTTCCAGCAAAGACATTTTATAATTCTCAAAATGCTTATCTTTTCCTATGATTCTAAGTCACTCTCCTGCAGTTCTTTTCACTTTCAAATGACTCCATACTGCATGGAATTTTGGCATTAGCTTTTCAGTACACAGCGTCTTTTTCTCCCACACGCTGACTACTTCTTAAGGTTCTTTTAAGATTCTTCCTTAAATGCCGGGTAAGAAAATGTAGATGCTTGCCTATAATTGTTGTTACTACAAAATAGCCCATTCATTCATAAGTCTTGGCTGGCCACTTCATGGGGAAACTCTTCAAGAGCAGTGCTTTTACTGTTGAAAAGAGGTCTCAACCACATCTTACAGCAGTTTAAGGCAGTGATGCCGACATATAGGAGGAGGGTTGCATCTCTCTCCTCACATCAGAATTTAACAGCTATGACTCAGCATGGTCCACAAGTGAACTGTAAATACCGAGGCAGCAGGAAGGTCAACAATACCTCATTATCCTCTCCAATCCTATACCATCCCAACTTTATATCAAAGGATGGATTTTTGCAGCATAGATTTACCTATCTGTATCATAACCCCCAGCCCATAGACTTTCCACTGTGCAGCAGTGTGATGAGGATGAGGATGTAAATGCCTTATTCAGGGGCATCCCAGCAGAGGACACAGCCCTGCCATGATCTTCTGGCTCAGATAAAGAGTCCTTAGTGGAACTTCCAACATGCCAGCCTTGCAAAATCAGGTGAAAGCCCTTTAATAATCCTGACTCCTCCAGGAGGGACAGAGCTGAACACACTACCCATTTCTGTCAACCTACATATGGGGGCTTCAGTTGGCGTTAATTCTTTGCTGAGCAAGCAGTACCCACATGGAGCTATCCAAGGTTCTATTTTCTTCCAGCCTTGTTCTGACTGCCATAAGACACTACCAGGTTACCCTGCAAGCCTCAAGGAACCACAGCAGATGGCAATGTACAAAACATGTAATATAGTTATGTGATTCCTAAAAACACAGTGCATTTGTTCCATACTCCAAAATTATTGTTATTATTACTTTTATTTATTTTATTTTATTTGAAGCATTTTTATAGCGCCGCCTCACCATTTCTGGCATCAAGGCGCTTTACAATAGCACTCCATGAAACGATTTCTGCATAGTTGTGAAGGGCCTGTTAACCTGAAATACGATTTAAAATAACACATGTTCAAAAGGTTCCTAGAACTATTCTGTTAAGAACACTATCTTCTCATTGTTTACTCTACAGCAGGTTAAAAATCAGCAATGGGACTACACAAAAGTTCGGTAGCTTAAGTGGGATTCCTTCAATTTTATATGCAAAGTCTTGAACAGTAAAAGTTCTAACAGCCAAAGTTCGAACTTTAAAAATGCATATAATATTTTTTACACAGTTGAAAATCAGAATAAAATCCGTATTCCTAACTTTGGAAGCAAAATTCTTTGTACTCTATTCAAGAGTAAGATCTACATTAAAAAAAAATCCACAGTGAAATGGACTGTATGTCTATCAGTATTGGAAGCCAGTAAAACAAATGATTCAGAGGCAAGATAAAGAAGCTCAGTGTATTGCAACATTACTCTGTTACCAGATTTCCACTTGATTACTGCTACATCTACTTGATAACTGATAATATCTTGAGCCATGAAGTGGAAAGATTGTCCAGTAGGGTAATAATGGAGTGCTTGCTTTAACAGAAAAGCTACCGAACAATAAATGGTGCCAATAAATTGACTACTAGCATAACCTGCAGAGGAATTTATTTTTTCTAAATTTCAAATCCCATTATTTCCTTCAAAATTACAAAGAAAAACATATCTGTGGTGAGGCAACACTGTAGGCAACACTGGCTTTGTCCCATGAAACTCCCATGTGGTGAGGAGAACCAAGTACATCAGATTAAACCCTAAAGGAAGGTATTTCAGATTAAACCCTAAAGGAAGAGAAGAATTTCAGGCACATCCTTGGAGAGACAGCTCTCAGTCCCATGGCCTTTGATTCGAAGAATATGTGACAAACATGCAGCCAGAAGACGGAAAATCTTATATATATATATATATATATATATATATATATATATATATATCTGTGTGATACAATCATTGGGGGTTTTCATAGACATACTGTGTTTGAGAACTCCTAAGCCTCTAGGTTAGCTGTCTGTGTGTGTTCCCTTTGCATGTCAATGGGCTTTTTTCCCCCTAAGAAAGAAACGAAACAGCAGCAACAACTCTCTTCCCCATGGCTGGTTTGTACTAAATGACTGCTTTAAAAACAAATCAAAACACTTCACAGAACTATGTCTGAAATGTGTCTGCTATGGTGTTATGGAAACTGCACAGAGATAACCCACAGCACTATGCCAGAACACAGCCAAACCAATCCTTAATCTACACTGCATTTCTGGCAACATGACTAAGGCAAGACATTTTACATAGGGTTTTATTAAGAAAAATCCATACCAGAAGGGAAAGAAAGACAATGCATATTCTACTCTGTACAGCACCATGTACATTGATGGTGCTATATAAATAAATAATAATAATAATAATAATAATAATAATAATAATAATAATAATAATAACATTCATAACCATAGCTCCTCAAGGTGTTGTTCACCCTGTACAGGAACAATTATTATGTTAATGGGCCGGTTGCATCTAAGTAACACCCAGTCACCAATCCATCTAATTAATCTTTTGGAATTATTCGCCATATCTTTTGAGCGGAATTATACTATATAAATGGCCTAAGGGCCAAGAAACAATTGTTTTCTAGGGAAAGGAAATATGAGACAGAATATAATGAATCTCCAAAAATCCTCGAAACACAAAAGACCAAGAATTATACCTCTATTTGAGAAACTTCATCTAAGTTCATAACATGAAACTTTTGGCTATTAAAAGGCTACTTTGACCAACTGGAGCGTGTCCAGAGGAGAGTGTCCAGGATGGTGAGGGGACAGGAGAACCAACCCCTTAGAGGAATGTTTGAAAGAGCTGGGTATGTTTAGCCTGTAGAAGAGAAAATTAAGGGAAGGCATGATGTCTCCCTTCAAATATTTGATGGAATGTCACACAGAATATAGAGCAGACTTATTCCCTATTGCTCCAAAGGGAAGGACTTGACTTGAACCAATGGGTGGAAATTGCAGGGAAGCAGATTTTGAATAAACATTAGGAGAAAAACTTCCTAACATTCAACAACGGAGACTGCCTTGGGAGATGGTGAGCACTCCTTCATTGGAGAAATTTAGACAGAAGCTAGAAGTCAATCCGACAGGGATACTGTAGTTGCCTCCTGCATTGCAGATCAAGCATAGAGCTGGGGTTTGGACTCAATTATCGCTAAGGTCACTCCCAACTATATAACTCTGTGATTTTACTTGCACAGACCATTGGTTTGGCATGGAGCTACTTGGGAGGCACACAATAAAGAGAATAATAAGATATTTCATGTAAGCAATCTTAGGCCATAACTAGACGGGGCTTTATCATGGGGCGATCCCCGGGATTATCCCTGTCCGTTCACATGACGCACAGGGGATCCCGGGATCAGGGAGGGATCATCCCTCCCTTGTCCCGGGATATGGCCCTACACTCTAGGCCCGCTTTTTCCATGGTCTCGGGATGGTTCCAAGATTTCAAGTGTGGCCCACCATCACGGTTTGTCCCAGCTCCTCGCAGTTACTCGCAAGGAGCTGGGACCCACACTCAGGGTGCAGAGCTCCTCAGGAGCTCTGCGCCCATCGGGGGTGGGGTGGGGGGAGCTGGGAAATATTTTTTTAAAAAAACACTTACCTTTTGCGTATGAGTCCTTCTGAGCTCCTTCCTCTTTAAAAAACAAAAACAAAATGGCAGGCATGACGTCTGCTCCCTCTGAGGTCTTTGCATGCCGCATGTAAACAGAGGGGGAGATCTCACAATAAAAATAGCACAAGATTTTCACCCCTCCATCGTGCTAGACCGGTAGGTCTAGCTGAGGCCTTAGAGTAAATTAGGATTTTACTTTTACCCACAAATAGCTAGCAAAAGGCATACTGTAAATATAACACCGCTTGTTTTTATGGCTTATGAAAAACAAAAGTTTATATGTCCTATTCCTATGTTCTGTTTTTACTGCTCTTTTAACCATCTTTGGAAAACTTGCTACGCATGAGGCAGGGAAATGTCTGTGACATACACACTCACATTGTGGAGAAAGTTAAGTTCACATGCACACAGGACTTGTAAAGCCTGAACATGATCATTAATTGGTGCAATCCTGCCAGCAAACCCGAGGAGAGATACTTGCTAGGACTTGTAGTTGTAAGGACTTGTAGTTGTAAGGACAGTTTCCAGATAAACAAGAAAGGTTAGCCACAGCTGTGCCCCTTGAAAGCTTTGCAAAAAGACTACATTTAAAGAGAAGAAATCAATCCATGGACAAAAAAGGGGTGTGTCAGCAAGCACTAAAAGATAAGTAAGAATGATATTGTGTTCGACTCCTTTCTAACATATCATAATGATTTTCTGTGCCATGTAGGTTATAAAGTTCTATTGCTTTCCAATTCAAGCTTAAATTGTCACATGGAATTGATTGACTAGGTCATCCCAACTTGAGTCAATATGACTATTCCAAGCAGGGTGGCTTGATGTTCTCCCTTCCTTTCTCTTTCTCTTAGACACCAAACAAACTTCTGTAAATAGATTATAAGATATTATAATTTGAAGGAAAGCCAGCATGTATTCACACACAAAAACATTTCTGTTTTTAAAAGTATGTTCTGTTTCCAGTGACAAAACTCATTTCTAATATTCCAAACAGCTGAATAAACTCATGTAATCTTAACTACTTTTTAAAGCACAATATGACCCAAAAAATGCCATAAGAAAAGAAATACAACACTTCGGTTCCTATCTGCTGATAAAAGAGGACTAAGATTGGTTACTTGGAAAAGTGACAAGCAAAATAGCAACAGTTATTTAAAAGAAGGTGGCTTCCTTATTGCCTTCTCCCACCTTTTCTGACAGAGATATATCAGGAGTGGCATTTTCCTTGAAAGGAGGCATTACCCTATTTTGAGAAGTACCTAGAATCAAACTGGCAGAGTTCCTTAATGAAAAGCAGCCACCTGTCTGTTCCTATTTTATGTGCCAATCAAGTCAATGCTACCCACGCATTCACAATTGGATTCCCTTTCCTGCCTCTTATAGGCAAGTAGATTAAGGATGTTGATTTGGCTGGCAGGTGAAATATAAACAGAAGATAGATTTTCTGAACTTTAATACAATACAGCTTCAACTAAAAACCCATTATGGGCTGCTATCCAACAACAGGAACTCTTTTGAAGTCCCTAGAAGGTCTAGTCGTACTTAAGGGAAATATAAAGAGGAATCCAAAAGAGGAATGGAATCTTATTTTTCTTTAGATGTCAGCCTCCCTACAGATGTCCCTACAGAGGTTTTGTTTCATGTGTATGCAAATATTTGCAATAATTATGTGAAGAAGTAGGGGAATTAAGCTCTTCTCTTTCACTGGTGGATCTATTAGAAGCAGCTGAGGCTACAACCATAAATGAATGGCTCTGCATTTCCCCATGTAGTGAATCAACATCTTCTTACACCATGGCTAGCACTACCATTAGGCAAAGTTGCTTCAAACAGCAGATCCAGGGGTTGGCAGCAAAGTGATAAAGGAAAGCTGTGAGCCATGTGGTCTACCTTGAGCCCTCTAATCTAACCTGCAGCTTTCAGGTGCAGTGGAGGACAATGCCTGATTGTTTGCATTGAAGAAAGAATCAACTGTCAATCCAGTCAGCTTTTGTACATGGACTCAGAAGGGTGGGCACCAATTTATTCTTTGCCTCAGGCAGAAAAATATCTTGAACCAGCCCTGCCTTAGGAACATAGTCTGGTGACTCCAACACCCACACTGGTCACTGGCTCTCCTAATCAGAACGGGCTATAAAGCCTTTCTGTTTGGACTGAAATTTTGGATGGGCATTGAGCAATGATACAGTTTACTGCCTCTAGCCCTCTATTCTGTGGTTATGAACTCCCAACTCTGATTCCTGTTTGGAATTCTTGGCTCCTATTCCTTGCTAAATTATTAAAATTATATTGTTAAAATTATACTGTTAGAATATTTTTACACAGTGATTTCATGGATTGCGATACATGATAAATGAAATTTTATCTTTTAATATGTGAGCCTCCTAGGAAGGATTAACATTGAAAGACAGCCTATAAATAATCAACAAATAAAATAGTGCCTATGGTACAGCCCAGACAGGTCCAAGTTGTGCTGCAACATGAATTTCTCCAAATATGCAGCTCACAATGATAACAAAAGAAGAGCTCTATAAGACCAAAGGCCTATCTAGTCCTGCAGCCTATTTACCATAGTATCCAACCAGATGCCTATTGGGAAAGCCACAAACAGGACATGTGGGCAAACTCTCTCTCTCCAGCTGTACTTCCTCAGCAAATTGTGCTCAATCCCACAAGCTGCTGCACAGTCTGGAAAGAATTGCACTCAGGAAACTGGCTTGTAGTGAAGAACAATGGAATTCTTTCTGGATACTCCCCAGAAAGTATAGGGGTTGCAGCCTAAAAGAAGGATGTTTACTTCTCAGACATACTCTGAAACAGTATTCTGGGAGGTCACTGTTCTAAGAGAAAGAGACAATGGCAACTTGTTTGATTTCCCTAAGGGTGATTTCCCATTCTCCTGTAAGGAGAGTCCTTTATCCAGAGACAAATCAGCATTCTAAAGACACTTGGGTGACCTTTATGCTTCTTTTTCCCTAGGGAAGCTATTAGCAGTGGATCAGGGGGAAGAATATGGAGCTTCAGACAAGCCTATAGTGTGCCTTCTTCCTTCTCATGCTGGAAAAGGAGGGGGCACGACGAGATTAAAAATATGAGCTCAAATACTTCTGAACACATTGTGGATTTTAAAAAAAAATCTTTTAAATATTGACCTTTTGCTGCTTTCCCAAAAGGAATCACTTCATGTCTGGTTAAAAAGAAGAAAACTGCCCCAGAATTATAACACTTTTTTTATATAAGTCAGTAATTATTCCACACATTTTTAAAAGTCACAACTCTGATTAATAGCATAACTTGCTTCCCTATGCCTAAAAAAGTCCTCTTCAAACTTATACAATTTCATTTCAGTCAGAATGTATTTATATAGGGAAAGAAAGCCAAATCAAACATAGTAGCAGGACAGCAGGATAAATGGGCACAGAAAGATGAAAGTTGAGCATCTTGTTGGCTAGTTCTAGGGAGTTATGTGTGGTCAACTCTTCACTATGCAATTCATGCAGCTTAACACAAAAGTGGGGCATCTATTATGTGCATGCGCTCTCACTGTGGGCTTGTAACATCTTGGCAACCTGGAGTGGTCCACAGATGTTAAAGACTATTAGAACACTTCAGGGAAAGCTCATGAAACACTGTTATGTCAAGTTCACAGCTGCCGCTCCCTGGAATTCAGTGATGAACTTGGCACAAAACTCACATTTATACTGCTGAGTTTTGGATGAATTTTAAAATATATACATGAGTATCTGTGGACTCCAATAAGCCTTGGGTAAATCCTCGTGTTAAGCCTAACTGTGCGTTATTCAGTGAAGTTGCTGCATCAAATTAATACAGCCAGTACCTTTATAGAAATGTTAGTGAAATTGTGAACTTTATAGGGTATACTAATTTTCATGGGATGATTTCCAATCGAAAACATAATGCTGATAAGAATGGACATTTTGAACACACAATGTTTAAAATAAATTAAATAAAACCCATTTGCAATACCAGAGAGAGTGTGAAATATGGTTTTATTTATTTACTGTATTCTTAAGTTGTCCCAACCTATGCTCTTTGGGCAACATAAAACTAAACAATTTAAAGACAAAAAGTCCCCTACAATACAATCAGATATGATGCAAGTCTAAAAACTAACAGAACAAAATAAACAGAATCAAATGGAGAATAAGGATAATGCTTTCTTCCCACCACTATCCCAAATACAACATATATCTAATTAATTCCTTTATAAAATTTGAAAAAAAAAATCAGAAGCTAGAAGAAAGGAAAATCCCAGCATTCTTCCAGCAGTTTTGGAATTCCCCAAGGAAAGTACAGTGGGGTCCAAATTGGGGGGATACCCATGAGATATTTTTCCAATTATAGACAATGAGCCTGTTCAGAGAACATGCTAAGCCATGATTAGGCCTCTAACCCTTTTGCAGCAAGTGGTTAGTGAGTGTGTTTAAAATGTGGCTATGTAGCCACCATAGTTAGGAATGGTTCACACGACACACTAAATCATGGTTCACATGGCATGATAAGCCATAATGTTAAACCCCAAACACTTAACCATTGTGATTTAGTGTGTTGTTTGAACAGGGTCATTAGGTAACATTCTTGGAATATTCCTTGTCATTTTTAAGTGATATAAAGATGCAGTCATTTTTGTTGCCATATTGTACTATATTACAAGGCATTTGTGTGTCTTGTAATATATTACAAGACACACACACACACACACACAGAGAGAGAGAGAGAGAGAGAGAGAGAGAACGAGAACAAACACCATATGCAGCTACCTAATTATTAGTTATCAAGTGCATTTAGTTCATATATAATAAGCTCAGAGCCCACAACAAATGGATTCTGCTCAGCATAAAGACCAAACTACTAGATGCATGCCTTCTTCTTTACACCTCGATTCTCCTGCTTCCAACGTTTTCTCATAAGAACATAAGAAGAACAGTGCTGGATCAGACCACGGGTCCATCTAGTCCAACGTCTGTTCACATAGTGCCGGACCAGCTGTCGACCAGGAATGCACAAGCAGGGCACGAGTTCAACAGCACCCTCCTGCCCATATTCCCCAGCAACTGCCTCAACAGGTTTCTCAACTTGTGAAACCTGATCATTGTAACCTAGGGCTAGTATAAGTAAGTCAGCACAAAGGTTCAGAAATATAAGCTAGGGCTGTATTTCTGAAACTTTGTGCAGACTTACTAATAATATCTAAGCTGTATTCATTTTCCTAAAGGAAAAAGCAGCTTCTTGTCTCCAAGATCAATTTCAATTCAGCATTATTTAATAAAAAGAGAGATGCTGGGACTCAGGCCTGTCCCAAAGTCATTCCTCCTGAGACCTGGTCACCCTTTATCCTAACCTTAGATAAGTGAAAGCAACCCATGATTTTCTAACAGTAAAGAAAAATCACTTTTCACATGCTCACTGATGATCTCTTTATTATTATATTATTTCACATGTTCTAGGACTGAACCAAGACATTCCAAACACTCAAGGGGTGATTGCAATGAGGTATACTTCAGATTAAACTCTGTTATTAATATGACACGTTCATAAACATTTCTTGCTAAAAATTAAATAGAAAAAGAAGCTGGGGATTAACCTTCTGTCATGCTTACCTTCATCTGCACCCAGCCACTGGCTAAGACTACAGCTGTTTCACTGCAAGACGACCTCCAACAGTGGAACATAATTAGAAAAGGCTGCTGCTCTTTCCAGCTCATTTGGCTGGGGTTATGGGGGTTGGAACTAATGCCTACAACTGTCACAGTTTAATGGAAGATTCAACAACATTGGTATTTTTCTCCAAGATTGGCTTTTCTTTCCAAACTGTGAAGGCTTCATTCTCCTAGCATTAATGCTACACTGTGCCTGCCAAACATGTCTACCTCACAGATCAAAAACTTCCTTGGGATTTGGGATTTCAAGTCACCCAAAACGTCTCTGCAGATCAGCTCCTAATACTGAATTAAGCATTCCAGCAACAATATTATAAGGAAACAAATAAAGAGATTCAGGGAGTGGGGTAGATAGACTTTTGAAAGATCACACTTACTTTTGCATGATAATAAGCAGAATTTACACAATGCCCAGAAAACTGGCATGCAAAATTCAAACATCCCTGTAATCCCTGTTTACAATACAAACAGAGAAATTAAAGCAGGCTTAACTAAGCAGTGTTTGTGAATATTAATAAACCTAAATTCCAAATCCAGGCTTTTAAAAAAGGCTGAAAGAGGATTGTTTTCAAACTAATTTATATTTACACAGAGCACTTTGAATGAGAAATTATTGGAACACTATACATTATGGTAAAACGGGGTTGAGGCATATTATAAAACCAAAGGATAACACTGCAATTAAATAACCTGATCAATATTCAGCCAGCAGATGAGCGCATGAAGATGCTTAATGCCAAATCAAACCACTCTCCCAGTCCTATCTGTCTGGATTGGCTCTTCAAGCATTCAGGGGTCTTGTGAGCCCCACAATCCAAGTTCCTTTTTAAGTGGAGACATGGAAAACTGATTCTGTGACCTTGTGCATGCAAATCATGTGCTCTGCTGCTAATCTAAGATCCCTCCTCAATGAACCTGCTACCAGGCCTCCCCACCCCACCCCCCTCGTGGCTTGGAATGAGGATGAATTCATATAAGCATGCTGCTATATTTGCATTGAGGAAACAAATAGATGGAAGAAACCTGTGCAATAGAATCCAGCACAGGGGAATTGGTGGTGCAGTTTCCTGCGCTATGAGCACAGCTTGCAATGCAATCCAGTCTACATTTACCACACTGCCAGGTTATATCAGCTTGTTTGTAACCAAAGTTTGACTTGTGGGACGGACGCAAGAAATAAGAGACGACACAAGTGCTGGAATTAAACTGGGCCACTTTTATTCAAGATCTGCAAAGGGGGGTTCTCATCGGGCATCCAGCCAGGCCTGCGTTCAGGCCTTCCTAAGTGCAGGGCGAGCTTTCTTGGCCCAGCGGGTGGCGCTCAGTTTCGCCACCCTGCTGTCCATCCCCAACGTGGGGTAGGGAGACCTTCCCTTGTCACCCCCAACCCATGCCCCCCAGGCTCAAGGTGGGTGAGAGAGGTCGGCCTCAAAGGTGGTCCTTATCCCCTGGCCTGGCCACAAGGCTCAACATTGGGAGCCCTCGGGAGTCACCTATCACTGTAACAGTGCCTTGGAAGCTCACCATTATATTCCCACTGGATGCCCCTTGGAGGGGTCAGGCATCTACTCTTAAGGGCCTGAACCGCGCCCCAGCCCCAGTGGCAGGAAATCCTGCCAATGCAGGACAGCCACGTCTCTTCCTTGCTCCGCCCACAAAACCCTCCCCATGCCCAGGCTTTGCCGGGCATGGCAGAATGGGCCAATTAAATACATAAAAACTAAAAGGACAAAAATTCAAAATATTAATCTAGAATACGTCAAACCTGACTTTGTTATGATGCTTATGGTCAACAGGTCACCATTACAATCCCCAACATGTGACAGAACAAAATATCACCAATGTTTGGCTAGACTACTACAAAACTGATAATTGCAGTTAGAAAAGTGACATACTAAATGTGGCTTGGGTGGCAAAGGAACCCTACAACCATATTTCCACCTGCTGTACAGTCATGATCTACTACTCCATGTTCCCAATATATCAAGTCGGTAGTTGTATTTTCAATGCAACAGTTCAGTAGTGTGCCTTTGACCTTCACAGGAGAGGACCACTTGCGTATGTTAAAAGATCGTTTACAGCAATAGTATTCACAATGTCTGTTGAACACCTCAGGAAGCTCTTGCTTCTGCTCAGCTCAATAAGCTCTAGGGAGCCTGTATTGATAAACTGATTCTGGTATATCACAAAACAATGCCAGCACGCACTCCAGTTTACTTAGGGCATGATCCTATGGGATCCACCTTGATACTCATAAGTTTTTGAACTTGGAGGCTTACAAATATCTAGTGCAGAGGGGGAGGCACAGAAGAGGTGATCCTTGTCTCCACCACCCCTCCCACTCTGCATTTCAGGTAGACAGGATTTTTTGTCACGATGATGGAGGGAAGGAGGCTGGAGAGATCTCAGGATATGTTGTAAGCCAGCCTCTCCAGTCCCCTCCCCTCCCACAGGAATGCCCCTTTGACGCCACTCTGAGGTCACTTTTGCGACCTCAGAGAGGCAGCTGGCATGATTCCCTCAGCACCATCTGTGAGAGTGAGGGAGCAGGGAGCTCAGATTCCTGGGACTGAAGTCAAAGCGCTGTCACCAACCTTGAATCCGAAATATCCTTTATGTCTATTCGAAATGTAACCAATGTGAGGTAAAACAAAGAGAAAGGTATGTACATACCTGGAATGTGCCAATGTTTTCAAAACATGCAAGCATCAAGGACCTTTTCTTCTGTCGGCCCCCAGATTGTTGAATGGCCTGCCAGAGGAGATTGGTCAACTTACTTCTCTCTCCAAGTGTAAGACAGCTATAAAGACTAGCCTCTTCCGGCAGGCCTACCCAGATGAATTTTAAACGAAGAATTTTAAGATGTCTTGATTGTTATTTTGGTATTGGTTTTATATGCTCTTTTAATTAATTTTATGTATTTGATTTATATTGTATTATTGTACTAATGTTGTTCCCCGCCTCAATCGAAAGGGTGAGGCAAGTAAGAAAAAAATATTATTATTATCATCAAAAGATGGGGGGGGGGAAGCAAAGATGACAGCCTTATGTGAAATGCCCTGGCTCTGGTGAGAGAGAAGTGTGAAGGAATGTTATTGGCTTTGGGACTCTAAGAAGGTCAGATGAAGAGAGGGTACAAAGGTTTATGCCAAGAACCTCAAGATCTCTGACACAACAAGGAGGAGAAGAGCCTGCAAAGGCGGTGTCGGGACCAGATGTTTCTGTAACAAGAAACAGGCACTTTGTGATCACGGAAACAACCTTGGGAACGATTGGGTAGTCAGGAGATGTTGTCAGAGGTGCTGTCAATCTTTCAATAAATAAGCAATTTGTGCTGGAACTGGACATGATCAATGAAGAACCCCTCCAATACCTCCATCCAAAAAAATCATGCACAAAAATCATTCACACAAAAATGCATAAATCTATGCAAATATTGTTAAAATGCGTAAATTTAGGGAAAATTTGTAAAACTGTATATATTAAACAAAATTGCATATATTTGTATTAGGCGGAATGTGCACAAAAATGGATTTGAATTTTCAAGCAAAAAAAAAAAACCTCAAAGTCGAGGACAAACCAAACCTAAGATTAGAAAAATTAGAAATGAGGAGAAATTGAAATTGACAGATTTGTCCATCCCTATGACACACTATACATCCAACCCCCTACTGCTGCATGCTGATCCTCAGTGATGGCTGCCTTGTGCCAAATGATAGGGATGACCCCTAATCAGTCCTAGAGTATTTACACTTTGTACTATGTATCTTAGCCCCAAAGGAATGCAATCCTGTATTCATTTTCCTGGCTGAATGCCCCATAGAATGTAATGGGATCTACTTCTGGGTGGACATGAATAGCATTGCTCTACAAGTATTGCTTCCCATATGCAAACAAGTGATGCATTCATCTATTTGATATGTGGCAGGAGAATTTGGGAAATAGATGAACATGGGGGCATATGGTTTTTATCCCTGAACCATAACGATTTCAATAACATTGAGTAAAGATCAGTGCAGAAGAATATGCAGAGTAGATCTCATTGATCTCCACCTCTGTGACCTGAAACACCTGATTATCTGAATTCATTATAGCATAGTTCTAAGCCAGTGACATACCCTGGCTTAGAACTATGCTACAATGCTCCTATTTATTCAAACATTTAATTCTCCAAACATATTGCATATATCCCAAGGCATCCAAAGCTGTATAGAATTAAATAGATGTACTTCGGGCAGATCTGCAGAACCTATTTCATTCTGCTTCATGTCTCATTCCCCCTCTCCTTTCTAGCATCCAATGTCCCTTCTTCTCTTGACTGTTACAAGAAGCAGCTTAGAGTTTAGCAACCTAAAGTTTAAAAGCTATCAGTCACGCTCCTGTATATAAACCAATCGGTCTTAAGAAGCTTCTTGTGACAAGTCTGCCTGGTTTCTTTCTATAAAACTGGATTTCTCCTCCCCTATTTCCTCATCTCCATCAGTGCTGATGGCAGGAACACAGACAGCTGCAACCCACATTATTCAGCTTAAGTGGAGATCGTCACTTACTGGAGCTCAAATGGTTCATTAACTTGTCATGCCTGAATTCTGGGGATGAGACCCAAAGCAGGGAGCAAGAAAAAGAACATGCAAAGGTACACTGATGTTAACGGACCTTGCTGTAAGCATAGTAGGGACTTCCCTAAAGGTTTAGATAACAGACAGAATTAGCTTTCTCTTGCTTCCTGACAAAGTGTTGCTTTGAAGATACAAGAGAGGGGCTTAGATTCTTCCTATGACCTTCCTTGTCCCAAAACGCATGATGAAAATGAGTACAGATATTTCAATATTTTAAATCATTCAGATCATTTTTCTAAATCAAACATTAAAGCAGAAACATCGGGTTGGCTCATATTGGGAAGCTTTAAGACACAAATCAATTATTGTACTGTGTAGGTTTATAATCAGGGAATCTGCAGCTTAGTTTGATACCAAAGGAAGTAGGTATGAAAGAATGTTTGCTTGAGAAATCTAAGACTTAAAAATTTGAGTATAACATCTATGGCTCTGATACTTTCACAGGTGGAAGGGGGGCAGGAACATTTTGCTGATTCTCTCTTACCCCTACAGCTCCCCAAATCTGCTCCAGACAAATTGGGGGATCCTCTGGAAAAGTGGGGAGGGCAGGGTTCAAGGGGAAAGTGGAAATTAGTAGCCCCCTTTTCACAAAGGTTTCCTTAATTGCTATAAGGTGAGAAGGCAAAACCAATAGGTGCAAAATAGGTTTATTAAGCTGGTTGTCAAATTTAACAATCCATATTCTTTGCTGGTTTCACCATATCATTTTATTGTGCAGTGCTCCTTTTTCCTCTCCTCCTAATTACAGTTTCCTTCATTACTAATCATTGTTTAAGAAACCTTTAAAAAAAATAATTTTATTGCACTTTAGGTGAAATCCATTGAAACAAACAGAACCTGGTTAGATCAGCTTTCCAAAAGAGTGGGAGGCAGAGCTCCATTGCTAAAGACAATATTCTAGTATTCAAAGCAGGAGACTTGCTAAAACTTCCAGAAATGCCCCCAGAAGTCACAAATGGCCTTGTTGTTTCTTGAAATGAGACCAACATGGGATTACCACCAAAAACAGCAGCCCATGCCAGGTTATGTTGCTCCTCCTTTCCCCCTGTGACCCCAAAGATATGGAAGTGTGATGTGGCATAATGTGCTTCCTTGGGCTCACCAGCAGCAGTAACCAATAACATTTGAGTAAGGATAGGAAAACATGCAATGTGATGATGTCACGTCCATTTTTACATGCTACTGGGTCAGAAGAGGGTGGGTGTCCATTAGGTGGGTGTCCACAGGGGAGGGGGCCTTCTCTGCATTGGCCCCAAACCTCTGGAACAAACTTCCATCAGAGGTCCACCATGCACCATCCTTGCAGGCTTTCAAGAAGGCCCTAAAAACATTTTACCATGCCTTCCCATGATGCATACTGTTATTGTTCCTGTTGTTATTCCTTGTGGTTTTATTGTTTTAATTGCTATTTTACTGTGAACGTGTTTTAGTGCTTTTTATAATTTATTGCTTTTAATATTTTAATATTTTACTGTTTATCTATGTAAACTGTTGTAAGCCGCCTTGTGAGGGCCTCTGCCCTGAAAGATGGCCAAGAAATGCTTGAAATAATAAATAAATAAATAAATATGGGGTTGCTGGTTTTGATGGTGTAACATCTGTCCCACCCAAAGACATTGCCGTCCTGCCTTTAAACCTCCAACGGTATGGACACAAGGTGATCTGGGAACTGGCAACCCTATTTCATTATGTAACAACAATCAAGCTGCTGAAAAAGAAGCATTGCAGTTACAGCTGGCATGTTTTCAAATTAAAAGGACATCTTCTGGCTTCAAACATAGATAGGCTATTAGTGCATGTCTGAGTCAGAATCACAGATGTGAACCCCCAAGAAACAAGGACAGTCTCTCACGTTAGTATTTAACATAACATGGCAAAGCGACACAAATAGATTCCTTGGCCAAGAAGCCTTCTGAGTATCTCTCTGGTGCACTATGACTAAGCCAGGTTAAATGCCCCAATTTTATTTAATCAAACCCCATATATTCTTGCTACTGAACTTCCCAGCTGACCCCCCAAATAATGTATATTCTCAAGCCCTATGAGCAAAGGCCCAGGTGTTGCTTGTTCCTTCCCAGCCCTAACCAAATTATAGGGAGAGTGCTCATTTATTTCAGAGCTGCCAAACGCAGCGACATTTGCCAAAGTTTCAATTTAATTCATCTTGTTCTGCAAAGCCCCATTTCCCAGAGGTAAATACTGCTGTCTAATGAGGGAGAGTCATGCACAATTACACTGTGAAGCGGCAAATGGCCAAATAGCTTGCAAAGGCTGATTCTTCTCTCTCCCGCTGCCGCTGCCCCCATGCCCACAAACTAATTTCTGGAGATAAGGATCTGAGCAGCAGTGACTTGGCTATGAACTTACAAATTCCCAGAGGTCAAAACATAAAAATATGTGTGATGGAAATCACCAAGGTAGGATCATATACTTCGTGACAAAGAGGAAGGGGATGAAATGTTGCACATCATACTATACGACATCTGAAATGACAAGATATGGTGAGATGCCATAGTAAAGCATAGTACAGCTATGGGTGCATAAAGGCCACATCCTTATGCTGCTCATTTCTGATTTGTATCCCCTCCCCCTCCACATGGAAATTCAAAGGAAACAGATTGGCAGTAGATTTAGGAAAGGCAAAAGGAAGCACTCTTTACAGAATGTATAATAAAATTATGGAACTCACTGACACCAGATGTGGTGATGGCTCCTTGCTTCGATGGCTTTCAAAGGAGATTATACAAACTCATGGAGGACAAAGTTATCAATGACTGCTGTTATCAAGATGGCTATATGGGATTTCCATGTTCAAAGACAATATGTAATTGAATATCAGTTGCAACAGAGGAAGAGGACTATCGCCTTCATGTCTTCCTTGTGGCCTTCCTGGTTTCATCTGGTTAGCAACTATGTGAAATAGGATGCTGGACTAGATGGATCAGTCTGATCCACCAGAACACTTATATGCCTAAATGGGGGCAGCCTGAAAATGTGGACAGGATGCTTGGAAAAGTGAGGCTACTACTTGTGTGCTGGACCCTTGCCCTTCCTGGCTTATAAAAGTTGCCAGGGTGGGGTGGCTGACTGGATAAGGGCTGTGGAGAATGCCTCTTTACAGCAAGGTGTGATTCCATCTTGTCTAAAAAAGGCAGTGGGAAGACCTTTGGGTTTGTGTGTGTATGTGTGTGTGTGTGTGTGTGTGTTTAACTCCATAAGCCCTAGTGCACTGGATAATTTTTGGCCGGTCTCCAATATTCCATTCTTGAGCAAGGTGCTTCTGCGTGTGGTGGCTCCAGAGATTCCTGGATGAGGTTATTATCTGGATCCATTTCAATCTGGTTTCAGGCCTGGTTATGGGACAGAGACGGCATTGGTTGTCTTGATGAACCATCTATGCTGGGAAGTGGACAGGGGACTGTGTCCCTGTTAGTTGTGCTGGACCTTTCGGCAGCTTTGGATACCATTGACCATGGTATCTTTCTGGGACATCTGTCTGAGATTGGATTGAGAGGCCCTGTTATACAGTGGCTCCAGTCCTTCTGGGAGATGCAATCTCAGAAAGTGGTGCTGGGGAATTCCTGTGGCCAATTGCCTATTATGTCCCTCAGGGTTCTATCTTATTATCCCCCATGCTATTTAAAATATACATGAAACCCCTGGAGGAGATTGTCCCGAGTTTGGAAATTTGATGCCACCAGTATGCTGATCACACCCAACTCTATCTCTTCTTTCTGTGTAAATCTAAGGAAATTGTCTGATGAGAGTAATGGATTGGATGAGGGGAAACAAACTGAAACTTCATTCAACCCTAGTAGAGGTGCAGTTAAAAGGCAAATCAGGGAATAGGGATTCAACCTGTGCTGGATGGGGTTACACTCCCTCTAAAGACTCAGGCTCACAGTTTGGGTGTACATTTGGACTTTGATGCCCAAGGAGCAGGTACACATTTTGGGGGTGGCCCTAGGTCAGTTGCTTTCTGAATGCCCAGTTGGTAGTGGTAAACCAGAACTGCCTTTTATCAGCTTCAGCAAATTCAGCAACTTTGATCTTTGAAGACATGGCTTCATTCTTCAATGAAGAGCCAGACTATTGCAGTCTTTATAACAGCTCAGAAACATCAGCTGGTCCAAAATGCAGTGGGTAGACATCTGTTGGGTGCTTGCAGTTTGGATCATATAATACTGAACTTACGTCAACTTGATTAATTACCTGTCTGCTTCTGGGCTCAATATGTAATGTTGATATTGGCCTTTAAAGTCCTCAATGGTCTATGACTAGGTTACCTTTAAAAGTTCTTGCTCCCATACAGACCTGCCTGGCCTTTGCTCTCTGTGCCATTGCAAACTGTTCAGCAAGTAAACACAGACAATGGGGCATTTTCAGTGAGGGCAACACTGGTGTAGAACACTCCTCAAAGTGAATTGTGACTGCCCACTACCACCAAGCTCCTTACAACAGAAAAAGAAATCATACCTACTTTGACTTTTAGTGAATCATTGATTAATTCTATTAGCTCACTCTTAGTATTTTAACTGCTACTTTTATTTTAAATGCCTTTTAAAATTATATTTGTATATTGGACGTACAATTTACTTTAAGCTGTTCTGATTATGATTGTAGAAAATGGAAAATAAGTCCATTATTATTAAAGTGTTCAAGGTGATTCACATAATTATTTCATCATAATCCTTAAAACAAGTCAGGGAGTTATCCTATGTCCTGCAGAGAGCATCTGGGGGAATCTAAGATGATGATGACGATGATGACAATGGCGAAGATGATGATGATGATGATGATGATGACGATGTTGTTGTTGTTTTGGATCTGAGCTCATAGATGGCTCTCTGAGCTGGGAGCCAGGAAACCACACTTCCCACCCCCTCCCCCTCTCAGTCAACATGGAGTGAACTGCAGCAGCTGCCTCTCCTTGCTCATAAAACTGAAGGCGGCGAGAGCAAAAAGAGGGCGTTCCCAGGGATGGGAAGGGGAGGAGACCACGGAAGTTGCTTTAGACAGCTTCCCATGTGACATGCAGCCTTCCCCCTCCCCCTCCGAAGCTCTCTGGGTAGACGCTCGAAATTGAGCATCTAGCAACAACTGCAGGATGGATGAAGCATGGAGGAGGGCATCCCCATACACATACCCAGGGCGCAATCCATCTCTCTGCACCCTAAGTCAGGTGATTATTATTATCCCCATACTGCAGATAGGAGCCTCAGCTTGAAAGAGATTGACCTCTGATAGCTCATGACAGAGGTGACATTTGAACTGACTATCGCTCAGTCTCTTAGTCACAACGCTATACTAGCCCTCCAACAACTTACCCCCTCACAACAAAAAAACACTCAATCCCAGTTACATTTGCAGCACCCACTCATATCCGCTTACTTCCACATACGGACCCAACAATACACTTAATTTACAACTACATGGTAATCTCTATCTTGGATGGAGCCTCACATATAATGTATAACCACAATGCAGGGATAAACAAAATACAAGTTGTCAGTTACATGTGATTTGGCTGGCTAAACTCAAGATAAATGTCAGTGAGTGATTAAAAAAAATAGAACTAGGGACAGTTCAAAATCATTGAATGTACCAACTTCACATTTCCTGAACATAAACATGAACCAGAACTCTGTTTGCCTCAACATTCATATTTTTCTGGAGTTTGTGATGCAGTAAACAAAACAATAATGCATACAGAAAACGTATCCTTTTAAAAAAAGCATATTTGAAACAAGGTGCACAACATTAACTTTGTTAATTAGAAAGTCACATGGGTAAAGGACTATGTTTGAATAAGTCTGCACAGAAATATGTATGTTTTTCAAAAACGTATGCAAACATGGTTTTTTTAAAAAGCTCATGAAAATACACACAAATGTTTGTATGGACAAGAAAAAGTTGCCATGAGAATCAGGAATGAATTTAGTATTGGAAGGCTGAGAACCTGAGTGAAACTGAGCTTGACAGATTCACCCATTCCTAAATTGAACAGAAGGCCAGTTTAGCCCATGTGTGATTAAATGCTAGAAGAACGTGTTCTTCAATCACTCTCTTTTAAATCATTACTCTGGCCAGAAAGTCTCTAGCATGAAAGACAAGCAAGTTGCCAGAAACTTTCAAACATTTCATTACGCTCATCCTTTATTTCAGAAGTCTAAAACCAGAGCATTTTCACCCCCAAGTATTGGGGGTGTGTGGTTTCTGAAGATTGGGAAAGAGAAATTATTTTATTTTTCACATTATGAAAAACATCCAGTAACAATAGTTTGTCTATGGAAGTTTGTTCATCATTTGTACATAGGGTTTTAGAATATTCTCCTTGAAGATTTTCAAAGGAAAGCTTTAGGCACTGGGCATCTTAGGGCGCAAAAACAGACTGGAGGACCAGTTGGGATGTGTCTATAAAGGGAAAATACATACATTCTACTGTAAAATCATTTTCAAGTTTATTGGGGGGGAAACCCTATTCATCAACAGCACAGACAATGTACCAGTTGCTGACCTATATAATCATGCCAGTCCTTCTGAGAAGGGTTTCTTTGTTTCTTTGCAGGTTCTATCTAATTCAGACATTTTTTCTTACTGCTGAACTGATTCCAAACTTTTGGATTGGTAGATGTACACATATTGTGGTATGCAAAGGGGAAGGAAAGTTCATGCTGCATATGGTGTGAATATTTCACTGATTTCTCCTGATACACAAAATCTTCCATCTCATGAGTCACAATGACTGGGAGAACAGCCAATGTCTCCACTTGAGTATTATCTTATGTTTCAAAGAAAGAAAATTAAAGCAATGTAGTAGAAATGTGATAGAGGGTCACTGTTATATTGAAAACCGACCTTCATCAAAAACACTCCCAGAGTTTTCAGCTAGCAAATTTGCTCCTTATAGAGAAGGAGAATGGCAAACAAAAAATTGCAGTGCAACAAATGATCAGTCCAATATCCAGTCAAAAACACCCACAAATCAATAACGGAGCACAAATTTTGGTTCAGTGCATGTTGCCCCCTAAATATTATCCAAATATTATCCAATCGAGTTCAGAATGGTCTCAAATTAAAGCTGCTGATGCCTAGATTTGCAGAAAAATAATCACAGTTAGACTGACAGATTTGCATTTAATTGTTAAAGTTCAAAATAATTTATATTGCCAAGCTAAATACAACATGTATTTATTTGGTTGGCAGAAGCTAACCAAAAACAGTTTTACATATAAAATATTTTGAGTAGGTGGTTGCTGCAAAATTTTAGACACTCTTGAATGAGACTGATTATCTAGATTCATTCCAGTCTTTCCTCAAGCCTGACTACAGCATTGAAACTGCCATGGTTATCCAGATGGATAGCCATTGTGGAAAGGAATGGTGGTGTGAATATCACAAAGCTAATTCTCCTGGACCTTTCAGTGGTTTTCCAGCACCATTGATCATGGTATTCTGGACTGTCTGGACTGGTGTCCAGGGACACTATGTTCCAGTGCTTTCACTCCTTTGGGAACATAGGAAGCTCCCTTATCCTGAATCAGACCATTGGTCCATCTAGCTCACTACTATCTACATCAGTCTTCTTCAACCTGATGCTCTCCAGCTGTTTCTGACGATAACTCCCACCAGGACAACCATCTATCAGGTATGCTTTAGGGTGGATTGGTGCACTGAAGGGGGGGTTGGACTCGATGGCCTTATAGGCCCCTTCCAACTCAATTATTCTATGATTCAGCCCCAGCTAGCATGGCCAATGATCAGGAATGTGGGAGTTGTAGTCAAAAACATCTGGAGAGTGCTGGTCTACACACTGGTTGGCAGCAATTATCCAGAATTTCAGGTAGATGGTCTTTATAAGACCTGCCGGGAGATAATGGCTAATGTGTTTATTTGGTCCTGCAGAGAACAAAGTTGGCATATCACCATGAAACATAATGGTGTAAGATGACCTTCTGCTGTGATAAATTGGCAGTTAGAGGTAATGCACCCACAGTGATTTCAACCATTTTAAATGGTGGAAAACTAACATAGCCACTGATAGTCAATTATTACTGCAGACTTCAAGATTATTTAAAATTCACTAGAAATTGAAAGACCCATTTAAAAGTTGAAAACTGTGGGTGATAGCGATTTCTGTGTTTCAGAACTGAACAACGTTCTCATTTACTCTGTTTATCTCTAACAGTTTTAATACAAATTTAATACGAAATTCAGAAATCTCGAGATCGGTTCATACAGCTGATTATTGAAGTTACTAAATCATAAATTACACACACATGCTTGCAATTTTTTTCACCACAGGAACAGCTGGTATTTAATTTAATCCCTGTGTCTTCTGAAGTGTGGGCCAGAAACTACCCCCATCCCAACCAACCTCCTAGTTACAGCAGTGACTTTCCAGAATTTCCAATATGCCCTATAGTTGTACGGTAGATGCGTTGATTGCAGAAGAGGAAATTAAGTCAATCAACATCATTCCCCCAACATGCCCCCAGAAAGGCCAAAAAGGTAAGCCAGCCCTGGAGCTGGTGTATTCATTTTTCCTTCCATCAGTGTCAATGAGTGCCAACATTATAAAGAGGCTGAAATATTTTCAAAAATAATTTAAAAAGGAGAAGAAATAACTCAATTGGGGCTTACTTCTGAAGAGAGATGTACAAGATTGTACCATGACTGGGCTTGTAATGGTTAATATTGACTGAGCTTGTAATGGTTAATATTGAATGGGCTTGTAATGGTTAATATTGACTGTAACCTGGAATTGTGAATATTTGAAGGGGAGTGACTTGTTGAGCCTTCAGAACTTTGCCCATCGTTAGCTGATGTCCCATTTTTAGCAAATTTCTTAATAATAATAATATTAAAAAAGAGCAACCCCACACCACTGTTGATCCCTTTGGCAGACGTGCTTTTAATTAATCCAGAAGGGAAAATGAGATTTTTTTTTTCCCAGTACCTGTTTATGTTCACTTTACAAACAGGCAAAAGCTAATTACTTTGCAGTGCCAGTAAAATCCACCCAGGGAATATGGTGCTTTTATCTAATGCCACTGGCAGCGGGACTAGACGGCTTTGAATTATACCTAAGATCAAAGCGCGTCTGTGTGCTGCATTATCATATTTCCTCCTCCTCCCACCCACCATCCCTCTACATCCTCTTCATTCCACAAGGCTGGTTTACATTTCAGATCATTGCATTTGCTAAGTTTGTTGCGTTTAATTAGTAACCGACATCCAAGCTACTCACCCTTCCTTCCCACAAATCGCAGCAACATGAACTGTGCTGTCATTATGGCTCAGAACGGATGTGAATGCAACTGTCTTACGCAATTCCATAACAACTTAAGCTCCTTTTTATTTTTCTCCCTCTTCACCTTTGTTGAGTGGAGGCTGCCAGGTAACTCATCTGCCAATACTCAAGTCGGCAGCAGCCATTCATATACACAGTGATTCCCTGTTTGCTGTTGCTAATAAGGGATAGGTTAGGTACAGAGCAGCATTAATTAGCCATAAATTGAAAGTCATTACCATAATAATAAGATGTGTGAATAAGAAATTTCCTTTTTTTCCTGTGGTATATACAAAAGGAGGATTAATAAGGTAATTTGTATTAATTTTTTACTAACAAACCTACTAGGAATTCAACATACATAGTAC
Source organism: Elgaria multicarinata webbii (assembly GCF_023053635.1). Lineage (NCBI taxonomy): Eukaryota > Metazoa > Chordata > Lepidosauria > Squamata > Anguidae > Elgaria > Elgaria multicarinata. The sequence continues at coordinate 186,623,068 of NC_086171.1, forward strand.
ATCGGATGGAAAAGAGAGAAAAAAAGCATTAACTGCTGGACAGATACTGTAGGACACAGTGCCTCCAGATATCCAAAGTCAGGAGGGAATTCATATATTTAACAAGTAGTGCTGGATGAAATGTTGCAGGAACACTAAACACAATTATAATGTACAACTTCATAACCTCATCTAAGTCTACTTTTCGATCGTCTGTGCTAATGACCACTTCACAAATGACATTTTTTCCTATACATAAGCCCTATTCAGGCATCAATCAGCACATGGAAAACGCCTACACTGGGTCCACAGTCATATAGCCTGAATTTGACAAGCATGCTTATTGTATACAGGCAGAATCTGTGAAGAACAACCAATCAACACAAAGAGGTTAGGAGCAGGAATGCGGGGTAGAACATTGTAATGGGTCTTATAACAGAACAGACTATTTGTCCATCTAGCCCAATGTTGTTTACTACTTTCCAGGTAGGGATGTACCAGAATTTCATTTCAATTCATTTAACGTGAGAACTTTCCCTGTACACCCCCTCCCCCCAAATGCAAATACAAGCTTGCATATTCCCAAGCTTGTGATTTGATTCCCAAAATGCATTCATCGGGAAAAAGTGCACTTTTAAAATGAATATTTTGGAAGACAAAATTAAAAGCATCTTCATGCTTCAGTCAATGAGTAAGGGGGCAGAGTACATATTTAGGTATTCACTTTTAAAAATGTGCCCCTAAATGCATACTTCTCCCATTCGAACAACAACCAAACACTTGCATTCAGGAATGAGAACAAGGTTCACCGAAGTAGAAATCGGACAACTTCGGCAAGCTTGAGCCTCACTGATTCTCCCATCGCTATCTCTCAGGTTCTCTAACAAAGGCTTTTCACATAACTGTATCCTTTTTATTGGAGATCCCAAGGACTGAACTTAGGACTTTTTGCATGAAAAGCATGAAAATGCCACCCAAAATCTATTCCTCCTGCGAGTCTTTCTGATCAAGTCAATTCATTGGACTAAACCTGCCAGAACTAACTGCCTCCTTGCATATATTCATCTCTCCTTTTTCCTTTTCTTTTTGGTGAGCAAATTCAATATTTCAGTCTCTAAAGGCCAATTCCCACACATGTACATCACTCAAAGACTCACAGCTGAAAGTGTGAAGTAACTGCCTGCATTGAAAAGCTCGGTTTTTGAGGTGATGTCAGATGCTATGAAAGCGCTCCCACTCTCCATCGGGTGTTTGATCTGTGATGACTGTTTTATATATGAAAGTTTTCATTTGATGTTTCAGTCACCAAGTGATAACATATGAGTACTTGCCCTAAGGCTCCAGTCCTCTGCATACTTACTTGGAAGGGACCATAGCTCAGTGGCAGAGCACATGTAGAAGGTTCCAGATTGAGCCTTTGGCAAGTTCCGTTACAATGCATGAGGGAGCAGAAAATGTGAATGATCTCTGCCAGCGATCCGCTGTGAGAGTAGACAATAATGGGCTAGATGGCCGGACATGCTTTACAAGTCCCACTAAAATTGGTGATACATACGCCTATGTAAACACATAGGGCTATAAGTTGTCAGGATCAAGCCTATTCTCCCTAGTGTGGGGGAAGGGGTTTCAGGAGGTCAATCAGAGGAGGAGGAAGAGGAGGAGGAGGAATTTACCAGCCAAGACAGGAAGCAGGGGAGGAGATCCTCCAAGCCTCCTCAGGAGTCAAAGAGGATTCTTAACAGGAGCTTATCAGAGAGAATGCCAACAACTCAGATCCCATCCTCCCCTGGTCCCTGGGAACTTAGCCTCTGTCAGAGGGGGAGGGGACTTCAGAGTTGACAGAAGGGTATGCTGCAGGGTCAAGTGGACAGAGTTGAGAGCAGGTGAGAGGCAGTTTTCCAGGCTAGCCACTCGCCAAAGACTTCTCGAGAAAGACCCTCCCTGAACTAAAGTGGCTCTTGGACTGTGCGGGAAACTCTTCCTTTTAGTTGAAAGGGCAACACCCTAGCTTAGCCTAATTAAGCGTGGAGGAAAGCACCTAGCATTCTCACTCCCTTCAAGTGTGAGGAAATGTTTTCTGTTGAATGAAGCTTTGTGGACCTCTTTATTGTCTCACATCTCAACGGGAGGGCTTGGAATCATGACATAAGTCTGCAGGATGTAGCTGAAGAACTAGAAAAGAAAGCAACAAAAACAGAGAGTAGGGCAAAGCAGTGTGGTTATGAGATCAATTAATTAAATGACCAGTTTAAAACCAGGGTGGTGACTGTGTAGCTTTCCAGATGTTTTTGGACTACAACACCCATCAGCCATAGCCATTACAGCCAGTGATGAGGGATGATGTGCAATGCAGTCAAACAATATCTGGAAGGCCACATGTTCCCCATACCTGTTTTAAAGGATAAGATTCTTTTAAGAACAACTGCACTAACTATGAAGTGTGTGTGTGTGTATGTGTGTATCATACTGCATTTCAAGATGCAGTACATGGGTTTTCCAGGCTTTTGTAGCAAAAATCTTGCAGCTGCATATAGCATTATTCATCATTTTAACATTATTCAATTACTACATTATTGATTTTATTTATTTCTTTAATAAAATTCTTGGCCGCCTTTCAGGGCAGAGGCCCTCACAAGGTGGCTTCCAACAATGATACATAAAATATTAAAAGCAATAAGAACATGACCACAATTAAGTCCTCACTACCACCACTTTTAATTTGGTTTCAAAGCAGCCAATGCCTTTGGGAGATTTGCTCCTCTGCTGACAGTTTTGAAAAGGTTATGAAGATAATGCATTAAAATAGCTTAATATGATGCCTCCGGAATGAGAAGGTTTTATTTACAAAGGTCTATGTAGAAGAAGAAATGGTTGTAACCTTTCAAGGAATATTTTCATTAATAAATCTCCATATCCTGGAGTAGGCTCTATTTTCTCTCAATCTGATTTGAACAGTACAGATATATGTTGAAATCACAATGAGAGTACAACCCATTGGGTTCAATGGGGCATATTCCCAGGTAAGTGGGTATAGCATTGCAACCTAAACCTGCTATTCATGCTATTGCCATTAGTGCAATGTCTGAGACATATGTTTATTTTCTCAGGATTTTAACACCTAATTTAACTTAAATTTAAACCTTGTTTTAATTCCGTATTTTAACATACATCAATTTTTGCTGTGTGGTTTTATCCTGGTTGTGCTTTTTATATTGTATTTTGTATTTATGTTTTTAGATTGTTGGTTGATTTTTATGCTCTTCATGGTTTTAATTTTTGTGAACCGCCCAGAGAGCTTCAGCTATTGAGCGGTATAAAAATGTAATAAATAAATAAATAAAATATGCCTCACCAGATGGAGGGTGTTCAACCTGTTCTGGATGGAGTTGCACTCCCCTTGAAGGAACAGGTTCATATCTTGGGGGTTCCCCTCAATCCAGCTCTGCCCTTGAAGACTTTTCAGAAACTGCAGCTTGTGCAAAATGCAGCAGCCAGGCTAATAACTGGGATCAAAAGGTCTGAGCATGTAAGACTAATTCTGGGCCAATTGCATTGGCTGTCTGTATGTTTCCAAGCCTGAATCAAGGTGCTGGTTTTAACCTATAAAGCCTTACACATCTCGGGAGCACAATACCTGATAGAACGCCTCTTCTGACCTGAACATAGCTATGACTACGCTCAACATCTAGACCCACTCTGAGTGCCACTTCCAAGAGAGGCTCAGAAGGTGACAACAAGGGAGATGGCCTTCTCAGTGGTGGCCCCCCACAGAGGCTCACCTGGTGCCAGATTAAGTCTGCCCTCTATTCCCAGGCATTTGATGGTATCGGATGGGGCATTTATGCCAGTCACCTAAACAGGTGTAGTATTTTATTTAAACTTTTTTTTAGCTGTCTAAATTGTTTTAAATTTGGGGTATTTAATTTTTATGCTGTATTTTATGTTGTATAGTGCTGAATTTTATTGTCTTATGAATTTTTGTATACTTCCCAGAGAACTTCTGCTATTAGTCGGGATAGAAATGAAAATAATAATGATAATAATAACCACCCAAACTGCCCCAGATGTGTTTTGCCTGTTCCACAGGTAATTACCAAGGCAGGACACCCAAGGCAACGCTGAGTTTGGTCAGATGAAATGAATCATAATGTTATGTATTGTACTATAAAAGTAAGAAATAACTACAGAGTGGAAAAATATCTGGTCAGAACCAGTACAACACAAAGAAAACACAAACTGGATAAGACAACAAGAAGAAAAACAGAGACAATTACCTCAGCAAACAGAATATACAATGAACTCGGATGAAGGAAACAATACAAAGAACACACAACTGGAAAGCACCCAGCCCGGACCAAATTAAAAAAATTTTGGTACGAACGGTTTACATCAACACATTAATACTTTGCTCAACAGATCAACACCCCCGTTCATAAAGCCATAGTAAAAGTAGATAAAAATTACATCCCACTCAAACTTACACTACGAAACAAAGACTAAACACAACCACTCATTCACAGAGAAAAAAGAAAAATTGGCACCAAAAGCACTACATGGGAAGCACTACAACATAATATAGAACCCACAAATAAACAAAGAACAATAATACCAATGGCTCAGGAAGGATTAGCTATTTCCAGAAACAGAAGGATTCCTAAAGGCTACACAGGATCAAGTTGTAGCAACCAATAACTACCAAAAATGTAGGAAATGCCATCAATTCCAAGAAACAATAGACCATGCAACAGGAGGACGTAAAATTCTGGCAGGAATGGACTATACGGACAGACACAAAACAGCTGCAAAAATAATTCACCATACATACTCACCCAAAACTATCTTTGAAAATGCAGATCATATAATATACTGAGACAGAACAATTCATACAGACAAGACAATATCTTGCAACCAACCAGACATAACGGTCATAGAAAGGAAAAACACAGCTAGCTCACTGACATAGCAATACCTGATGACAAAAATGTTGTAGAAAAGGAAGAGGGAAAAAGAGGGAAATGTACAGCACTGGCCATGGAAGTCAAAGAACTATGGCAAAAGGAAAAGGTGATTATTATTCCATTAGTCACATCAGTCACCGGCATCACATCAAAAAACTATACAGAAAACCTTCAGAAACTGGGCCTGCCAAAATACATCCACACCAACATTCAGAAAGCAGTCATAGTTTTTGCAACTAAGAATCTAGTGCCTGAATTTGCTTTTCTCCCCCCACCCTCCTTCCCAATCCCCTTTCCTGTTGTGTCATGTTTTTTTAGATTGTAAGCCTGTGGGCAGGGACTGTCTTAAGAAATATTTTTGTAAGCTGCCTTGAGAGCCTCTTTGGCTAAAGGGCAGGATAAAAATGCTAAAATAAATATAAATGAACAAATAATTAAAACATGCTCAATTGTCAGGAAATTCCTGAATCTGTAAAAGACAATATACCTTGGCAAACCCCATCATGTCTATCTAGAAAAACTGCCACAAGCGAAAAAGATCATCATCATCATCATCATCATCATCATCACTATCATCATCCTGAGCAGTTAGTCAAAGAAAAACTTTTCCCAAATGGCTAGGAATATTGATTTCTCTAATGTAGGGACAATGTGTCAAAAAAGAAGGCGCTACCCATGCTTTTATAAATGTATGTGTGCATTTCAAAATATTTTCCAAAAACATAGGACATAGCTGGGGGTGGGGGGTGGGGGAGGGAAGTACCAGCCATGTAGTGAACATGGCCATCAGATGGTGACAAGACTATGTCTACACATTCAGGAGAATGAGTTGGTAGAATCCTGAGGTGAGAACTTACAGTTTCATACAGTACTTATTAATGCTATCTATCTATCTATCTATCTATCTATCCATCCATCCATCCATCCATCCACCCACACAAATACACATACCCATACCTTCTGGATGTGCTGAACCAGTTATGTATATACAAACACCACTTGCATTATCCTTCTAATTAGGGTGATGTTTTGAATTTTGTTCCCTCTTGAAATGTGCTAACTCTTTGACTACATTGTAGTCCCTCTGATATCCCATACAGGATTCTTCTCCTAGAAGTCCTAGCACAGTACCACTGAGATGTATATGTGCATGTTATCTAGGGATGGCTGGACAAGGAGCTAATGGTGTAATGTCACACATTGCTCCCAAGATTTCCATTTGAAACTTATTGCAGTCAAAGCAGTGAAGTCTGTGGTTGTCAATAAATCACTGTTGATATCATCTACTGTCCTTAGGGTAAGGAGAGTACATGAAAGACGTTTGGTGTTATTAGCAGTAGTGTCTTCACAGATGTCATTATCAAGGTTTAGAACTTGGCAGGTCTTTTTCACCAGGCATGTGCTATTAAGTCATTGATCCTGAAGCAGCATATGACAAGAAAATCAAGGTCAGCTTTCTTGTTTACTTTGCACTATCTTAACGTGTGACTTTGCTGTCAGTTTAATGAATATTAAGATAGGTCCCAATATGCCCAGACAGCACTTTCAAATCCAGACTGCTTCCTCCACATTTCTCTTGTTGATGTTGAAGCCAGCTCAATAGTTAAAAAGACTTGCCAGTTATTGGGCTTGGGAAGCACAGTTTAAAAGGTCTTTCCTAGAGGACCTTTGTACTGGAGGATTTTTGTTCCACCCCATTTCTGTTAGCCTTTGGGGTGCCACAAGGTTCCATCTTGTCCCCCATGCTTCTTAACGAGCTTTTCTACATGAGTCTTTTAACCCAAAACTTTATCGAGGCTTCTGCTTCTGGATTCTTTATGGGATTAAGACAGCCCCTTTTACACTTTCCCCCCCGGGGTGTGTGTGTGTCTTTCTCTGCCTTTCTATAGGTTTCATTACACAACCATTAGGTGGCACTGTGGTATAGCAGAATTATGCAAATACACCAGGATTTCATGTTGCCCATTCACAGAAATACCAGTCTTTCCTCATTAGAAAAACACACACACTATAATGGTTGCAAAAAATGGGAGAGGCTATGGAGGATGACAATACTGTGTAAAGCACCCACAAACTACCATGAGTGAGGAAGCAAGAGCGCACAAGAAATGCTTCATGCAGAAAGGTGTAACATCTACATGAAATAACTGGGGGAATTAATCTGGAGATTTGGGTTAAAGTTTGTTCAGTAAGTGGATAATACTCAGCTCTCGTTCCCATCTAAAAATCAACAACAACCTTGATAAGATTGTACTACTTCTTGTATCATCATTATTTTTGTATGGTTGCTTTGTCACTTCACAGGAGTACATGTGTGCATCAGGAACTTACTACATAAAAATTATATTGACACAATATTTTGTACAATTACGTAAGATTTCTTTTGTGTGGCATTTTTTCAATGCACCCTTCACATTAATAATGTAGTGGTGGTGTGCGGAGAGAGATGCAAATAAACTAAAGGAGCAGAACACCACGTAGAGCAAAACCACAGAACAGTAAATGAAATCCTCTAATCCCTATGGATAAATGGCTTTCCCAGAGCTGTGCCAGAGGGGGTAATGGACTGAATTCTGAATCCCAGCCTTATACAAAAAAAGAAAAGGAAAAAACCGGGCTTCCCCAACTTTTAGCAATCAATAGAAACAACAAACCCAATATTTTCCATGGAATACAGCTGATAGGGGAAAGGATTTTAGAATCATTCTGATTTTACCCAGACCAAAATTTTAGTATAACAGTACAATTCTCAGTATGCCTACATATATGTTTGTTGTTTATTCGTTCAGTCACTTCCGACTCTTCGTACCTTCATGGACCATTAAATCTGGTGAGACTTACTGTCTAGTAAGTATTTTTAGGATTAAAGCCTAAGAATCTTACCTACGAGCACTTTCATCTTATTTACATTTCAAGCTTTCTTTATTTTAAAACAAGGAAAAGAAAGGAGGGCATTTTAAGGCCAGATCTAATATCGCACTAACCTGTGCTAGGTTGGGAAACCAGTGTCCTTTCCGCTGAAAGACTGCCCTCTGTTCTGACAGCATTATATTGTCAATTATCCTACCTACCCTTCACCTAAAAACCTGCCCTTATAAAATTGTCCAGCACTGACATCTGATGAATCCATAAACACCAATAAGTGATTCTTAAACAAAGCTATGAAGCAAGGTTTGAATATTCAACAAATGCCGTCCTTCTCAAGGGTACACAGGTACCTTCTCCTTTTATCTACTGCAAAATCTATTCAGTGCATTCAGAGTTCTTGACCCAAAAAGCTACACACTGTGGAGAAATAATGTAAGGAAGCAAGTGGTGCTTGTGCTAAGAAACTCTAGTTTTTGGCACTAAAGGATGATTGTTACATTATGCACAGCTTTGTAGAGCTATCTTTTGAAAGAAAGAATGTCAGTAACTGTTATATCTTTCTTATTTGAAATTGCCGCATGCGTCAGCCAGCCTGCAATATTCATTGACCCAAACAAGATGACTAAATCTCCTAGTTAGAATGGTGCCAAATTTCAACAAGGGGTTGGACTTAGAACATGAATTTACATATTCTGCCTCCACCCACCCCCTATTGTAACCCAAACCCAGGTTGAAAGCCCTGATTTGGAATGGATTCCCTAGAGCCTTCCATCCCTGTGCTGTTGTTGCTCCGTTCCTTTCTGCACCCAAACACAACAGGTTGCAGTGCAGAAGCCTTGTTGTGAAACCTACATCAGAACCTAGAATACTGCTAGGTTCCTTGAGGAATGTAATTTTCAGGGCTTCCAAATTCTTCAGGAATCCCTAATACCAGGACACTGTTTCAAGCATGTGCATTAGTGTCTCCACAACCCCCTATTAATGGTATTAGGAATCCTCACAGAGTCGTATAGTAGAGTTGGAATGGGCCTATAAGGCCATCGAGTCCAACCCCCTGCTCAGTGCAGGAATCTTGGAAGCTACATTTCCCAAGGATCCCAGCACCCAGCATGTTGCCAGGGTTCTGGGGCATAGTAGCGACCCCATGACAAGGCTTCTCACGAAAACAGGATATGTTTGGGGCAAAGGGAAGAGGTGAATTTCATTGAGTTCCTCATGCACTTTTGAGATTGTTGAGCCTGAATTTCAAGCAATGAGACCCAAACTTCAAGACGGCATTGACAGTTTTTAATTCTGCCTGCCTTGCCTCACTTTACGCCACTGTTTGATCTGCAGTGACATTACGGCTGGACTTTGTCAGCTGAAGTGTTATGGCTTACGAAAGGGTTAGGAAAGTCAAGAAGGTATAGAGAGAATGAAAGTAAATGTCTAGCCTGCTCCTGCAAGAGATGAGACATGTTGTTTATTGGAGTGGAATGCCAACTGCTTCCATCACACTATACTTTGGCTACTGAAGAGTACCCATCCATGCCTACGAAAAGAAACTGAGAATTACTCGTCTTTTTATCTGAGCTGTAACTCTGTCCCAATTCTTCCTGACTGGGCTGGTGTTAAGAATAGGCAAGGGGCCCACACCCAGCAGGAGCCCACTGACAAGGGCCTTGTGGGTTTGCAATTCCTCTTCACCACTGCAACTTGCTTGTTCGTCTGTCTCTCACTCTGGCCCAGACAATGCTGGTGGCGAGAAGGAAAAGCAATAACTGCCACTGCCAACTTGCTCACTGGCTTTCTGTCTGTCAAGCAAGCAAGTGGTCGCAATGATGAGAATGTGGAAGAGGAGCCATAGCAGCTGGTGACAGTGATGGCGAGATGGCAGACTGTGTCAGGATCTGTCCTGCAGCACCACCTGGTGGCCCCAGTGCACCTTGCCAGCTGCAGAGTAGTTGCAGGACCCAGGCCTATATCAGCAAGCACTCCTAGATGGGCTGATGCAAACCAGCTGGGAGCAGCCATGGAAGGGCTATATAAGAACGGCATTTCCACTACAGCCTTTGCCACAGCAACACGGTCTCCTGTGCCTGCTGTAGCCCGTACCTGACTCCCTGCAACTCCAGACCTTGCCATGCCTGATCTTCTGCTTTGCAAGAAACCATGCCTTTTGCCCTCCCTGGACTCTGTTGCTAGTTCCACTGCCGTACATCCCGGCCCTGGCATTCCTGCGCTTAGGCCTTGCCACCCATGCCCCAGACCCTGACAGTCTGGGCCACTGAGGGTGTCTTGACCAACAGCCACCCAAAACCTGGAGCCAGCATTATTTCTTGCCATCATCACCATCCTTCCTTTTCCTCTCCAAACTTATTGGGTAGTATCCAGAGCATGAAAATCCATGGTCCATGTAAGCAATATGTCCCATGATGTCACCTCTAAGATATCAGGGTCTATAGAAACCATATCTCCCTTGGATTCTCACATTTAGGACACTGCTTCATATTCCCATGTCAATGCAAGGATCATCAGAAGTGTAATACCCATGCATGCTGACATGGCTATTACATCAAACATCTTGAAATATGAGAACATCTACTATGAGTGTTTTATATTTAAGAATTACATCTATTGTGCACCTGAGATGCCACGGCTATAATTTTGTCAAGACCTTGCTGCATGAGTGCACAACTTTTTTGGTCCTGACAGCTACATCAGGCAGCACCGAGGGCACACATGCAAGCCTAGGGATTCCCTTGCTAGTGCTAGAACTAGCAAGGAAATCCCTGGGGTTTCTCTTGCTATTGCTAGCAAGGGAATCCCATGCTAATGTCTCATCTATCATCCGATATTGGAGATAAGTAAGAGGAAATCAAGCACTGCTGACAGAAATAGTTTGATGGGCCACATGTGGCCCACGAACTGCACTTTAGGTTGGGGAAGAGGGACTTGTAGGGCAATTCACAGAGATGAGAAAACCTTTAGACACCATAATGACTCTCAAGAAAGTATTGCAAATGTGACAGATGGAATTTCATAATGGGCTCAGAATTTAGCAAATAAGCCATTTTGCACAACTCCATTCCAGACTGAATCAAGAAATTCACCTATCACAACCGGTGACATGATGAATACCGCACAAATCTGCACAGTGAAGATGCACTGCACATCTCTGGAGTGATTTTAAAGCAGGTGCCATAAGGCCACCACATCATGTGCCTGGGCTCTTCACCCCAGGTGATATAAAGGTCGGAATGTCATTCCAGTATGTAACTGTCAAAATTCCGGACGCAGAATAAAAACGGCTGCAAACATGCCAAGGAAGAGAATAAATACTGACCAAAGTTCTGAGCCGAGCCTGAATTTATTTGTAACTGTACATGACTGAATACTCACGAGACCCTCCTTACTTCTCCCTTAATTACTACAAGCAATTTTATTAGTGTACTTTGCAGCATCATTAACTATTACTTTAGGCTCAACGTTAAAAATAATGAGCTAATAGAATATTAATGATATTAATTAATATCATCAAAGCTTCCTAGTCCTATAGTAGGTTGCCGAGTATGAGTCTGAGAAGTCATTCCCATCAACCCCTTGGTTTTAAGAGGTTAAAAAAAATACAGCTATGGCGGGGATACTGAGTAGAGTTGAAAATGAAGGGGAAAGGAGAGGATCCTTGCTTGGCAGAAGTGGCACTTTATCCTAGGCTCTTTTCAGGCCTTGTCAGGAAAGATGACAGTAGCAAGAAATACAAACTACCAAGAAGGCAGAAAACAAAGAGGGCCCTCCCTCCCCATGTTCCTTGACCCTAAAACACTAGCAGTATAAGCAGACTCCTCATGCTAACTGTCTGGCGCTCATCACATTGACAGACAGTTGCAGCATGGCCATTGGCTGGACAGTGAGGTGGCAAAGGCATGTGTACTGATATATGAAAGCCAGTGAATGCCTGCAGCGTTGAATAACATTAGGAAGCCAGCATGGGGGTGAAAGATTGGATGTTTTCTGTTCTTCTGATGACAAGTGCAGAATTTGATCCAGGCAACACGGCGGCTTCTCAAGGCAAGACTTGGAGTCCACAAAATAAATTATTTAACGGAATCACTGCATTTATGACTCTCAATGACCAACGGTAAATAAAAAGCACAAAGCATTCAGATGATCTAAACTGGGATGTGATCTAAGAGCTTATTCCCTCACTGAATAAGCAGCCATTTGAGAAGAGAATTTGCTAGTTTTATCCAATTTGGCAGATCACAAGGGTTGCAATGTTTTGAAGGAGTACCTCTGTACAGGAGTACACTATACAAGAATGCATTTGATGTGAGGTTGATCCATATCCAATACACATCACATTTGCACAGGACAACTGGATCTGGAATTTGGCTCAATATATTTGTCTGCCTGTGACCTCTGCTACAGATTACAAACCCAGCATGGGCTACACAGTCTGACATCAGATTATGCAATGCGGGCTTCTCCAGTGTAACATGATACCTTCCTATGCTTCTTATACATTGCTATAGGATTAAACTAGAAGAAGAAGATACCACTGTGCATGGATGCCCTAGAAATACACTCTTTTGCATGATCTGGAAAGGACTGGGTGGGAGCAGCATTGCAGAGGCATGGGGGTGGCGAGTGGGGGAGAAATTCATTAAGTTTGCATTTTAATAGGAACATGCATAATTCGTGCTTCCCAAACCAATGTGTGAGGCAAAATAGTTAGATGTTTACACTTTTCTGAATTTTGTGATAGTTTTTAATTTTAAAATGTTTGCAAAATGCATATATTAGGGAACATGCACAGAAATGTGTATTTTAGTTCAAATAATGTGCAAAAATGCATATTAAGGCAAACTGCTTCCAGAAATGACTATATTAAGAAAAAATGCACATAAAAATGTGTATATTAGGGGAAGTGTCCATGAAAATGGACACACATTTTCATCTGGACTTTAAAACAAAATCACAAACTGATGTGGAACACAGAGAGTGAAGTAGGAAGGCGTCTGAAAGCATCTTAGAAGTATGGCCACAGTAAAGAGGGTAGGGATCAGCCTGGCATGAACTCAGGGCTGGGTCAGACTTGCCATAAAGCAGAGGCGGGGAACCTTTCCTCCCGGTGGTCTGCATTCCTTCAGGACAAAGTGTTTGGGGTACACATATCAGTAGCGGATGGTTTCAAAAGCCAAAGTCAGTGGGGCCAAAACATGCACACACCCCATTCACACGTGAATACAGATCAGCATTGCTATCTCTCTCTTGTGGGAATGAGAGAGAGATACTGACCAGGAAGGAAGCAGATAGGCAAACATGACAAAGCCAACCATGGAGAACCTTCTGATGAGAGGTGGCATGGGACCTCTGTGCTCTGGATTCAGGCCTCAAGGTTCATATCTGGACCATTATCAATAGATTCCACAACCACATGCCATACTCTAGGAAGGTTTCATTGCCAGGCAGCTTCTACATTCGAGTAGCCACCCACACAGGGTTAATGCTTTGTCTTTATTTTGGGTGTGTGCAAAAAAGCTGTGGAAATTGAATACCTTAGAAATCAGCTCATGTTATCACTTACTGTCTGTTAACTCAGTAGCCATTATTATTTACCCACTATATTGAAGAATGATATATTTATTCTAAAATTATATTATAATGGCCATACTGCAGGTACTCTGTAAGGTAAACACTATCAGGCAGCAATGAATCCTGTGACTGAATACAAATCCATAATTAAAATGCTCTTACTGTATACTGCACAGCAGCACACTCTCTATGGTGGCAGTTAGGTTCTTTAAATCTTTGGAAGTCACAGTGTTAGTTAGATGGGGGTTCTATTTCAATTTCCTAGCTCATGAAAAAATAAATAAAAGGTAATAGCAGGTGGTAGCAATGGCATTCGCCCTCTGCTCCTGAATGAGCCACAAAATAGAGACACCAAACCACACACTAAATCGTTCTAAGGAAATAACTTATAAGTACAACCAAACTTTCAATGCTGGATGAATTTGGAGGTTATCATGTGCAAATCTGTGAATGGTCCAATCATCAACTATCCACCAATGCATATTGGCAGGTAACACCCATTCCCAGCTTAATTCATAATTGGGTTTGGCTAACTGTACTCATTTCTGGGGGGCAACTGGAAGGCAACTCAGTTGTTTCCAAGCTCAATTACAGATGTTTTTGGAACCCTGATAACATCATCAGAAGTGAGGTGGGGTTTGAATCCCTACCCCGAAACCTTCCCAGACCTCCTTATCTGTCTGCTATTGCTGCAGCTGGTCTCTATTTCCCCTTGCCTGGTTGTGGCAACTGAGGCCAAGGCAAGAAGGAGGTCTCCTTCTTTCTATCCAGCATCTGGAACACTGCTACAGCAGCATTCCAAGCACCAGACACCCTGGGAAAGTTCTCACAGGATTCCTGGCAAGAGGGTCAGATAAAGGGGCAGGGGGAGTTAGGGCTTCTTTTCCAACTGACATTGGCCTGGTTCAGACAACACGCATTAAGGTTAATGCATTCCCTTAACCATTTTGTGGTTAAGCAGCACGGTTTAGCATGTTGTCTGAACCAGACCAAAATAATACAAGCTAGGGAAGAGCTATGGATCATGCTCATAATGCTGATCTTGACTATAAACCTCACGAGTAGGTGAGGTTTATAGTCCAAGTCAAGGAATTACAAAACTTGGCAATATGTCACTACCAATGTGTGATGACGAAGAAGTAAAAACGCACTCTGTACCAGTCCCATCGGTGTCTTCATAAGAGACACTGTATCACGATACTGGTGTCTGTTGCACTATCAAGAGAAGACATTGTTGAAGCAGTAGCATCATTCCTGATTTTTTTAAAAAAGAAGAAGCTGACATCAGTTATGTGGCCCTTATTCCTAGAGTGATGCTGTGAAACTGACAGTGGATATATTTTTCTAATACAGATGGAATCGCTGCAGACTCATCAAGGCCCCAAAGTCAGATTGAAGACTTTGTGGCCTTGATGAGACTGCAATGATTGAAAAGTCTAGCCTACATATCTGTAAGGATGCATGAGAATTCTGTCTGTTTGTTTAAGACCAGAACTTGCCCCGTTTGCATCCTAGGACACGAACACATTTTGTGGTCAAACTTCGGACATTCCTGACCTTGTGATGCTCACTTACAAAATAGTTACTTTACAAAAATGTGCACCTGAAAAATGCACCTTTCCCCCAATGCTTTAGCCTAGTGGGGAGAGTACATCTTTGGGTGTATACTTTAAAATGTGTAATTTCCCCATTGAAACATGGGTGCGGGGGGAGTTTGCATTCAGGAATGGGAATGAGGTGGACCAAGTTTTGTGGTAGAACTCAAAGAACCTCCATGAGCTAAAACCCCACAGATTCACCCATTACTACATTTCTGCCACATTGCAATACAAGCTCAAAATCTTGAGGTCATGTTTAAATTGTTACACTCATAGCCCATTTTATACGACTATATTATACATGAACTTCCATGGCTATGAAGTCCATTGATTGAACTTGCAGAGAGATTACTGTAGAGTCCTTGTAGGGAACAGTATGTGAGAAGAACTGAGCTACTTCATGAAGAGGTACATTTTCCTTCTTCTTTTTTCCCTTTCCAATATAGGGAAACATACCAATATCCACTGTGTTAAGCTTGTGAAATGCTGTGGAACATTTCCTAGAACTCAGTGGGATATGACAGTTCTCCATGTTTTGCTTGAAACACTAATCCTAATTCAGGATAACAATTCAAATGCTTCAACACAGTTGGTGGCAAGGGAGCCTATTCAAATCAGGCATAACACTTCTAGACACAGAGAAAGAAAGAAAGAAAGAAAGAAAGAAAGAAAGAAAGAAAGAAAGAAAGATTCTTTAAAGGGGAATGTTGCCTTTTTTCTGCAAGCTTTGTCCCCACTCCGGGATTTTAGACTTGCTGTCTAATTTTTTTCCTCATCACCATGGCTTATAATTAATTCATCTATAGCTTGGGTGGGTGGAGGTGAATCAGCAATGAGGGCCTTTCAAACATTCCAAAGGGTTCACTCATTTCCTGGAGTTACTATGCAAATTGAAGACTAAGCAATAATGAATGAGTTGTGAACTTGAACTAATGCACAGCAGGGTGATATCTGAGGGCCAAGACAGGCTTGCTGCCCAAAATGGATTCTTTCTGTTCTCAGAATGTAAAATGCATCTTTCTCTAAACATTGCATTTTCCAAGCCATCTCTACAATAACTTAATGACAGTTAACTATCTATAATGCAGACCCGCCATCCCAGTGTCTGTCTCTTTAAGAAAACCACAGCTGTGGCTCCACATGGGCCACTGAATGTCATCCCTGCTCTACAAAACAGGAAAGCAGAGGCACCACCTGGTTAGTTAGCCCATTCATTTTCAATTAGCACCAGCCACCGCCAAGGCCTCTTGCCACCTAAGGTGGGAGAAAACATGGGCTGCTGCATTACCCTCCCTTCCCTCCACTGTTACATCTCTTCCCCCATTCTCATAGCCCCCTTTTACCCTTATCTTTGCCACCACTGTGTTGGCTCTTTTGGATGCAGGACTTTCATGAGAGCTCATAAGGTGGGAACTCATGACAGCTTGCTGGTCTCATGAGAACCTCACGCCTGCTTCTTCTGGCCACATGGCAGCAAAGATGAAGCCATGCAATGAGGAAAATAGAGGGCAGGTGTTTGCTCCAGAGAACCTCACCAGCTGCTCTCTTGCAGTGGCAACTGACACAGTAGGAGAGTGGTTGATGGAGCTCTCCAGAGCATCCAGTGGAGAATCAGAGCAGCAGTGCACCTTCCTGGGAAGGGGAACGCTTCAATTCACTGCTCCTTCCACTCCAACACCTGATGCGGGTGCCTCAACATGCTGCATGAAATGGCTAGCCTTTCATAATGACATATTCCTCTTCATTAATACTTTCTAGCCTCAAAGGTGATAATTGGATCTACCTGCCTATGTGCAACTTTTTAAAATTGGTGATTCAGATTATGCAGGCACCCAACACATTATAGTACAATGGGAGAAGGTTCTCTCTTTAGTCCTTTGTGACCTCTCTGACCATTGAAGGGCACTGTATGTTAAAGCTGTCCCTATGCATTGTGAGCATCTTATGTTAAGTACTTAGCCAGTGTGGTGTAGTGGCTAATGTGTTGGACTGAGAGTCGAGAGATCCAGGTTTTAGTCCCCGCTTGTCCATGGAAGCTCACTGGGTGACTTTGGGCCAGTCACAGACTCTCAGCCCTACCTACCTCACAGGGTTGTTATTGTGAGGATAAAATAGAGAGGAGGTGGGTTATGTACGCTGCTTTGAGTTCCTAAGAAGGAAAAAAGCAGGATATAAATGATAATAATAATAATAATAATAATAATAATAATAATAATAATAATAATAATCCACACCAACATCCAGAAAGCAGTCATACTGCTTTCAATTGTCAGGAAATTCCTCACTCAGAAAAAGACAGCATGACCTGTCAAAGCTTATCATGTCCATATGGAAAAACCGCTATGAGCGAGAAAGAGATATAATAATGATAGTAATACTTCTGTAAATTTTGTAGTTTGTCCTGTTTTCAATGTATCTGTCTGCTTTCCTTTCTTATAATCCTTAGTCAATATTTATTTTTCAATTTGGATCTGAGGTTTCAGAATGAGTTGCAGACAAACCCTAAGGGAAAGTTCTCTTGCCATCTGCTTAGACCAGGGGTGCAAAAAACCCGGCCAGCATGCAGCCCTTGGCTGGAAGCCAATGGGATCCCATCCACTTTTCCACATGGGTCATTTGATCAGCTGGACAGGGGGAAATGGTGTTCCAGCACTTGTATTAGCAGCACTGAGACAGCAATCTTACTGGGGATCCTTCAGGGGTGGGAGAGGTGAGAGCTTCTCCCAACCCCAAGCAATTCCACTTTGGAGACAGCAATTTTTCCACCACTAGTAGAAGAAAATCATTAGTCTCTGCTTTACATCCTCTTGCTTTCAGAGATTAGGGCCCTTTCCACACCTAAGGGTTTAGAGGGAGGGAGGTGGAGGACCACAGAATTACCTGCTTCCATGATCCTTCCTGGGCATCAAAACGGAAGCACGATATCCCAGAAGAGAAGATGGATGTCACGCCCACCACTTTTTTCTTTTTCTTTTTAAAGCAGGAGCCGGGAATGCAATTGCACTTCAGTGAAATGTAAGTACAAAAAGAAAAAGAAAAAATCCCTGACCCTGCTTTCCCCCTACCCTTAATGTCCATGGACTCCACCTCCCCTGGCCTGGCTCATTCCCTATGCTGATCCCCACTACTCCCAGAGGGGAGGGAAGAAGCCAAGATGGGCACCCACACTGCCCACAGTCCTCGGGATGGTCCCGGGACTGTGGGGAAAATCACAATAACTGCGGAAGCAGTTATCCCAGGAAAATGGAGGGGTCATCCCTGCCTGCTCCCAGGATCCCCTGTGCATCATTTGGACACACAGGGATGACCCCGGGGAAAATCCACAGGGTAGAAAAGGCCCAGGTATGTGAGTAAAGGCTCAGTACTTCCTCTGCTGTTGTTCCCAGGCTTTGTAAGTTTGAGTACTCTGCAGTAAAGGCTTTATTTTGTTCCAGAGGGTGTTTGGGGATTACTTAGTTTCATATTCTAATGTTCATGCTGACTTGGCACCTGGCTCAATATTCAGCCATCTTAGGCTTCAGTGTCGTTATGTATGATGAAATAACTTTGTGAACTGCTTAGGGAGGTCACTTGTACATCACTTAAAAGATAGGACAAAAGAGGGCACAGACTTGCATAAGGTTTCCATATGTTAATTTATATGGATGGATGCATATTTCTAAATAACTAATATAAATTCAAAAGTATATCTTACAATAGTGGGGAAGACTGTGACCAGTTGATCTGTGTGCCTGCTCAATCTGCTGCCTAGGTACTAAGTTTTGTTGGGGAACCTCAATGCTGTACCCTTGCTCTCCTTTCAGATGTTTGTCTTTAAACCAGACTTGGTTGGGAAAATCCTTCAAACCAAGGACTGTCCTCTAACAGCCCTTCAAATAGAGGACTAGCCTTTATAAAATAGAACAAAGGGCCACCCTATAAATACTACAACTGTTTTGTGTTGCTGTGGAAGCACAATGTCCTGGGCATGCCCATATTACTAATAATGACATACCAGTGGTCATGGTGTGTTGTATTCCTGTGTAGTTACTGAAGCTCATCCTCAGTTTCATAAACCCCACTTCACCATTTCACTTGATTTGTGGAGCCTGCTGTTGATTTATTTACCTTGCAACAACTCTGACTCTCTGGCTATGCTTTCTCCCTGTTCTTCCAAAGACCTGAAGAATTGGATCCTTCAGTGCAGTGGCTGGAGACTTTAAGGTGGATACTATTAAACAGAAAGGATAAAATAAATGCAACTTTTTTTTTTTTGGCCTAATTGGAAATGTGGAATAAATTAGGACACAAAAGTGCCCAGGGATAGTTAAAGCAAAAATAGTCTTTTAGCAGCTTTGCATATTTAAGCACAAAGCAGGAAGAAATTAACTGATAATCTTCAACGCAAAGTGAATGTAGTTTAGTCATATGAAAGCTACTTCAGGAGGGGTGTTCTGAATCGAACTTTCTGTTTTTATAAATGTTGGCATCTTCCTGTGTCAAAACGGCCACATTGTGATTACTAGTTTTATGGATAGAGAATGATGAATTTAAGTGCTGTTAATTTATTATGAGAAAATAGATACTGAAAAGTTTAGTATCATTGCAGTCCCCAAAGTTGTTTTCCTGCAGCTGCAGGATTTTGTTGTAATCCCATAAATCCCAATGCCTGTGCTCTAATTCAGTAAAAAAATTATTTATTTATTTATTTATTTATTTTATTTATTTATTTATGTATTACATTTTTATACCACCCAATAGCCGAAGCTCTCTGGGCAGTTCACAAAAAAGATGAAAGAATGAAAGAACTGAAAGAACTGGGCATGTTTAGCCTGGAGAAGAGAATATTGAGGGGAGACATGATAGCACTCTTCAAATACTTAAAAGGTTGTCACACAGAGGAGGGTCGGGATCTCTTCTTGATACTCCCAGAGTGCAGGACACGGAATAACGGGCTCAAGTTAAAGGAAGCCAGATTCCAGCTGGACATCAGGAAAACTTCCTGTTAGAGCAGTACGACAATGGAATCAGTTACCTAGGGAGGTTGTGGGCTCTCCCACACTAGAGGCATTCAAGAGGCAGCTGGACAACCATCTGTCAAGGATGCTTTAGGGTGGAATCCTGCACTGAGCAGGGGGTTGGACTTGATGGCCTTGTAGGCCCCTTCAACTCTGCTATTCTATGATTCTATGAATATTTGTAAGTTCAAAATGTAGTATCAGATCTCTTGAATGTGATTCTCAAGGGTGGGGGGATAACTAACCAGAAGTGGAACAACAAGAGGCAAAAGGGTTATTCAGACAATCGGAGGGGGAAACAACACAGTACTGGTTGTTTTCAAACCTACCCACCCACACTGGTCACACAGCCAGGATTACCCTAATTACCCATACTGCATCGTGGTCGTAGTGCATTTTCACCCACCCTACAACCGATACACAAACTACGGATTGTAGGGTTGGTGAAAATGCACTACACCTGCACCATGTGCCGGGTTCAGATGTCACGGCTACCCATGATGCAGTGCAGGTAATTAGGGTAATCCTGTTTGCTCAATAGGCATGCGTGGAGGCAGGGAAAACAGCCAACACTGTGTTGTTTCTCCCTGATCATCCAAACCCAGACAAAATATCAGGCTGAATGCAATTTTCCTAAGGAACAATTTTTTGGGTGGTTTGACTGACCATCTATTTAAAGCCAATGGGAAGGTATGGTCCAAATTAACTAACAACTATGGCATGGGGAGAAGATATCTTGTGTCACTGGCCGCCTTTTATAGCATATTTGCATAATAAACTGGAGTTGTTCGCTTGTGCTTTTCTCCATGTATTTTGTCAGTCCTTTGGGGGTGGGGGGTGGAGTACATTGTTGTCCATCCTGCTGGGCAAGGGATTAGACTAACTGAACTTTCCATCTTTAATTATGTGCCCCTGAAGAATTCCCTTCTCTCCTGCCTGCTGTCAAAGGCAGATAAGCTGGTGAGTACAAGGGAAAAAGCCTTCCATCAGGGGGTTATCAGGCTCCATCTTTGCAGGTCTTCCAGAAAGCTTTGATGGTCCACCTGTTTTCGCTGGCCTTCCCTTAAGTCTTGGCCATTGGATTTTATTAGTAAGTTTTCTTTTTATTAATTTTTAATCTCTGTTTTATGTATTTTATTGAAACATGTTTTTATGGATTTTTTTAATTGAATCCACTTTGTGATTTTTAGCTTGCATGCCGTCTTGAGCGGTTTCCACTCATAAAGGTGGCCTAGAAATAATTTTCGAAAGAGATAGATGAAGTTTTCTAGATCTAACACACCTTCATAAATTAATTTGTAGAACAATGAAAAAAAAGTATAGTTGGTTTGGCTCAAGGATAATGCCTCTTCTTTCACCTGAATCACCTTCTTTCACCTTTCGTCTGAATAGTTCTCAGAATAAAACAGTTCTTATATCTAAGCAAAAGTTTGTCGATTACATGCAAAGGCACAGACTCAAATTCTAGCAGGAGCTCAGAATGGGCAAATTATCAAGCTATGGTTGGAACATTCTTTAAAAGCTGTGTTTATGCTTCTTGACTCCCTTCTTCACTTACAACCACCTTCTGCTTGCTGTGTTTGGCTTCATATTGCTTTCATACTTCCCTTAATCTGCTTTCATAACACTCCTTGTCACTTCTTTTGGCTAAGATGTAAGTTTGCTGTCTTGTTTCATTTTAAAACACTACCTTACTGCCATTTCCTCTTCAGTATAAAAAAACCCTGGATCTCTTTCATGGTTGGTTCACATTAAAATGAGCCACAGCTGACTGGGAACTCTTGGTTATAGTCAAAGACATAAAAATATGAGATAACTTGGCTGAAGTAGACCTGGTTTATTAATTTTATTTATATTGCAGTTTACAATCCATCTTTCTAAAAAAAATGTGACTGAAAATAGACCACAAATATTAAATACTATAAATGTACACAGTTCAGTTTAAAACTTTGGCCCTGTCTTCACAGTGCTGCTTCACCGTTCCTTCCCCCTGAAACCCCATGGTATTGCTGTTGCGGGCTGGGGGCAGGAAATCCACACACCAGCAGGGAGCACAGGATTTTCCAGCCATCCAGGTACTGGTGCCTGCCCCCTCTTCCCTCTTCCCAGGCTTCCAGCGACCAATCATGAGTCACCATCTGCCCCAGACCATTCCTGGCTCAATGCCAGAGTTAGGTCACATGGAAGGGCTATGGTGACCACACTCTAAAGAAAAAAGTCAGGGCAAGTCTGACGTTTTTATGGCACAGCTTTGGGAAAAAGCCCCATAGTGGTGAGAATTGGTGGCTGCATCGTATAACCGAAGGAGCACCAGTTCTGAGCCACCATGGGGCCAAGAGGACATTTTGACACCCCCTTCAGTAAAAATACTTTTATTGTAGGAAGCAGCAACAGAGATACCATGTTCTGAAGAAATAAACTGCCTGAAGAAATAAACACATTTTCTTTTGACAGACCTTACTGTATGCACAATGCACACACACACAACACACACACACTACCCTATAAAGGTAAGGTTACAATGATTTATGTGACTGGAAAAAATGTAGTAGCAACAGATTGAAGGAAAATATAAGGAAATACTTCTTCACCTAGTGCATAATAAGTTCGTGGAATTTGTTTCCAAGATGTGGTGATGGCCACTAGCTTAGACGGCTTTAAAAAGTGGTAAGATACATTCATAGAAGATCGATCGATCAATGCCTATTAGCTAGCATGATTAATATATGGAACCTCCATATTCAGAAGCAGTATGCTGCTCAGGCTCATTTGCTGGGTAGCAACAATGGTGAACTATTGTTCTCAAGTCCTGATTATGGGCTTCCCAAAAGCATCTGGTTTGCCACTGTAGCAGGTAACAGCATGCTGGATTAGATGGCTTTTGATCTGATCTAACAGGGCTCATATCTACTCCTTTATATATCTGCCCTTTATATTGTCATAAGCCAGGAACAAAGTAAAAAGTAAAAGAGAAATGGTGATGACATTTGGATCAAAAACTAGGCTGACATCAGTTTCCCAGAGGACCTTTTCTTCTGTCGCCCCCAGATTGTGGAATGGCCTGCCAGAGGAGATTCGTAAAATTAACTCTCTGTGTGATTTTAAGGCAGCTTTAAAGACTAGCCTTTTCCGGCAGGCCTATCCAGATCAATGTTAAATCATAAATTTTTAACATGTATTGATTCCTGTTCTAATGTTGTTCCCCGCCTCGATCCAAAGGGAGAGGCAGGTAAGAAATTATTATTATTATTATTATTATTATTATTATTATTATTATTATTATTATTATTATTATAAAGGGCTTGCCATTTCAGGGAAATAGGAAGGGACCAATCTCACGCAGCCGATTGCTGGCGTACAAAATAGGCCATTTCTCCATCAAAACAGCACAACAAAGATCACAAGTTGAGTAAGGTATTTAAGTGTATAGCTCTTCTGAACTTGTGTTAAAGGGAAATTATGAAAACATCCATGCTAATAATCCAGGTGTCTCTCATGGACTTGTGAACTTTATACAAAACAAAGTCTCTATAGTAAAGCAGTATTTGAAGATGGACACAGATACTACAGAAAAGTACTTTAATTTAAAAACAAGCTTGTTAATTGAACATTCGAAGTTACTTGAGATGTGATCAATGAAGAGCTGAAAGCAGATATGCCACCACCACCCCTCACACACAGAGTTGTTACATAATAGATGTGTCACTTAGGTCCTAACAGTGCTCACTTTCCAGTACACCAATGGCAACAAATGAGAACAGATTTTCTACTTTCAAACAGATGCCACATCTGTCGTGGAAGCTTTGCTCAAGTCTGTAGTTGATTTGTTCTTGACTAAGGGAGAGAGAACAAAAGCAACTGTGCAAAAGTTAGAACAGAGCTAGTGTTATGTGCTGTGACACCAGAGGGGTTCAGAGCAAAAAAAAACAGGTATCCCAAAGCTCCCTTTATCGACTGGCATGCTCACCAACTGCGTTTTGTGCTTAGTGAGCAATGTCAAATGCACAGGTGAATGCGTTTAAGACCCTAGCTGAGTTGGCATGATTCTTCATCGATTCAATAAAGAACTGAAAAGCAACGTAACACAAAATGCAAGGAAAGGTATCTTAAGCATGTACAACATGCTGGAGTCTTTTACATTATGTTGTGAACATCATCAATGAGTGACACAGATCAGCATTGCCCTGCTCCATGAGCGGAAAGAGAAAAGGCAATAAAACATGGATGGGCAACTTGTGGCCTTCCAGATGTTTTGGCCTACAATCCCATGTCCACCCTCGTCATTGGCTATCCTGGCTAGGGCCACAAGTTGTCCACCCCACCTCCACCAAAGGAGAGTGGCTGCCTCCACCAAAACAGCCTATTTATTTATTTATTACATTTCTATACCTCCCAATAGCCGGAGCTCTCTTAAAACTCTCTCTTAAAACTCTCTGGCTTTCAGGTATCTCCTTTAGGTAGTGTGGGAGTTGGGTATTAAATTGTGGGGTGGGGTATACCAAAAGGGAAAACAAATGCTTTACTGGGAAAATAACTTTAATAGGAAGTTTTTAAAATCTAAATGTACACAAACATAAAAACCCATATGAGCAGTAGTGTAATAAAATAACCAGGGATAAACACATCCAGCTAACTTAACTAGACTGTGTCTCTATGTTATGTTTTTATCTTAGTTGTGCTTTGGTTTTATACTGTTGTTTTGTTTTGAATTGTCTTAATTTTGTAAACCACCCAGAGAGCTTTGTCTATTGGGCAGTATAGAAATCCAATAAGTAAATAAATAAATAAAAATCCCTTATCCAAGCAATATCTTACTATCATAAGTCCAGCACTTTCTCTCAAACAATTCTCCATTTCCAGCAGGTCTGATTCTTTCTGGCCTCCTTCCCTCCCTTCTCTCTCGCTGCCTCAGGTGAGGCGACAGTGCAGCACCCCACCCCCTAGCTAGCCTACCCTTCCTCCCACTTGCTGTTCTTTCAGCCACCGTCCTCCCTCCCTGCTTGGCTGGCCTTTCCCTTACTTACTTACTTGGCCAGCCATCTCAGTGGGTCACTCGCTCCTGTCGGCGTGACCACTGCTCCTGCTTTCTTCTCCATCTGTCAGAGCCTCTCACAATAGCTTAGGAGCCCTGCTGGTAGCTGGAGCACAAGGCAGGAGAGATTATGGCCAACTGGCTGCTCAAACAAGAGACGGAACAGCTGGCCAAGGGCTCATCTACACCAAACAGGATATTCCACTATGAAAGGGGTATATAAAGGCAGGAACCACACTACTGCTTTATAGCAGTATTGAAGTGCACTGACAACTGTTGGGGCCCATTGATACATACCATATACTGCTTTCATACCACTTTCATAGTGTTATATCCTGTTTGGTGTAGATGTGTCATGGGCCCCAACAGTTGTCAGTGCACTTCAGTACCAGTATAGTGTGGCTCCTGCCTTTTATATACCACTTTCATGGTGGAATATCCTGTTTGGTGTAGATGAGCCCCCTGTGGGTAGGCTGGGTGGGAGGCTGGCAGCTGAAGCTACAGCAGTCCTTCTGGCAAGGGCATGGCAGGGAGAGCTGTGCCTTCTGCTCCTGCTGGCATGGCCACTCTTCCTGCCTCGAGCCCCTTGTGAATTCTCACAAGAGGTTGGCCCTCATGATAGCCTAGGAGCCCCATGGACAGCTGAAGCAAAAGGCAGGGGGATTGGACAGGCAGGAGCAAGTGGCTAGCCAGCTTCCCAATATAGTGAAGGAGCAGGTAGGCTGGGCAAGCAGCAGCAGCTGAAACCACACCGGCCCTCATGGCAAGGGCAAGGCAGGGAGAGCAATGTGATTCGTTCTGGCCAGTCGCTCCCTCCTGCTGGCACGACTGCTGTTCTCAGCTTGTGTCCCAACTATTGGGAAAGGTTGTGCAAGCTCCTGTGAAAGGTCAGCTAGGGCCAGCCTCTGATAGTAGCTCAGAGGAGCCCCACAGGAGGCTGGGGCCCAAAGCAGGAGCAACCAGGCAGGGAAGAGCATGTGGCTAACTGGCTGCTCAAGCAAGAGAGGGAGGCCAAGCAGGTAGGCTGGATGTAGCTCCGGCAACCCCTGGTTGAAGAAGTGGCAGCCCTCCTGGCAGGAGAAAGTGGCGTAATTCGCATCTCTTTCCCACTTTGCAACCTGATGCAGGCGCTTGACCCTGCATTTAAGGTATGGCCGGTCCTGCCCCTGAACTTCTGTTGAACCCCCTGCAAATATTTTTCCATATTATTTATTTTATTTATTGCATTTATAGCCCACCTTTTTTTCCTCCATGGAATCCAAGGAGGCATACATAACCATCCTCTTCTCCATTTTATTCTTACAACAAGCCTGTGAGGTAGGTTGGGCTGAGAATCTGTAACTGGCCCAGGCACCCAGTCAGCTTCCTAGGCCAAGTGGAGAATAGAACCCAGATTTCCCAACTCCCAGTCCAACACTCTAACCATTACAACACACTGCCTTCTTCTCCTGCAAACATCCTGGTTTCTATATCTAACTAAACTTTTGAATTGAACTGCCTGCAAATCGTTGGCATCTTGAGCTAAGATCATGACTCCTATAATCTCTAACTAAATGTTGACCTCCTGGTTGAAACAGATGAGCTCTTGGACGACATATAAAAACATTTAACCTCATAATGTACAAAATGAAAACTAAATAGAAAATGGAGGTCAATTTTGTTTCTTCACAATGAGCACAAAGTGAATCTGACTAATTGTCTCAGGACACTTACAGGGACAGAATGGGATGTGAGTGTATATCCATATCACAGGGGCATGTTGCTCAAGGGAGTCTCCCATAAAGCAGTTTTTTTTAAAAAAAATTAAGATTCCTTCAGATAACTAAAGAATTCATACTATTGATCAGGGAAAGCCCCTTCCCTCTGGTTCAACTGGGCTTAGTAAACCAAGCATTCATATACACATAACAACGGTGCCCTGTTCTGGCAGTAACAGACTCTCACCGCAGTTCACATTACAATAGCAGTGGTCAATTCCAATCTGAAGTCAGAGCACAGTAGGGCAGGCAGACAAGAGGAGCAGGAATCAACAAGACTGATCACAAAGGACAGGCAAGAGGTCAAAACATAGGTAAACAGTCAGTACATTATGTCGTCCAAGAGCAGAGTTGTTAGGCAGTCCAGAGGTCAAGAAACAGGGTATCAAGCAAAGGCATGGTTCAGGAAACACGACTCAAGGTGGGTGGACCAAAGTTGTTCCAACACCGGCTGCTTGCTACTGCAGGCTTTTAATCCCACAGCCTGCTGGACCATACCCAGAGCTCAGCTGGTGCGATCAAGCCTCCTTCTGCAGAGCCTTACTCCTGAAGAGTAACTTTGTCCTGAGGAGTCCTCCTCTGCAGGTGAGCACTTCATTGCACAAGAGCCCTATTAGCCTGCCGCCTGAGGCGACGACGCTTCCTGGGGTCAGGGGATTGCTCAACTTCTGCCTCAGAGGCAGAGTCTCTTTCTCCTGTCAGGGATGGCCCTGCAACCACCTCCCCCAAGGGCTCAGGCTTCTGTGAGAAGTCCCTGGCCTGGGTCTTTGACTTCTAGGGCCTCCTGGGCTTCAGGGGCCTCCTGGGCTTCTGGGTCCACTAGCTCCTCCTCTGAAGAGGACTCCTCAAGTAAGGGCATGTCAAATGGTTATCTAACACTTTGATTCCCCCCCCCAAAAAATTAATGGGAAGTCCATACCATTAACTGTAGTGGAACTTTCTCCATTTTAGTTTAACTGCCTAGTTTGCATTTCGAATACTTTATTGGGTACATAAATTATTCAGTTGAGGCTTTGCTGTGCTCCTCTATTAGATGGAGTGTGCTTGTTGCCAGTTCAAAATCCTTCTCAGAAGGCTATAAATGTGCATGTTATTAGATATAAGAGATGGTCCTTGTCCATTTTGTGTAATTCATTACTGCTCCAGTGTTTTTTCAGCTGGCCTCTTCCTACTCTCTTTTGACAACACCAGTAAATCTCTCAAAGATTTTTAAATAAGAGCAGCATCAAGTCTGGTATCTAATTTACTTTCCAGTTAAAAGGATTTGAGATTATGAACTTTTCCACAACTTGGTTGTTGCCATCTTTAAATATTTTAATATTTCCAAGCCACTGGCTCTGCAATGCACAACCCGTGATAGCTTTTAAAGATTGCAGTGCACGCATTGCCATCTTTTACTGTGCCTTTGCTTCCTTGTGTTAAATTCTGAATGCTCAGCACAGCACTGGTGGAAGCTAGTGCTGTGCTGAAACCTTGCCTACCCTTTCACAACCTCTTTGCTTCCCTGCAAAAAAAAAAAAAAAAAGCTGTTGGGTGGGTTTTTTGCCTCTTTCACAGGGATATTGAGAATTTGGGAGAAATTTCTCAGCATGCAGGGCTTCAGTGTTAACTTTACTGTTAGGAGGTGTCTAAGAGGTTTGTGTGTGTATGCTTTTTATTTACCCATTTTTATCCCATTCGGTCCTTCAGCCTCTCAGGCTGCTTGAGCTTTCTAAGAAGTCTCCTAGAGCAGTGGTCTTCAACTGGTGGGCTGTGACCTAAAACTGGGTTGTGAGATCAGTCCAAATGGGTCATAGCATTAGGACTATTAAGTATAATTCAAGTAAAATTGTGAAAGTGGGTGCCATGTTGCAGGCTGGGAGTCCAAAGTGAATCTGAGGTCTGGACCAGTTGAAGACAGCTGCCCTAGAGGACTTAACCAGGACATCCTCTCTCGGAGCTATCCAGTGCTGCTTCCAGCTGAATTCCTAAAAGCTGAGTGAGGTGTTTTTGCTTAGACTTTGTTGTTGTTAAAAGGGAGGAGGAGGAGGAGGAGAAATTACTCATCTTTCTGGCATTCAATAGGCAGCAAGACTGGAAAGCCTGTTCCACTGGAAGAAGATTCCTTCCATTGGAGGAAGCGAAACTTTGGATCCAACCAAATTCATTGTTTGAATTCCTGTGTTACTTTATTTACAATATTCATATGCCATTTAATAAAATCTCTAAGCAGTTTGTGTACAAAATAGTAAAGATTACAGTTAAAATAGATATGCAATAATAAACAATTACAAGTTATAACAAAATTAAATAAATACAAAGAACCACTAAAACACAGCCATGTAATGTTATCAATGACAAGCAAGAAAGAGAGAGAGATGTTGTAAACAAATAAGTTTTCAGAAGACATTTAAAATTCACTATATTTTCTGCCTGCCAAACTGCATGGGGTTGGCACGCTATTGATAAGGCCTGTGTTCATGAAGTCACACATCAACATTCTGTTAGTCACTGAACAGTCAAGATTGTGGAATGGCCAACTGTCATCAGCCAGCATGAGCAATGGTCACACTGGGAATTGTAGACCAACACCCTGACTGTGGCACCCCGACTGTGGAATGCCCTCTCCTTAGAGGCCCGACTGGCGTCAATGCTGATTTTATTCCGTCACCAAGTGAAACATGGCTTTTAAACAAAGCTTTTAATGGTTAAATTCACTAACATGGCACATTGTTTTAACTGTTTTAATTGTTTCACAGCTTTTAAATTATATATTGTTTTAAGTTGGTTTATGGTTTAATTTGTTTTTATCTGTGTATATTTACTGTTTTATACTGTATACTTTTATTTGTACATTGCCCTGAGATCTTCATGATATAGGGCAGGATATAAATGTTTTAAATAAAGGGTCTCTACTTCCCTTGCTCGGCTTTGTCCATTTTCTTCTGCTGCCCCTTATGCCTGGAACGCTCTTCCAGAACATTTGAGAACTACAAGTTCAACCGCAGCTTTTAAAGCTCAGCTAAAAACTTTTCTTTTTCCTAAAGCTTTTAAAACTTGATCTTGTTCTGACTTTATACTGTTAGTTTTACCCTACCCAGTGCCTGTTTACCCTACCCTGTGCCTGTTTGCATTCTCTTCCCCTCCTTATTGTTTTATTATGATTTTATTAGAATGTAAGCCTATGCGGCAGGGTCTTGCTATTTACTGTTTTACTCTGTACAGCACCATGTACATTGATGGTGCTATATAAATAAATAATAATAATAAATAAATAAATAAATAAATAAATAAATAAATAAAACACATTTAAAGGGTTTGCGGAAGGCTGACATAGGGGAAGACAGTCTGCTAGGTTTTCTGACCCCAAGTTATTTAGGGCTTTGTATGTCAACAACAAAACCTTGAATGTGGCTCAGTAGCTAATAGGTAGTCAGTGCAATTCTTTTAACACAGGTATAATCTATGCATAGATGGGTGTCCTACTGAGCACCCTAGCTGCTGCTATCTGCACTAGCTGGAGCTTCTGAACCAGGTGCAAGGGCAGCCCCACATAAAATGCATTACAGTAATCTAATCAGGAGGTAAACACAATAATCATTTGCAGATCAGAATTCAAAAATCATTAGCAGAACACTTCATAGCACTGAAATTATCACTTTTTTTGTATAATAAAGTCTTCCCTGAATGTCCTATTCACCACCTATTATAATTTTACTCCTCACCACTTGTTTCCACCCTTATTTGTGCAACCTAGACTCCATAAAAATGAATCTTAAGAGACTTGCAGTACATTTCTTTGTGACACGATAGCTCACAGAATCATACCAGCTCTTCAAACAGCCATGATCATGGTGGGAATTTCACTAATCTTGAAAGGTCTCCTGCAAACCACTTGCTCTATGTATTTCCCTTTCTACACCTGCCTCTATCACCTTCACCTTCCTATGCGGTCTCCCCTTAGACAAATTTTAGATTGTAAGCATCTCAGAACTGTACGTGAATACTTTGTATACACATTGATGATGAAATAATAAGTAACATCAACAAAATTCTATAATGTACACCTCATTTGGTCACTAAAATTGCAAATAAATAATAAGATTCTTAAAGCATTAGTAGGTCTGTTCTTAACATTTGACTGTAACATGAATATAATTACCTCAATGTATCAATATTTTGATGTGGAATGACATACTAGACATCATTACAATCACAATAAAACAAACCCTAACTTTTAGAAAAGAATTCACTGGTTCAGCTTTCAATCTTCACCCCGAAAAGAACCCATTTGTGACTATCAAATGGCTTTGACAAACATCTATTTCCGAAAACACTGCTACTTTCTGATAGCTGACAAAATGAAAATTTGATTTATTCCAAGTGACTTTTGAAATGAGGTCTATGTTAAAAGTTCATGATTTCTTCCATGTCAGAAATATTTCTAGCCTCTTTTTCTGTGCATTCTGTGCTATGACTCCATTATGGAAAAAGCATTTAAAGCCCATCTGCGGTTGATTTTTTACACCGCTGAAAAGGATGTTAGGGCACTGAAATACTTCAGCCTGTGGTACTGAGGCAAACTTCATCCAAATCTTCTTCCTATATAATACATTTTGTCATAAAGTCACATATAAAAATCATAATTAAAACAATGAAATCATATCTTCTTAAAAGGTATTTTTTCATGGCTGTGGTCTTCAAGTCTTCTATTCATTCATTATTATGATAGCATTTAGACTATTACAGCTCCATATAATATAAAAGAATGTTGGTATAGTCCTTTTAAAGCCATCTGCAATTGATGTGAAAGAATGATGCTGTCAATTAAAGTTTCATCAACCAACCAAGACTTTAGGGAATGCTATACCTTGCTAGTATTGATTTTCACTTTGTTGGACTTGCTTGGTTAAAGTCTTTTTAAGCTTTACCAGCTCAATATGTGAGAAGGAGCAGAAGGAGCTTATGAGAAAGTATGTGTAACCATTTCAGAGAGAAATATCTGACAGCACTCAGTAGCAAGATTTATTCAGGTAGAGAAATAGATTTCTCCTGCCTGTCACTCAGATCTATAAATTTCAGTGTCTTGCAATTGTCTAAGTTTGTCTCCAATATCCTTTCTATCAATAAGCTACTACAGGCCCATGAATGTAGACTTGACCAGATCCATTACAAAAAGTTCAGAAGGTGCCATTAGCCTCCAAAATACATACACTACTGATGACATTTATTGGATAAGGAGCCTGTCATTAAGGTGGCCCTGTGTCACTGCCACAGGCTCATATAGCCTCCTTGCTAGTCAATTCCTCATTGGTAGTAGAGTCTACTTCTAACACTGGAAGGTTGATCTTCATTTGCTTGAGTATCCATCCAGAATGGTTCTACCTGGTACACTCATCTGGCAAACCATGTGTATTCAATATTGCTGCCCCTTTGATGTGTCATACTGTCCCACAGTTCCTGATGCTTAGCAATGACCAGAACCAATTACATGTAATAATATGAAGTTCATCCAGGCCATTAATCCACCATTAATACAGAGTTGGTTAGTCTTCTGTATCATGCTGTCAAGTAGTAAGAAAAATAGCTATCACATCAGGTGCAGATATTTGATAAAATGTGTGCTCGAATGTGCAGGCTCAGATAGACTTTTTCTTTAAAGTGTCAGCATACTTTCATAACACTAAGAACCTAAAACATTTTCTAACTGTTGCTTTCTAGCATGTATTTTAATTACTAAGGAGAGGAGATAAAGTAAATCATATCCAAGAATATGGCCCAACAGATGGTTTCTTAACTTGGCATATAAACTACAGTAAAATAAATAGAGAGGCAGAGGATGGGAGATATTCTTTTTGACCTAGCTCACAACACGTAGGTTTCATAACACAAGCTGTTTAGCTTTGTTTGTGGATAACCATATTATGAAAGGATATTTATAACTTTAAAGCACCAAAAACCTCACTTTTCATCTATGAGAGACACCGAAAGGAAACGTGTTGTGAAGGATTTGAATCTTTGCCATAAAAAGAACAGTGTGTGTAATTATGCCTTGCTAATGTAAGTTGCATCTAGTCAGACTGCTTACACACAACAACAAAAGGTACGCCTAACATGCTGTGAACTTCTATAGGCAGACTCCTGGAATCAGGTACAAAGTACCTAAGACGCAAGCCACTATACTCAGAATGACTGGTCTAAACAATAAATCATCCTGGGGGAAATCCTATGTTCTTGTTTCACACCATAGCATACAACTGCAAGAAGACTAGCTATATCTGAGAACAGTATACATCTGAAAGCTCAAAATCTATTTTACTGTGATCTGGTAGCTGTTGCATTTTATTTATGTACTTAAGGGCATGAGTTACAGGCTGAGCCCTCTATCAAGTGGTTTTGAACAGGCCATGCTTCCATCTATAAGCTGAAGCAAAAGTGAGGAACCTTTGCTAGGAACATCTTTCGACTCATGGCCTGAAATACCTGCCTGTTTGGATCCATCACTGTTTGGAACTTTGAAAGCACTCTGTACATAGATTCTCTTATATTTGGACTTTGGATTTCTAAGGACTGTGCCATGAAAACTACTGTGGGGCTTTTCATAGACTTGAGATTGCATTTGCTATGGATTGTGTGTTTGAAGCCAGCTCAGCATTCAGCAGGCCATTGGACTTTTCCCAGCTAGGCTTAGGTGGCTGGGAGTTCCCTGGGTTGATGTACAAGCACAGGACTTCTTGTGCCTGAGCTTTTCCCTTCCCTAGATTGTGTGTTAACCATTAAGCTTTTCATCATTAGATTCCCCAAACAAAAGAAGTCTCATTGATTGAGTGTCCCATCCCGTGTCACTTTGCCAGCATGTGTGAATGCTGGAGGGAAGGAGACCCAAGACATTACTTATCAATAGTTAGTCCTTGAACAGCAGACTGAGCAGACAAGTTACCCGGTCACAGTCTTCTTCACTATCATGAAATATATATTTCTATTTAAGTCGTAGTTATTCTTTCTAAATTAGTGCAAATTTTATGGAAACCCACGTCTTCTTTTTTAGAGATGCATGTCCTCTTTTGGAAATATGTAAGTGGCCATCCTAAGCTGAAACAGCAGAGAGAAAATAACGCAGACAACAAGATTTTAAAAAGGACTAGTATTTTTCTTCAGCAGATATATGCCCTTTACTCAAAAGGCACTACTTTAATTCAAAATGTGCAAAACATCCAGCACAGGATAGTATAGATGCATGCAGCTCTGTTTTTCTCCAGAAGCACTTTTTCATATGCAATGATGCTTTTCAAACATCCACTGGAAGTGTAGAATTATTTTTTTCCCTACAAATTTACAAGTAAATCCATTAATTCATTTGTAAGTGAAGATTAGCTTTTAAAATGGATCATGTAAAGAAACCCAGTAGCTTTATCAAATCATTTATTTCACACAAATTCATTTTAATAATAATGGAATACACTTCCCATATTAGTTTAAAATTCATTGAAATCTTGTTCGTTCACAGTGCTTGAAGAAATCTGGTTAATAAAGCTATTTATAGCAGAATAATCTTTTCTTTTTTTCTTTTTCTTTTTGGTATGGTGAGCCAGTGTTTCTCATATGTGGGAAATTATCGCCCAATTAGTTTGTTATGTATAATTAGCAAACTATACACAAAACATCTTTACAACAAACTAATTGATTGGACAACTGAGAAAGCTATTTTGGCTGATAAGCAAGCAGGGATCAGAGAAGGTAGATCCACCATAGACCATTGCCTTGTATTAGCCCATTTAATTGATAAATATGCTAAGAAACCAGGTGGTGTGCTATATGCAGCTTTTATTTATTTGAAAGCTGCATTTGACTCAATCTCACGCACAAGACTCTAGGAGAAATAAAATTCCTCAACTATAAACAAAAGACTTCCTTTTTTATTATTAAATGGTTGAAGGTGTGATGCTCTACAGATCGACAGCTTACAGGATCTGTGCTAGCCCCAAAGGGAGTTAAGCAAGGCTGCATTTTGGCCCCTGTATTGTTTAATTTGTACATAAATGATATTGTTAAGAACTTAACATCCCCAACGTTTCACACCCCTAAATTGGCTACAAAACCTATTTCCATCTTATTGTATGCAGACGATGCAGTACTTCTTTCTCAAACAAAAGTGGGCTTAAAAAGAGTAATGAGGGCATTTTCTGAATAGTGCCAAAAAGAACACCTAGTTGTGAATTATAACAAATCTAAAGTTATGGTGTTCTCAAAAAAATACAGGGACCATAGATGGCATATGGATAAACAGCTGATTGAACAAGTGAAAGTCTTCAAATACCTTGGTGTAGCCTTTTAATCAACAGGGTCATGGTCAGCCCTTCAGAAATATGTGGTGGAAAAAGCATCTCAGAGTGCTAAAATTCTGTTACACTTCTTTCACACGAAAGGTGGCAACCATATACCCTCAGCACGTGAAGTTTCTAAAGCCAAACCTTTAGCACAGTTATTATATGGGGCTGAGATTTGGGTGGATGCTTATTCTGGACCTGTGGAAGCTGTTCAGTCTAAGTTTTTAAGACAATTTTTTTCTGTCTCACGCTGTGTTCCAAATGCCTCCTTGCGTTTGGAGGCTAATCTTCCCTCTATTAGTTTACAGGCCTGGTGCAGGACGCTTAATTATTGGCTTTGGCTGAATTTAAGTCCTAATGGTTTACTCCCCTTGGTTCTGGAGGATCTTCATGAGAGCGTTTGGATGAAGACTTTACTCCTCTTCTAAATAAAATGGGATTTGGAAATAAATTTAAAGCTATAATAGAACAGTTGTACTCTCAAAATACAGCCGTAGTGGTAGTGAATGATGGAGTTACGGATAAGATACGACTAGCCAGAGGGACAAGGCAAGGATGTCCACTCTCGCCGGTCCTGTTTGTAATGGTAATGGAATTATTGGCGAATGCAATAAGAGAGGATGAGGAGATAGAAGGAATAGGTAGTATGAAAAAAATAAAACTGAATATGGTTGCAGATGATACTTTGCTAACCATTAAAAATCCAATAGAAAAGATGGCAAGAATTAAACAGCAATTGAGAGAATTTGAGGATATTACAGGGCTAAGAATAAATTGGTCCAAATCAGAGATGACGTTATTTAATTATACTAAAAAAGAAGAGAAGGACTGGGAAGAAAAGGGAAGAGAAATGAAAGTTAAGGAACAGATTAGATATTTGGGAATTAAAATTACACAGAATTTAGAGAGTTTAGAGAAAGAGAATTTAAATAGTTTAAAAAAAGAGATTTTAGTAAATTGGAAAAATATAAAAGATTAAATTTATCCTGGTTTGGAAGAATAGCATTAATAAAAATGAAGATTTTAGCAAAGATCAATTTTGTGTTTAGGATGTTACCAATAAAAATTTCAGAATTAGAGATAAAAAGTTGG
Organism: Elgaria multicarinata webbii; assembly: GCF_023053635.1. Taxonomy (NCBI): domain Eukaryota; kingdom Metazoa; phylum Chordata; class Lepidosauria; order Squamata; family Anguidae; genus Elgaria; species Elgaria multicarinata. Next base: position 186,659,232 of record NC_086171.1, read on the forward strand.
CAAAATATCATAAATAATTATTGTAATGGAGATAAGAAAGCGAGGGTAAATAAGAGTAAATGGTATTTAAGTTAAAAAAAGGGAGGATTGGGTCTCCCAAATATTAAACTATATTATGTAGCTAATAAGTTAAGACATATTGTGGAGGCAATTATAGGAATAGGAGAACTAGATTGGATGGATGATAAAACTACAAGTAATGTAGAGATCAATCTGGAAAATGTATTTTTTTAGGGAAGGGAAAAAGAAATGGGTGGAAAGTATAGGTAACCCGCTCTTAAGGTTTCACTGGGAAATTTGGAGTAAATATAAAGGGGAGCTGCTTCCGAGCAGCTCCCCTTTGTCACCAGTAATAATGTTAAAAAAATTCCCGGAGGAATTAAAGACTAGATTAAGTAAAGTTTTAATAGAAAAAAATAAAATGAAATTAAGGGAATGGTTAAGAGGAATGAATACAAGAGAGAAAATAGAAGAGGTTTTAAAAGATAAAAAATTAACTTGGTTAAATTATTGGCAATTAGAACAGTGGACTAAAAAGTGGATAACAGAAAATGGAGATTGTAGAGAATTGACGAAGTTTGAGGAATTAATAGTTAAGAAAGAAAAGGATAGGGGGGAAAATAGTGTCAAAAGGGTTAATGAGTGAAATTTATAGAATATTGGTGGAGAAAGGGTTGATGGATAGTTCAGGTAAAATGGTTTGGGAGACAGATTTAAATATACAAATAGAACAACAGAGTTGGGAGGGACTATGGAGACAAAGAGCGTTGAGAAATATGTCAGTAAGAATAAAAGAGAATTATTTTAAAATTATATGGAGGTGGTACCTAACCCTGGTTAGATTAAACAAGATAAATAATCAGCATTCAGCAAATTGTTGGAGCGGATGTAGGGGAAAAGGAATGTATTTACATATGTGGTGGGAATGCAAATATGTACAAAAATTGTGGAAGATGGTGTTTTCGGAGATTGAAGAAATTGTGGGAATGAAGATAGAAAGAACACCAAAAGTTGCATTACTGTCACTATTTGAAGATTTAAAATGTAAAAAAGAAAGTAAGGAATTGATAACGAATTTGCTGACGGCAGCAAGATTGATTGTAGCTAGGAACTGGAAGATTCAAGGGGAATATTCTATTGAAGAATGGTATAAAGAAGTATGGGACATAGCTATAAATGACAAATTGACTTGTAATATTAAATGGAGAAGAGGTATAGCTAAAACAAATGATTTTGAAGGAATTTGGAAACAGTTCCTAATATTTGTGTTTTCTAAGGGAAGTGGGAAACCGCCAGCAGAAGAAAGTATGAGATTTTGGAATCAGGAATGAGATCCCGAGGTGGGGGGTGCACTTATATGTTAAGTTTGATTATGTTATTTAGATATGATATTATGTATTCAACATTTATTCAACATTTATGTAGTATGTTGTTTTCTTTTTAATTGTATGTTGTATGTTTAAGTATTGTAGAAAAAATTTTTTTTAAAAAAACTTTACTCCTCTGGTTTATCACCACAATATTTATTAACTCTGGAGTTGGGCAAAGCAAAAGATGTAATTAGACAATGCCTATATGATATTGAACAACAGAACAATCTGGCCACTATAAGAAAATTTTCTCCATGGTATGACTACTTTCCATCTCGCCTTTTTGACACACTGGCATCTTATTTGCAAAACTTAACTGTTCTAAAATACAGACGAGCTTTTACTTATGCAAGACTGAATATACTGCCATCAGCTATACTTGAGGGCTGATTTAAAAGAATCCCATTGGAAAACCACATCTGCCCATGTGGAGATGGCAGTATCGAAATAGTAGCTCATGTATTATTATGTTGTACTTTTTATAGAGACTTGAGGAAAGAGGTGATCACTCCACTACTGTTATCTATTCCAGGGCGGTCCGTTATTGCTTCTGTGTCTTTCCTTCTTGCAGACCAAAATAAGCAGGTGACAGCAAAAACTGCAAGATTTTTAGCAGGTGCTATCAAATAAGATCTACCATCTTATCAGAATCTTAATTTCTCACAGCTCCTTTGACTGAACAGAAGTTTATTTGTTTTATTTACTTATTCCTATTTTATGTGAAAGACTTGTATTAATTCTGGAATTTGTATTTAATGTAATTTTTTAGAATGCAACTTGGGTATTTTTGGTCAAGTGCAATCTTGCTTTTATTCTTTTGTACATCTCATTTCAAATGTTAAGGCCTGTGGGTGATGCAAATAAAGAAAGGAATGAATATATATATATATATATATATATATATATATATGGGAATATATATATATATATATATATATATATATGGGAATGAGGTAGCCTAATATATTGGTTGTCAAGCTGTCTGGAATGAGTTTTCATGACAATGGAACACATGAAGTTTCAATTTCTGAATAAAATGTTGGGGAGACAGGTAGATTCCTCCATTGGTGGGTATTCCTAAGTCAAAAGGTTCAGAAGAAGGTAACTGTGATCCTAAATGTATTAACTGTGATCCTAAATTCATTAACTGTATGAATCTATCAAGTTCAACAGGACCTATTCCCTAGTAAACAGACATGCACAAGGTTGCATGCTAAACTAAGACCTTTTACCTAGAATGACCATACCTAGAATGAGAAGTAACAACCAAATCAACACCCTTTCTTTCTATGCTACAAATCTACTGTTCGGATTGAAAGGAAATGGATGGCACTGCACTTTCTGGCCTTTGTGTCAACGTTGGACACCAGTGCAGGAAATGGTGTCAGCACTTGTGCGTGTTTACAAATGTGTGTGTTTAAAATGCTCTTTATAGGTCAGGTATATACTTTAGTAATTTTGGCTTCTTTAGCTAATTATTCCAACCAGTTCAACTATCTCTCATTGCAACAAATAATAATTAATAGGGGTGTGGAGAGCAGGTCTGTTCCACCCCGAAATTTGGGACAGCACTCTGATGAGGTGATTCTATGCTCCAATTTTCAGGGCCGTTGGATAACCCATCAGAAAACCGCTCCATTTTTGGGTAGCTGATATAGTCGTCAATGGGAATTAACATAAATGCTTACATCTCTGTCGTTTTTACAGATAAAGAGATGAAACTTGGCACCCTGGAAGCTCTTAAGGAGGACTTCAGCCGTGCCAAGTTTGAATCAGATTCCTTCATCCCTTGATTTTTTGGATTTCTTTAAAAAAAATTCCTCTCAAACCATTCCCCCCATACACATTCACACATACACACACACACACTTAAACTGTTCATATGCACTTCAACTTCACTCAAGAGAGCTTGCAGAAGCAGTAGGAAAAAGGTTGTGCATAACATGGGGGGACTAGAAGAAACACCTCTCCCTCTCCCAACACAGCCAGAGCCAGCAGCAGCACCCATTGCATGCCTCGTGATGGATTAATAAAGCTTTATTAATTGAGAAACATGTGTGCTGCTTGTGCATGAGTTTTGAAAAAATGTGTGCCACAATACACAGAGGCAGACTATAAAAAACACAACACAGAACTCACAAAGGGTTGATTTTTTTGGTATTTTTTAATATATGTATTTTAGTACGAGGGGGCAGTAGACTAAAGACACACACACACAATAACAGCAGGCACTGGGGGTGTGGAATGAAATATAAGATAAAGGATTGGAATGGAAAGATTAAAGAGATTTTTTGGTATTTTTTATATAGTTTTTAGTGGGTGATAGTAGACTACACACATACATACAAACACACACACACAATAACAGCAGGCACTGAGAGTTGAAATGTAAGGTAAAGGATTGAAATGGAAAGATAAAGAGATTTTTAAAATATTTTTATATAGTTTTTAGTGGGGCTAACAGTAAAACACACAACAAAGTGGAAGTATGGGACGCTTTGAAGCAACTTGGATTTTAGATACACAACAAGAACAAACACTGATTGAGACAGACAGACTGGGATTTAAGGAAGGGTTGGAAAGATAAAGGATTTTTTTCTTAAGATTTTTTTAAATTTCTCAGTGGGAGTAATACAAGAACACACACACACAGTAATACACAAAGGGGGCATGGGGTGGTTCTACAAGAAGCAAATAAAAGCAGACAGAGAGAGAAGAGCAAACCCAGCAAAGCAGGAGCTATTTTTCTCTGACTGAGCAGCAGCTAGAAATCAAGCAGACACAGAGCAAGCACAACTAGGGGCATGTCTACATGGGGCGATATCCCGGGGATCGTCCCTGTGCATCCACATGACACACAGGGGATCCCGGGAGCAGGGAGAGATAATCCCTCCCTTTCCCTGGGACATCGCCCTACACTTTAATTGCAGCTCTTCCCACAGTCCCGGGATGATTCCGAGTCTGCGGGAGGTGCGGCCGGGCATCCCGTTTTCATCCCAGCTCCTTGCGAGTAACTGCAAGAAGCCAGGAACCAGGCACAGAGCTCCTGAGGAGCTCCGTGCCCATCGGAGGTGGGGTGGGAGGAGCAGGAGGGGTTGCTTTTTCAAAAAAACCCCAACCTTTTGCGCTGAAGTGCTCCTGCACTCAGTTCCGATTAAAAAAATTGGTGGGTGCGACATCCTCCTGGGACATCACGCACCACGTGTAGACTGAGGGGAAGGATCTCGCAATCGCCATATCACGAGATCCTCCCCCCTCCGCAGGTAGATCTAGACATGCCCTAGATCTCTCTCTCTCTCTCTTTCTCTCCTCCTTCCTTCCATTCTGAACACTCCATGAGGAATAAGTCCCAGGACAAGAACAAATGGGTTATATGATTTGCAATCCCTCCCCCTAAGCAACGTGATTGGAGGAAAGACGGGGAGGAGACTGTGGCTATTGGTTAGCCACAGATATCAATCTCAAAACTACACCTCCCTCACCCCTCAACGACAGTGTCTTCCTATATGGAAAAGGGTTCAGTTGATCATCACGTCCATTAACATGAAATGAGCCCTCACATCACCTAAAAAGCCTTCAGATCCATTTAGGGCTCCGAACAATTTTCTATCCGCACCGCAGGCGTCCCACAGTTTTAAAACCATCCCCTAACCGCACCGCCATTTCGGACGTATGTCGGACCCCCGGATTTTTGGCGTGAAGTGCACTCCCCCTAATAATTAAGTACACTTGCAACCTTAATACAGAAGAATGCTGAAAAGGAGACCTTACAGACTTCATTGTCTCAAAAGTGACATCTCTGTAAGATGTTTTGATTTGCATTTAAAATTTCCACTGAACGTAGTTTAAAATGCATTGAGTTATTTTGACAACCATAAAAATAATCCACCCCCACCATTTATTATAGACTACACTTTTATTTTTTTATTATTTTAAGTTTAGTATTATTTGAAGCTGAATTCTAGGAACAGAAAAATGGGGTAGAGGTTACCTTAGAGACTATTGGAAATGATATAATACCAACTCTAAATTTAATGTTCCTTCCCCCCTGACAAATAATAATGCCAACAATAGTATCTGGATTTAAGGCACCCTTTGGCTTTATGCAAATGAAGGCATATTTATGGTGGTAGAAGTATTCTGTTGCAGCTGAAGATATATATTTAGAAGCTACCTTTCACATTAAATAAACTGTGTGATACAGACTTCTTGGGACCATACCATTTCAGACTGCATGTGGTGATAAGTTTTAATGGTCCCATACATCAAATAGGAAGTCAGCATTATAGGGAGAGAGCTGAAGTCAAGTTTTCTTCATGATATGCTGACACCTTTTTATGTGCAAGGAGTTTCTAACACCAAAGAGCATTCAAACACGCAATCTCTCACTTGAAGCCTAAAGTGATACCATACAGGGAATGCTGTCAACCTTTTGCTGCTATGTTGAGTTAGAAACTCGTAGGTGCTAATTATGTACAGCACCTAGCTATATTGGGACTTCCAAAAATGAAAACATCTCGGATCAGTTGTATCTGGGATTTATAACTACTTGGCCTCCTCCAGGCAAAATGGACACTTTCAATATTCATAATCGTTACATTCGTGGTATAGAGCACAATCATTACTACCACTAATGAAAACATACTTGATCATCACAGCGCGCATCCCTAAACTGTCTGGATATATAAGAGGACTGCAATTCTCAAGATGCCGTGTCTTCAGTATAACTCCTGTTCCTTGTTAAGAGGGAGGTAATAGAGATGTTTCAGCAAGCATTCTGTTTAAGTCTTGGAAAATCTTTTTAAAAGCTGATAGCTTGAAAAGAGGGGTTGGGGTGAAATTAAAGTAAGGGGATGGGAAAAGCACAAATCTTTTTTTTTTTTTTAAAGGGACATAAGTAGCAACTGAGGGAGCTAATCTCACAGGCAGCACCTGAGATGAAGTAACAGCCACTAGGGAGCAGACACCCCTACACACACATACACACACACACACACACAGAGAGAGAGAGAGAGAGAGAGAGAGAGAGAGAGAGAGAGAGAGAGAGAGAGAGAGAGAGAGAGAGAGAGAGAGAGAGAGAATGGGTCTTTGCAGAGAATGGCTTTTTGTTCCCTGTACAGCACTTTTCCAAAGCATGGCCCATCAATGCAACCCCCTATGCAAGCAAACAGGGGTATTAGTTCTTCATTGGTTAGCATAGGGTACTAACTTGAAAGGGTTAGTACTAACTTTCTGGGAGGCAAAATTCATGGAAGGATAACCATTTGCCCTACTTTATGGAGGTTACTTGTAACGTAGAATGGTAGCTTCATTTGTTATAATAGATTCAGCTGCATAGACTATTCCAGGAAACAGACACATCTAGGACTTAGATCCAGCACTCTGACACTGACATCCATCTAGTTGCAAGGTAGCAGTGAAGCTAGAACTAAGCACAGCATAGGATACTGTACCATATGAATATTGCTCAACTAACGTGTCTGTTAAAGGCATGGCCCTAGCATTTAGAGGGTTGAAGGAACATGAAAGCCCTTAACACATTGTGTTAAACCGAAAGGTTTTTGTTTATTGAATTATACCATTAAGTTCACATCATTTTGATGGGATAAAAAGTTATTCTATACACATATTAAAATTGAAGTATTAAGCATAAAATATTTCTGCCCATTGGACTGGTTGCTGTTGGAAACAGCAGTTGCATAAACTCTTCATCTAAACGTAGGCTGGTTATCTGTCCTCTTTTGTGAAGCATTGCAAGAGGAATGTCCAGTATTTGAAGCCATTTTATATATGAAGGACTGTCCTGACCAATTCTGGTTTAAACATACAGAATGTAAGAAGCAGAGGCAGTAAGCCTATGCACACCAGCTGCTGGGGAACATGGGTGGGAGGAGGGTGCTATTGCACTTGTGTCCTCCTTGTGGGTTCTTGGTCACTGGTTGGCCACTGTTTGAACAGAACGTTGGACAAGATGGACCCTTGGTCTGATCCAGCATGGCTCCTCTTATGTTCTTAACTGCTGACCATTAATACTTGGCACTAGAGAGTAGAAAATACAGGTGGGCAGATACTTCACCTGGTAAGTTTTCTGGACTATGGTGAGATTTACTGTATTTCTATTGAAATTATAATCAATTTTTCTGAATTTGCATCTATACATGCAAATTGTATTTGTGCCCTCTTTTGTCCTCTTTTTTGGCAATTCGCAAGTGGCCACTCTAATCTTTGAGGCAAACTAGACATGATGTAATCCATGAACAGGATCTTCCATGTTTGTTTATAAACAGCTACAGTGAGCCCAATTCAGATCAGGACTTTGATGCTGTGTGGAGGATAGTTCCCCAGCACACATTGTATTCCTAATGAAAACTGTTCTATATGGGTTATAGATGCGTTTTGTCCTCTGCTCAGTGCGAAATAGAGACTATGGGCCTGTTCAGATGACATGTTAACCCACCATGGATTGCTCAAAAACGCAATCCATGGTAGGTTAGCGTGTCGTGTGGTGAATGTTCAAGTATCCATGCCCACCACCCACCTTCTGCAGGAAGGTTAGCAGGCATCCATGGTGGTTCATGTGTCATCTGGAAGGAAATCCACAGAAATGATGAAAAAGCAAAACATAAAATAAAATAAAATGGTGGCAACCATAGAGTCTGCCAGCAATAACAATTGCCACTTCCAGCTACTCTCTTGACACTATGGTCATTTTCTATGGCCATGCTGCCCTTTTGATGGCTAGGAAGGCTGCTGCACCCTGAATCTTGCTGCAGCACCTGCTGGAATACATGGGCACCACAGTGGGAGGCCACAAATTTATCCATGGAGCAGGCAGTTATAAGTAAACCATGACGCTCTGTCGGGTAACAACAGTGTGACAGGCACATGCATTGCGGTTTTCCCACCCCTCCCCACTCTGTGGATACTTTACCCTCCTTCCCCCCATGCTTGTATAAAAGCTAGATGGCAATCCACCATTTCACTAGAACACTTGCCATGCTCTCTCCCCAGCAAGTCCATCCCCACACCTACGAATTCAAGTCTTGTTTCAGAATTATTGAATCTATACTTGTTAGGAACAACTGCAAAGCAAAAAAAAAAAAAATTCAAAGGATGTCTATGTCTACAAAACCAGACATCTGCTTATTTCATATAATTCATGCAGAAAATTGCCCAAACTTTTTCCAAAGTAAAAACAGACACACACACTGGTTTCTAATTTGAAAACAAAACTCTATTTCCCACTTCTTCCCCACTCTTTACAGCTTTTATCTTTAGGAAATATGGAGGCTTCAAGGTTCTATAATTTGCACTTCATTTGAGAACTAATGAAAAGAAATGTTCTTGCACTTCAAACTATTTCCTCAGTCAATTAGACAAATCCTCTAAGTGGAACTTGTGAAGTGATTCGTGTCCAGGAACTTAATTAGTCCCTAATTCTGGAACTTGCAGCCTCCTAACCCATGTTTATCTATTAAGTAGAGGCCAGACAACCCAGACTACAGCCTGACAGCTTGTAGCAATCAGAACATGAGGTCAGCAGGGAATGGTAAAGTCTTCTTTAACGAAGTGGCAAAGGCAGCCATTTAAAAGCAGACTACAGAAAGAGTGGTTCTGCTTATAAAAGAGGCCTTATTTATTTATTTAATACTTATATACCGCCCCCATAGCCAGAGCTCTCTGGGCAGTTTACAGAAATTCTAAAACTGAGATAAAAACAAGTATACATACACACATAAAGCATTAAAAACCGTTAAAAAAAAAACACTAAACATGTGGATGATTAAGATGTGTTGCCATATGCCTGGGCAAAGAGACAATTCTAGTCATTCTCATCAATGACTAGAACTGTCCCGAAAGTTCAGTAGGCAAGCTTGCAGAACTGACTATTTGTATTCCAGGTTCAAAAGTTGTGTTAAAAAAAACAAAATCAAGGCCTAATCCACACCAAGCAGGATATTGTACTATGAAAGCGGTATATAAAAGGCAGGAGCCACACTACTGTTTTATAGCAGAACGGGCCCATTGCCACATACAACTTTCATACTGCTATATCCTGCCTGGTGTGGCTCCTGCCTTTTATATACCACTTTCATAGTGCAATATCCTGTTTGGTGTAGACTAGGTCCAAATCTGTAATTAAAAAAGAAGTTATGTATTTAATATGCAGTTTGGCATTGAGTATAGATATATACATTTGCAATCCTGTGCAGTGTGGCATGTCTCAGTCACAGCCCTTTCTTGATCCTTAGGAACTGCAGTTTTGAAGGGCTATTTGTGAGGAGGCTGAGAGAAAGTTCTGGGGAGATTCTGAGGAGAGTTGGTTGAAAAGATTCATAGGGAAAGAGTTGAAGATTTCAGAGGAAAGGTTGAGGAGCGTACAGCCAGCCAGAATAAAAAATAACCATTCAGAGATGACCATGGAAGAGAGATCAGCAGCCTTTTGCCCTCACACAAACAGCAGCCTGACAATGACACAGAGCCTGGGGTATAGTTGCATTTCAACCCAGGATTGTGTAACAATAGTTGGGTCAGGACACTCTAATCACTCACCTGCAGCGAACTATTTTGTTGGCCTCCATCTCCTTCTATTTATGTATTTCATAGTGTAGAAATGTACCTTAAATTGTGTTTACCTGAACTGGTCCTTTTGCTCCTTTGCCTTTTCCCCTCTTGTCAAATAAGTCCTAGTTGTTGTTGTTTTGTCTTTTGTGAAGTTGCCCCCATTTCCCACCCACCAACCCCTCCTTTCAGGAAACATGAGGCTGGAGGCAAAGGAACACTTCCATTACACCTACTGAAACAGTTCAATCTTACTTCAACACAGGTGAAGAGGCAGCATTCTCCACCTCACTTGAGGGCAGCAGGCTAGCTTAACAAGCTCAGAAATGGTTGCATGGAACACATAGTTCTATCCTTCAACAGATGGGAATGGTCAGTGGACCACCACTGCTGGTACCTCCACCCTGCCCATCTTCTGTCACCTAAGGAATCTACCTCACTCTGCTCAATGGTAGGGCTGGCCTGCTGGTAGGGAAAGTGAGATTCCACATTTATTTATTTAGGAAGCAGGGCAGGTAAAGAACGGTAACAACTTTTGGGCTCCATTTGTAGATATATACTCATTTGGTTTGAACTATGTTCAGATGCTTAAGTTTTGGAGAAACATATCCTGGATTTTTTAAAATTTATTTTTAAGATAAAGGCAGTGGAAGAGCAGTATGGAGCCTGTCTCCCCACCCATTCCCTCTCCTTAACCCACACATTTCTTTATAAGGATTCCTATAGTTACACCCTTGCTCAGCTGTAGCAGAAGCTCTGACGAGTACCAGAGAACAGCACAAGTGCCTCCAATTTACTCAGCTCTGCAGCTGAGGAAAAACAAAGGAATTGACATTGCTTAGATGTTTCTTGAGGTCAATGTCAGGAATGTGGCAGGGAAGAATTAACTACACTCTCTTTACGAAAAAATCACAACTGAAAGTGAAACCCCAGGAATGGTCAAGAAATGGTCACATTTCTCTACTGTTTATAAAGGAAGTTGTGAAACTGATTTCCCATCCTATACATAATTTCCTAGCAGCAAGGTTACTATGGGGCATAAATATTCTTTTAGTTCTGAAGAAAACAGGATAACAGGCATTTTTTAAAATCTATAATACAAATGCAGACACATGCATGGATTCTCTCTCTCTCTCTCTCTCTCTCACACACACACACACACACCTGCCACAGTTTTTCCTGCCAAAAGAAATATTATTGATGTTTTCCTACTGCCAGCCAATAAACCTCAGACTATTCATTTACTCAGACTATAATAGACAGAAAAAGATAAGTAGCATCATTAATGTGAAGCATAAACTTTAATGTATTTATTCTTTTGGCAGCATTGATTTTGGCTAAAATGAAATCTGTTTGCAATAAACACCATCAAAAGGAAAATCACTCACATATGCAACAGAAATCTTCACACTTTTTTTAAAAAAAGAACGTTAATCAGCATTTCCAGTTTCATTATGCATACCAATTACTATGTGATGATCATATGGATACTTCTCACTGAAGTACTACTTGCACTTGATGCATAGTTGCCTCAGAATAGAAGATGCAAAAGAGCAAACCACAGTAAAATTATATTCATCACATGAAAACATGGGTAGATGTAGTTAGTTCTTTGATTTGAATTCTTCCAACTTCATCTGTACATTAAGCAACATATGGCCCTCACTAGCATTAAATCCTGACCACTAAAAAGGAAGGGCAGGTATAATACAGAGTAAAGTTCCTGTAGTGAACAATACCGACATAAATTGTGTTCTTCAAACATTCCTAGCGAATCCCTGCAAGCCCTTGAGGGTGTCCAACAAGCATTCGCAAAATGCTCATTGGGTAGAATTTCTAACTAGCGCTCTGTTCCTGCGAAAATAACCTCACCTTGGGGAAGGACTATGCAGTTGGAGGCAGCTGAGGACTCCATTGCACAAATAAGAGGCCTCAGGCTTTGCTGCTTGATGGAAAATGTATTTTATTTATTTATTGCATTTTTATACCGCCCAATAGCCAAAGCTCTCTGGGCAGTTTACAAATATTAAACCCATGGAAACCATTTAAAATATAAAACAACCAGGATAAAAGCATAATATAAAAATACAATATAAAACCACAACCAGGATAAAATCGAGCCGCAATGCAGAATTTAATACAGATTTAAAATACAAATTTAAAATAGCAAAGTTAAAATTAAGTTAATAGACTGTTAAAATGCTGAGAAAATAAAAAGGGCTTCATTTGGCATCTAAAAGAGGATAATGTAGATGCCAGGTGAACCTCTTTATGGAGCTCATTCCACAGCCAGGGTGCCACAGCAGAGTAGGCCCTCCTCTGACCATAGGGTCAGCCTCATTCTTTCCAATGGGAAAAGAGGCTGCACACATCTTTTCCAGCCAGCGGACAGGCCTGAGGTCTGTGCAACAGAGCTCTTCAATGCTTGCTACACTTTCCCCTTCTCCCTTTTTTCTACAGGGAGGAAGAGGAATAGCAGGTAGTAAAGGATGTGAGTAGAGTAGAGGTAGGGATCTGTTCACAGCAAGCTATGCCCAGATTAATTGTGCTCATTTTAATTTAAGCAGAGGGGCTTGATCCATCCTTTGGCCACTTAACATTTGATAATGAAGACTATCCCATTCTGCATTCCACTTTACACTTGAGTAAAGATCCATTCGGCTCTCCACCATAAGTTTTTAGAATGGAGCCAAGAGGTTTGGCCCTTTGCTATATGGGAGCTCACACTTCTAGTGCTAACATACATAGAGGATTTTTATGAAGGCTGCACAGCATATTGCTAAGGAACGTGCTTGGATTGCTAATGTTTGAAGACATATGCTGAGGTTTAACAGCTTTTTGATGCGTTTTGCTCTGAATATTGCCAGAAGAAGTAATTTTCGATTTTGGAGTTTGTAACCTTTTATTATGGCTGCTAGAAAAGGCTTCAGTTGAAATGCATTTCACAGCTTTATTCACGACTACAGGTGAAATATTTCTTAATGCACTTCTGTTGCTTATTTATTTCAGATATTGCATGAGAGAAACAACAGTGATTATCTGATAAGGTACGTTTATTGCAATAATGTGGAAAATATTTGTTAATAAAGGATCTGTTTACTCAATTCTGGGTCCCACTATTGGTATATTAATCTGAAGTGGTTGGATTTCATATATATTTTAGTTTGCTTTATATTGCTTGACTAAAGCTGGCAAAATCACTGGTTACCATCATATTGCAAAGCAAAATTCAAATAAAATAAAACTACTCATTTTAACCTCTGAAGTTCTATACAGCTTAGGACCTGCATACCTAAAGGAATTCCTATTTTCACATGAAGCTGCCTGACATTTAAGATTATCTTATCTACCGTTCTCTTCTCTGCTTTTTGAGGAAGGATGGTGGCCCATTGATACAGCCTTTTCTATTGCGGTGCCCATCTGCGGAACTCCATCCCCAAGAGAAGCTTGCTTGGTCCATGCCTTTTTGACACCAGGTGAAGTGCTTTTTATTAATCCAGGGTTTTTAATTTTTTTTTATTCTGATCCATTATACTTACTAATGCTACTGATTTTTAGGCAGTGTTTTCATTATTGTACAGTAATTTGTAGTGTCTCTTTGTTATTTAAGCCATCACTGTCAGCCATTTAATTGAGCAAGCTAACTTGAGGCTAAATTGACAACCATGCTTGCACGAAACCTATTTCTCTGTGTTTGTAGTGGTTGTCCAGATCTTGTGAGATTTGCCAAAGCCAAATCAGAAGCAGTGTCGTAACAGACTAAACAACTTTCTGAATAGCGAGCAGCAGGCCAAAGCCCTTCTCTAGAACAGAGATTAGCATATTAGGAAAATCTAGATCTTGTACTTTGAAAGAGAGGTGTGTGCTTCCTTACACAACATGCCCTCTCAAGAACTACAAGTCCCAGAGTTCCTTGGCTCCAGTTGTCATTTTCTATGCACAAGCAGGAAGAAGCAACAGGATACAGCAGACAACTGGCAACCCAAGACAAGCATCATCATAATCAAGAACACAGAGATCAGGCGCAAAGAAATATGCTTGGGCATTGAAACAAGTAAACCTGCCAAAATATGATGTCTTAATTTGTCAACACTCTTCTTAAAATAGACTATGTATTTCCACTCTCTCTTCACAAGCCTTTCATCCAGGTTTGCTGACATGACTCTGCATGCAAGTCTTCAAATATTGTTGCTCCCCTTTCTGCTGGAAGAGAAAGAGATTTAATGGTCCCTAGGAGGGAAAATAATATATTGTTGTTGACCAACACTTTTAAAAGAATTATGGGATTTCAAGTCAGCAGTTTTTAAACATGACAAGAATTTTCCCTTGGAGACAGGCCACAAGAGGTAGTGCTGAGAATATTCAAAGAAAACATTACTGTAGTTGATGGGTCTATGGCTGTTAATAAATAATGCCACTGATTTTCTGTACCTAGTTGCCATGGGGCGGAGCAGCCAGCCTGTATTTCCACCCTGCCATTCCCAGCTTAATATCAGCTGGTTTGCTTGTGCTACTTGGTTCTTTAGATCCTCTTTGTAAGAACACAGGGAACCTTGGCTGTGCCTGATCTGAATGGCAATGGAATTGCACCAGCTGCAAAGGCAGGGTAGCTTTAACTCCCTAAATGGCTGTATTTGAGAAGAAACTGCCACTAGACGGGAGCGCCAGAAATCCATCAAACAGAAGCTTATCCAACTTGGCAGTGGTACTAAATAGGTATAAATGCACATGCTAGCCCATGGGGAATTTGACGGAGAAAAGGCAGCTCCTCTTCCAGATGGTATAAAATTGATGTGTGTGTGTGTGTGTGTGTGTGTGTAAGGGGGGGTCCCTATAACCTTGAAAAGCCCAAATGCATTTTGTTAAATTAAGTAGTCAACCAGAGGCCAACAGCTGTGAAATGACAGACACAGTGGCATTAGTCAAATAAAATGACCAGGATGCAATGAATGCCTTGTGGGGGCAGAGGGAGGTATTGAGGGTAAAAGAGATGAATTCAGAAGGAAGAGCCTCTGTGTTTGCAATTCTTACAAGCATCTGCAGTGCTTGGATAAATACTCTCCAATATTTCACAGATGAATATAGGGGCACTTTTGTTAGCACCACTTCTCTCATATCAAAGATGATTTCCAAAGTCTCCACCCTGTCATTCACACACTCTTATTATGCATTGCTGAAACCCCTAGTCTGTTGTATGTAGGAATGTATGGATTGTGTAAAATCCATTCCGCCTGTGTTTCGCAGATTATCAGTGCCTTTCTTTCCAGCATCCACCCATCGATGGAATCAGATTTGTTTTAGTTTCCAAATTTGCACGAATGCAAATTTTCAGATGTGAATTTCCCTTAAAATGTGCAAATCCTCCCAAAATGTGCAGTTTCATGCTTTAGCCGATGTGGGAAATGTGCATTTTTTGGCCATTTTTTAAATTATTATTTTACTGCGATGAAATTTGTGCAAAATTCCCAAATGTTTGAAAACTAGTCCACAAGTCCGTGGAATCCGCCTAACTGCGGAAAAGCAAATCCATTGTGGATTCTCTGGGTCAGATTAATAAAAATCCAAACTCATTTTGTTCTCATCTAGATATCTCTGACATCCCCAGTTTTCATATTCATTTTCTCTGCAATACTTTATCACCTATTGATTTAAAAGCCAAGGCAGCATTTGGTCTTTGGGTTAAAGATACATTAGAAAGATCTATTGGAGAGACATAATAATTTGAGAACCTGCCATCACAGTTCAAAATATACCCCAGAAGCTGCAATGTGTCAAATGGCAGGTTGGGCATGCCCTGGTGACTTAATGCTCATGTGCATGTATTTATATGCATGTGCGCTAGATGGATCTACACTCTATTCAAAAATGCAACCCTGAGGACAACTTTTGCAAGTCATGCTAATAAAATTTTAACAAAGCATCCCCAAAATGGGGAAAAAATAGGCCAAAATGGAAGAGGGACCAGAAAATACATATTGTCCCTGGTAAATAGAGAAGGTTTGGGGGTGAAAATATGCTCTACTCTTGGCTTGCTAGGATTTGGCTGGGTTCCCTGACTCAAGTCAAAGCTCCCTTATAGTGAACATTTAAACACACACACACTTCTTTAAATAAGGGAACAATGTCCAATGTTTCACCAGCTCAGTTTATAGACAGAGGAATCTACTTTCATACCTTCAGCTGTGCTTCTCCAATGCTACCATCACATTATAAGAACTAAACAAAGTCGCTGTTCCATATGACACTGCCATATGCATCCAGCTGCTCTCATGCTAACCAACACAGAGTTTAAACAGGCACATTTCAGCAAGGAATGATATTGGTCAGACAGTTCTCAACACAGACAGCACATGATGAACCACTTTCCCAAATGGGGAAAGTTAGCTAATTTTTCTGCTGTTGATGCATGACTATCAAGGTAAGTACTCTACGTTCATTTGGTCATATGCATAATATGTAGAAAACTACCTGTATAGTTCTTGTACATGAGATCCACAATACAGGCACTTTGCTTTTCTCACTGCCTCTCTCCTTAGGCCAAATTCATGTATCACCAGAGCAAAATGGCTGCAAAATTAGGAACGGTTGCAGGGGTTACCAGTCGGTTTCTAGGCACTATTCAAAGTGTTAGTTTTTACCTTTAAAGCTCTAAACATCTGGTGGAAAGTCCCATCTCTATGTCCCAAGTATGATGGAGGCTCAGTTGATGAGGACAAGTGAAAGGGCCTTCACAGTGCCCACACCCAAATTATGAATTTAGTTGCCCTGTATGGCTGAGTTGGCCCTGTCTCTCTTCTGTTGTGTTCCATGAAAGGATAAAAATGTTTTTATTCTGGCAAGCCTTTATTTTACCAAGTACTTAATTTCTTATATTATTATTATTATTATTATTATTATTATTATTATTATTATTACCCACCTCTCCCTTTGGATCGAGGTGGGGAACAACATTAGTACAACAATACAATATTAATCAAATACATAAAATTAATTAAAAAGCATATAAAATCAATACAATATCAAAATAACAATCAAGACATCTTAAAATTCTTGGTTTAAAATTCATCTGAGTAGGCCTGCTGGAAGAGGCTAGTCTTTATAGTTGTCTTAAACTCAGAGAAAGAGGTAAGTTAACGAATCTCCTCTGGCAGGCCATTCGACAGTCTGGGGGCAACAGAAGAAAAGGACCTCTGGGTAACAGCTGTCAGCCTAGTTTTGGCTGCCTGAAGTAAGTTTTCCCCAGGGAGACCATCTTAATAGGTCTGCCACCCCTGCAGGGGCAGATGGTAGCCATGATACTAACCCTGACCAGAAAATGGTCTGTCCATGACAATGCAGAGGTAGTTATCACTTCCGCCCACAGATCCAACTGTTCAGAATTGAAAACAGCATCGAGGGTGTGACCTGCTGAATGTGTGGGTCCAGAGACCAGTTGAGATATGCCCACGTTTGCACGGATGCCATGAATTTCCAAGCTGCACCTGACAAGCTGGTCTCAAATGGGATGTTAAACTCTCCCAGGTCCAAGAGCCTAGGCGACTCTGAGATCAGTTCTGTGAGCTTGGCCAGGGAATCTGATAGGCAGCGGAGTGGCCAGTGCACTAACAGAATCCCCTGTCTCTCCCTGGTTTTCAGACTCAGGTACACACACATTCAATTCTCAGACAGGAAGTTTGGTCAGGTTAAGATTGTCTTTGTAGACCACAGCTACTCTCCCCCCCCCACCCCTCGCACCTTTCCTCGCCTGCTCGCTAACACAGTACCCAGCTGGGACGGCCTGGGAACATATTTGGCCACTGTAATCTCCCAGCCAGGTCTCAGTAAAGCATGCCAAGTCAGCCTCCTCATCTGTAAGAAGGATGATATTTATTTTGTTTTTAACCGACCTATCATATTGTTATGTTGTTGATGGAACGTTATTGTATTTTCATATTGGTTTTAATTTTAAGCTACTCCAAGTGGTCTGCAACTTCAGAAGGGCAGGATATGAATCCTTATATAAATAAACAAGAGTTTCCTGCATAGTCTTTTGAAAACGCAATCAGCAGCTTTATTGGCTATCCACTTGAAATCTAAATTTGAACATGGTTAAAGTATAATTCTTCACTCTTCAAATTAGCTTTGAAATGGGGGGGAACTCTTGCATAACCACAGTTTTGCAGAACACAAGGTTTGCATGCAGAAACTCTCTGATTCAATCCCCAGCATTTACAGATTGCAAAGGTGGGAAATGCCCTTGCGAATGGAGAAGCAAGCATGGAATAAAGACAGAGACACCAGGGCCTCTTTATTTAAATAAGGGAACTTCACCCCTCCCTGGATCTGCATGTGAAAGTGCGGGAATCTATTAAATCCTTTCTTCGGGAACCTAGCTTGCCATTATGGGTGAGCCATTCTCCAAAGCCAGGAGTCAGGAGAACCCGTCCCCTCTCTTATGAGACACTTTGAAAGTGTGGGGAGACCGACCTGCATCACATCCGCCCAGTGCTGCACAGCTCCGAATAGGTGAGGTAGGAAGGTCCTCAAAGGCAAACCATATCCTGACACAAGAGCTGCACAGCCCCTGAGGAGCAGGTCCTCCGGATAGGCGAATCACCAAAAGGTGCCGGAATGCACACCTTCCCTATTGTAATATCATGCAAATTCCCACACACCCCAGCAAATCCAATCTAATCCCTATTTACTCACCCTCTGCTAATCGCAATTCCAGTATGGAGTAGGGGGAAACCTGTACACAACTGCAAATCTGTGACAGGTAAAATTCCTACTCAGCCTCCCCTCCAAAGGGAGTGGCTAGCTAATCCCATACTAGTTAAAGGGAGGGAGGGTGGGAGCCAGAAAGAGAAAGACGGGGAACTCTGACAGGGCTGGCCTTTATAGGCTCTGTCCTGTCCATGTGAATGTGGCGCATGTGCCACCTTTTTTCCACTCCCTCACACCCACAAAAGCCGCCCCCCATCCCTCACTGGGCAGGAAGCGCGCTTCCTTGAGACGCTGGGGAAAGCTGCTGCCATTCAGCATTGACAGGACTGTGCTGGATGCAGCAATGGTCAGACTTTATAACAGCAGCTTCACATGTTCACAACACTCAAGCGTTAGCTAGACCTAAGGTTTATCCTGGGATCATCCCGGGGTTGTCGCTGCCTGCACCCGGGATCCCCTGTTTGTCGTTTACATGAACATGGATGATCCCGGGATAAGCCTTAGGTCTAGGTAAGGCCACACTTTCAACCAGCATCCTTAGAATTACAGGATTTGAAGCCTGAACTTGCATCTTCTCCCACCCTCACCTAATACTTTCTCCAAGATGTAAAACAAGAATGTTGTCAGCCCATGTTCGCTAGTGCTTAGCTTGTCTATTATAATGGTAGATGTTTTATTTCTGTGATGTAGAATACATAACCTTCCCTAACAAGTAGATTAGCAGTTCCTAGAAACTGAGATGAACCCAGGTTACGTTGCAGACAGACTTTCTGCAGTATTTTGAGCTTGTCCTTTGGTATTAAAAAATGATTTCTTTGAAGCAATTCTAAAGTGTAATGAAGTTATCAGATAAAAAGAGTGGGACGTCTTGAAGCAATCCTTGCATAGGGGAAATATCTTTAGATTTATATGAAGCTGGCAGTGCGTGGGTGGCAACAGCGAGTGTGCAGAGGTTGCAAATATCCTCACCCCAGTTATTCATCACTTTAAAAGATGTTTGCTTATGACAGAAAAGGAGACAATGCAATCGTTACCAGTATTTCTTGAATAAAGAATAGTATTATAACAAAGCACTTGATTTTCCACAGTAAAATAAATGAACAAGGTACCATTCTCTTAGCACAAAAATGTAAATATCTGAAACCATTTCCACTACTGATTCTCAAAATTGTTTCCAATATTGCTCCTAGCTTAAGGACATTAAGTAATAGAATAACATTAAGTAATTGTCTTTTTTTTAAAAAAAAAAAAAGAGAGAGAGAGAAACTTGTATCTGGATGTTTTCAGCTGGAATGTGCTGTTTCCTGAAGTTTTTAGAACAGTGTAAGATACTTTACTTTCCAATGGTATAATCAATACTTCCAATTTCACAATGTTTCACAATGTTTCCTGTGGTTAAGGTGATTTACACAGAGAAAATTAAGTCTGGGAACATTACAATTTTTTTTGAACTTGACTCAAAAGATTTTGGCCTGGAGTCCAGAACACCCTTATTTATAACCAATTCTCACTGGAAGAAAAAGAAATCAATGGAGCTCATTCATGAATCTATTAATTTTAGATTCTTTGAAGTCAGAAAATATCAAATAACTGTACCTTTGCAGGATTTCCAGTGTGGGTGCATACATATTCTACAGCATAATTAAATGGTTAATGTATGCTGAAAGCAAATGAACCAGAATAGAAATTAAGCACCTGATTTTGATCTGCATTTCCAAAGGGCTACCAGGTCATTCATCCTGCCATATTGCAACATAATACCCAACAAGCTGCTGAGGGATAGGGAGGGATATACCTCCTTGCTTTTATTTCCCCACAGCTTCTTACCACAACTGGCTATGCCCACCCAGGGAAGGGGGAAGAGAATTTCAATCAAAGCCAAGTTTGAACTTGATGGTGCTATATAAATAAATAAATAAATAATAATAATAATAATAATAATAATAATAATAATGGTGCTCCTAATATTCTATTTTTCTTTGAGACATGCATTACAAATCTGTGGGGGGGGGGGAACTCTCATATCCAAGACCTGGAAATAAAAGTTTTGACTGCAGCCTCATCTACACCAAGCATGATATAGCACTATGAAAGTGGTATATGGTATGTGTCAATGGGACGCAGCAGTTGTCAGTGCACTTCAATACTGCTATGAAGCAGCTGTGTGGCTCCTGCCTTTTATATACCACTTTCATACCACTTTCATAGTGCAATACCCTGCTTGGTGTAGATGAGGACCATAACTCTGATGACCATGAGAGGTCCTGCATCATCTCCAGCAGTAAGCTAGCCACACACATTAAATATGGTACCCTGTATTCTTCAGCTGTAGCAGTAATTGCTATGCTTAGTCATGACTCTGTATCTATATAAATCACTGCCTGTGCATGTACTATATCATAAACAAGCACAATAGCAGGACTGGGGTGCCAGAAGCCACTGGGAGCACTAAATAAAGCTGGAAGGTAGGTCTGGATGCAATGGTGTAGTGAGCTGTTTAGTAGCGTGGCCAGGTGTCCTCTTTGACAGAGAACAGTCTTCTCTTTGAAGAGCTTCAGGAGAACCATCCACTGTTTGAAAGGCTGTCCTGTTCAATTCTGGTTTAAAGATAAAGAAACCTAAAAACTGTTCTTAACAACAGTTTATCAACAGTTAGTACCTGGGCAGCAGACTGAACAGGAAGACACATGACACCTGCAGCTTTTCTACGCAAGGCTGTTAATCCACTATTTACTTTTGATTTTGTTGAAAAATTGAGATCCATACTCCATAAGGAGCATTTCCTTTCCTGCTTTTCTGCTACATAACCTCTAGGTGGCACTGTAGTATAGTGAAATAGCACAAATACACAAGAGAAAATTATGCTCTCTTTCGCTTTCACAATTAAATACTGTTTTTCTCTTCTTAAAAAAAACCTTGACGAAAGTGCTGGTTAGACACAGAAGTGAAACTGGATGGTCATGACATCATCTAAAAAGGTAGAAAACAACCATGCATAGGGAATGAGAATAACACAATAGATGCCTTATGTAGAAAAGCCCTTGTTCACAGTATTCTGTGATGTACATTTTTTCTACTAAAATTAACATAATCATGATTATGATTAGAAATCGTAATTTCTAAATTTGCATACATATTAATTGGTATATACAAATTTTATGGAAATGAGTATCCTCTTTTTTTCTTTTTTGGTAATGCATTTCCTCTTTTTGGGTGATTCATATGTGGCCACCCTACTGTTCAGAGAGACCTAGCTTCCCAAATGTGGACCTCAGGCTGATATTTGACTGTCCTACAATACACAGTGTTCATCTTTAGTTAGTAGCACCAGAACAGGAGATTTGAACAGTGCCAGAAAACTCAAAGGACATTGAAAGTCATTCACTCTTGGCTTCCATCACATAATTGTGAATGGCATCTTTATAGCCAAATGATTGATTTAACCTTGTGAGGACATTTCAAGTAGAAATGCTAAAATGATCAATGATAGGATGATACAAGGGGAATTTCCTTTCTCTTAAGACTGAGACAACTAATAAAATTTTCATTATGGCCTACATAACAAAGATTTTATTTTGTCAAGTTTTAGTCTTCACTGTACTATGTTTTATTAAAATTGGAGTGGGAGGATAGAGTTAGTAAAAAGAAAACACTTAAAAAAAAGAGGCTTGATGAATACAAGTGGCAAAATGTAAGTGATTTTTTTAAGAGGGTTTCTATTAGAGCTTCCTTTTATGGATAATCTATCATATTAGTAAACTTACAATAAGTTTGGAACTCCAGGAGAGTATTGACTCTATGGCCTGAGTTTTACTAAACAATACAACTAAGGTTTCCAGAAATGGGGCCATAGCTAAGAGTGCACAGACTGATTTAGGACATTAAAAAAAATTAAAAAGAAAAGAAAAAGACCCCACAGAATAGCACATTTATGTCCACCAATGTCATAGGTAGTGATGCTACTGACTTTTCTCTGCAAACTTCGCCATTCCAAATAGCTGGTTCTATTATGAAAAGTTTATTTTCCCCCTCCCAAATTGCAACTAATGCATTGGAAATTCCATATTGTTCTAAACTAACTATTTCTGAATTTTGTACACAGTGCTGGACATGTTCAATTTGCCACGGATTTTAGTTCAGTTCATGTGTGTCTTTCCTGCTTCCTCTGTATAACTGTTGTGCACTGATAAAACACTGCAAAAAGGGGGGCTTTGTGATGCAACCATAAGTATGATCCCATCTAACTGCAGTTTTTCAGTGTTTTATCAACACCAGCAGTTGCACATTGAAAAACATGAATTGATTTGACGGTTCATGTTCCTAATCTGTCTAATAGTTAACCTGGAATTCAGGGACAAATGATACATAGAACAGAGTGAACCTAAGGAATAGAATCGGAAAGATATATCCATTCCTAGCCACAGGTACTGTCCAATAGGTACCATATTCCACATTGCAGCAAGAATCAGATTTACAATGGTATTGACCAGGCGTTGGAATGCCCTTCCTTAGGTTGGTTGTTCATTTGGTTTCCTCCACTGATATTCTACAGAAAAGTGAAGGCATTCTTGTTCTGTTGTGCTTTGGAGAGTTGTTTCCTGCTGGTTCAGTTAGTCTTATTTGTGGCTGTGTTTGTACAATTGATTTTCTAATTGCTTGATTAGAATGTTTTAATTGCGTATTGCATTTTATTGATTTTATTTTGGGACCACTGGTTGAAAAATTGTATAATGGTATAATAGATGCATGTAACATTTTCCAGCATAAAAAAATATTGCTGTGTTGAAGCACCCTCTGGAGAAAATATTTTAATTCCCATCGCATACACAGAAACTGTGCATTTAAGCAGCTATAAACTGAAAGGCCCATTTATTTGTTGGTTTGGCAACAAATACATTCTCGCAAATTGTTAATGTATCTTTCCTGTTCTTAAGAAAGCAGCCTGGCTTTGAAGGACTACCTATTCCATGATTCACTCCCTAGTTCCGTTTTTCTCTTCATATGGATTAAATGTACAAACAAAAGAAAAGAATGTGACTTCTCCTAGGTAGATTCAACTAATAAAGTTAGGAATCCTTTGATCTGAATGTCTGGGTGCGGGTGGGCTGAGATGAGCTAATTTAAGTCTTTCTAAATACAGTCCAGGCCTTTTGAGATTTAAGATTAACTCCCTCCATTGATAAGAAGCTGTTAAATCCCAGTCTAATATTCAGTCTGTGATAAATTCTATGGCATCTTCCTTACTTACAAGTGAATTTGCCTTATTAAAAAAGTAATGAGCTATTAATTAACTGCACTCATACAAAGCTGTTTAATTCCCAATCCAATTAACAGCAATCTGTTGAAGGAGTCTAATGATTATTTTAAATTTGCTAAGAGAAACATCTTTCTGCCTTTCTTAATACGTTATTTATATACCTGCCTGAATTTTAACCAGACCACATGTATACCCTTCTCTGTTATCACACGATCAAAATCAGTTAATCATTTTGATCCAGAACTATATTATATAACTATAAATATCATGTTCTATCACTGTACTTTTCACTTTGTTCTACACAAAATTAGAATTAAATTTTAACACCAAAATAGTTTAGACAGAATTTCCCAAGTAATTTCAAGAGAGCAAATTTATTATTTTCAATGTTGGGCAGGAGTAGATGTTACAGAACACATGGGATTGCAGCTGCAAATGGTATCCCTCCATCTAGTCTTCCCCAATAACTACAACAACAGGCTGCTGCTACTGTTACTGGGAAAACTTGCAGGAAGAGTCATGCTATGTTAAATGGTGAATTTCACTAGACATTATGAGAAAAGAGGAGATCAAGACAGAGAGATGCCTCTTTGACGGCAGTCAAATGGCAGATAAAAGACCCCTCTGAAGACCAGATTCTGACCACAAAAGGTGTTTTCTTCCACTAAGTTATAAACTTCATTTTTAGTTGCAGTATGCATGCATATGTAGACATATCTGTGTAAGTGTCCATAAAAATATCAGAAATTTGCTTAGGTAAACAGTAAAAATGTATAGAAAAAAATTAGGAATTTGAAGCTTTATTGTCTTCTTGCAGAACTCATGATCAAGGAGAACTGACATTCCTGGTGAAATGTACATTTTAAGGAGATATTTGAGATACATTCTTTTCTTTTAATTTTGCTTTAACGACATCCATCTTTTAATTTTGCATTAACAACATCCAAATTTGTCAGGCCATAAGCGTGCCTTGACAGATTTCCCGCACAATGACAAAAACAATGCTGCCAAACAGCTCTGGGAGTCATGGCCAAGGATTGAAGGCATGATGCATTGATCAGTTGATAAACGTACATGTGAGAAGCAGTCCACAACGTCAATTGTTAAAGCTCCAGACATTGAAAATAAAACTACACATTACTTTAAAGAACACACACACACACACACATACATACATACATACACATATGCTGGAAGGGTAGGTTAATACTTCCAAATCACTGTTTTACTGATAATCTCCCCCTATCTTGGTGCAGCTACGGCGCTTAGAAAAAAGCTCTCATTGGCACCAATGTAGGAATGTAGGTACGGAAGGGAATTATTGGTAAAATTGCAGCTGCAGAGGGAAGAATGGGGGTCCCAATAAGAATACAATCCCTCCACTGTAAAAGGGGTGAAAGACAGGCATACCTAGCAGCTACATCTTTAACATCATGCATAGTTTGACTTTATATGTCTTACCATACCTCTAACCTGAGCACGTTTAAAGTGGCCCTTCTGAATTCTTTTGCTTCAATCTATCACAGCAGTATTGTGTTTATCATATGTCCTACTAAAAAAATGTCATTAAATTGCCATATACGATGCAGTTGCCTGTCCTTGCTAACTAACCATTTTTATTTAATACTGTCACACATAGAGCAGATGTCTACTTCCTTTTAGACAGCAACCAGAAGCAAATATTCTACCAAAACAGTCAACAATGAAATGGCTGGAATTTCTTTTATATGCCAAATCCTAAAAGAAATGCTTTTTTAACTGGATAGCACGTCTCACCAACTCCGATGGGATGGTCTAGCAAACCTGATGCCATATTTTGGTAATCAAGGCCAGATCTACACCAAGCAGGATATAACACTATGAAAGTGGTTTGAAAACGGTATGTGGAATGTGTCATGGGGCCCACATGCAGTTGTCAAAGCCCTTCAATACCATCATAAAGCAGTAGTGTAGATCATACCCTTTTACACTTTCACAAGCAACCATTTTTTTCAATTTCTACATGAAAACAAACACTCCTAGTATTTGTGAAGCAGTTTAAGATGTTGTGGAATAAATACATGACCAATAACTTTTGATAAACTAGCAGGGTAGAAAAAGAAAACTGTCATATTCAAGTATTAAAAAGGTATCACATTGCATTACAAAGGGATGAGGACACGATTCAGCTATATCTTCATTCAAGGGCTCTTCATTCAAGTCTCTTTCATTTCAATGGAGATTGCACTGGAAAAAACTCCCACTGGGTTGAGTCCACGTCAAAAACAACAACACAGGTACACTAAAAAACAACCTCTCTTGATAGATTTTCTAGTTTTGTTATAGTAGACCTTCAACATCTCCCTGCAACAGAGAGGCTAGCTAACCACATAATATGAATCCAACATTCTGCCTCTGCTGGCTGCAATGCTGTTATTCCTGTCTATTTAATCCCAGGCTTTTACAAGCCATTCATAGCTACTGAGGACAACTCATTATTTGACTGACGAGGATGTTTTCTGGGTTTGTAGCCAGCTTATTTTCCATGGGTCCAAGGGCATTCCATGGGTCCAAGAGTCATTTTCATGTCTCATGCCACCCTTTTTCTTTTCTTTTTTTAAAGAAGGGATGTGTATATGTGGCCACTTAATTATTTATGTATATATTTTATTTCTATACTGCCCAATAACCGAAGCTGTCTGGGTGGCTCACAACAACTGAAATCATAAAATACAACATGATAAAATACAATATAAAGGTGTTTTAAAAAACAAAACACTGTAGTATAAAATAAAACCTAGCAACAGTGCAAAGATTTAAAATACAGTAACAGCTTTAAAACAGAAACTGAACAACTAAAATGCCTAGGAAAATAGTGCCTTGGTGAAGTATTGGTGAATACTTCAAATAGTGCCTTGGTGAAGTATTTCACCAGGTGAAGTATTTCACCAGGTGAAATACTTCACCTGGTGTTGAAAAGAGTACAGTTGTGCCAGATGAGCCTCCTTAGGAAGCTCATTCCACAACCAGGGTGCCATAACAGAAAAGGCCGTCTTCTTAGAAGTCACCCACCTCACTTCCTTCCGTTCTGGAGAAGGACTACTGAAGATGATCTTGGGGCCCATGCAGATTTTTGTGAACAGCCCAGAGAGCTCCGGCTATTGGGCAGTATAGAAATGTAATAAATAAATAAATAAGTTGCCATCAGAGGTCCAACATGCTCCCTCATTGCACTCTTTTAAGAAGTCCTTGAAAGCATATTATTTTACCAAGGCCTTCTCTCGATATGACTGCTATTGTTGCTGTTATTACCATTGTTGTTGCTGCTGCTGGTTTTATTGCTAGCTTTTATCATTGTTTTTACTGTTATTTTATTGTGTTTATTGCTTTTAATATTGTAACATTTTTATGTATTTTATTGCTGTAAGCCACCTTGGGGGGAGCTTCTGCCCTGAAAGGCAGCCAAGATATATTTTAAATAAATAAATAAGGAAGGGAAGAGACGATTGTTCAGGTAACCTGGGACCAAGCCATTTAGGACTTTGAATGTTAATACCAGAACTTTGAATCGGACCTAGAAATGGACCAGGCAGCCAGTGCAGATGGAGAAGTATTGACATAATATGATCAAGTTGGCCAATCCCCATTAACAATCCCCTTGCCCTAGTTGGACCAGCTGAAGTTTCTGGACCGTTTTCAAAAACAGCCCAACATATAATGTATTGCAGTAATCCAGATGAGAGGTTACCAGAGCATGAGTAACTGTAGCTAGGCTAGCTCTGTCCAGATAGGGACACAGTTAGTGTATCAGACTAAGCTGATAAAAAGTGCTCCATGCCACTGATCCAGCATTGTCTATCTGTTCCTCTTGTGACAATGCTGGATCCAAGATCATCCCCAAACTACGAATGCAACCCTCTCCACAGCTGATTGAACCAGCCAGAGTCTCAGTTTATTGCCTCATCCAGTCCATTACCTGCCTCTCCAGGATCTGATGCAAAAGAAAGAGAGAGCTGGGTTTCTTCTGTGTATTGATGACAGCTAAGCCCACACCTCCAGATAACCTCAGCCAGCGGTATCATGTAGATGTTGAATAGTGTGGGGGAGAGAACAGAGTCCTGTGAAACCCCATAGCATAGCTGCCGAGGCACAGTGCAGAAATTCCTGAGCTTCTAGAATTAGCCATCCAAGTAGGAGCAAAACCACTGCAACACAGTGCCGCCAACTCCCAACCTAGACAACCTGTCCAGAAGGATACCATGGTCAATGATATCAAAAGCTGCCAAGAGCTCCAAGGGGATCAAAAGGCTTGCTCTCATCAAAGGCCATCCTATAGGGAGGCCAAGTTAGTTTAAGTCCCCAAACCAGGCCTGAAGCACAATGGAAATGGGTCTGAGTAATCCTTTTTATGAAATCAGTCACATTTACCATTTCCCTATGATTGAGGTATATGACACTTAACATGTGTTAACAATACTGAGTTAGACAGTCTAATTTGGTATAAGGCAGCTTCCTATGTAAAGTTGGGCATGCTTTTATGTTTTAGTGCTTTTGCTAGCCCCCGTTTCATGTACCACGAGCGATAATAGGATTTAGCATTGGGGCAAAAATCTGCCTGGGCCCACGAGAGCAGCAGATACCCCTGCGTCCAGCCCTCACGGCCCAGAGTAGGTCCGGACCCAACTGCTCTTGAGCCTTCAAGAGCAGTCAGGTGCAGTTCCACCCTAACATGCACCCTTTGTCCTTTTCCCCCACTATGTTAATCTCGGCCACCATTAACACATCAGGGGGGAATATGTAATTTCCCCAAGGGTGGGGAAATTGTGTTTTCTCCCTCCACGCTAATTCCAGAATGGAGGAAGAAAATACACAATTTCCCCAGCGTTGGGGAAGTCGCATTCCATCTCCCCCCATTGCACCAATTGGGGCCTTAAAGGCCCTCTTAACCTTGCATTAAGACAGCATTAAGGCCCCGACTGGAATGTTGGGGAAATCAAAGCGTACTTTCTGGGCCTCTGGAAAGTCCAGTTCCCCCGGCCATGCTAATGGCAAGGCCGGGAGAATTGTGCACTTTCCAGAAGCCCCCAAAAGTGTGCTTTGCCAAGGGCTCAGGGGGCTCATGCAGCTTCCAGAGTGAGCAGGTATTGGTGAACCTGTGGGGCAGGCCACCCTCAAGTTTTCATAAGCTTAGATTTAAGCTAGATTTAAGCTCTCTCATTGGGATCCTCCGAAACCATTCTCCTTAGGCATAGAGTACAATTCCCCCTAACCTTATATATTTCCCCTTCATTTATTTTTGTTCCTTTTAACCCCCCTCCCCATGTTCTTTCATGCCTTTATGGTGACATGGCTACTTCTCCCCCATTTCCTCTGGATTCATTCTATGCTATTCTAGACATATCTTATGACATGTCTAGTTTATTTGCTGAAATACATTTTTCCCATCTGGAACAAAGTACTTTTCCTAATGCTTAACTAAAAGAGATGAAGTCAACAACAGCTGGAGGACACCATGTTGGTGAACACCGGCATAAAGGAATGAGATAGATGTCCCCATTACACTCAGAGAGAAAGACAGCCCCTTCATGGATGTTTGGATCCTAATCTTATGGTGAAGGTACACAAAACAAGTTATTTCCTATGGAATCACTACAGCCCTGGAAAGAGATCAACAAACAGTTCAGGCACAATTAAAGAAACAGGGAAATGGGGGCAACTGATGAGGTGTAAGAGTAGTTGTCAATAGGGATATTTCAAAATTATATCTTGAAAAGTTAGGGCACCATAAAAAGCAATTGATCAGGCCAAGTTTCTACCACTGGTATGATTTCCATAGGTGTATTCTTGGGCTAAATTTGATATCAGTTCAAAACTTTGCACAGTCAGGGAATCTGTTCTGTCTTTACAAGACTTCTGTCTCTCTTACTACTTTAATCCCATTACTTTCTGTTGAAATCTAGCTAATAAAAATGAAAACAGAACGAAATAGAAAGTGGGATAAAACTGCAAAGTTAAAATTTTCTTTCATGCTATGTTTACAGCTATTGGCTTTGAGTCTTAAGTAGATCATCTGAGACTTGTAAATGATATTCTCATGTTCACAACAATATGTCTCAAATATTTTTGTTGAGCTCCAGTAGGGCGATTGAATTACTTTCTAAACACTACATTGTGAAGTCAAGACCATCCAGTCCTGTTTAGGTGGGGAAGGCCTCCACGGAACAAAATTGTTGCTAGCTGTTTTTACATTCATGTAACACCAAAGAGACAAGATATGCTTAGATGATTTCTACCTAATCAACCCACTTCAAAATGAACTTTCTCCTCAAAGGCGGTGCCTCCGCAAATCAATTAACTTGCTGAAAAAGGATTCTCTGGCGCATTACATCTTGTTACTGTGAGCGGATGTGCATCAGGCTTAAGATATTGCTATTTTAATATCAGGATAGCATAATTGCAAAGGCTTGATATAACTAGAAAGGATTCAGCAAACTGGGGCCCAGTTAATGATTTAATAAAATTGGCTGCCACATCTGCTCTGAGTGATTTCAGTGACGAACTTTTCAGTCAATGCTATCAGAATGAAAATGCAAAGAAATCAGTTAATCAGTTCCAAACACAACTCTGGATGGTTCTCTGCAGCACACTCAGCTCCAAGTCAGAATCATCAAGTTGTGTTCCAACAAACCACATGGGTATAAGGTAGGGATGGGAGAGGGCTATCACCTCTGAAGGTTGACTGGGTCTTCTGAACAGAAACTTTTATATTGTATTTTATATCATGTTTTTATATTGTTGTTTTATACTTTGAATGTTTTTAATTTTTGTGAACCACGCAGAGAGCTTCGCCTATTGGGTGGTATAGAAATGCAATAAATAAATAAAATAATGAATCATAGAATAGTAGTGTTGGAAGGGGACTATAAGGTCATCGAATCTGCGCATATTTAAGCTCTCTGTGCAAACTAGGGCCTATATGTGGGTAGGATCTGTTTAGAGAACAAGCAATGGGTGTTGATTGATGGGGGAAAAGCAGGTGTGATCCCACTTCTTCCACACACACACACACGTTTGTAAAGTTGTCATTTGAATAGGGCTATACCTACCTATGCAATGTGTCCTTTGACAAAGAAATGTGCTGCATAAAGTTGTGACATTAGCTTCTGCCTACTGTGGAACTCCATAATTTGCACTTTCAATATAAAATGGCATTACAATGCCTTTAACTTCTATCAGCTGCTGTTCTAAATGCAAGATGTTAAAGACAAGCTATGAATATCCATGGAGAATTACTCAAGAACTAAATCTATGCTGAAGAGGAGACCTTTATTTTTATTTTGTTTTACCACATGCCCTTAAGAACCAGGATGGAATTGGAAATCCCTTAAAACCGTAGGCACTATAATACGAGAAACTGGCACTGCCCATGTCGCTACTCATGGCAATATTAGACCACTCCATTATTAGTATTTTTATACAGCAGTTTTGTGAGTGGGAAGAACAAGGGCAGACATACTCAGTGATCTTTACAAGAGGGATGCTGCTTTCTGGGACGCAATTATGCAAACTGATGCAAAACAAAACTGAGCAGGTACAATAAAAATTCAATAAATACATATTTAATTACAAATCCATAAAACAGTGATTAAAAAATCTAAAATAAAATCAGAAATTATCATTAAAAAATTGCATCCCAAGACACTATGGAAAGGCCGGCTACAATTGGTGAGTCTTCTGAGTTTTCCTGAAGACTTGCAAAGTCAGGGCCTAATAAGCCCCTGAATGAAGCTGATTCCAGAGGTACAGGTCCACCACTCAGAAGGCCCTCTCTTCTCCTCACCAAGCTTCACTGACTTTGGTAGCGGACAAATGAGAAGGAACCTATGTTGATGACTTCAAACTGCGGGCAGGTTAAAATAGGACAAACTTGGGCCCAAGCCAATATGCCATTTCAATTACAAATTCAACATTTTGTATATACAGGATTTAGACTAAGGAGTCCACAGCAGCTATGGATGGTCTGAAAACAGTATGAGCGAAAAGTAAAAAGAAAGAAACCAGCCAGGCACTATGTGTCCAACTCTGACGTCTGTGTAAATTTGCTTGAAGACTTCACTGCATCAAACTAAGGGGTATTCCAACCCACGTAAAGTTGGGTCCATTCACTATTATTAAATAAAAGAAGGCTGGCAACCAATGGATCTTTTTGATAAATGTGGCTGTAATCCTGCACACATTTACTTAACTCCCATTAACTATATTCAGCTTGTATGTGGGTTTGTAGGATTGCAGTGTGTACATAGTCTCTCTTTGAAGAATTGTAATTCACATTTAATAATCAATGTCAAAAGTAATTCGAAGCCTAGCCATTAAGCTTACTTAAGTAGCATTTAAATACTTTGCAAACTCCAATAAAAAACTAAATTGTCCTCCCTTATGAAACAGTTAAACAATCCTGCTCCCTTCCCTCTGGCTACCTTTTAAGTACAGCCAATTAAAGAACCACAAATGTATACATCTGCTATTTCTTTGGAGATGCAGCTGAAATTCTCATCTTTTGAATTTCTTGTCAGATTTTGAAGTTCTGAATTATCTAGTCTGGTTGCCCAAATGGAACCAAACAAGAAGGAATCCTCAATTGTTCCATTTTTAAATTTTGTACAGAATATTTTGCATTTTCAGTTCCTTTCCCCTTGCTAGGGATGGAGGGATGGTCTGGATATCATCCTGGTCAATTTCACCTGTGACCTACAGAAAGTGTTGCATGTCTGCATCTTTTTTTCAAACTGCATTTTTTTTTATAAGAACAAATATATATATATATATATATATATATATATTATATAATATAATATTATATAATATATATATATATATATATATATATATATATATATATATTGTTCTTATTTAAAAAAAAGGTCCAAAGGCTGTCTTTCAGTTTGTTTGTTTGTTTTTAAAACTTCTAGCTGTTTCAAGCAGGTACATCTTGCAGTATGTAAGGCACACACTGAAAATGCCCCTGGGAGTGATGTTACATGATGGTCCACTGTCCCAGGAACATGGTAATTGAAAAAAGGATGGCTGCCCCCATTCTCTATAAAAGTATAGAGAAATTCTGTTTCCATGTTTTGCTAATTATTCAAGTGCACATCAGTAAAACTTATTGTGCAAAAAGAATCTGGATACAATTACATCAAGGTAGTTCTGTTGAATCTATAGCTCCCACTTCAGTAATAAGAGGAACCTAAACTGACCTAAGAAGCCAAGTGCAAGAAGCTTCCTTACAGTTACATTCTTATTACCTCCCTTACTTGTATGTAAAGAACTTACTGCAAGTATAGTAAATGAAATCTCAATTTTCAGCAGCAAAATACCTCTTAATAGCAGAAGCTGGGGACATGCCCTATTGTCCTTATGCTCAGTTTGTAGGGTTCCCAAAAGAACCCTACAAACCCTCCACCATTACAATGTGGCACAAGATGGAGTCTGAGTCTGTTTCAGCAGAATACTACTTACATTCCTAAATCCCTTCCTAGTTGTACAACCATTAGCACGTAATGGCCAAAAAGGTTATGAGTTCACTTCATTCTTCAATAACTCTAAACAGCATCTCTCACATTACGGCTTTCCTCCTATTTCTGTCTCTTATTTCATACTTATGCTTTCCTGCATCCTCAGCCAGTACCATCCCCAATCATGAGATTTATAGGATCCCCTGCAGTAGCTTTATAGATGAATTCAGCAAGTCCATTTATCAGCATAGAGAACATCTGCCTTCCACCCAAATAAGACTCTCAAGTGGGAACCAGAACCAGGACAAGCTTTCAGAATTCATTTAGGCTAAAGTGAGAAGCTCAGAATTGCATTTCTCCGCCCTTGCTCCTGATCAAAAGGGGTTTCTTTTATGTCTGTAAAAGTGTTGCTTACAGCACTAAATCTCTGGAGAAGGAGCTTTTAAATCTGCTATGTAGTACAGCAAGAACTGTTCCCAGGCTTTCACAATAACTTTTATGGAAGAGAAAAAAGAAATCTCCTTACACATTACAAACGCCCACACACACATACACCCCAAACCTTTGATATCTGAAGCATGAACCTTATACTAGGAATGAGTCAAAAATTCATCTATGTGCATCCCTGCTTGAATTTTTGCAATGAGATGTGAGATGAGCACCTCTGGATCATTTCTGATCACAGCCCATTGCCTCCCCAATTGCATTGTGAAAAATGGATTTTGGGAGGCCTTGGGAGGAAGTGGAGGGAAGGGAAAGCAGTGGCAGGCACTCAACTGGGCTTTTTCAGTGTGCCACTGAAAGGAAAGCCCCAACTAATTTTGAGACAAACAGGAAAGTGATCATCCATCCCTAATCCTTGATAAAAATGGATGAGCTGTCCAAACTGCAAGAGGCTCTCAAACTGTAAGATGGGTGCTCACTCTTGATTAATTCATGCCCCTGACATATTTATGGCCATCCATTTTTCTTATATCATGTTCTCAGCCTTCTCCTCCTGATTACCTCTAAAGCCATGAGGTTTATATTTGTATTATTTGGAGGGCACAGGGACAGAAGGAGGAATTAATCTGGGTCTGCCAATTTAACAAACTGCAAGAAAACAAAATATTTGCAGTTCAGCCTGCTGCTAAGCCTACTAACAAGTTTTAAAAGGACACAGATGGAAGAAGATAATTATAGTCAAGCACAGAATACACCCCAACAGATTTGGATTTTAAAATTAAACAACGAGCTTGTGAATTATTCCTGCAGGTCAAGCCATAGCGCAAGAAAAGGGCAACCTTAATATCCATCAAGTAGCAATATCAATTTTGCAAAAGCAAAGAAATTCTAATACAAAACTTAAAGAGCCCTACATTCCTTATCTCGCTCATGTCTCGCAACTACATGTAGGCAGATTTAAAAGAGAAATCTCATAAAGAGGGATGGGAGCTACATATGGAAGCCCACAAAGCTGATCCAAATACCATAAAAGCAAACAAAAGCAATTTTAAGCCTTGTGCTCAGCTGCTTGCTCTAGGAGTACTAAGCACATGAGCTGCTCCTGCTGCCAGCATCATTGCAAGCAGCTATGTCTTCAGGGACAGGACTGGATGGTTTCTAGAGAATTGTCTCAACTGCTACTTAACTCACTGTAGCAGCAACACATCCTGTCAAGGAGGAAAATACATCCCCAGGCTAGCTTGGATGGAAATCAAGGCACAGGAGGACAATGAAGAGAATGGGAATCAAAGTCTCCCTTCCATTTTGGAGAAAGTCTTCATACGTTCTGGTGATGTGCAAAAAATAATAATACATGAATTCCAACTAATACAGCCTTCCACAATATTATGCCCTTTAGATGTTTTGGAATCTCATAAACCCAAGCCAGTATGGCCAAAGGTCAGGTGTGATGGGAATTGTAGTACAAAACATCTGGAGGACACTACATTGGCAAAGTTTGCAAGGAACCAAATTTATGATTAGAAAAATGAGAAACGAAAACGGAGTGTCATTTATCCCTAATCAACACCAATCATTTCCATTTTTTTTTTAAAAAAAAAAAGAGGTTACATATTTCTCCATTGCTTAATGTGGATTTCCTCTGTCTTGGCAAACTTACTCAGCTTTTACTGACACACAAAGCTGGACATATAAATACCTCTTCCTTTGTTCTAAAAGGGCACAAATAGTTTTACCCTACCCAGTGCCTGTTTACCCTACCCTGTGCCTGTTTGCATTCTCTTCCCCTCCTTATTGTATTATTATGGTTTTATTAGAATGTAAGCCTATGCGGCAGGGTCTTGCTATTTACTGTTTTACTTTGTACAGCACCATGTACATTGATGGTGCTATAGAAATAAATAATAATAATAATAATAATAATAATAATAATAATTAGCATCGTCTTACAGTGACCTCTGCTCAACTGGATTCAGACACACCCCTTTCCATTACCTTCACTATGCAAGTGAGCAACGTAACTGCATCTAGCTATGCTTGACTTCTCTGAAGCCATTTGAATATATTCACCCCCTCCACATAAATGGATAGAGCAGCTTACCCCACCATGATGCCCTCCATATATGTTAGACTACACCTCCCATTAGCCCCAAGTCAGCATGGCCAATGGGTAAGAAGGCTGGGATTCATCATTCAAAACATCTGCAGGGCACCAGGTTGGGTAAGGCCATGAGAGACCTGAACTTCAGCATACAGAAGAATCTTAAACAGTAACCTTCAGTAACTGGATCTATGACCTTCCTCCAAGTTCAGGGCAGGAAACATAAGGCTTTTCCAAACAACCTTATTAAGTTAAAAAGGTGGAGACTTGGCCAAACTCAGCAGCGAGAGTTATGACTAAGTGTGAGTGTGCATGTCTGGGTTTGAACCTCAGACATCCTGGGGCAAATCCACCATGTACTACACTGGCAGTCAACTTTCTTTTTCATAAAATTATAGCTAAAACAAACAAGAGGAACAAAAAATAGAACAGTACACATGCACTCACATGCATACATTTTTTGTGAACCGCCCAGAGAGCTCCGGCTATTGGGTGGTATAGAAATGTAATAAATAAATAAATAAATAAATAAAAATAAATACAGTAAAAGAGGTGCAGCCTGGCAGTTGGTCCAATAAGCTGAAACTGCTTTATATCAAATCAGACAGTTGCTCCATCTAGTCAACAGCTACCTATTATGGCTTTTAGCATCTCTTTGGGGTCTCAGGCTCAGGTTTTTCCAGCCTTGCTATCAGATGTCAGGGGATTAAACCTGGGAACTTATATATTCAGATCATGCATTTGACTACTGAGCTGTAGCCAATCCAAACGCCATTCTTGGAACACTGGAGATCTGTGTTCAAAGACTATTCTGCTACGAATTCCCCGGTTGGCCTTGGCAAGTCAGTCACGGCTTCAGTTCTCCAGGTGTAAAAAGGAGAATGATGATGATGCATTTTTCAAGTTTGTTGAGAGTGTGAATGAAATAAAGTACTATAGCATTAATGCGCAGAAGAAGAAAAGAAGTCACACATCCGTATGGTCCCGAGGTGATTAGCGACTGGTACTATACACTTGACATGACATACTGGCCACTCTTCATGCTAACCTCAAAAAACTTAAAATTGTAGTTTTCTTTTCCCTGTTAAGGAATCCTTGAACTGTTTCTAGGTCACTAATAAATTAAAGACTAAGTTTTGAAAGTGCAAACCCCAGCAATCCTGCAGCAAGCCTCTTTTCCCATTTATGTGTAGCAAATAACTTCCACCGCTTGCAGAGCCCTAACAATAAAAGGAAATTTGAGGAAGAAATCAAATTGGAACCATCACTCAGTGGTTCACCTCTCTTAAATGTAGCCGAGTCAACTGATTAAAAAAAAATCCATTTATAGTACTTCCACGCGCAGTTATGAAATATTACCTTGAACTACCTTGCTCAAGTGGAAGAGATAAGAGAATTCCACAAAACTAGAAACTCCAAGAACTGCTTGGGCAGTCAACGAGTTGATCGCATGTCTAACGAGTTAAGGACCAAAATGGTCAGGAACTTTTTAAAACAGCTTGCCCATTCAATCAGAAGAGAAAATGTCAGGAGGAGAAGTTTCAGATGTCAATGATAGCTCTCTACCCACATAGAGATGGCATTAGCTTTCCAGTGGCGATTATGGAAGCCATAGCTCCAAGCAGAGATCAGCAGTATTTACCAACCCAACTCAACCCAACCTCAATGCTTTTCAGTGCAAAAAGTTTGCAATCTACTTCCTAAACACAAGCGGTAAGCAAGCCTAAAAGGCCACAAGAAGGGGTATCCCATAATAAGGGGATCACTATAAACATGCACAGACATACAAACCCTAGTCACACCTGTAGTCCCTTCACCTTTGGGGTTCCAGGTCAACGTTGTCCCAAGATGAACTCTAAATTTTATGTAGTCAAAAGCACCAAGCAAGACTACAGGTCCCCCTTGGTCCTCCCAAATCTTCTTGCTCCTGCCCTACAGCTTGCTGCTTTATTATTGGCTCTTTTCAGTATCAATTGGTCATAGCCACATATTATGCTCTCCCATTTCCAATGTTGTCTATTTTCTCATTGGTTTAGTGCAGACATAAATGTTCCTAATCTTGCAATCATGGTTAGCAGAATCAGGAGCATTCTTTCTGCACCTATCTCATGATGATATAGTATTGCATCTGCAACAGACATGGCTACCTTCAAACTAGGATTTGCTAGCATGGTTAGAAGCATATTTACACTAGCCATGGTTACTGTAAACACTATGTAACTCATATGTAACATGAGAGAACTGAAAGAGTTAAGGGGCAGCAGAACTGACATGCAAGAAGTGTTGAAGGAGGAAGACTTCCAAGGGCCAGTCTCTTAACCATGGTTAGGAATGTACAAACTGCCTTCAGACCATTGATCTATCTACACAGGCAGCAGCTCTCCAGATTTTCAAGTTGTTTTTTTTCCAGTCCTGCCTGGAAATGCCGGGTATTGAACCTGGAACCTTCTGCATGCCAAGCATGTGCCCTACCACTGAGCTACAGTTCTTCAATAGTTAAAAGATCAGGAATACTGTGTATTGACAGAGCCACTATGAGCAGGACTGAGTCCAGGTTTTCATGGATCTTGGGAAAGAGACCTGTTTGGGGTGGGGTGGGGGCTCTGCCCCTAATCAATCCACACATGGTGCTGGTTGTTGTAGAGCTCGCCAAGGTTCATTTCCCCCATGTGTGTTTTAGGAGGAGGAAGAGCAGCAGCAACAACTACTACTCTTCCTCCTCACTGACTGCTGTTCTGGACAATCTACAATGAGGCCATCCACCACCTCTTTCCCCAGTCCTTCTATTGCCAAGGCAGCAGAGCATCTGATCACAGCATCACCTGGCTTCACAGCAATAGGGGCAGATTTATCTGTTGCCTCAATCACTGGTTCACTGGTTCACATCCTCTGTACTGCAGATGCCTTGCCCAAATCTCCTGTGGAACCTGCCAACACACTGAACAGTGGTTCCATGGCTGTCCAAGATCATTATGCCAGGGAAAAAGAGGGCAGTGAAGGGCAACCCCTTTGCCCGGCAACAGAGATGGCTTTTCAGGCTTACCACAAGTCTTTAATATCTTGGGTGAGTCTGAAGGGAGAAATGCATGGCTCAGCCTTCCTTCTTGTTACTGGCCAGTTGGCAGGGGCTAATCACAAGAAGCTGGGTCTATGCTTGGGTACAGCAACGCTAATCCTTGAAGTTCGGACTGACTGACAGTATGAGATGCTGATGATGCATATTAACTCTATACCATTTGAGATTTCCTTCCAACTGACACTATTTGAGTAGCATAGCAATATTTCTTGAGAAGCAGGTCTCATCAATTTAATAGGCTGAATTTCAATATGCACTCTACATGGGGCTGCCCTTGAAGACTGTTCAGAAACTGCAAATTGTGGCTGCCAGATTACTAACTGCGACTAGAACGTCTGAACATTTATCTGCCACACTTGCATTGCCTGCCTGTATGTTTCTGAGCCCGATTCAAGGTGCTGTAATCTGTAAAGCCTGATGGAATGCCTCTCCCGACCTGAACATACCCAGACACTATGATCAACATCTGGGGCTTCCCTCGGAGTGCCACTCCCAAGGGAGTCTCAGAAGGTGGTAACAAGGGAGAGAGCCTTCTCTGTGGTGAACCCCACTTATGGAATGAGCTCTCCATTGAGGCCCACCTAGCACTGACACTGTCATTTTGGGGGCACCAGGTAAAGACCACCCCCTATTCCCAGGCATTTAATGGCATACGATGAAGCATCTACATCTGCTGTTTTAGAACAGGTCTATTAGGAAAAGCATGGTTTATTTAAAATCTTTTTAGCTGCTTACATTGTTTTAATTTTTTATGTTACAATTTTAGACTATTTTTATGTTACATTTTGTATTGTTGTGAATTGTTGTAAACCACCCAGACAGCTTCAGCTATGGGATGGTTTAGAAATGAAATTAACAACAACAACTTCATGTACAGGGCACTGAAATGTAAACATGTGAGTTCAGTGCTGTAGAAAACAGATATCGGCAGTCCTTGACATCAATAAATGAAGAAAATTACTTGCTCTTTTAGTTTGCTTACTCCCTTATGTAAACCACAAACCACTTCAACATAAAAAAAAATACATATTCTTACTCCTGTTGAATGCTGAGCGATGTGTATTTCCTGACCAGATATTCCATAGTCAAACATTGTGACATTAAGATGAGTCTGTTTCTGAAGCGAAGCAAGTAGCAACTGGAGATGATGGAACCCTTTTGGCTCTGGTTCCTCTCTTTAAAATGAACTTCCCAGGGAGGCTTGCCCGGTGTCCACTTTGCTCTCAACTCGGCACAAGTCAGACACCTTTCGAAAACACCAGTTAATGTAATTGTAAACTTGTGTTATATTCTGCTGCCATGCTGTTTTACTGAAAGTTTTTACTTTATCTGGGTTTGTTTGTTTTTTAAACTGTTACCTACCCTAAGAGTATTATTCAAGGGTGGGATAAAAATCTACTAAATGCGTAAACTTACAGGACATGTGTTGATTACCCTCAGTTATAGAACACTTTAACATGGTGGCTGGGAATTATAAGAGTTTCAGTCCAATATGTCTAGAGGGTAAAGCTGGCCTAGATCACCATACCAGGCTTCCATCCTGAACCCCCTCATGCCAGTAAGACGCACAGCACTAGTATATTATAGGACATTGTTACAAGGTTACCCCCCAGTTGAGAGCATGCGCTGATCTTGTCTACAGACCAGGGATGGGGAATCTTTGGCCCTCCAGATGTTGCT
Organism: Elgaria multicarinata webbii; assembly: GCF_023053635.1. NCBI lineage: Eukaryota > Metazoa > Chordata > Lepidosauria > Squamata > Anguidae > Elgaria > Elgaria multicarinata. Next base: position 186,699,919 of record NC_086171.1, read on the forward strand.
TGATGCCCAGCCCCTTCAGTTCCAGCCAGCATGGCCAATGATCAGATAATCAGAATTGTAGTATAACAACATCTGGAGGCCCATGGGTTCCCCACCCTTGCTATCAATGAGCCTGTGCATCTCTAGGACAACCAAACTAACAGGTTCTAAACAAAAATAAACTTATTTTCCCCCCTGAAGTCCCTTCTCTTATTTTATTTTATTTTTTGAACTTCATCATAATCCCAAATGGCACAGTATTACCTTTCCTCAGCAAAACAGACAGCAATAAGACAGTAAATCAGCTTGCAAGCACACAATATGTCATCATGTAAAGCCAAGTCAAAAGGCACACAAGTTGATGTTTTATAAGACAAGCAATCTTTTGGGAATTAGGATCCTCACTAGCTGTCTTCAACTATGATTCAAAATCAAACTTGTTTTATACATGCACAAAGAGAAACATTGAGCATCTCGTGTATGAAGTGTAATCCACTTTTCTACTGTCTAACTGAGATACTTATATGTCTTAACAGACACACATGCAACAAAATGCAGCCACCTGTTTGTCAGTTTAAAAAAAAAGACTTCGGAAGAGCAGGAGTTGCACTTGAGAGGAAAACAACTCTAGATAAAAATGGCAAATGGTCAAGCAAATAAAGTTAGGATGAAGAATGACCACAATCCATTATAAGTGCTCCCATCACTCAGAAGAAATGCATTACCCTTTCCCCAACACTAAGATATAGAAACAGTTACATGTGAAAGAGAGGGTCTCAAAAATGAAATCGTTTCTTTACAGTCTCGCAAAACACTGCCCCATTTACCAGCATTCAGGATTTGCTAGCTAACATGGCATCCTTAAAAGCGCACTTTGTTCACTTATCTCAGCAGAATATTCTTTAACATCATCCGGTTATCATCATGAAAACACAAGCCTGGCTTCCTACATTCACAAGCAAGCACAGCAAATAACTACAAGAATACATGCACACCGAAATTAGAAAAGCACCACTAGCTAGGTCTTTTCAGACTAGTCAGTAAAGTCTATTTATGTAAACATGTATCACATTCTTTCTTACCCCAGCCTTCCTCCAAGAAGCTCAGGGCAGTGTAGATGGTTCTCCTTCACCCTTATCCTCACAACAACCTTGAACTGAGAATGAAAGACCGGTCCGAAGTCACCCATCAAGGTTCGCCCTAGGAGGTTTCCCTACTTCTCGTCTGACACTCTAACCAAGAGATGTAGAACTTCAGGCCTGGGAGCCAAATCCCCAGATAGTCATGCTCACTGGCTCTGCCCCACTCTCCTACAACCATTTATCATGTGGTGCATTCCTGACTATGGTGCAGTTTCTTTTCACATTCTAAAAGATTGAAATGTTTATTCAAAGGCTTAGTTACTGGCAATAAGAGAGTTAAACTAAAATATGATGGTATTTCTAACTTGCCCCCTTTTGTCTGTGCACCACTAGAATGCAGGCCCCAAGAGTTTCTCTGAAACTGAACTCAGTCCTTGGCTTCTGCACCCCTCCTATGACTATATCCACTTAACTGGGAGTAAGGCCCACTGAACTCAGTGTGACTTACTTCTAAGTAGACACATCTAGGTTTATGTTGGGCATGTCTACACCAGCCTTTTCCCCTGGGGTCATCCCTAGATCATCCGTGTATCCAAATGACACACAGGAGTTCCCAGGGACGACCCCTCCATTTTTGCGGGATAACCAGTTGCCCAGTTTACCCAATATTACCCAAGGTTCCGGGGCCAAACCAATGACTGTGGGAGGTGTTGTGCCCACTCCCAGCTTTTCAGTTCCTCCCTGCAAGTAGGGGGGCTCTTAAAACAGGCACGGAGCTGCGCAGGGGCAGTCTGTGCCTATCGGGAGAGGGGGAAGAGTTCAAAGGGTTGGTGGGGGTTTTTTAACTTACATGCACTGGAGCACAATTGCGGTCTGCCTCCAATCCAGAAAAAAAATTGTGGCCACAATGTCCCTCTTCCCTTCTGGGACGTCGTGCGGCCATCATGACGCTGGGGGAGGATCGTGGAAGCAGGTAAGTCTGTGATCCTCTCCCCTCCCTCCCTGTATACCCTTAGGTGTAGACATGCCCATTGTCAGTGTCTCATCTGCAATGAGTAAGCATATGCCATTGCGATAAATGGAGACAAACATAGAAACCAGAAGTAGCTTATTGGGAAATGGCAGATCTGCTGTTCAGAGATAAAATTAATACTGTGCTGAAAATTTCAATTTCCCCCACAACCAATTTCATTCAATTGGCTAGAAAAAAATGCTTTCAATAAGAAATCCAATGGTGAAGACAATTTCAGAGACGTCCGCATGGACAGGGAAGCAATCACATGAAGAGTTGGTCTACAGAGGTCAGCAGGCCTGCAGAGGCTTTACTTAACCATTTTTATTTATTTCACACCTACATGCTGCCTTCCTTTCTTGCAAGAAAAAGTCAAGGTGATTTGCAAAATTACAACTCGGAGATCAGTGTAACTTCAAAACACAACCAAATACTAGAGTTTTGGCTCAAGTATACCTGCTTGCTCAAAACAAGACTGGGAGAGAGAGGAGGGAAGAGAGAACAGATTCCCCACTACATCTTTCACATCCCATAGCCAGAAATGTTTGAAAGTGCCAAAGGAAACACTTGGAAAGGAGAGTTGGTTATCCATTACAAGTCAATGTGAAATAGCAAAAAAAGTAGATATAAAAATGCCTCATATTTTTAAATTATTCAATTCAGTTCCTGAGGAGGATTGGGGCCCTTGCTTACATTCCTATTTATATCTATTTTTCCCTTACTCACAAAGAGCCCAGTGCAGTTAATAACCTGCAAAAAACACAACGCAAAACATAAACACAACTAAAATCATAACTCTAACATCGAAAATATATAGTAAAGAACAAAACTATCAGCACAATCAACAGGAAAACAACTGGAGCACATGCTTACATCCCCCTCTCAAAGTTTGGACATATAAATCCATTTTCAACTGGTGCCTAAAATGACAGCAGCGTGAGGATCAGCCAAATCTCTACCAGAAGGGATTACCAAAGCCAGGGTACCATCACCAAAAACACCCTGTCAGGTATGGTAGCCCCATGGTCCACACTCTTCAAGGGCACCACAAAGCAAAGTTTCCCCAGCCTGTCTTAAATCTCAGGTTGGTTGCTACTGGGGAAGACAGTCCTTCAAACACAAGGGACACCCCCTTCCAGAATTCAAACAGTGTTCCTTATTGTGGCTGTAGTAGTTAAGCTGAGGTCAAACACACCTTTTCTTCCTTGCCTCAGAGCCAGCAAGTTCTTTTACATTCCCTTTCCTGCCCTGTGGTGCCTCCCTAGTGAGCTAATTCTACAAAAGCATCATGGGAGTAGATGTGTTTAGCAGACAGGGACCACCCAGGAGTTTTCTTATGTGAACGGGGTCTTGGGCAGGTTGGGGAGTGCCAGCGCTGCAACAGAGGTCCTGTTCCAAGGCTCTCTATGACATTGCTGCCTAGGAAAGAGATGAAGCCTGTAATCAAGGAGATCTCCTGGGCCAAGCTTCACAGCTTATATTTATTTTTAAGCTTTATATCTCACATTTCTTCTGGACAGAACTCAAGGCAGTTTACAATAACAGATAAACAAAATAAATCCTCAGACAGCCATATCATACAGCAACACAAGATGTAGACGGCACACCATCCTTACAAATTACATCCCTTACAACCTCAAGGATTAAATCCCCTTTTTCCCCCTCAGGAAAAAGATTGCAAGAGTAGTTAGCTGCAACAGAGCGCTCTAACTGCCTTCAATCCTCCCCCCCCCATTCCTAACTGTTATACAAATGTGTTCCATCCTCCTCCTGAAATAGTGCTGTGCCGAAAATATCTCCCACATATTTTTCGACCACTCTCATTCAATTTGATTGAAAAGAAATTCAAAGGAGAAGAAATTTTGGAGAAATTCTCATGGGTTCTTGTGCTTATTTTACTTATGAGGTGGCCATAGAGTGTACAGAGAATGTACATGGGTCTCTGTAGCCTCCTCAACTTCCTCCACTTCCTGCAGTTAAAGCCATCATGAGGAAGACATCATCAGGTAATTCCTCCCATGGGGCTTTTTCAGTTCAGGAATGACAGGTGGCCTGGGAAGTTGCAGACGAATGGAAAAATGTGTAATAGAGAGAGAAAATACAACAGCACGCTCAGATACCTCTCAGTAATTAGCTAAGCTCAAAACTCAAAAGAAATTGAAAATTCTGCCTCAAAGAAGTTGAAGCCTCAACATAGCTGATGCTGTCACTAGTTGAAGTAGCAGTGCATTAAACCAAAAACCCGTCAGAAGAAAGAACTTGTGCTAGAACCCCTGCCAATGGTGAGCCATATCTGTGAGAAACTGTAGGAGAAACAGTGAAACAGTCTCTGTCCTCCCCACACATAGCCTGGAGAATTTTGAGAGGCCATTTTTGCACAGCTCTAGTGTGAACTTCCCTGCTGATGCCAAATACAGTGTTGTTCAGTCTATAGCCAGTAGAGTTTGAGAACAGCCACCAGTCCTATTTATTTTTCTATGTATAACTCCCTTTTGATTTAGGAAAACAAAAGGCAGTCCAGAATATTCCTAAACTATCTACAACAGCCTTCCTCAACCTGGTACCCTCCCGTTGTTTTGGACTTTAACTCCCATCAGCCCCAGCCAACATAGCCACTGGCCAAGAATGCTGGGAGGTGTGATTCAAAACAACTCCAGGCTGAGGAAGGCTGAACACAATACAATCTTAAAAAAGCTTGGCCACATAATGAGAAGACAGGATACCCTGGAGAAGATGCTGATGCTAGGGAAAGTGGAAGGCAAAAGGAAGAGGGGCCAACCAAGGGCAAGATGGATGCATGATATTCTGGAGGTGACAGACTTGACCTTGGGGGAGCTGGGGGTGGCAACAGCCGACAGAAAGCTCTGGCGTGGGCTGGTCCATGAAGTCACGAAGAGCCAGAAGCGACTGAACGAATAAACAACAAAACTAAATGGTATTGTATCATTTCCAAATGTTAGTCCCTTGCAGAAAATAACAAAAACACTTGTGGCACCTTACACACCAGGGGCCCCCAACACAGGACCTACAGGTACTTCCAATGGCAACCATAAAGGGATTACCAATGTGGCACCCACAGGCACCAACAAAACATGCATTTTGTTTTTCTTTCTTTTTATATATATACGTTCATGGATTTGTATATATCCATAGTAGTGAATACCGAGGAATTGCATACAACTTTCTAGAAATTATACCTAGGCTTCAACAAAAGCAGACCAAATATCCATTTGAAGGTGATGTCTACATGCCACCAATTCAAATATTGAAAGCACTATAAGGTCTTCAATCCATTACATTATAAGAGGTGAGTGTTTATCCTACCAGTGTTCTATATCAGTCTTTCAGCTGTCAAAAGGGCACAGAGAATCCATTTACACTGATCTATAGCACGTAAATATTTTTAAAGAGTGTGTACTTCCATGAATATTAAAGTCTGTTCCAGTATAAAATTTATCCATGTAATAACCTCTCCCCCAATAGAAGCAACTATTTGACATTGACAAAACAAATGTTTAAAAGAAGCACTAGCTGTATTACACCACCAGCAATTAGTCAAATTAGATAATCCCTTACTAAAAAAAAAGACATTGTTGTGTCCAATAACCATGAAATAAAACTTTTTGCTGAATAACATGCAGTCTAAGATCCACAGACATGAAAGGTAGATGGCAAAGCGGTGATCCACTGATCAGGCATTTTTTGATGGTGCCCATAGCAGTTTCACAAATTCCCAAATGTGCCCAGGGATCCAAAAAGGTTGGGGACCCCTGCTGTGGACTAACCCATTATGGCATATGTTTTTGTGGAAGTGTACTCCAGTCCACGAAATCTTATGCCATAATATTTTTGTTAGTCTTTAAGACTCTTTGCAGAAAGACTTTGCTGTTCTTGCTGAGAGAGGCCAACACCGCTACCCCTCTGAATTATTCAGAGTAGATCAGCAGCAAGAAGATGGTGGGGTTGGGTGGAAAGAACTATTAGACAAAAAATGCAGTCACAGTTTAGCATGATTAGGGGCTCAAACAGCAAGGCACTGATAGCTAATAAAGCAGACTTCAGGAGAGATCTCCAGAGATCTCTCAAGCATAGATTTCATTGAGGAAACAACCGCCAATCAACCTGGGCTATCAACTAACTAAGGTGGGCCACCCGTAACAGTATTTAAAAAATTGTTTCATGGTAACCACTGGGAAACGTGGGATAAAGAGTCTATAAACAACTTAACAAATTAGAGCCTGACCCATCATTAGTTGATTGGATAGTTACAGCCTCCTGAATAATGTGTGCTAGAATTAATTGTCTGCAAATACAGAAGCTGTCCATCCCTGATTTACATAATCACTTATCTCAAGAGCCCTTAATTCTTTCCAAGTCAATCGCCTGCTCTGAACAAGCTAAATCTTTGGGATTTTCCCAGTATTTTGTAAACAATCCTGAGGCTGAAATCTGTTCACGTTCTTGCATGCACAAGCTTCAAGTACATTTTCTTCATTCATCATATAAAAACAGACATGAAGAATCACCAAAAACATGACAACCACTCTATACAACATAGAGCATTGGACTAGGAGTTGGGAGATCTGGATTCTAATCCCCATTCAGCCATGGAAGCCCACTGGGTGACTTTGGGCCAGTCACAGACTCTAGGCCCAACCTACCTCACAGAGTTGTTACTGTGAGGATAAAATGGAGATGAGGAGGATTATGTACACTGCCTTGGGTTCCTGGGAGGAAAAAAGGAGGAATAAATGTAATAAATAAAATAGTAAAAGCTTAAGAAACTATTTTAAATGTTCTTTTAATATGGAGGATATTCTTTAGATGTGAACTTAGAAAACAGCCTAAAAACAGCAGCTTCTAATAACCCTGAATGCCTGTGCTAATTAATTAACCCAGAATGATCCCTGAAGTAATAGTTTAGTGCTGCTGCATATAGGAAAAGAAATTAAAAAAGTAATTGCACAAATAGATATTACTGCTGACTGCTCTTAACTAGTGAACTGTCACTTTCAAAATTTCCAGAAGGATTCTATAGTGCTGTGGCTTGTTTGAGAGGAAACAAGTGGAAAGGTTCGGAAAATACCCCCCAAAAAACACAGATCAAGATGTGAGGAGAGCCATATAATACCATTAGGTTAGGCTTACGAAGATAACTAAAGCAAAGGAAAAAAATCAATCTTGACTAAACCTAAATTTCAATGACTGTCATAGATATGCTCAAAGTAAATTCACATCATCAGCCAAAGGTGAAGGGAGTGTTTTGAAAAGCTTTCTGAATTTCAGCTTTTCCGCAGCTCTGGGAAGATGAATTAAAATGCAGTAACACTATAAAACAAACTGACCAACTTTATATGCTTGTGCCAACACAAACGTTTTGACTTGGCACCTGAATGGTTGCGACACCCCTGTGGGGAGGATGTTCCTGAAACAGTGTGACATAACAGAGAAGGCTCTTTCCCTAGTCGTAGTGGGTAGAAAATATTTTGAGAAGAACTTCCCCTGCTGCAATTAGGACATGGGCAGGTGTTCCTTTAGATATTTTGGTTCCAAGTTGATTAGGTCTTTAGAAGTAAGCACCAGCACATTTGACTGGGCTCAAAAGCAAACAGGAAACCAGTACATCTCCTTTGTAAATGGTGCAATAGGATTTCTTCTGGACACAACTGTTAAGATGAGCCATGCTGGATCAGAACATATAGTTCAATATTCTGTTTACACAGCGGCCAACCAGCTGCACCCTCCTGCCCATGTTCCCCAGCCACTACTGCACATAGGCGTATTGCCTCTAATACTAGAGATAACAAATACAATCAGGACTAGTAACAATTGATATGAATTTGTCTAATCCCCTTTTAAGGCCATCCAAATTGATGGTCATCATACAACTTGATGTATTTAACTATGCATTTAACTATGCACTGCATGAAGAAGTACTTCTTTTTATCTGCCCTGAATTTCCACAAATCAGTTTCATGGGATGACTCTGGGTTCTAGTATTATGAGAGAGGAAGAAGAATGTCTCTCAATCCACAATTTTTTATTCTTCTATAATGTCTTCCCATACTTACCTTTTCTCTAAGCTAAGCAGTCCCAGATGTTAAAACCTATCCTCATATGAGAGTTGCTCCAGGCCCTTGATCATTTTAGTTACCCTTTTTTCAATTCTACAATATCATTCTGCACTAGTTCATGCATCTCCCTGTACAACCTTAGTCCAACCAGAAGGTTACCTGAGCATAGGCCAGTGTGGCCAATCTATGCCTATAAAGAAAAGGCTTTCACTGTGAACCAGCTGAAGCCCAACCCAGGCTCCCAGTAACAAAGCTCCCAGTAGCAAAGTATCCCCAAGCTACAAACCTGGTCTTTCAATAGAAGTCCAATCACATCTATAATAAGCTACGCACTCACTTCCTGGACATGAGAACGGTCTACCCACAGGGCCTTCATCTTGTTGGATTTAACTTTCCTTTATTGGCTTTCATCTAGGGGCTGTTATTTGGAAAGCCTCACAGTGGCTGCACAGTGGCGCTTCATCGGTTATACAACGCAGCTGCCAATTTGCAGCCATAGCAAAGTTTTCCCCGCGAAGCTGCATATTAAAAAAAGTCAGGGACTTACCCTGACTTTTTTTAATGCTACAGCGAGGTCTCTACGGCCCATCTGCCATCTGACTTCACTCCCACATCGAGACGGACGGGTTCCTGAGTGGATGGCGACCTCTGATTGGTTATTGGAAGCTCAGGCAAAGGACAGGGGATGGGCGAGACAAATGGCTGCTGGAAAGCCCATGCTGCCTTCCTGTGTCAGGATTACCTGCTGTCATGCTGCAGCAGCAAAAGCACGGGGTTTTCCTTGAACTGGCAGCAACCCGGCACCATGAAAGCACCCCCCTAGTCCTTTACTAAGTCCAGACACTGGTTCAGCCCCTGCACATCTTCTCCTGATTCAGATAATAAGGAGAAATCCTGCTGATCACAATTCCCAGTATACTGACTCACTCCACCTCTAAATTATACTCTAAATGAAGAATGCTTGGAGGGGTGATAACTAATAATGCATTTTTATGTTGAATGCGCTCCATGCATTTCTGGTACACAAAACAAATTCCTTTATTCAGAATTGTTTCATTCTAATTGTATGCCTTTTGCACCAGGCTCTAGTAAAAGAACAAAGCAAATTTTTGTGAACCGCCCAGAGAGCTTCGGCTATTGGGCGGTATAAAAATGTAATAAATAAATAAAATAAATAAATAAATAAACCCCACAAGCCTGAAGTCTCCCCAGCCCCGTCCTGGAGGGCCAACACACACCTCATGGCTTAGGCCTCATCTACACCAAGCAGGATATTGCACTCTGAAAGCAGTATATAAAAGGCAAGAGCCACACTACTTTATAGCGGTATTGAAATGCACTGACAACTGTTGGGACCCATTGACACCTACCATATACCACTTTTATCCCGCTGTATCCTGCTTGGTGTGACTCCTGCCTTTTCTATACCACTTTCAGAGTGCAATATCCTGCTTGGTGTAGATTAGGCCTTAGTTAAAATCAAGCAGGCAGATAATTTACTAGGTGGGTAAGCCAACTCTTTCACAAAGAGACAGTTTTTCACATATGCAACTTGGAAGTTCCTTTTCTGTGCACCACAAATTACAAGTAGAAGTACTTCTGAAAGTACAAGCTTTACAGTTGCACATAAACTAGTTTCTTACATGGTTTAATATATATTCAGACATCCATTAAGAGGATTCCAGTCCACACTCAGCTAAAGCAACGTGAGATGTTCCTTTTTCCTCTTAGATGACAAAATTTAACAGCTTTGATACCACTTTGCTGAAGAAACATGCTATATTGATTCTCTACACAAAGTAGATTAAAATGTGCTGACTTTTTTGGAGACTAATTAATGGTGAATACTACAAAGGGTTGCTAAGGAAAGCAGAGAGAAATATCCTCAATTCATATTCATCCTAGAATGCAATACTCTTTAATCACTATCTTCATATAATTACACATATTATAGATAATGCATTTGTACTGGGTCATGATTGCAGTACATCACAGTCATGCAAATGCCATCCTTAACTTTGGGGAACAAGATGAATTATTTCCAAGAATACACAGAATATTCCACTACATTGGAGAGAATGTTTTTCATCTCTCAATTAAAATTTAGAAAAAAATTCTATCACATTATCTAAATGTTCAAAGCTGTATGTTTCTAATAGCTAAGTACTGGGGGGGAAATAATGGTGAATGGCTTATCACCATCCGTGCCTTGCTTTTGAGCTTCCCAGAGGTATCTGTATGGCTGCGGTTCAAAACAGCATGCTGGATTAGAGAGACTTTTCAACTTCCAGCAAAGCAATTCTTATTTTCAGAGCAAAGAGTATGCAATATATATTCTAAAAAATATGCTTCCTCTGCCAACTCTAAACTGCAATACTTTTATTTATTTATTTATTTATTACTATGGTTGGATCCAGACTAACTGAGCAATACAATGTATGTCTACTCAGAAGTAAGTCTCACTGTGTTCAATGAGGCTTATTCCCGTTAGTTGCATTTCGGTTCTACTGAAATCTGTGGGACCTCACTTAGTCATGACTAACATTTCGCACCGCTCAATAGGGCCCAAGTGCAACTATTTTACTCTAGATCCAACCCAAATTGCTTTTCAACCATAATGATTGTCAAAGCGGTCCACGATAATAAAAAGCAGATGTCACAGCAACAGACGCAGAATACCAGGTGCTGCCAATTGAATCAAACAATGAAAGGTGTTACTAGGAAAGGAAGCGGGTGTTCTTCAAAATTTCAAATTCCTTTCCACAGACCACCAGGTATGCCCACTGCCACTGCTATTGCCCCCAACTGCTCTGAGCTGCTCTGATTCTGACCACTATCTTCTAAGAGCCTGCACTGCCAAGATCCCTAAATATTACCAACAACCACTGGTGTCATGTTAAATTTTGAAATACAGGCACTCATAATGACAGCTCCTCCAGCCACGGCCCTAAGGAGGGTCCAAAAATTCAGGCATCTGTGTTGGTCCATATCAACAATTAATGAGAACAGAGTTAAGGATAAAGAAATGTACAAAATTTAATACAATTCCAATAAGTTAAAATAAACAATATGTTTACCTAAGAGCCCCTGTATTATAGTTCACACCAAATGAATTGCTAAAACAAGTGTTCTCTTCCAAATGGCCAGATGTGTTTTGACATGAATGTCTTCTTCAATGGCCAAACATCCAGGTTTGTATGTACAGGAAAGTTTTATCGCATGGGACTGACTGCTGTATAACATTCTCAGGTAGTAAAAATATTTCAATTTCAGTCAAGCCTCAACTATAACCTACCAGATAATAAAGAGGCATATCAACAAACCAATTCTGGCAGTTTTCATCTCCACAAGGAGCAGCTCTTAGCTTCCCATTCAAGACCACGCCACCCCCAAATACAACAGGGAACAGCATATTCTTGCTGGGAAAATTCATTTCCTCTGAGCTAATGGGAGGATTGCAGCTAATCTCAGAAGGAACATGAGGTGGGGTGTCAGATGACGTCAGCATCCCTGCTAATATACAAGTGTCAGCATTGCACCCCTGTGAGCTCTGGCTCCATTACACCACTGCTCAAAATGCAATCCTATACTCAGAAGTAAGTCCCATCGAGTTCAAAAGGCATACTGCTAGGTATAGGATACCTAGGTATAGGACACTACTAGAATAGGATTGCAGCTTAAATATGTTAGAGTCTTCTCTGGCCTCTTATTGAAGTAGATATTACACAACCATTATTTACATTTCCAACTACCCATCAAGTTGATGACCACAAATCTTTCACATTCAGCTTAACCATGAACACTGTAAATATATTAATTTGCTAATCCCAAGCTATGTATATGGAACAGACCTTATCCTCCCTCAACTGATCATAGCCTGTAACTAACAATGCTCCCCCTCCAAAAAAAAGCATAGTTAAGAATGTAGCATTTATGAGTCTGCGCTATGGAAAGTATTCCCAAGAACTTAAGTCAGTTTGTGAAGTACTTACTACCACTAAATGGTAGCACTGTTCTTATATTCTTCCCTTCATATTCGCTGTCATATAAAGTTTTCTCTTCCAAAAATAGTACTGAAGGATTTTACTCAAAGTTTATTTCTTCCTACTTGATCTCCCCACTCACGAATATTTAAGGAATTAAATATGGCATCTCCTTCTTCTGAAGTTTCTGAAGGAAGTGCTTAGACCAGCATTTATTAATGGTGCTTTAGGTGTAAGATATTATGTCATATGAAAAAGATGAGCTAAGTTTAGATCAGGAGTGGGCAGACTTAAGGTTTCTGCAATCAAGTATGTTTTTCAGTAGAATCCTGAGGTCTCCCAACCAGAGCCCAGTTACAATATAGAAACTCAAAAAGGCAAACATCGAATTGTGAAAGAAGGTGCCTCTGGGTACATGCTCAGCCCAGGAAAATGTTTTCAGTACCAGAAAAAATCTGTTCCCATTTTCCTCAAAGCTTTCTTGCTTAATATAAGGGCTGTGGGGAAGGCTTTCTGTTATCACTATTGTTAACCCAATGGGAATTGGAAACCTTTGTGGTGATCTATTGCAAATCAAGAATCTATCAATGGATCCTGATCTATCTTCTGCCCATGCCTGGTTTAGATTAGACGATATGATAACACAGTGAACCTGTTTCCATCTCTAAAATTGAGCAAGTTATACTGTACAAACAGCAATCTATAATACAGCCACCTCTGCAAAGTGCCAACAATTGTTTCCTCATTTGTTGACTCCCATGATCATAGCCACTAGAGTGTGCAATCTTCAGAGATACAGGCCACAGCTAGACCTAAGGTTTATCCTGGGATCATTAAGGGTTCGCCCCTGCCTGAGCACTGGATCCCCTGTGTGTCACCTAGATGAACAGGTTTGACCCCTGGACGATCCAGGGATAAACCTTAGGTCTAGCTATGACCATAGACAACTAAATGCAGCAAAGTTCAGATTTTTTGCTGTATGCTTCACAGACTGTTCCAAATATTTTCTTATTTGGGGGCAGAAGTAGTGCTGGAGTGTGGAGACAAAATATATACTAGCATGTATAAATACCTTTTATACCCATTTGTACCCATTTAATCTGCTGTGGCACCATTTTTTTCTTTTTCCTGGAATAAGCATAGATCATAGCAAATGGGAGAATATCACAACAATATATAGCCAGAGTTGGCTAGACACAGATGTCACAGGAGACAAAATTGAAGCCACTCTCAAATGGATAAACACATTTGGTGCAATGGCAAAGAACCGGAAAGATTTTTGGAACAGGAAGGATTTTTGCAGTTGCTGAAAGTGTTAATGAGGCGTACATCTTTTTTGCCACAGAATATCTTTGAGGACTGGTATTTATTTTTTTAGGATTGTCGGTGCTCAACCGCCATGTTAGCTGTAATTGCTAAGTTTAGTCAATACCATGTAAAAAGGTTTCAGGTGTCCACTTAGAACCTAAGATGTGGCAAACTACTGTGCTAAAAACATTTAATCTCCAGCACTAACAGTAAGCTCTGCCATTGAAGAATGGGTACTTCAGTGCCATAAAGGGGGGAAAAACAGACTTACACATATTTGTATTATACGAACGTTCTTATGCAATGATTTATTTACTTAGCAAGTTCATGTAAGGATAACTAATTATTCAGAGGCTGTTTGCTGGCTTCTAAATTCACAGGCACTGGCAGCCTCTGGGGTTAATTCTGTGCCAGAAAAGAAAGCCTGTCTGCTTATTGTGAGTTTGCCACCCCTCTACCATGCTCCAGTTTCTCCGAATGATCAATCATGTTCCCATATTATTATGGCACGAAATATAAATGGAAACTGAGTCCTTGCAAACAGTTCAGGAGGCCTTGTATTCAGAGCTCCATCACAGGTGATTTTTCCCCCTGCTTTCCCTTCGCTTTTTTTTTTTTTTACCTCCGATGCATAAGCATGTCATGTTTATGGTTCCTTTCACCTGAATATGCTGCTCTTTCGATTGTTTGCTCTTCCACTCCACTCCACCCCACCCCTTCTCTTTCTCCCTCCAGTTCATTGGTTGCTCCTTACCCCCCTTTTTACAAGACAGGTCCTGTCAGGTGAGTACTTCAACCAGACCACCTTTCCGCCCGGCAAAAATGGAACGACACTTTAGTCTGGCTCTTTGGGGGTATCGAGGGAATATAATCCTGTCTCTGCAGAGATTAGTGCATTGAATGGTTTTAAAAAATGCTTTCAAGCCTGGGATGCAAGGTTTGGGTTTTCTATTGAGGCTTGGAGCAGGCTGCTGGGAGAGATCACTTTTCCCTGCCAGGACCTGATGCAATCCATTCAAGCCAACAAGTCTCCCATTACATCATGTGACCTCAATAAATGAAAATGTGAATACAGCACTACACAGAGGCTTAAGGGCGCATTAAACATGTTTAGGGAAATAATCCAGATTTTAGGTGTTCTAGGAAAAGACAGGAAAGGCTGGGGAAGAAGCAGGGTGTCAGCAGGAAAGGCACGGCATCATGTGAGTACTGTGCTGCAAATCCATACACCAGGCATGGTGAAAGTGCACTAAATCGCTGGTGTGATGGAGCTCTCAGATAAAAGTCATGAAAACCTCAATTAAAAAGTGGTTAAAAACCATACAGCAGAAAATCCATTCATAGAAATTTAGCAAAATCCAGCAAATGCTGGATGGTGTTGCACCATGTCCTACTTGTTGGTCTCTGGCCGATGGCTGGTTGGCCACTGTGTAAACAGAGTGCTGGACTGGATGGACCCTTGGTCTGATCCAGCATGGCTCTTCTTATGTTTTTAAATGCCTGGCAGAGGGGGAACACAAGGTCTTCGGCGGGCAGTGGAAAAGTATAGGGAGGGAGCCATGCCTGACAACATGCTCAAGAATGGATAAAGATACTGCAACATGTCCTCTGTGATAACATCTAGAGACCAGGCAAAATCCTACACACCTGTGTGCAAGGGACACATTATAGATCACAGATGGGCACATTGAAAAAACACAATGTGAACACAACTGTTACACAAGCTACAGTTAATTGTATGCTAAATGGTAGCTAGAATCAATCCATGGATTTCATTACATGGGCTTTTAAAACACCTCAGACTTTTTTTTAAAAAAATCTATACTATAAAATTCAAGAATATAATAATAATAATAATAATAATAATAATAAATATATAATAATAATATATTTATTTCTTACCCGCCTCTCCTTTTGGATCGAGGCGGGGAACAACATTAGTGCAGGAATCAACACATCTTTAAAATTCTTGATTTTACATTAATCTGGGTAGGCCTGCCGGAAAAGGCTAGTCTTCAAAGCTGCCTTAAAATCACAATATGCATTTTAAGTTCTGTTAGAATTCTAATACAGTACCATATATTTATTCCACATATTACAAAATGTTAAGCAAATGCTTACAACAAGAGCACATTCATAACCTGCACAAGTATAAAGTTGAGAGGAAGGAATCACAACAACATTCTGCTGTTATTGAAACCCAATATATGCACCCAAAGTGTTTGTACACATATTGTTAATGCTTCAATATTTACTACATCAATGTAAACAATTTACAAAATATTTGGGGGGAATTAGAAGCATGCTTGCATATCATCAATTTTGGATCATCTATTAAGCTGACAGAAGCTTTGGCAAGAAGGTTTGCATGTGGTGCATTTGCCAGAAGCTCAGACAAAAGAAAATTTCTTTGTTCTCATGGAAAAGAAAGGAAGGAAGGAAGGAAGGAAGGAAGGAAGGAAGGAAGGCAGAAATACAGAAAGGAGGAATACAAGTGCTGGTGCAGTATTAACTTCTATGACCTGAGGCTTTAAGGGTGAAAGTCAGGGAACTTAAGGTTCAGCTCAATTCATGCAACCATGTACTTCAGTGATGCACAGATGCCAGGAGTAAAAACAACAGTGTGGGATATTGTAGGCTAACAAATATATTGCATTACAAGCATTCATAGGGCAAAGCCCACTACATCAGAACTGACTTAGGTGGTTTTGACCCATGAAAGTCTATGCTCCAATAAATGTGTGAGTCTTCATGGTGCCACCAGACTCTTTGTTGTAATATTTAGAATAAATGTGACTCGGTTTAATTAGTCCATTTTAATCAAGTTTATTACCCACTATAACGTTTATCCCCTATATTAAAATTAGAAGAATCTTACAGTCTAAAAAGCACAAAAAGGTCATCATACATCCAATTTCTCCACACAATTTGAACCAGGTATGTCAATTTGTCCATCTCCATCACATGCCAAGCTGCTTTATTTTATTTATTTATTTTTATTTATTTATTACATTTCTATACTGCCCAATAGCCGGAGCTCTCTGGGCGGTTCACAAAAATGTAAGCTTTATATCAATTCATTAGGTAGGTGTGCATTCTGCCGGTACAGTTTTAACAACGGTCAATGAAGTCCTGACAATATTTCTGACTTCTACTTTCATTGAGGCTATTAAAGAGGAATACAATTTCTGGTTCTAGCAGAATTTTATATACAGCCACAATCCTGTATAGGATCTCCTAGCATTTCCAAACAATATCTTTTTATATAGATACAGTTCAGCCAAACATGGTGGTCAGCATCTTTCACATTACACATCTTGCAAGTAGTGGAGCTTTTGTGGAATGTATGTAACTTTAGCACAAACACACCAGGGGAGGATTTACACTACTGCTTTAAAGCACTTTGAAAACGTTTTGAAAACTGTATATGGAATGTGTCCTGGGCCCCAACAGTTGTCAAAACTGTTATAAAGCGCTTTAAAGCAGTAGTGTAAATCCTGCCCAGTTATGCAAACCTTTTCAATTGACAATCCCTTCAACTACCATTTATCATATCTACTTTTATTAAGATTCAATTTTCCCTGTTTCTGCTGCATTTATTATAAGTACTGTTCAAGTGAAATCACAAGTTAATTGAATGTGTGTTGGGGTATAATCTGTTAGGCCCTGCCTGTTACCTATGCATATTGGGAGCATGGGAGGTATGGAGAGATCCTGTACATGTAGGGTTCTCTTCAAACGATTAGGAACCCCAGAAAAGCAGGGTTTCCAGTTCTATACATGTACAGCAAGCTTTGTTCACACTGTCTACTGAACATCTGAAGGCCAGAGTGGGTACAATTCCAAAGGTACAGGTCCTCCATGTGAGTTCAGGAAACATCTGAGATGCTTGTGTAGTGAACAGGATGCAAGACACTACTTATCTCTGCTTTCCACACACCCAAAGAAGCAACAGCTAGTGTACACAACAGTACGGTACAGAACATCACACTTTGCCTGTCCTAACAAATATTTTTATATACTGTCATTCTGCCTTGGCATGGATTTGTATGATATTGCAAGAGTCCTGTTTATTTAGTCCAGGGCTAGGCAGTTTCTAGAGTTCTTGGGGCCAATTTTCCCCTCTGAACACCCCCACACAACACCTCCCATGGGTACCAAAATCAGGGGAAAATAAATCAGAAATGGTGTCCAGAGCTGCTCTGCTGTGCCCAAAGAGTCAAAAATCGCTTGTGTGTAGCTAATTGTGATTCTTTTAGGACTCCGTGGCAGCTAAGGATGCCATTTTCTTTGCAATTTTTTAATACCCCCCCTCCTGAATTTCTGGATATGGTGGGTGTCACACTGAGGTGCTGCAGGGGCATATGGCCCAAGGTCACACATTATCCACCCCTGATTTAGTTATTCCTTTTGATTACATGAGATCTGGAGGAATTTCAGTTGGCAAAGTGCATGACTTCCAGAACTCTCTCACTCAAGATCATTTGATTATCTGCATCATCCTGCAAAAGATAAGGATTTTATTTATTTATTTATTGCATTTCTATACCGCCCAATAGCCGAAGCTCTCTGGGTGGTTTACAAATTTAAGACAATTCAAAACAAAACAATAGTATAAAACCATAATATAAAATACAATATAAAAGCACAACCAAGATAAAAACAGCAGCAATGCAGAAATACAAATTTAAAATACAAATTTAAAACAGAAAACTTATAGACTGTTAAAATATTGGGAGAATAAAAAGGTTTTCATCTGGCATCTAAAAGAATATAATGTAGGTGCCAAGCGAACCTCCTTAGGGAGCTCATTCCACAGCCGGGGTGCCACAGCAGAAAAGGCTCTCCTCCTGGTAGGATGATTTTACTGTTTATTTATTTATTACATTTTTTATACCACCCAATAGCCGAAGCTCTCTGGCCAGTTCACAAAAATTAAAACCATTAAGAACATAATAAAACATCCAACAATCTAAAAACCCAAATACAAAATACAATATAAAAAGCACAACCAGGATAAAACCACACAGCAGAAATTGATATAGGATTAAAATGCAGAATTAAAACAGCAAAGTTTAAATTTAGGTGTTAACATACTGAGAAAATAAAATGGTCTTCAGTTGGCGATGAAAATGTAGGCGCCAGGCAGACCTCTCTTGGGAGCTCGTTCCACAGCCGGGGTGCCACAACGATGTGTGTGTGTGTGTGTGTAAATGAATGGTAGTCTATATCCATCTGTGTGTGATTCAGTGCCATTAAAGAGAAAATTAAGCTAGGGACCTGAGTCCTTTAATTCTGGGCTGTCTCTAGGTCTTTTTAACGTTTTAAACTGATGCATCATGAGGCAAGAAGCATCTCATATAGTGGGGGCAGTGACATTCTTGCCAGTTGATGGTCTTGTTTTGGAGGAAATGTTTCGTTCTATTATATTACATTTCTATAGCACCCCATAGCAGAATCCCTCTGAGCAGTTCACACACACACACACACAGGAACTTTTATCTATGCTTTGTGTTGGCACATTCACACAAACAAATTAAGAGTTGAATAATACAATAATATTGCAAACTAGCCTCCTGGATATAGAAATCTACTGAATTTTTGTTCTTGCTAATTTTCTGCATGCAAATCCAAATCCAAATCAAGGTGATTAAGCAACCAATTACATGTGATGGCCAAAAGAAAAATTTGTAACCAAGCAAATCAAACATTTACAATTCATAAATCATGCACAGGAGGCAAAGTTCTTAAGCCAAAAGATTAGACTCACATGCTTGCCTGAGTTGGGTAGCTTTAACAGCAAATTTGGCTATATTAAATACAACAGGCTGCACCATTGTAGACAACAGGTATTTCTTTTTATCTATGTCACTATAAATAGCTACCAACTCTAAGCTTTTCTTCAAATATTTCCCCCAAGAATTTCATATAACTTATAGTATCTAATGTATGGCATCCTCAACCAACTGGTTTCCACTAATACAGAAACACTGTTCCCTGGAGATTTTAATGTATATCCATTAAAAAATGGTTTTCATTGTCTGAAACTGCAAGGCTATAAAAGCCTTGCAGAGGAAAGGAGCTCAGACAAACAATCCTCTTCCCAATGCTGATTTTTTAGAACAGGGAAGCTATTAAAAATCTAGATGCCTCAATTGCTTCAACATCCACTTTAGCAACTAATTCCTGTAACCACTCTTTAGTGATTTCCCAGCTAGAAAGAGCAGAGAGATTATGAACAGTGAGTTCAAAACCAAATTTCTTCAGAATTAATTCACAACTGTTTATCCAAGTGTTTTGGAGAACTAAGCTTACGTGCTCTGCTTAGCATTGTTTGACCAGTACATTTACTGAATATTTCATTTTTTAAAAATAAAGAAGTCCTTAAAATAGGGCATAATATCAGATGTAGGCCAACTTCTGCCTGAATATCAGCAGCAGGAGTGCCTTGCAGTAGGTCAATAGAATCTGAAGGAATTTATTCTGTATTGACTCCAGATGTTTTGGTTGTAAGACGCTCCAAATCTCAGACCAGTATGTCATCTGAGGAATAATCTTTGTTGTAAAAATTCTAAAGTCTGGAACTAGTAAATTTCCACTTTTTATTTTAGAACTGAATGCATTGATTTTTGAGCTTTTAGTTTACTAGGGCCGGATCTACACTACTGCTTTAAAGTGCTTTATAGCAGTTTTGAGAGCTGTTGGGGCCCAGGACACACTCCATATACAGTTGTCAAAACTGTTATAAAGCGCTTTAAAGCAGTAGTGTAGATCCTGCCTAGATGACCATTGACTATTCCATGATCCATTTTGAGCGAAACAGACTTTCAAGTAGTTACATTTAGTAGTCTGTTCGAATTCATGCCATCCAATAGCTGTTTGTGTTTTGAATGACTGCCAAAAATCACTGTTTTAGTCTTAGTCTTAATTCCTGTAGAAATGTTCCTTGGTGCTTACTTCCCAAAAATGTTCAACAATCTCCTCTTACCAATTTGAGTCAGGGACAACAGAGCCATATCATCTGCATATAGCAAAATGTTTAGTTTCCATGCACCTAAAGACACTGGGAAGTTCAATTTGTCAAATAGTTGGATGATAATATATCTATATTTATATATAACGAAATCTGAACCAGCAAACAGCCTTGACTTACACCTTTTGTTGACTGATTTTTCTGACAACTGGCTTTCCCTGCCTACATTTATTTGTATTGTGATTCCTGTATACAAGTTCTTATTAAGATCAGCAAACACCTATCCCAAGCCTCCATTGTTTATACCAAAGCACTTCTTTATTTATTGTATCGAAGGATGAAGTCAGATCTACAAAAACAGCATATAAGTGCTTTTTAGGGGCTCCTGCATATTTCTCTCCTGGTGATTTAAAACTAAGCTCTGATCTATAATAGACCTCCAATGATGGAAACCTGCTTGTTCATCCCCAATGATGATGTTTTGATCCACCCAAATCCTCAGCCTTACACAATGACCAAGTTTGCACAATCGTGGAGGGCGAAATATGCCATGGTGGCTTATTTCCCACTCCCCACATTTGCCAGTCACATGCCAGGGATCTCCATAATTACCCTCGGCACTGCAGCTTGTTGTATCATGTGAACCCGGCAAGAGGGGCTTGTTGCTATGGTTAACAAACCACTCAGAACCCAAACTTCAGTAGCTGAATAGTCAATGCAAGGAGAAAGGTCTTAAAACCAGGCTGCAGTCAGCAGGAGCTCAAAAATGTGTTAAGTCCATTGTGTTCAGCAAACCAGGGGGAGTTGAGACAGGTAACTGAGGCAGCACTGCTAAGATCAATGGCAGGTTAACTCATCACCCCTGAAGCTTTCTGGAAACTTGCCTGGGATTTGAGGTTAGAGGAACTGCTATTCCTTCATACATTTTTATGCTTCTCTGTTTAACCTCATAATTGAAAGTTTGTACTTTTCTTTAGTCAACCCGGCTTGGAAGACATTTAAAGATGTTTTGGGAAAGAGGAACGATTTAAGAATAACCCCACCTTTCTTTCTCCCATGGCACAAGCTTATTAGTGGTGGTGAGTGCCGGTCATTTAGCTGGCCTTTATGTTACCTCTTATCTTCAAATTCATTATGTGTAATGTCAGTTTGGGGATTTATTTCCATTTGTATTATGTTATGTTTTGCAGTAACTATAGTGAGGTTCTGAGGAAGCTGCAGCAAAACAGGTGTAAAATCTGGAGTCCTGTAAAGTTTTCCCTCGCTCAGCAATTTCATTGCCAATTCATAAACCTATTTTTTGTAACTATTACTCTGTTATGTATATACTGACATTATTGTTATATAGCTTGTTGCATAGTTCAATCTTGTTATAATTTTCATATTATAGCAGTCCTTCTACCCCACCGTATTGTCTGTTATTCGGATTTTGTGCAGTTGTGTGCTGTTTAGCATTGCACTTGCTGCGTTCTTGCAACTTTGGCCTCTGTTTTGTGTTTCAGGTTAACAGCTGGAACATGAAAAGCTATACAGCCACTACTGTGTGCCATGGTTCTTTGAATTTCTGCCTATTAAGCCAACTGACCCAACTAGCACAGATGTTCAAGGACAAATTAAAGGTTTTCCTTACTTCCAAGGTTGGTCACCTATCCTCTGGGCTCTAGTTCAACTCTCAGATAATGGTCCCCACGCTGAGGAGTTTACTTGGAATATGGCCTCCCCTTTCCACTTTCCATTTCCCCAATTGAATTCCGCTGCCTTCAATTGCCCACATACCTAACAATTCCAGGTAACAGCAGGCACAGGCACAAAAATGTTGGCAAATATCAGGCCACTTCCATACCACTGAAGCAACCCATCAACAAGGCTGCAATAATTAAAAACTCTTAAGAGCAGGAGCTTTCTATTCCCTCATTCAAGAGAGACTTATAAGATACCGAAACATAATAAATAACAAATGATAAAATAAACCATTCCAAGACTATTAACAAGGAAACATTAAAAGGAAGACAGTGGAGCACCCAGAAACTCGAACTGCAACCAGACCTGCATGCTTCCCTCTGAAGTTAAACTCCATTCATTATAAAAACCCGTTGTTGGTTGAGTTGCTCAGTTGCATTACTGACTACGATCCGTAGCATCCTAAATTATCAAGCAAAAGAAAGTACAGCCTACCAGTGTATGATGGAAAGGAGGAAAAGGTTCCTGTATCGTTAACAGTTGTATAGAAAAGGGAATTTCAGCAGGTGTCATTGGCATACATGCAGCACCTGGTGAAATTCTCTCTTCGTAAAGCTGTAGGAACCCTGCCCTCTTTTGTATCGGCTACAGAATTCTAACAGGTTGTGACTGATTCACCATCCCACTGACATCAGAGCCACCAGCCTCAACCTAACCATCCAGTGAGATTCAGTGCAACAAAAAAGGCAATGAATTGAGCTCAGCAGTAGCTTAACAATGTCTAATTTTACAGGGGGAGGAGGAGGAGAGGGCAAAAAGGCATTTCACTTTAGGTCTCTCTCCCTCTCTCTGCCTCCCTGGTTCGAAAGATTTGTCTACAAAAAAACCTGAAGATCCAATCTAAGCTCTGCTTTCCTTACATAATGATAGATAATAAATAAGTACTGGTATATTTTATAGCAAACAACTACATTGTATATCAATTAAGTCATCACAATCTCTCTTCGATATTATTTAATGCACCAGGATCTGGTTCTCGGCATTTCTGGCATTTCAGAATTACTGCATAATAAGATTATAGGCACTTATCTGCTATTAGAAAGAAAAACAGAAGCCCTGATTAAAAGATACATGCAATGTGCTTAGTTTAGATTAGACATAACAATTTTTCTCTCTCCCATAAAGGAAACATGATCTTGCTAGCAGCAGCAGGAGCTCCTGCAGTAATGGGGCCAGACTACCGAGCTCTGACTCATGAGAAAGTAATTGTTTATATGCAGAGTATTGTTCATTAGTAGGAGTGCCACTGTGTTTTAATGGGGATGACCTTCCCACAATGGCAAAGCAGAGCCCACATGCAAGAGGGAAAGTGTCCAAAGGAAAAGGCAGAACCTTTATTGAAATGGGGAACAGGAGAGGGGGGAAGAGAAGGAGAAGCACAGCATGCCAAAATATTCTAAGAAAGGGCAGGTTCGTAAAATAAAATTACACAAGGCAAACAGGAAATTGATGGTGCTATATAAATAATAATAATAATAATAATAATAATAATAATAATAATAATAATAAGCCTAAGTTTAATCAGTAGTGTACGTTAATATCCCAATTATTATGGTAGTATTGTAAGCCTTTCAAAGACACTTTATGTAACTTATTCGTATAATGCTCTAACCTTAATGGTTGAAGGCCATTGTCTGGGGTACCACATAGGCCCTTTCTACACCTAAGGGTTAACCCAGGAAAATGGAGGGATTGTCCCTGCCTGCTCCCGGGATCCCCTGTGTGGCATTTGGATGCACAGGGACAATCCCGGGCTATAGGGCTGGTGTAGACATGCCCATAGTTTCCCTCTCTGTAGTTAGTGTCACAAGGTTGCAACCAGAATTTCCCCTGTATCTTGAAATCCAGCTACGGAGCATGGCATCTCCCTACTGCTGGGACCCTTCACCCACCCTCCCCTTTCCAACTGCCTGAGCAGGTAGGGTTGTAAGTATGCCATAAGCTAGCAGAGGATGAGGGTGGACAAAAGAACCAGGGACCACTGCCAAAGCTTGCTGATGCTCAGAGGTGCTGACAAACTTTAGTGGAACCATGAAGTGTTCATTCTGAAGATGAACACACTCACTTCTGCTGAATGGGCCCATATCCTAAAGCATGTGGCCCATGGGCCATATGCGATGCTTCTCCATTCATCTGTGCAGCCTCCACTGACCCACTGCCGAATTTGCCAATCCAGCAAGAAAGCAACAATTTTTTTAAAAAAACAAGGCGCATGGAGATGCACACTCTGGATAAAACCCAACAGGATCATTTTTCCTCTGCTGGTTCTATTGTGCTCGTAGGACCCACCACTTGCACAACAGCAAAGTAGTGGCTTGTTGAAATAAGCTCAGAAACAAGTGCAAATTTGTTGCAGTGATCTCTGCCCTTTTGGAAGCAAGTGTTTCACCTAGTTTCTGATTACTATAGAAACCACCAAGCTCCCATAGAGCGCACTAGTAGGCAGGCAGTATTGGACGCTGCCCCTTATTTCGAAGTAGGATCATGCTCCCAGAAGTTTTTCAGGATTGAGATTTAGCTTACAACTATGTGTGCGCTCCCTGTATGCCTTGTTTTAAAGCAATGTTGAGGTGGGCGTAGGTGTGGATCCCAGTGGATTTCATGGAAACAATCCCCAACCTCCAGCAGTTGCCCAAGTCTGCCCAAACTCAGAAAATATTTGAAAGTATTTGCCTGGCATTGGGGAGAATACAGAGTAGGCACCAGGTGAGCCTCTCTGAGGAGAACATTCCATCATTTCAGGGGCAAATGGCAAGCCTCTATACAATAGAAAACATGAGAATTGGGGAACAAGAGCTAAACCCACTAGGGGCTAAGGATATTGTACCTAAGAAGTTATTTTATATGGAGTTGAAACCATTAGTCCGTGGAACGGACTGTTGTCTACTCTGGCTGACAATAGCTATCCAAGATCGTTGGGAATAAACTCGACCACTGAACTACACCTTCTCCCAGAGTAGTGGTATTCGATAATTCTACGGCATTGGACAATTTCTCCAAGCTGCATGAGATAAGCAACTCTCACAAAGTTGGGACATTATCTACAGGGCACATTTACCAGATGGAAATTCTGGATTAGATACTCAGCAGACGCAAGCCAGTAATTGCAGCAATACCTTATGTACTTACTCCTACTTAGAAAGTATTTAATTGGGGATGTGGGTGTGAATTGCCTTACATTTCACTTACAATTAGAACAATTACTAAATGTGATAACCATGGCGTAAATCTTAAAAGCATCAGATCTGGCAGTGTTTATATCTGAGGAATTAGGTAGGATAAGATGCACCATTTGTCATCCCATTAAGTGTTTTGTAAATCTTTCTCTAGGATTAGAGAAGGCTTTGTAACTATTGATTAGTACCTCACTGAAGAGGTTGATGACATTTAAGCAAACATTACCACCCCCAGTTATTATAGAACACTTTTTTTCCCCAGTCAAAGTACAGTTATGGAGATATTTCACTCCAGACTGAGTACACAGCTTTTTATGGTTTTGCCTGAATATGCAATTTTCAGGAGGTTTCACAAACAGGGTAGATATGCTACTGTTCTTGGAGGCAATTATACCCACCAAGACTGACAAGTGCAATCCTTTCTCCATCCCATCCAAATAGAATGCAACAATCACCAACTTCCTGTCTTCTGTGATTGAGTTATTTCTTGTCCTCACAAGATTAAAGAGAGACAGGTGTTGCATTCTTCTGCTGACATGCTCAACGGCTGCAAATTTCCAGGCCTCTTTTTCTGGCGTACTCCTCTTTACTTCAGCAAAATTGTTTGAAATGGGCAGGTAAGTAAGACCTTTAGAAAGCAAAATGCTAACACCTTGACCTGAGAGGGCTTTCAAAAGCTGAAAATATGCTCAAAACCCATTTATCTTATTTAGTCTATAAACAGCGAAGGTTTTGAAACACATCATAAATAGTAGTTGCCAAAAGAAATAACCTTTGCCCCAATCCCTGCTCTACAAATTCCACAAAACTCTTATCTACCTTTTGGGGGGGGGCAGCGTGGTAGTTTCCATGGTAACTAAGCAGCAATCCCTTATTTCAAGGGAAGGATAGTTCAGTATTCTATAATTGTCTAAAATACATGATTCTGTAAACCATTTACAGGGGTGGTGTGCTCTAAGGGTGCCACAACTGAACCCAACAGATTGTTGAAGCTGGGTGCAAGCAAGGCAAACCATTTGCAAAGGAGAAAATGCTGTTGTTGTGAGGACAGAAATGGAGAGGAAGAGGATTATGAGCTTTATCACACCAGTATTATACTGTGCAATCACAGTGAACTGCATGCAAAGGACTCCAAAGTTTTTCATCTTATAATCTGCTTTTATTGTGAAGTACTCCCATGCATCCTGCTTTAATTGTGCTATAAAGGCAAAAGAATCACCGTATTTTGATACTAGTTTTCGAGTATATCATCCGAGCGGCCATGGGGCCCAGGAGCAGGATTTGAAGAAAAATTAAACAAATGCTTACATCTGTGTAAACTTTAAAGATAAAGACATCAAAATTGGCACAGTAATAGATATTAAAGAGCATACCAAATCTGAATCAGATTGGGTCATCCGTTGATTTTTTATGATTTTTTTTTACATTTCCCCCCTTAAACGCATTTCCTGGTATGCAAAGGATCTTTCCGACCAGTAGCAACAACAACAACAACAACAGCTTAGCGCTGTATGGATAATTCAAGGGAAACAGGTACATGGGACAAAGCTCTATGTATGCCACCTTGAGTTCCTTGGAGGAAAAAGGCGGGATATAAATACAATCAATCAATATATATATATTGGAGGTATGCGTTTGCCATTCACACAAAATAACCCATGTTCTGCAGTTGCAGGAAAAGGATATCTTTCTTCCAAATAAGAAGAAAGTATTAACTGTTCTTTTAAGAGAAAACAAATCAATCTGGCTGAGAAGGAAAACAACACTGACCATTAGGGCTTACAGCTCCCTAGCAGAAAAGGGAAGCAACTGTAGAGTTAAATTGCCACACTGTAACAATTGCCATGCACAGCGGTTTACACCGGGCACCATGGAAGTTTGTTTTACACACCACCCACATACTTAAGGTAGAGGGCTAATCATGGGGTGTCGTTCTTCATAACTATCCATCGAAAAAGGTTTGAGCGTTCAAACTACAGATTTGAGGAGGAAAATGATACAACCTGTGGTACAATGAACATTTGTAATGAAATGGGAAGGTCAAAGAAAAGTGCAGGGGTGCAGGCTAAGCAAATCTTGAGGCAGGTAAAATGACCCCCAGATGAACTTCCAAGTGGATTAATAACAAGGCACTGGGTTATCCACAGCTGTTGAATTAATTCTGGTACGTTTCACTACGCACATCCAAAATACTACCAATGGCAAAACATTAATGTAATTTATTCCTCCTCCCCACGTCTTGGTTACATTAAGAGTACAAACAGCATATGCCACTGAGTACAATAGAACTGTGCCTGTGGTTAAATACGGTGACCATATTGAAAGGAGAACAGGACTCCTGTATCTTTAACAGTTGTATAAAAAAGGGAATTTCAGCATGTGTCATTGGTATGCATGCAGCACCTGGTGAAACTCCCACTTCATCACAACAGTTAAAGCTGCAGGAGCCCTGCCCTCTTTTGTATCTGGTTACTCTAGCTATAACTTTTCTATACAACAGTTAAAGATACAGGAGCCCTGGCCTCCTTTCCATATGGTCATCCTATGTTAAAGTTAACTTGTAACCTGTAGTTACTACTGAGAAGTGAACATTAACATTATTTAAAAGGTTTAAAAACATACACACACCAACTACACAAACACAAAAGTCAAAGCTTTGGATTAGGCATTTCATTCTGCCAGTGGTAGCATCCGCTGAGCAGAATTCTGCTCAGAATGCTCCTACCAGTGGAAAATGGAGGAAAGCGATTTTTATCAAATTATCCCTTCTCCTCCAGATTCCAGTGCCACCTCTTCCACATTCCAGAGAATCACCCCAATCCTCTGGAGCAGATTTTCAGGGGACATAAGTGGCTACAGAGTGAGGGGAAACAACAAAATGTGCAGAAAACAAATACTGGATCTACTTACCAGAAATCACAGCTGTTGTTATTATTATTATTAATTATTATTATTACATTTATATACTGCCCCATAGCCAAAACACTCTGGGTGGTTTACAGAGATATTCCAAATGAAGCTAATGGCCTTGTCCAGTGTAAAAGGTACACAAAATGCTTTCCTGTATTTTATTATTCTGCACTACAGAGAAGCCCCACAGAATAAATCTGAAAGCCCCAAGGGAAGAGCTCCATACAATCTCTGATTGTATATGAACAATAACAGAGACAATACAGATGGTCTACTACAAATGTATACATGATAAGAAATAGCAGCAGAATTGTAGCCAGGAAACTGGAAGAAGGCAGTGGATGAATACAGATGACCATTTACGAAGTGGTGCACAAAACAATATATGTCATCCCTTGTAGCATGCTGTCAAGCAGTGAGGAAAATTTAATCTCATCCCAAATACCACATCAGGTGTAGATGGGTGGGGAAAATTCTTTAACTCACCACACAATTACATGCTAAATGTGACACCTTGCTATTTGGTAATACAAATAAAACACAGTCAGAAATCACCCCAAAATCAATGGTTTCCAATCTTGGTTCCAGGGAACCCCTACTGCTAGTACTGAAAGGCACACTGACATTGATTGGCAGTAGATTCAGGACAGAAATAAAAAAGTACTCCATGGTATGGAAATGAGGAAAGGGAGACATTTTTTTCCTTCTCCCATAATACTAGAACTTGGGGGTCATCCCATGAAACTCATTGGTGGGAGATTCAGGACAAATAAAAGGAAGTACTTCTTTTACACTATGGAATTTATTACCACAAGATATAGTGATGACCACCTGTTGGGATAGCTTTAAAAAGGGGTTGGATGAATTCCTGGAGAAGGCGATCATTGACTACCAGCCCTGATGGCTATGTGCTACCTCCAGTATTCGAGGCAGTAAGCCTATATGCACTGGTTGATGGGGAACATGGTTGGGAGGGTGCTGTTCCACCATGTCCTGCTTTGTTGGTCACTGGCCGGCAGCTGGTTGACTACTGTGTTAATGGAGTGCTGGACTAGACTAACCTTCAGTCTGATTCAGCATGGCTCTTATGTTCTTTACACAGTACACCACTTGGTAAATGGTCATCTCTACCACTGAATACAATTCACTGCCACAATGGGCCTGTTCAGACAACCCGCTAAGCCATGGTTAGGCAGCTAACCCTTTTGCAGCAAATAGTTAGTGCATTTAAACCATGATTATGTAGCCACCATGGTTAGGAATGGTTCAGACTACACACAAAGACATGGTTCACATGACTCAGTAAGCCAGAATATTTAGCTCAAAATGCTGTGTCTTAGCATGTCATCTGAACAGGGTCAATATGTAGTAACGGCCAATGGCTTAGGCTGCTCTAGAAAGTAAATAAACAAATTCACAAAAGATAGCTATAGTTGTGGGTTACACAACCTGCAGGCCACATGAGGCCCCGGAAGTGTGTTGTACAGTCCCCATGCTCCCCTGGTCTGAACACAGAATTTCTGTCTATGCTGTAGCTAGACCTAAATGGAAATGCTATGTTCAGAAACTGAATACAATTTGCTGGAGGAGCATGGCAGATGAAGCTTTCACATCCTCCTTGTAGGCTCCTCAGATGAATCTGGCAATCTATTGTGTGAAACAGGATGCTGGACTAGATGAATCCAGACTGATTTGGCAGAAGTGTTCTTACGTAGGTTTATCCAGATTCTTCAAATAAGAGAAGAACAGTAATGGTAGACAAGGCAGTTTGTTCAGCGCTTCCAATCTTTCCCATGCGATATGCAGCTACAAAGAAGTTTTGCTTGGGTGCTTCTAAGAGATGGTCCTTTCAGATCATACTTGCACCCTGCACAATTTGATGCTGCCCCCTGGAACTTGCCACACAGATTTTGTCAGTACACAAGCTTGTGTGGAAAAAGTTCTGTGAAAGGGGAAAGTTTGAAAACCACTGTAAGGGTCTAACAAGATCTTTATTGTGTGGCTTGTAGCCACATCAGGGTATTTCTTTAAAATGTAATCCTAGGTCCAGGCAGGCAATTTCTACTGGGAGTGCAGTTTCGGAAGAGGAGAGGTTTAAACCCAATTCCTGCACTACAATTTTCAATAGTTGATACCTTCTATTGCTAATTCCATTAGGATCATGAATTGGGAAGAATGGGTTAAACCTCCCCTTTCCTTGTACTGTGGCCATATTGGACATTTTACCCTTCCCATGCCTCCAATTAATTTTTTAAAAATCCTCAACATGGATGCATGCCATGCAATTATAAATCCCTGAGTCTAATTGTTGCAATTGATGGTCCCTACTGAAGTAAATGGGAGTGTTCTCAGCAGTTTTATTAGAAACAGGGTGCTAAATACTTTAGAGTATTTATATTGGTCATAAATAACAGCTCACCAGGTGGCTCACAAAGACCAAAGACCATATTAAAAATATTTTAAAAATAGTTGCAAAAACAACCTAAGAAAAACAAATCTAAAACCAAATACACAAAATACACAATATACAAGCAGTGTGATTAAAATACAGATTTTAAGGTCACCGATTTTAAAATCATGGAGAACAAAAGATATTCATCTGGCCCTGGAAAGATCACCAGGTAAGCCTCTTTGGGGAGGCTTTTTCACAAACAGGATGCCATTGGCAAGAAGACACTGTCTCTTGTAGCCAGCCACCTGCCTCACTTAACCTGGGGTGGGGTGCAATGGTGGTGCATGGAGCAGGCTTATAAAGAGGATTTTAAGGTTCAGATAAGTACATACAGAACTTTTATGTGACACAAAGAACTGAGCAATACCAAGAGTCAACACTTCATTCTTAGCTTTATTCAGTACCCAGCCATTCCTTTCTTTTCCCCAAAAAGAAGCCACAAAACTACACAAAAACTCCAACAGCCAGCTTCACAAAATGGGACATGCTAGAAGTTTTGACAGAAGGCTACTGAAGGCATCAAAAACATAGTTTAATCGCAAAGTCCAGGATGGGTCTATATCATTCCATCCTAATAGTTGTGAAGGCAGCACCATCTGATGGACAGTAGGAGAAGTGCTTTGGTTTGTGACAGATGGAAGCTTTCATATACTTTAACATTAAAATCCATCAGAGAGGTGCAGAGTTCTTGAACATTTTTTCCGTCTTTGCTTTCATTATCTGACTGTTAGCTGTGCAAATTGGTTACAGGGCATTAAGTCTTCAGTGGTTAAGTGTAATCTTAAAAATGAAAGAGGCAACACTTGCCGTAACCTCATTTATGGAAGTGGCTCACCAAGTCATGTTTATTTCTATAAATAAGATTCTTTTATCTTTTTCAGCAGCAAGGCAGGCACTGAAGGAGGGGGTGAAAGGTGACATTCACAATCACACAGAGCAAACTCTCGCTTTCTTCTTTAACAAACAATGATAATGGAAGCTTCTGACCTATTTGCTGATCCTTGTTGCTCAATTCACTTTAATTTTTATAATTGCATTTGTTCAGCCTCTCCCATGTCTGTCTGTCTGTCACTCCTTCTCCATATAAAGTTTAGATATTTATTTTGAGACTCCAATGTAAAACCATGGTACCATTGCTTAATAATGAACTATCAATCTGCCCCTTACCCCTATCTTCAAGATTTTTTCTCTCTCTGCTGCTGCAGCCACCAATGCAAACAGGAGCTAGGTCATTAGCCTGTTCTATAGAGCACCTGGAATATTAACAGGCAATACAGTCCTGTTGATTCCAGTGGAACTTAGTGCAAAGGGAGTGTGTATATGATCATTGCTATACTATGCCATTTGCATTCCTAAGCAAAGATTGAAGTTGGGGAAGCAATCTCTATAAAATCCAACGATGGTCAAGGTCCAGGCATAAGTTTAGGATTTGTGTAACAACACACATACTTATGAGGAAGCAACTCCCTTGAAAATCAATAGGGCTTACTTTGAAGTTTAAAAGTTTAGGATCACAGTATTAGTAGAAATTCTGCTTGACTTAGGAGCTCTCTATTCAGGAGTAGCAGTGGAGAGGATGTTCTAGGCTGTAGTCCTACATACACATATCAGGCAGCCTCACTGAACTCAATAGGACTTACTTTTGAGTAGGCAGGTATAGATTGTGCTTTAGTGAGCTCCCTTATTATGAGAGGCATTTAGTAAGTGATACTTTTTCAATATTTAAATACAGAAAATGGAGAACATATTCCATTCCTTATCGCTCTAAAGGTAATATGATCCTCAGTTACTGTACTTTAAGGTACACCTTATACAAACCACTCTGTGCTTTACAGAGGTTAATAGGACCACTTCCATATTCATGATTTCTCCATTTATATATATATTTTAAACTTTCCTTGAAAGCTTCTGCTGAAATGTAAAGATTTGTTTCTGGCTTCTGAGCAGTGATTTCCCTATTTACTAAGTCCCCCGTATAGATATGTTTAACAAAGCAGACAACAGTTGTTTGATCACTCAAGGTTTTCTAAAACAAAGAGCTCTCTTTCCTGAAATTGGCTCAAACATGAAGGTTCCAGGAAGAACCAATTCTGAAGTCATATAATACACAAATGCCTCCAAAGACGGATTGCTGCCATGTAGGTATTTTAAATACTAACCTTCCGTATCTGGGAAGGCAAGTTGGAAATTTTCTTAATTTAGGTAAATAAAGACAAGTACTTTTCAACCAGATTAAAACACACACATTCCACAGCAGAATAAAGAACACATGAGGATTCCCATGTGTGGGCAGTTGATAGAGCAGAAACAGTCTGTTGGAAGGAAACTCCAACTGAAGAACAATGTGAATGAGATTCTACAACACTTCATGTTTTTAGCTCCCATGTGCTCCAAGACACAGCCTCCCTCAAGTTTAAAGTGACAGGTTGGGACAAGTGTGAAACAAGAAGTCCAAAGTTGTCAGCCATCAAGAGAAAGTCATTCCAACTCTATCACCCAATGGAATTCTAAATATGTTGGCCAAGTTTTGATTTAAAGGTACAGAAGGGCTTCACATCAGATGTTGCACATTTTTCAAATACTTGGCCCTTCTCCTCTTCCTTTGATAGAGACCAACTGTTTACTATAAAAAGGACTGGAGTGTCTTGACTCCAAGAATGAGGAGATGCCTTCAGTATCATACAAGGCACAACTTTTAAAGGAACAGGCTCCCTAAGACTAAAGATAAAAAGGCACATCTATAATGGTGTTTAAAAAAAATCTAAGGCAGCCACACACAGAGTTTATTTGAAAGTTCCATCTCTGATGCTGAATACATTTGCTTCCTTGCTTTCAGATGTGTTTTGAAGCAGTGGCTTTCCTTATACACCATCCTCATCCATACTCTTAAAGAAAAACTAACAACACTGCAATCCTGTACAGATCTACTCAGAAGTAAGCCCCATGAGCTCACCAGGACCTACTCCCAGGTAAGTGAGACTAGGTTGATGGACTAATTGACATTAAATGCATGTGTAAGATAGGAAGAAAATGCAGAATAATTCAGTATAACTGCCCATATGAAGGTTCTACCTTGAGATTAGCAGTTAAGCTCTGAGAATCCCCCACAATGAAAGTCAATCTCCTGCAGCCCAAGACGCTTACAGCCAGCTAACACAATGCAAGCACCTCCGAGGGGGGGGGCTTAACCACGGGAAGAATAGCCTCCTGATCCAGCCGTTCCTTACACACACCCATACCCGAAAGGGCAGAGGGGGGGGAGAGAACGCCATGCAACCCTCTGTCCTCTTGCAAGCGCAGGTTGAGTTCAAAGCAACGCACAGATCTCACCAAAGCTCCCTTCTCCGCACGCTGCCAGCGCCGACGCCACTTACCTGCAAAGACCTGTCCGCCGGCTTTTTGCAACAGCTGCAAAAGAATGGCAATGGTAGCAATCCTAGTCATTCTTTTAAGGGAGTTCACATCCCTTTCCCACGGTGGTAGCAGCAGCAGCAGCACACCCGATTCTCTGCGCGCCTTGCAAACATCCCTCGCATTGGTAAAGACCGGAGAGTTGGGAGCGGATCTCTGGCACACACAGCTGAAGCCTCCGCTATCCCTGATCTGATGAGTAGCACAAGCTGATTGAAGAAGCGAGGGGGGGGTGGAGGAGGAGGAGGAGCGGGGGGGGGGCAGAAGAGAGATTTCCCCCGAGTCCTAACGCTTGCCTTTTCTCCCTCTCCCGCATATACAGGAGAAGGAGAGCGAGGGGGGAGCACCGCGCACTCCCTACCGTCACTTCTACTGGCCTCAGCCAGCGAAAAAACCCATTCTGCGTCTCTCTCTTTTTGTTTTGGCGCGAGGCGGGGCGAGAAAGGGGGGCGTCGGAATCCGTGTAGTTTAACAAGGTGCTTCTAGGTCGGATTCGATGCTCGGGGTGAGGTGGGGGGGCTACTCCTGCGTAAAACCAAGGGAGCAGAGTTAGAACATTTGCAAAACAGAAAACGGGATGCTGAAATGAGCCGAAAGCGTGCTTTGTTTCGTGTGTGTGTGTGTCGCGCGATCTCCCGCTTGCGGGAACCTGGGAAAGAGAGCAAAATCGCGAGCCCAGCTAGGCTGGCTCCCTTTGAGAGATACTAGTCGTGATGGGGAAGGTGAGGGCGAGGAAAGAATGTCGAACAAAACTGGAAATGAGAACAAGCAGCCTTCACTCCCCCTCCCATCCCCCAAACCAGGGAGAATAATAAGGCTTGCAGTTAAGCCGCGCTATGGAGAGAGGAGAGGAGATGAGCCCCCCTACCACGAGCATGAAAGTCACACAAATGCAAGGTTTCCAGGGGGGCCATTATTAGATCAAATCTTCTGAAAGCGCTCGCAGACATTTCCAGCTGAAAATAGTAATTTCCGTCATTATTCACTTAACTTCGGATAGAGTTGGCTGCTAAATACCTACGCTCAGCGTGCGCACTCGGGAGATCTAGACATAACGCACTCCCAGGTTTTAAACAAGGGCGCCGCGCGCCCGGCCTGGCGAAGAGACGGCGCGGAAGCCACGCCGCCAGCCAGCCAGCCGCCCGCCTGTCCGCCCCGATGGATGGGAAGCGAACGGGACGCTCGGAAACGGATTACGGGCGCGCCGCTGCCGCCGCCTTCTCCCACCCGACCTGACGAAGCTACGCGGCCGCCAGGGGGTCTGCGGCGCCCTCCGAGCTCTCGGGGTTGCGAAGTGGAATGAACGCGAGGGCTCGGCCGGTCGCATCTCCCTATTCTATCGCGGCGCGGCGGGAGGTTCGGTTCTGATGGCGTCTCTGAACTTTCAAAGGACGCTTTTCGGCGCTCTGCGGGGGACTCTCTGCGGGCGTTGGAGAGAGAGAGAGAGAAAAGGCGCTCTTGATCGCAGCTACCTCGGCTATTTCAATGGCGCTTTTAATTATCCTGCCTTATAACGCCCCCCTACCGGGTCTCTTCCCTACTCCCGTTATTATTGTTGTTTTTGTTGCTGTTGTGAATTACTTCATTCTTTCCCAACTGAAGACACGGGAATTCCAGCCGACAGAGCTCCAATAGGCGTTGGAACGGTGTTACTCCCTGCATCGCCAGTAGGGAGTGCTGTTGCATTAAGAGTAACTGATTTCCATATAACCTCCCCTTTAAGATTTTGCAACTGGTGACTCTTCGGGAGTTAGTCCTTGAAGGATCTACACTACTGCTTTAAAATCGTTTATAACAGTAGTGACAACTGTTGGGACACACTCCATATACAGGACACGCTCCATATACCGTTTTCAAACCGTTTTCAAAGTGTTATATCCTGATTAGTGTAGATCTGGCCCTTGACTAACACACGGGGAGCAGAGCATAAAGGAAAACTGAAGGGATAAGGTGTTTGTAAATAGATTGGGTTGGTTAATCTACTACAGGGAACATTACCCATGTGAACTAAGAATATAAAAAGAGCCATGCTGGGTCAGACCAAAGGTCCACCTAGTCCAACATTCTGTTCGCACAGTGGCCAAGAATCTGTCGACCTGAGAACCACAAGCATGACATGGTACAACAGCACCCTCCCACCCATGATCCCCAGCAACTGGTGTATATAGGCTTACTGCTTCTGATACTAGAGGTAACACCTAGCCATCAGGACTAGTAGTCATTGATAGCCTTCTCCACCAGGAATGTATGCAACCCCGTTTTAAAGCCATCCAAATTGGTGGCCATCACTACATCTTGTGATAATGAATTCCATAATTTAATGGTGTGCTGTGTAAAGACAATATAAACAGAGGCAGTAGTTTATTTATTTATTTATTTATTTATTACATTTTTATACCGCCCAATAGCCGAAGCTCTCTGGGCGGTTCACAAAAATTAAAACCACAGTAAAACACCCAACAGGTTAAAAGACAATTACGAAATACAGTATAAAAAGCACAACCAGGATAAAACCACACAGCAAAGTTGATATAAGATTAAAATACAGAGTTAAAACAGTAAAATTTAAGTTAAAATTAAGTGTTAAACTACTGAGTGAATAAAAAGGTCTTCAGCTGGCGACGAAAGCAGTACAGTGTAGGCACCAGGCGGACCTCTCTGGGGAGCTCGTTCCACAACCGGGGTGCCACAGCGGAGAAAGCCCTCCTCCTAGTAGCCACCTGCCTCACTTCCTTTGGCAGGGGCTCACGGAGAAGGGCCCCTGTAGATGATCTTAAGGTCCGGGTAGGTACATATGGGAGGAGGCGTTCCTTCAGATAACCTGGCCCCAAACCGTTTAGGGCTTTAAATGTCAATACCAGCACTTTGAATTGGGCCCGGACCTGGACTGGCAGCCAATGAAGCTGGAAAAGGACTGGCGTGATGTGATCTAGTTGAAACAACAAGGCACGAGAAGAGTGCACATCACTCAACCACATATAAACCAAGCAGACAGCAGTTATAATGTGTCAACAACTTTTTCTTAAGAATTTTTCACCATATTCACACATATTTCATAAAGAACACATTCAATTATTTCTTCAACATAGATAATTTCTTCACAATATGGATGTTTATCCAGCATTTATATATATTCCAAACAGACAACAGTTATAATGTTGTCAGAACTGTTTAATTGGATTTATGAGGCGTACGCCGGGTGGATGAAGTGACTGTTTTATTTGGAGGATATGACCCTGTTTATAAATCTGCAACTTTAGCCTGAAAAGAGTGCTTTTTCTGATGAAGCAGATGCGAAAGCAGGACTTATGGAACCGGTCACCTATTAAATATATATGCGCTGGATAAATATGTATATAGATAGTACATCTATATTCTGTAAAAATATCTGTATAGTGAAGACATGACCTATGTTGAAGAAAATGGGTGAATAACTTGTGGACACTTTATAATTGTTGTCTGTTTGGAATATATATGCTGGATAAACATATTGTGAAGAAATTATGTTGAAGAAATAATTGAATGTGTTCTTTATGAAATATGTGTGAATATGGTGAAAAATTCTTAAGAAAAAGTTGTTGAGACATAACTGCTGTCTGTTTGGTTTATATGTGGTTGAGTGCTGTGCACTCTTTTCAAGTCGTGCTGTGTAAAGAAGCACTTCCTTTTATTTTTCTGAATCTCCCACCAATCCGTTCTAGTATTATGGGAGAGAGAGAAAAATGTATCTTTGTCCTCATTCTCCACACCATGAATAATTTTGTACACCTCTATCATGTTTCCCCTTACTCTCCCTCTTTTTCCCAAGCTATAGATAGCAGGAGAACACTGCTTGGCACTGGAGTCCCGACCCCGAACTACAGAACTGCCAAAGTAGAAGTGCTACACCACAGTACTGGCCAGATGACACAGAACTGGAAGAAATAGGATGAGACTTCAAAATGGTTAAAC
Organism: Elgaria multicarinata webbii; assembly: GCF_023053635.1. Classification (NCBI taxonomy): domain Eukaryota; kingdom Metazoa; phylum Chordata; class Lepidosauria; order Squamata; family Anguidae; genus Elgaria; species Elgaria multicarinata. Next base: position 186,737,970 of record NC_086171.1, read on the forward strand.
TATGAAATTCACTACCACAAGATGTGGTAATGGCCACCAATTTGGATGGTTTTAAAAGGGGTTGGATAAATTCCTGGTGGAAAAGGCTACCAATGGCTACTAGCCCTGATGGGTATGTGCTACCTCCAGTATCTGAAGCAGTATGCCTATGTCCACCATTTGCTAGAGAACATGGGCGGGAGGGTGTTTTGCACTTGGATCCTGCTTCTGGGTTTCTCATCTACAGCTGGTTGGCCACTGTGTAAACAATGCTGGACTAGATGGACCCTTGGTCTGATCCAGCATGGCTCTTCTTGTGTTCTAATAATTTCAACAAATTCGCAGACAGCAACAAAAGCCAATAACAAGACAGAATCTGAAGTGTTTTCACACAAAAGTAAAAACCTCGGGATGGACAAGTGTAGCAGGGCTTGAGGGATAGACAGAGAATGAAACTGTAATCATTAGCAAATTGGATGTTGGTCAACAATGTGATGCTGTTGCACAAAGGCTAGTGCCATTTGTGGGCTGTAGTCCTGTGAGTACCATTGAACTGAATGGGACTTACCAATGAGAAGACCTGCATAGGATTGTACAGCAGGTGCAAAAACAACGCCCATAGCCTTATCGCTATTATACTCCAAATTATAACACTTGAAAAAGGGCTTTGTAAGCTTGTTTGTTACAAAAGACAGCTGTGGTAGACCCATGAGTTTCTCTTATGTTACTTACAGGTGTGGGTGGAAGAACAGAATGGGATATGAAGAAAATATATTCTCTTTAAATCTATGCCTGTTCTGAAATGGTGCTGATGCATTCCCCATTAGGTCTGCACTGCAGCTGGGTTTACCTTATGTTCTATATCATTCCTAAGTTCATTTGCTTTAAATGTCTCTCCTACATACTGGCAAGGCTGTTGCATCATGATATAATAGCCAGCTCTTCACAGACAGGCTCCAAAACACAAATGAAATGCCTGAACTCTGACCGTGGCAGAAGCAACCACTTCGTCCATTGTGAAATTTGTACTTCACATTCACAGCCTCAATTAATTATAGCCAGCCCCATTAGCCACTATGCAAATAGATAATCCCTTTTAAAGTCCTTTTCTGCCTTACCTTGAACTATGGTTTCTCTGTTCCAATCTCCTTTATTTATTCCACCTTAAAATGAAACTGACACTGTGTTATCTCATAGCCAGCTCGCACAACGACTTTGGGGGTTTATTTTATTTTAACTACAGCTATGCAGAATCATCTTTGTCACTGTCCAGATTAAAACCAATTTCATTGGGGTGAACATTTAGCCCAAATAGTAAGAATGCAAATATCTATATCATTCCCCCACCCCCGTTTAAATCCTATTCAGCACCATTGTTTCCCCGGCGGCTGCTTTTTGCTACCACTTCTCCCCACCCCCACTGCTTCATCTTCCTCCCTCCTGGAGTAGCCGCATGTTTTAGCCTATCCCATCAGGAATCACACAGTGAACAGGATGACATCATGACCATATGTAGCCAATTGGATTCGTCTCTTTCCTGTATTTCCAGTTTTGAATTAAAGCATTCTATGATGACATGACTAATGGCAAGCAAGGGCAAACCAGGAGAGAGGACAAGTAAAAGCAATTTAGGGTGCAATCCTATGCATGTTTAGTCAGAAAAAAGTGCTAAAACTCCCACCATTCCCCAGCCAACCCACTAACAAATAAGAGTGACATCCTGGCCTGATCTACACCAAGCAGGATATTGCACTATGAAAGCAGTATATAAAAGGCAGAAGCCACACCAAGCAGGATATAGCAGTAAGAAAGCAGTATATGGTATGCGTCAATGGCCCCCAATAGTTGTCAGTGCACTTCAATACCGCCATAAAGCAGTAATGTGGCTCCTGCCTTTTATATACCACTTTCATAGTGCAATATCCTGCTTGGTGTTGATTAGATCCCTGTTCCATGAAAGGAAGGGAATTCAGGCCGTACCCCCTTTTCCTCTGGTTGCTTCAACCAGTCTTTAAATTTCTTGGGTCTCACGTATCCACTTTTAGATTGGGGTGGTGGTGGTTATTGGGTTATCCAACAAGAAAAGAGGCCATAAAGTTCCAAACAGTAAAGTTAGTTTACTGAAAAAATACAAATAGAGAAAAGTTTTATCTCTGAATTGCTACTCATACAACACACACACAGCTATTGGATAATACATTGATCAGAAATAAATGCATCAAGCAAACCGAACTAGAATGTGTCCCTGTTTTATCAAAGTCCATTCCCAGAAATATCTTACTTTTATGGTTCCAACATTCTCTAAACCATTTATCCAGTTTCAGCAGCTCTTTCCTTGCTTTCAGGCCTTAGCTAGACCTAAGGTTTATCCTGGGATCATCCCAGGGTCATCCCTGTTCATGTAAATGACACACAGGGGATCCCGGGAGCAGGCAGGGATGACCCCGGGACAATCCCGGGATAAACCTTAGGTCTAGCTAAGGCCTAAGACTTTGGACTTCCTTCTTTCTCTCTTATTTTCTCTTCCGATCATGATCCTCCTCCACCTCCACCTCTCTCCTTCTCTCTGAATTGCTGCCCTTCAGCCTCAGACTTTTATATTTTAAAATAGCCTGTTCCCTCCCCTCTCCAACCAATCAGGAAGGTAGTTTCTTGTTCACAGTTTCCCTATGTTCCTATCCCTGAGTCCTCCCTCTGACCTCCAGTTGAACCTCTTTCAAATCCTCATTATTTGTAGATATTCTGACTGCAATATCCCAGTAAAACTTTTTGCAAACCTTGTACTCTCTCTGACCTTCTGTTGAACCTCTCCCCACTTCCTTACTTCTCTTCTTCTGCAGACATTCTGGCTCCCTGAGCCTTTTGCAAACCTATTGGCTTTTCTGAGCCAACATCCTGATTTCATTAATCTTTAACTAAACTTTTCTTTTCACTTTTTGGCTGATATTGACCAAATTTAACCCCATAATAGTTAAAAACACCAAAACTATATAAATATATAAGGCCTGTTCCTTCACAGAACAATTATCATAAAGAAAATACAAACAAAAGTTTATCTAATAAATAAGCATTTTCTGCATGGCTGAAAAATGTTCAGGAAAAACACTTATTGGTTCCAGGCCAACTCAGTTATAATATGCTGGCTGTGTGTGTGTGTGTTTCATCTGTCAGTTTGGCTTGAATGTGGGTGCACTGAAGCAGTCGTCTGAGTATAGTATATCCAGATTTCAATGTAGAGCACCACTGCAAACATTTCCAAATGAACATTTGCTGTGGCACACGAACGCTGAATATATGGCTTCCAAGTTGAAAACTGGGATCACCACTTCAGCGTGCAGGCATGCATTCCAATTCAAGGCAGGCGTCCCCCCGTCCCCCCTTGCCTTTCAAATCAGCATGATTTGAAAATAGGCTCCAGATTTGGTTGTGTGAATTGTCTCTAGAAAACAAAACTCAGAAAATGAGATGGTGATTCTCTTTTGAAGGAACTCAGAAGTGATTGCCAGAGAAGGCAGAGCAGGCTGAGAAAAGAGACAGTGGGCACAAAACCAGCTTCTGTAGAAATAGAAAACAACAAGAGAATAATTGTCCTGCTCACTAAATTCCCTTGTGTCTCCAGTTGAGAGTAAAGCAAAGACAAGGACAAACATGGCACTTGGATAAAAACAAGCCAGAACTTTTTTTAAAATTGGATACAGCTTCACAGAGGCATGGCATGACTGTTTCAAGCAACAGTCTTCTTCTTCTTCTTCTTCTTCTTCTTCTTCTTCTTCTTCTTCTTCTTCTTCTTCTTCTTCTTCTTCTTCTTCTTCTTCTGGTTGGACTCGATGGCCTTGTAGGCCCCTTCCAACTCTGCTATTCTGTGATTCTATGATTCCTCCTCCTCCTCCTCCTCCTCCTCCTCCTCCTTCTCCTCCCTCTCCCTCTCCCTCTCCCATCATACCATACATTTTATATAATATGTACAACCATTATATAAAACCATGTATACAGCCAAAGAGTTCCAGCTGAGTAGGTATTCCATGAGATCTTGTAGTACTGAGCACTCCAATCCATATAGGCCTTAATCCTATACACCCTTATCTCAGAATAAAATCTGTTAGATGCAATGGGGTTTACTTCTGAGTAAACATAATGTAATAATGGTGAAGCAACACCTCCAACTACTAGGTGGCACTGTTCCATCTCCTTTGTGGCTAGCTAAGGTTCTGAGTCTTGTCATTCTGTGGAAGTTCCTGTGAAGAACAGATCTATGGTGGAGGTTTGTGCTGTCAGTTGACGTTGCAGATGACTAGTAAGCTTACCAACAACCGCCTTCCCCTGGGACAATTCCATTACAACCCTTTTTAACCAGTTAGTAGCCCTACATGATGATACTCATAATATTAAAACTAGAAGTAAATGTTCAAAACTAGAAGTAAAGGAAGCAATATTTGAACAAAGAATGGGCCATATACCATGTGGTTTTCATGGGCCAACTTTGTGCACTGCTCTACCTCTTGCGCATGGTCCATAGTTCCCTGCGTGATGCATCTGCTGCTCAGACAGGCAGGCAATTAGGCTGTGAATGGAATCCCAGCACGGGATGCCCTTCATGAACAGAATCAAAAAGATTCTGTTTCCTAAAGCATCACTTGAATTAGGATAAAGTGCATGTTTCAACCATGTTAATTAGCTTACCAGTTGCTAGTATGTCTGTGACATCACCAACAACTGTTTTGTCAACATAACATAACATAGTTGTCACTGTCCTTACGTTCTACTTTTCACTTCCCTTTGACTCGCTGCTTATTCATGACTACCACCACATGTATATATACCAACAGCTCAGAATAACACTTCACGCATCTATTGAAGTGGACTGTGGTCCATGAAAGCTTATGCCAAATAAATGCATTGGTTTGTAAGGCACATCAAAAATCATGTATGTTTTTGCTGCAATGGACTAGATGGCTAGATAATAAATATTCTTAACACAAAGGAAGAGGAAGAGTCAGAGTTAGCATTTTGGAGCCTCTTCTCTGTCTGCAGTTGGGTCAGGGATGTGTTTCTTCTGGTAACCCTCACTTAGAGCATCTCTACATTAAGGAAAAACCCTGCAGTCTTACCAAGGTTTTTTTTCCCCTCGTTGCTTTTTGTGTTCACTATGGTTCCTTCAGACACAACCATGTGATTTGTAATTGAAACCTTCCCCTCTCGTGAATGTTTCATAAAGTTCAATGAAACAGCAGCATCTAGTGGTGGAATTAATCCCGGAATTATTTTAGATACCGGATTATCTCTGGTTTTCCTTTTAGTGAGATTTACACTTGATAGACACAGCTCTTCTCCTCTTCCACCTACATTATGATGGAGTTCTGATCTTTGCACGGAACATCTTCCTGCTCAGCACTGAAGAAGCTGAATAGGATTGATGCCACAGCTGCTCAAAATAGTAAAGAGAGAGAGAGAGAGAGGATGATAACTATGCCTCACATACTAGTGGTAATTTTAGAGGAATATAAGCTTTTCTCCCCCTCCCCTCAAATATCCAAAATGCAGAACCTTGCATAGAATAGATTTCACAGGGATTTCTCTCTTTATTACGCATTCCAGGAGAGACTGTTCAGAAGTATGTGCCATCTCAAACAGCAGCCAGTTGACAGCAAGCCAGCAGAATGAACATCTGACCACTTGACTTCATCCACCACCCTTTTAAGTCACTGCTTTTCTGCCCTCAGCTTCTCCTTCTCAAGTTGTCAGCACATTTGCAGCTAACTATGAGCATAAACACAGATACCAGCTGTCTTTTTTAATCGAGCTGCAATATGAAATTGCTAATAGATCCCTGACACTTTGGCACTGATCTCCTACATACCATTCTCCTTAATATACTCTTCCTTGCCTAGGGAGAAATTAAGCAACCACACATCAATAATTCAAGCATATCAACTTCACCTTTACATCAAATCAACTTTTTTTTTTAAAGAAAACATCTCCTTACATGGAGCGCTGATTAGGGCAAATATTAGAGAATGAAGGAATGGATAAAAAGATATGGTTTTAGTGAACTATATTTCAGGGTACTTAAAGAATCATCTTCTTCCAATGCAGCCTGCCCGCTCCCTAATGTATTGTGGAGAACCTCTTCCACGGCTGAGATACAGTTAGGGCTCCTCTAAACAAGTGATTTATTGAATGCTTGTGATTGGCCACTTACAGATGTTTTTGAGTCGATTTCATGATTTAGTCATCAACCAATACTTCTCCCACTGAATCCTTCAGAAACCTTGGGATAAAAAGAACTACTTTTAATGTATAATAGCTGGGAAACAGCTGGATCCTCCACCACTAGATGGCACTGTCTCAATGGAACTGAATGGAGGGGAAGTATTCAATTCAAACCCCTTGTCGCCTCTCTCCTTCCGAGTAATTCAGCCCCTAGCAATCACACCAAGGAACCAGGAACCACAAGAAGCTCAGATAAGCAACGTGATTTTCCTTAATATAGAGATTCTCCAAGCAGGATAAAGTAAAATGCCCAGATAGACCATCTTACTTCATGAGATCTCTCTGGCCCTCACTCTCCTTGCTTTTTGCTGCCTGGTTAAAACCTTAGATGATAAACCCTCAATTTTATCTGCTGTACTTGTCTTTCTTTTATTGGTTTATATTGCTGTTACTCCTATTATTTCACTTTTTTATTGGTTTATATTGCTGTTACTCCTGTTATTTCACTTTTTTAATAGCTGCCTTAAGCAATGCAAATCCACTGGAAGGGCAGAATATAGGGTTTTAAAAATAAATAAATAAATAAAACATTTTAGTTAAATCTCTGAAAAGCACTGTAAAGTCAACAACAGATCTTCCTGTGACCTCCCTTGGCTGGCTGGGTAATGCTGGGAGTTCTAGGACTTTTTTTGTCTAGACAGTCATAGGATTGCGTCCTCAGACGTTTAGGTATGGGCTATTGCAGAGGGTTAGATCCAGGGTTTTGTTCCAGTGGTGACAGGATACCCAACCAGAGCTCTGTCCAGAAGAGTTCTGTTGGTGAAAAGATGGGTGGGAATGCAAGTCTTGCCAATTCTCCCCACCCTCTGCATCCCCCAGCACCATTTCCCACACAGTGCTGGAGTGTCCCTCAATCCTCTGGAGATTTTGAAGGGACATTGGGGACTACAGAGGACAGGAGAATTGGTTAAGATCGTCTCCTCCCTCGCACATCACTCAGTAGAAAAGCTCAGCTAGCTCAAACACATACTACTAATAGAAGGAACCCTTCCAACACATGTTTTTCAAAAAGTACTTGATTAAAGGAATGTCTGTGAGGAGTAGGGCCAGCTCAGGTCATCTCAGCATGGAAGGGAGAAAGAAACTTTAGTAGGAGCAGCAGGATTCATGGTAATAGCCTCCTCTGGGCTGTTTTCAAGATTAAACCAGGTGGGATGGGGTTGGAAGAACATATGTTATTATTTTTGGATACCTGTAGAAAAGGGCAACTAAAACGATTAAGGGGCTGGAGCATCTCCCCTGTGAGGGAAGGTTACATCAACTGGGATCATTTAGCTTGGAAAAAAGGAGGCTAAGGGGAGACATGATAGAGGTGTACAAAATTATGCATGGTATGGAGAATGTGGAGAGGGAGACCTTTTTCTCCCTCTCTCAAAATACGAGAACCAGGGACATCCCATGAAGCTGATTGGTGGGAGATCCAGGACAAATGAAAGGAAGTACTTCTTCACACAGCACATAGTTAAATTATGGAACTCACTGCCACAAGATGTAGTGATGGCCATGAATTTGGATGGCTTTAAAAGAGGGTTGGATAAATTCCTGGAGGCGATGGCTATCAATGGCTACAAGCCCTGATAGTTGTGTGCTATCTCCATATTCGAGGCAATATGCCTGTGTGCACCAGTTGCTGGGGAACATGAGCAGGAGGGTGCTGTTGCACCATGTCCCGCTTGTTGGTCCCTGTCCAATGGCTGGTTGGCCACTGTGTGAACAGAGTGCTGGACCCTTGGTCTGATCCAGCATGGTGCTTCTTATGTTCTTATGACTAGATCAAATTTTAGCTTTTGGTGTGGTCATTTTCACTTCTAAAGAAATTTAAAGGTAGGGGAGAGAAATTGTGGGGCAAGTATGAAGGATGAAGTAGACTTCATTTTCCCCCTTTTAAAGGAGTACCTGCCCATATGTATGTATATGTAAACTGCCATCCTTTTGTTTCCTTAAAAATCATTACAAATAATTTATTTTAAAAAGTTTTAAAACAATTCCAAAACTACTCCAGGCATGGTGGCAGAGTGTTACCCAGGTCCAGCATCAAGGGTAGTCATGGCCACAGATCTGCCAAGGGCCTACACCCCAGCAAGGAGGAACCCACAGACAAGAACACCCTGGACTTGCTTCTCTTTTCACCACTCCAACCAGGTTTTTCACCTGACTCTTGCTCCTCTGATCCAGACAACATTGGTGGAGTGAAGAAGGAGCAGTAGATGCTATTGCCTAGATGCTTATTGACTCTCCTTCTGTTGAGCAAGCAAGTAGCAATGATGAAAAAGAGGAGAAGAAGCAACAGCAGCTGGTGACAAAGGTAGTGAGAAGGTAGACACACTGAGGGAGGGGTCCCATTGAGAGTATATTGCCCAATGACCCTCCAAGACCTGGAGCCGGCCTTGGTGTTACCCACTGTTGCAGCTGCTGGACACATTACTGGGAACTAATTTTATTTAAAACCCTATAAAATCCTGTAAAACTAGTTTGACCAGAAAGCAGAGCAAGATGGAAATAATAATAATAAACAATAAATAATAATAATATATAATAATACAGCATGACTTGGTAAAGCCCGTCATGTCCATCTAGAAAAACTACCACGAGCGAGTAAAGGGTGGGCAACTTATGGTCCCCAGGTAGTTTGGCCTACAACTCCCATCATCCCTCACCATTGGCTATGTGGGCTAGGGATGATAGGAATTGTAGGGCCACAAGTTGTCAACCCTTGATGTATACTATGAGCAATGACACTTCCACATTATTAGTATTATTATTTTGCATTTCTACGGAATGTTCCCATTTGCAAAAAGCTTTGCCATTCTTGTCACAGTGATCTTCACAACCTGAAAGCCATGTTAGGATAGAAGGAGCAAAACACAAACTATGGAATTCTTGCAGGGAGTGTTGGGCTAGGTAGAACTTGGTCTGTTTCTGCAAGGAGCTTCCTATATTTCTTATTCCATGCTAACCTAAACACAGATTAATTATGACTTAACCATTAAGAGGTCCTGAAGACTTCAGTGGGCATTCTTGTTTTTCAAATACCACTCAAGATGGAAATCAACCCCTGTTTGGATTAGGCTGAGAGAGGGGGGCTTTCCCGTGATCCAAAATATCCCAGGTGAGCATTTGGAATTTGAATCTCAGTTTCCTCACCATCAGATCCATTATTCCCTGAATTCTCTATCACTCACCCCTCAAATTCAACTTGTCAGAAGAACAGAAGAACAGAAGAAGAGCCATGCTGGATCAGACCAAAGGTCTACCTAGTCCAGCATTCTGTTTCCACAATGGCCAACCAGATATCTATGGGATGCCTGCAAGCAGTAATCAACAAAAACACACAAAGTGCAAGAAACTTTACAGAACTGCAATGGAGGCATAAAGGGAAATACATTTATAATAAATTAAGGATATATACCTATATAAACCAATAACCATAACTGGATTGGCAATTCTCGGTGTAATACTGCTCCCGAAGGCCACTTTCTGAAGCTGGAGATAAAAATAATCTTTAAACCTAAAATAATTCTTCTCTAGGACAATGTTGAGAAAATTTAGTAATACATGGGATGGAGGTGACACCACTTCACATCTCCACAAAAAACCATTAGCAGCATCTCAAGCCTTTTTATGAGGTATATTGATACACAGGAATGTAATGTCTAAAAGAATATCTTCTCTTCTGATCTTAAACTCTTCTATCTTTGAAATGAAACCCAGAAGTGTCCCTTATAAAGTAAGGGGTCTGGGGCACAAGAGTTTTATATCATAGTAAAATTAAGAACAAGGTTATAAATGCTTCCTTGGTGTCTCGTGCCTTTGAAAAATCTCCCAAATGGGAGAATTTCTCTTTCTTTGTGATTGAGCGTTTCAGTTCACACTTGTGTAATAGAGTTGATAGTGTTATGCACTTGCACCCCAGTTTTGGGAGGGGTGAACTTGCAGGGGCTTCCATGCTGACTCAGACTTCAGTTTCTTAGAAGAAGGCCATGTGAGACCTGTGGTGGTTCTTTTATGAAGGTTAGTTACATTGCCCAGTCCTAACAAGCCACTTCAAGCAAACCCTGCTTCCTCCCAGCTGTCCAGCAGATCTCTTTGCAAGACAAAGAGCTTCATCCCACGTACCCGATGATACACTCGAAAAGTAGTATCTAAATATTGCACTTCTTTTGGCTTTATAGCACAATTAAAGCAGGATGCATGGGAGTACTTTACAATAAAAACAGATTATAAGGTGGAAAACTTCTGAGTCCTTTGCATGCAATTCACAGTGATTGCACAGTATAAACCTGGTGTGATAAAGCTCAAAAGCAACTCTCCATGAGGTAGGGTGACCATATGAAAAGGAGGACAGGGCTCCTGTATATTTAACTGTAATGTAGAAAAGGGAATTTCAGCAAGTGTCAATTTAAGTGGGTGAAATTCTCTCTTCATCAACACAGTTAAAGCTGCAGAAGCCCTGCCCTCTTTTGTATATGCCCACTCTACTATAGCTAGTGTGGCTTTAACTGTTGTGATGAAGAGGGAATTTCACCCACTTCAATTGACATCTGCTGCAATTCCCTTTTCTACATTACTGTTAAAGATACAGGAGCCCTGTCCTCCTTTTCATACTGTCAGCCTACCATTAGGGGTCCCTGGAGGTAATTTAGGTTGACCTCAAACACATAACAATATGAGTAGACTTTTGTTATAGAGGGAAGCAATCTGGATCTTTATTCTTCATTTTTGGCCCCTATGGATTTGAATGAAAACATTGATTTGGCAGCATATTGGTAAACAACTTGTTTGATATGTACTGTTTCTTTAAACTGTAAACTCTGTGTCTATATATGGCTGATTCCACTTCCTGATTTATAGCTACTTGCTTCTGCCTTGTTATCTGTTTTGTTGGTGACTGGAGGAAGGGGGAGAGATAGTTGAAGAAAATCAGGTGAAAATGATTTTTAGTTTATGGCCATTTTGTGCTAGTAATTTCTGGGGATCAAGTAATGCTGAAAGCATATTTGTTTTTCTTTCAGTTTTCTCAGGTTTAATAGGTTTAATATGATATTGAAGTTTTCTCCAGATGAATTTATCAGCTTACAATCTACAATATACTATGCTATTTGGCCTCATTTAATTAGCCAGTACAACATGGAAGATGTGTAATACTGAGGAAATTGATTTTTTTCTTGTGATGTTGTATAGATAGATAGATATTTAAGATAGATAGATTAACAACAGAGTAATTTTAAAATATATTTAGAGCAAAACCATTTGGCTTCTGCTTTGATGTTAAATGAATACCAAGAGTGTCAGTTTTGAATGCTAGGAAATAAAAATCCCTACGGAGAAAAAAGCAGAGGTGTTTGTTTTATAAAACTTATGAATTATCCTCTAGATTAAGGCCATATGGATTAAGAGTTCTGAGTTTGCAGATCCAGACAGTTTCTTTTCTGTCAAGCAAGACAGTGTTCAATGTTTGTTCAAAGGCAATTGTAAATCTGAGAGATAATTAAGAAAATTGGTCTATATCAGTGGTTCCCAAACTTTTTCAGGTAACCGCCCCCTTGGTTCCACAAACTCATGCCCAGCGCCCCCCTGCCCTACACTATAAAAATCATTATTCAGAATAGCGGTTTTCAACGACCCACCAAGGAAGATAATAACAATAAAATTCAAAACAGTAACAATTAATTGAATACTTGATTCAAAATCCAATTGGCGTGCCCCGCTGCGCTGGCTGCAAACAGAGGCATTCACTCTCTTTTCTCTCCCTCCCTCGGCAAGCCTGGTGTGTGTGCTTCCCATTTAAAGGGGATTCTAGGAGTTGAAGGACTTTTTTCTGTCTAAACATGCATAAAATTGTGCCTTTAACTTATCATGTCACACTAGCATGAATACAGGAATCAAATAGGATTTCCTTCTTCAGTGGAACACACTTACTTAGGAGTAAGCTCCATTTTGTTATAGGAAAAGATGTATTTTAATTTAAATTTAAAAATAATTATCTGCCACCTGGTACAGAGCTTTCCGATGGAAAACCTGGCTGGGACTGAAGTAGAGGGGCACTAATTTTACTGCACTTATTGTCCTTAAATATGGTTGAATATCCCACAGTTACCTTGCTATTCTATTTCTACAATTCATTTTCTCCTGTCTTTTCTTCACCCTCTCTTCGTTTTCAGGCTGAATCCTATGCACATTTACCTCAGAATAAGTTCTATTGATCTCAGTGGGGCTTACTTCTGAGTAGACATACTTAGGATTAGGGATGTGCATGGAACCGCCCCCCCATCCTCTTCACTCCCAATCTGCAAATTGCGGATCGGGCCCACTCCGCCCCGCCTCGATCCACCTAGGGTCTGTTCCACTCCGCTGCGGAGCTCCGGCTCTGAATCAGAGCTCCACAGTGGCGGGGAGTGGCGCCAGGTAAGGCCCCCCTCTCTCCTCCCCCTTACCTGCGTCCATCCTGGCCTGTCCCAGCTTCACTAGAGCCCACGGCTCAACCAGGAACTGTAGGCCGGCCTACACTTCCTGGTTGAGCCGCGGGCTCTAGTGAAGCTGGCGACAGGCTGCAACGGACACAGGTAAGCCCCCCCTCCCCCTTACCTGGCTCTGTCACCGTCGTCGCATGGGCGGCGGCGGTGGCAGGGCCAGGTAAACCCCCCTCCCTCCTCCCCCTTACCTTCGTCCTTCCGCAGACCTGTGGCTGCTTCAACTGAGCCCGAGCACTCAAACAGGAAGACCAGGCCTGTTTGAGTCCTCGGGCTCAATTGAAGCAGCCGCAGGACCACAGACGGATGCAGGTAAGACCCCCCCTCCCCCTTGTCCCCTTACCTGGCTCTGCCGCTGTCACCGCACGGGTGGCGGCGGCGGCGGCAGGGCCAGGTAACCCCCTCCTCTCCCTTACCTGTGTCCGTCTGTGGACCCGCAGCTGCTTCAACTGAGCCCGAGGACTCAAACAGGAAGACTAGGCCACAACTGTGGCCTGGTCTTCCTGTTTGAGTCCTCACGTTCAGTTGAAGCAGCTGCAGGACCGCGGACGGATGCAGGTAAGATCCCCCTCCCTCTTGCCCCCTTACCTGGCTCTGCTGCCATCGCCACACAGGTGGTGGCAGCAGGGCCAGATAAACCCCCCTCCCTCCTCTCCCTCACCTGCAGTCATCTGCGGACCTGCGGCTGCTTCAACTGAGCCCGAGGACTCAAACAGGAAGACTAGGCCGCAACTGTGGCCTGGTCTTCCTGTTTGAGTCCTCACGTTCAGTTGAAGCAGCTGCAGGACCGCGGACGGATGCAGGTAAGATCCCCCTCCCTCTTGCCCCCTTACCTGGCTCTGCTGCCATCGCCACACAGGTGGTGGCAGCAGGGCCAGATAAACCCCCCTCCCTCCTCTCCCTCACCTGCAGTCATCTGCGGACCTGCGGCTGCTTCAACTGAGCCCGAGGACTCAAACAGGAAGACCAGGCCGCAGTTGCGGCCTAGTCTTCCTGTTTGAGTCCTCGGGCTCAGTTGAAGCAGCCATGGGCCCACAGACGGATGCAGGTAAGACCCCCCTCCCCCTTACCTGACTCTGCCACTGTCGCTGCATGGGCAGCAGCGACAGCGGAAGGGCCAAGTAACCCCCCCTTTACCTTTTTTGCGGAGCTCCGGATCGAGGCGAAGGATCTGCCTTCACCTCGATCCGATCCGCAATGCTCCGCTGCTCCCCCGATCCTCTTCGCCTCTGCCTTAAGGGGAGGCGAAGCCCCCCGATCCGCTTCTGCTTCTCCGGTCTGAGGAGAAGCGGAGCACATCCCTACTTGGGATTGTGCTGCAGCTCTGTTTTTATGGTGACACAAGATATACACATACCATGTTTACCAAAAGAACGCTTGAAAAATGGGGGTTGGACACCCTGAAATAAGCAAGGGCAGGTAGGAATTGTTTCAGCAAGCATTCTGAAAAAAGGTGCTGCTGAATCTTCTTTAGCCAGGAAGGACCTGGGGAATTGCCATTCTCTCTCCCTCCCCCTTTTCTTTTCTTTCCCAATCCTGCTGTAGTTCAGATTTTTTAGGAGGTGGGCGCACACATACAGACACACAGCATCTCTCTCTCTCTCTCTCTCTCTCTCTCTCTCTCCAACCCCCCTCCCCCCAAGCCTCACAATAGCTGCCGGGCTGATTAGGACAAGAGGGCAGCAGCTCAGAGGGGAGATGGCCCCAACCTGCAACTCCTGATGGGGGAAGGGAACCTGGTGATACCTTACAGCAGCACAAGCAGTCCTGTTTCCCACCCAGCCGGCGGCAGCTATTCTTGGCAGCTGCTCTGCCACCCGCTGTCCTCCACGTGCTCCTTCCTCTCTGCCGCAGGGCTGCTGCTCTCGCCCTGTGCAGCAACTATCGCGAGAGGTCTGCCAGGGCAGCTTGTAGGAGGGAGTAGGCGGGCGGCAGTGGATCCAGCAGGAGAGAAGCCCTGGGCCCTCCTAGGCAGGAGAAGAGTGGGCAGAGCAGCTGAATTCGCCGCTGTTTCCTGCTCTGCTGCCTCCTGTGGGCATTTTCCCCACCCCCTACTTCTGGTGGGGCCGCTGTGGGCTTGAGATAGGAGGAGAGAACAGCTGCGTGAGTGAGAAAGTCCTTCCTGAGCAGGAGCGGTGTGGAGAGAGCAGCTGAATTTGCCGCTCTTTCCTGCTCGGTCCCTGGGTTTTAGGACCTTCCGAAGAGATCACCTCGAGCGCCCCCTGCCGCCCCTTTGCCTGTTAGCACCCGCTGTCAGCGCCCCCCTGCCGTCCCTTTGCCTCTTAACACCCCCCTATGTAATCCCACCGCCACCAAGGTGGCAGTACCGCCCACTTTGGGAACCACTGCTCTATATAGTTCCTGAGGAAGACGATCCTTAGACAAAACGGCAATACACCAGGGTTCCATTGACTTGTATGATGGATATGATGTACCTTGGTTATGATTGATATGATATAAGTGCACTGATATCATTGACCTCTTCTGTAACTTGGTGCATACAGCTGATTGTGCCATATCCATAATTTATTATTTTCTTTTTATAAGCCAGGTACAAAGAGGTCAAACACCAATTGATGTTTTTTATGGAATATGGTATACATTTATTGAATTTACACAACAACCATCTAAGACACATGGAATTCTATGGTGTGCTCTAATTGGATGATGAGTGATAACGTCATCAGATAATCTTGCTTGTACCAAAAAGGGATCTTGAGCGATCAGAAAGACTGTTAAGACACTGACTCACAATATGGTGTACTTAAATTTCTTACTGTTCATTGTTTCTTTAAAAACTTCAGTAATAAAAAAGATGCATCTTCCCACCCTTCCTAAAAGCCATCAGTGGGCAGGGCTCAGAAATCATGATTTTTGACAGAGTGCATTCCACTGTTTGGGGAGACACTGGCCATTTCTACACTTGACTTTTTCCCCGGGATCATCCCAGGATCATCCCTATGTATCCAAATGACACACAGGGGATCCCAGGAGCAGGCAGGGACAATCCCTCCATTTTCCTGGGCTAATCCTTAGTTGTAGAAAGGGCCACAATGTATTGTGTGAAGTTTTTCCTTTTATCTGTTCTGAATCTCCCACTAATTAGCTTCCTGGGATGATGCTGGGTTTATTTATTTTATTTATTTATATACCGCCCCATAGCTGAAGCTCTCTGGGCGGTTTACAAAAGTTAAAAACAGTGAACATTAAAAAGTATACAAAATTTAAAACCATCAAAACTATAAAAACAACAGTATAAAAACAATGATATCCATTTAAAAACAACAGCTCTGGGGTCCATTTTTTTAAAAAAAACTAAGCGTTGTTAAATGCTGTTAAATGCCTGGGAGAAGAGAAAAGTCTTGACCTGGCGCCGAAAAGATAATGTTGGTGCCAGGTGAGCCTCATTGGGGAGATCATTCCATAATTGGGAGGCCACCACTGAGAAGGCCCTCTCCCTTGTTGCCATCCTCCGAGCTTCCCTCGGGGGAGGCACTCAGAGGAGGACCTTAGATGTTGAGCGCAGTGTACGGGTAGGTTCATGTCGGGAGAGGCGTTTCATCACGTATTGTGGTCCCAAGCCTTGTAGGGCTTTATAGGTTAAAACCAGCACATTCTAATATTATGAGACTGGGAAAAGAATTATCTCCATTTGCCTTCTCCACACCACACATAATTTTATGCACCTCTGTCATGCCTCCAATTATTCACCCTTTCCCCCCTAAACTAAAAGTCCCAAACGTTGTAACCTTTCCTCATATAGGAGCTGATCATTTGGGCTGACCTTTTCTGCACCTTGTCCAGCTCTGCAATATCCTTTTTGTGGTGGGCATGCAGTGTTGTGATATTCAGATTGGAAAACTTTCATTTTGACCCAATATTATTGCTATTTTTCCTGGGCCTAATCTACACCAAGCAGGATATTGCACTATGAAAGTGGTATATAAAAGGCAGGAGCCATGCCAAGTGGGATATAGCACTACGAAAGCAGTATATGGTATGTGACAATGGGCCCCAGCAGTTGTTAGTGCACTTCAGTACCGTTATAAAGCAGTAGTGTGGCTCCTGCCTTTTATATACCGCTTTCATACTTCCTTCATAGTGCAATATCCTGCTTGGTGTAGATTAGGCCCTGGAATATACAAAGAAGGAATTAATCTCTTGGTGCTTCCAAACACAATAACTTCAATTCGGAGTTATTTCTTATGGTTGAATAGAATGTTATATTCTGAAACCAGTTGTCTTCTGCCTAATTATATGAATGAGCTAATATATTCATACTAAGGGACAGACTGGAACTACCGCACATACAAGAAGTGACTGAAAATGAGAATGCATTGCATTTGAAAAGTTCATTAACAGAGTTGTGTGCAATTACAAGAAAACAAGAAAGATAAAAATGTAGTTAACTGTAATTTCAATCTAAATAAAAATTAAGTAAATAACTGAAATTGGTCATAATTGTGAAGAGAAAAAATATCCACTGTGGTGCCATACAACCAGAGTCCACATTGCCCAATGGTGGAATTGTCTAAAATTCAAAATCCTCCCCCTAATTTCAATTCTAGGGAAAACACTGAAAACTACACTCCATTTAGTTGCACCACAGTGGTTCTCATGATCACCCAGCTCCTAAGACTTGAACTGGCCACTGGGATCAGATGTATGGTGCTGCTTTCCTTTCTGATGATTCAGGTTTCTTGCAGAATGTTAAGCAAGCCAGCCTCCCATTTTTCCTACTGTAAATACCCATTGCTCTAAGAAACCAAACTAACACAGAGCTTTTGTGTTTTGAATATCAGGAATCTTAACACACACCCCTTCCAGGAATGGAAGATTTGCATGATTGCCACCAGTTTGAGATTATTTCCCCAGGCTAGTTCAGTAAGACACCCATTTCCAGCATTCAGCGATGTTTCAGGGGGAGGTGGATGCCCTTCGTAATCTTAATATGCAATGCTGTAGGTGGAAAGAAGAAATACATTTCTTCCTGATCCCTTCAGGCGATCAGTTTATGCCCTGAAGCATGAGATTTGATTACCCTTATTATCTCAGTGAGTGTAGCTACAATAGTTGCTAGCAGAGATTAAAAAAAATATCCACCATGGTCGGGACTTTTTGTACAACTGTGTGAGTCGTCTGAAGGGTGGGGGAGAGAATAGAGAGAAACCTTTATTTTTTATATACAGATCCACTTGCCGTCAAATGGGTTTTTCCCTCAACCTTGGCCCATTTGGTCTTGCGACAGCTTAGGCTGATCAAAACTCACTCCTTCGTCATTCTGAAGTGTTTGTGTCACTCTTGATGAGCTTTTCCCTTCTATTCCTCATCATTTATCCCTCCCCAGGGCTGCTGAACCCTTTTAATGCTGTGTGCCTTGCACAGAGGAGTAATTCAGCCTGTCCCCTTCCAGGCCCACCTGCCATTCCACCTTCAAGGTGACAGATAGGCAACACAATGCAAGTTGCTCAAGGGACCGATAAGAGAGAACAGGAGCGGCTGTTCCTTGACCAGTCAGTTATAACCCTTCTAGATTCACTGACATACCCATACTTCAGTCTAGCAGACTTCTCCCACTGTGAAGTAACTATCTAGACAAAGCACTGGCATATAGTACATGTCTTCTAGAGGCTTCACGCTTTCTGGCTTGTATTTGGAGCAAAAATCACTGTCTTAGATTGTGTCAATCCATGAGCCCATCTAGCCCAATATCATCAGCAGTGACTGGCGGTGGTTCTCCAGGGTTTTAGACAGGATTCCTCTCCACCCCAGAGATGCCAGAGATTGAACCTGGGACCTTCTGCCTGCAAGTATGTGTTCCAGCACTGAGCTACAGCCATTCCAACTTTTTGCTAATATCTGGCTAGGTCTGTGGCTAAGTGGAGCTTCCATGTTTCAAGACAATGTACCACCGATTGCTGAGTGTTGATGACAAACATGAGCAATAAGAAAAAAAGAAGCACAAACTCTGGCTAAATGAATGTAAATATTTATTTATTTATTTATTTGGAATTCTTATGCCTCTTCTCTTCCTCTCAAAGGAGCACAGTGCAGCTTATGATATTAATAAACAACCAAAAGAATGTATTACCACAATAAAGTAATTAAAATCCAATACAAATTGACAATGAGAAGAAGAAAAAATATATATTGCTAAAAGGTTCAGAATTCTTTACATCAGATGCAGGAAACTAGCAACCAAGGAAATGACATCCAGACTTAGGGGATGTCTAGATTGGACGATATCAAAAGCTTCCAAAAAACTTTTGATAAAGTTCCTTACCAAAGACTAATAAATAACTTCAGCAATTGTTGGATAATGGGACTGACTCTCTCTTTTGGTTAAGTAAATTGTTCAAAACAGAAAGCAGAGTACAGTAGTGAAGGGTTTGGAAAGTTCTTACAGCAGAAGGAAGGAAGCAGTGGAGTCCTCTAGGATCTGTACTGATGCCAGTACTAATAAATTCAAAATTGAACTAGAGTCAAGGGTGGGCAGTGAAATAACCACATTTGTAGATAAGAACCTAAGAAGTGCCATGCTGGATCAGACCAAGGGTCCATCTAGTCCAGCACTCTGTTCACACAGTGGCCAACCAGCCATCGGCCAGAGACCAACAAGGCAGGACATGGTGCAACAGCACCCTCCCGCCCATGTTCCCCAGAGACTGGTGGACATAGACTTACTGCCTCAAACACTGGAGACAGCACACAACCATCAGGGCTAGTAGCCATTGATAGCCTTCACCTCCAGGAATTTATCCACACACACCCTTTAAAGCCATCCAAATTGGTGGCCATCACTACATCTTGTGGTAGTGAGTTCCATAATGACACCAGACTGCACCGGAAGCGGATTGTGAAGTGTCCCCAAAGGATCTCCAAAGCTGGGACAATGGGCAAGAAAATGACAAATTAGATTCACTATATTGATGGGGTTTGAACTGGTAGTGACTAACAGGAAAAGAGATATTGGGGACCAGTGGAGGCTGGTAGATGGAGTGGATTCACCACCTCACTGGCATCTGAGCCATCAGCCTGTATTGAAAGAAACTGAAATTAAGACTGCTAGGGTCATAATGTCTTTTTGTACATCTCTGGAGAGCTGTGTTTGGGATAACATATACAGTTCTGGTCCATTGGAGTCAAGTATCCTTTGACCAACCAGGTGCCCTTCAGAAGACCATAATAAGGTTACAATAGAGCTACCAGTGGCCAACCAGCCATCGGACAGGGACCAACAAGCAGGACATGGTACAATAGCACCCTCCCATCCATGTTCCCCAGCAACTGGTGCACACAGGCTTATTGCCTCGAATACTGGAGACAGCACACAACCATCAGGGCTAGTAGCCACTGATTGCCTTCGCCTCCAGGAATTTAACCAACCCCCTTTTAAAGCCATCCAAATTGGTGGCCATCACTACATCTTGTGGTAGTGAGTTCCATAATTTAACTATGCACTGTGTGAAGAAGTGCTTCCTTTTATTTGTCCTGGATCTCCCACCAATCAGTTTCATGGGATGACCTCGGGTTCTAGTATTTTGCGTGAGGGAGAAAAATGTCTCCCTATCCACATTCTCCATACCATGCATAATTTTGTACACCTCTATCATGTCTCCCCTTAGCCTCCTTTTTTCCAGTCTGAACAATCCCAGTTGATGTAACCTTCCCTTGTAGGGGAGATGTTCCAGCCCCATAATAATTTTAGTTGTCCTTTTCTGCACTTTTTCCAGCTCTATAATATCCTTTTTTAAGTGTGGTGACCAGAATGTGGTCGCACCATAGATTTGTATAAGGCAGTATGATAGTGGCCGTTTTATTCTCAATTCCTTTTCTTATAATGCCTAACATGGAGTTTGCTTTCTTTACAACGGCTGCACAGTGGGTGGACATTTTCATCAGCATCACAAATATCCACGGAACACCTATGAAGGATCCATATATGCTTCCTTATAAGCAAAAATTAGCTGATAAATTGTTAATTTAATTCCTTTTATTATAAGCCAATGCAGTGCCAACAGGATAGATGCTTGTGTAATGCTTCAGAATTATTATTATTATTGAGAATGATTTAAATATCAGGATTAGTTTTCATTCTTCCCCTTAGTGGTGTCTCACCCCACCCCACCCCATGTTTTGAGAACATGGCTTAGTAGTAATGGCGCTATAAGATATCCTGAACGGTCTTATGTTCTGCCAAGGCCATGTTTTCCTGCTTTTGCGAAGGAGCAGCTGTAAACAAAGGCACTCAGCAAAGGCAACTATGCCACACGGCGGTTGAAAGAGCCGTTTGAAATCAAAAATACTCTGAAATATATATGAAGAAGGCTCTGTGACTTCCCGAATAGTCAAGCGAATTCCTTTCTTCCCTGTTCCCCCAGCCCCCAAGTTTTCATAAAGCTATCCAGTAATGTCAGGAGGACCCTCTCCTAATTGTAATAATGGTTGGTTGTTGGGGGGGGGGGGTTTCCTGTTGTTTTTTTAAAAAACAAAACTCAAATCCTCTATTTTCCATTTGAAAGTCAATCTCACTTGTTATTAGAAATTCTCCTTGCTATCGGTATCAGTAAATTATTAAGTAGCTGCCCTGGCTTTGTTTTAAAAACCGTTCTCTTATGAAGCTCAGCAATATATTTACCATGAATACTGAATTGTCTGAAGGTCTCAAAGGGCGCATCAGCTAGTCCTATTTACTACCTTGAGCAAAAATGCCTGAATAATTATCTGCAGGAATTTATGATAATATTCTGGACTCGCTTATAATGGCTGTTTAAAAGAAAGAATGCTAAGATATTAAGGTGTAGGGATTTAAACACATGGTTAATTAAGTAGCAGTGCACATCTTCTTCCCTCTGTTATTTCAATTTCTTCCCAGTGAATTGGGATGCATTAGAAATATACTCATTCGTTCCAAAGCAGGACCCTTTGGCTCTCAAATCAGTAGCTAAATCACATAAAGGAGAATTTTTATTAGCCTCCTAGGAGCAAAAGGGAGAGAGAGAGAGAGAGAGAGAAAGAGAGAGAGAGAGAGAGAATGATTTCAGTGCTGCAAACAACAGGTCACCATTTCCATGCCTCCAACCACTAGAGGGCCTGATCTCCACACACAATTCTTCTCCAAGTAGAGTACTCATTAAGTCCTCGTCTTTCTTTATACACAACCACAAAGAGTTATTAGATCATTTCCAGCCATTGGGACTAATACATGCTTAAGGAGTGGGAGGTCAAAGGGAACAACCGTGGGAATACAATTTGCCATTTTGGGCCCAGCTGTTTCATTCACTCAGCTTGACTTTTCGCTGAGTTATTCAGATAGAATGCATGTAGAACATGAATACGTGCAGCACAGCATTTCAAAGAGAATATTTCTGTGCTCAATAATGGAGCACTTGCTAGCATTCCACACTGGACTGCTTAGCCACTTGATATTGCGTCTCATCTTTCCTTGCACCTGCTACATTTCACGCAAACATCTGAAAAGTTTGCAAGTTCATGCTGGGTTACGCTCACAATCAAGAGCTAAACTCCCATGAAAACAAAACAGTGCTTTAAAGTCTGTAAGCAAAACAGAAAATGTTTCAGCATGCCATTGCCTGTTTTCATTTTTCTCTAGACCCACAAAGACTAGAATTTCTCTTTTGTTTTAAATAAGAGAAAGGTTCCCCACATGTACAGTATATGAGCAGCTACGAGTATACTGATTGCTGCAAAAATTAGCAAATCTTGCCAAAATGTTATCTAATAAGCCGGTGCAGGGTTGATAAAGTAACAGAGATAATTAGTAGTTATCCTAATTGCTTGCTCGCTTGCTCACTCGTTCTCCCCAGTAATTCAAATAACTATTCTGCAATGTAAATCAATAGAGCCATCCCATATTATATATGGATAGGAGAGGGGCCACAGAACATATTGTTTGTCTAAGCCCATCCAGTTAATGAGCCCCATCACATCTAGGTACAAATGGGCGGCTCCCGTCGCTTCTCTGTTATTGCTCCGACATCGCTTCCTGAAAACAGGAAGTAACGAGGCCCATTCAGTCTGGCAGGAGACAGCAGCAACAGGACTTCTTCGGGGGGGGGGGGTTGTGGTGCAAGGAAGGCCAGAAGGAGCAGAAGACGTGCGAGAGGCAGACAACATCATGTGAGCGATCCGTGAGTGCCCAGTAATGAGCTTGCAGTAAAATACTTGTCGGATGGAGCTTAATATATCACTGAATTTGAAGCAGGAACTTTCAGCACACCACTCACACTCTTGGCTACTACTCTGTATCAGCAGTGAGTGTATGTATTGTGGCAAAAGGTAAGTATGGAAGTAGGACTTTCCAAGGTCGCCTTTGGGCTGCCATTTTGTAAACAGGCTGTAAGATATTTTGCTATAACACTGGCATGGAGTGCTGGCTGGAGTGACAATAAACAATGTGAGCAGCTTGGCCATGGCTGCCAAGATGCAATAGTCAGCCATAGGGTGAGTTGGTGCCAGGAATTTGAGGCTGATGCCAGGAGCATGAAGGTGAAGAATGGGCCAGATGGAAGGATGGAGCCCAAAATTACATCCAATGAAAGAAGGAGGGATGTCCAAAAGCAGGGGAGACAAAGACCTTAAAGAGGCACAGGTAGGACAAAGCTTCCAGGAAATAGACCTCATTGCCCCATCAGGCGACATGGTTGAAGAGGTTCAGTCATTTTCATTGGCCCGTCCATTAACTGAGACCAGTACCAGCTCTGTAATTCTATCCTGCTCTAATTCCATCAAAGCCAGTCCCCTCAAGTCCTACCCTAGCAGTGCCATATCTATCATATCTGAACTGCCTTCTAGCTAAATCTTTTTAGGACACACCTCCGTCTCCACATGATGAAGACATGTTTGGTCCACATGATTGGGCCACATTTCAAACAAGTTTCAAGACTTGTCTGTCAATGACCTGACTAACCCTATGCTCAAGAAGAAAATTTAGCTTGGGTTCTGCTCTCTGCATCACCAGGTTAGCTTACAAGCAGAGGGACTTGGCTGGCTTGACCTTTGCTGCTCCACAGCATCCCTCCCGAATAATGGAAAAAAGACTGCAACATGAAGTCCAGAGGAATCAGATGACTTGCAAACCCAATAGGAGTCCTGCTGGACTTATATAAGAACATGTTTGGGCTTGGGTCCCCTGCTGGAGAAAAAGTGCTAAAACACCCTCCTCTTGCCTTGCCTACTCATTCTAGACTATGGCTTTTGCTAGATGAGGGTTTAGCCCAGGCTGATACCCAGGCTCACCCCTGTGCGTCCAGATGACGCACAGGGGATCTCGGGGTCAACCCTCCCTTGGCCCAGGATAACCAGCACCACTTTTGGCCTGGTATTTCCGCAACCCGGGGCTGAGCCTGGGGCCGCAGAAGGTCTAGCCCATTCCATGGCTTTTCCCAGCTACGCAGCTTACTCGCGAGTAGCCAGGAGAAGCCACGCACTGAGTGCTGTGCCCATCGGCCGGGGGGGAATCACGGGGGGGAGAGATCGGGGCTGGGGGGGAATCATGGGGGGAGAGATCAGGGCCAGAGGGAAGAGTGGAGCCGGCGGGATAGATGGGGGAAAGAGCGGAGCCAGGGTGGGGAGATCGCAGCTGGGGGCGAGGGAGATTGTGGCCGGGGGGAGGGAGATTGGGGGCAGGAAGGAGCGAGGAACCCTTTTTTTAAAAAAAAAACAACTTACCTGAGCACTCCTGTGCTCCTTCGCTCCGGTCCCTTTAAAACATTAAAAATATGGCGGACGCAACGGGGATTCCTTTACCCTGTCATGACTGACGTCTAGCTAGGAGCGACAGCCTGCACTAGCTGCAGCGCAGGGTGGCCCCTCCACACGCCTGGATTAACAGGTATGTCTAGCAAAGCCCTATGTCATCAGCTTCTGACCGTTTGGATCCCTAAACACTTTCTCTTGAACCTGAGCACCAGCCAGCTTGGACCTACCAGGTTGTAATGAAGGTTCAGTTAGTCCTGTGAAAAGAATTTACAGAGTTTTCTAATCTCTTGCTCATTAGATAACATCCCTTCCAAACTGTGTTCTGCACTGCACTTCACACTAACTATTAAGAATTCACACTAAGAATTAGTTCAGGTAGAACTGCTATTAAATGGTTGTGTCCATTCTAAGTCTTTCAGTTCAATTGCAAATGAGATGTTTAAGCCTCCCACAAGGTTTTGATCTCTCAGTTTCTTTGGTCTTACTGATTTCTGTAGCATGGGGATGTGAAACACCATGGTATCCCAACAAAGAAATTATCTTAAAATTGTATAAAAGGACTTTGAGATTCTTCTGGATGAATTGTGCTGCCTCGTGCTATTAAAACCAATAACTTATTTATTTATTGCAAAACTTTATCCCTCAAATAATGGGACGGATTGTGGGGACAGGCAGATCATTAGATATTTAGGGAGCTTCCGTTACTATAGCTAACAAAGCGATACTGTATTTTGTTGGGTAGGGAATTTGCAAAGTACAGATATGCAGCTCCTTAATGTCACTTTGCAGCTTTAATGGACTTCTTCACTTCAGAAGCAAATTCAGGTTGTTTTTCCTCATAAGAGCTGCCTCATTGGGTTCCTTCAGAGGGCAATTGGAATAATGATGCTCTATAATGAGCACATTATACATTTTAGCAGAGAACAGTTCAAGCCAGAAGTCTGGATTCAAGCAACAAAACAGATTGGATAAAATCTGGGCATCTTTCTGTGACCCTTAGATCTCACCCTGTAATAAAAGAGATTTCTATTGACAAATATTTTTGTAGCACAAAAAGTTGTAACAGCAGAATTTGCTCCTTCTTGAAACCATTTCAGCATATACGTCTATCCTTTTACCCTCCTGACTAGTAAACAAATAGGTGGTTAAAATACTTTGTGTGAAGTAATCTTGAATATGTAGTGTTTTGATCCTCATTTTTAAACTCATTGAAGACCAAGCCAGAATACAAAAGACACCAAATATGACTTCCATCAGTTAACATATCTGATGAAAAATCACCAAACATACCAGAAATTTGTTTTCACAATGAGCCTAATCCTCAATGGATGTAGGTCACTATTGCTCCTTAGCTGTCACTGGAGCTAAACTCATGCACACCAATCCAGGAGTTTGTCCAAAGTATTATCAAATCTCTATGAATAATGGATAAATTCATAAAGCTGTAAGTCTTTTCATAGATAAATCATGAACACAAAAGGGATGAAAATTTGTTGGATAAATTATTCTTGATGCATAACTTTGCTGGCTCTAGTTTACAGATATTATGTAAAGTGATTTTTAAATCTTAGTTTACACAGCCTTTATCACTAAATAAATGAGGAACAAATTATATGTAAATCAATGTAAATCACTCATCTATATACACAATATTTTCCATGTGGGATATTTCTTATTATAATAAAAATAATAAAAATATTTTACTCTTTCTTGGCACCTTTCATCAGAGCAGCACTGAATGAATTGCAAACACTGACTAATTAATTTCTCACAGAATTATACCAGTGATGTCCATTCATGTTGCTTCATTCCCTAATGCCCTGCTCTGTTCAAAGTAGGACAGAAGATTATCAGCATCATAATAGGAAGAAATTTCAGCAGGTAAAATTACATTCCTGGGAAGATTCTCCCCTTTTTCTATTGCCTTTTTCTGTCAATTGCAAGGTTCAACTGATGAACCAGGCAGACACTGTCTACATTGACCTTGTGAATGAACCTGGATTCCATGCCAAAATGCCAGTCTGCAAAAGATTTCCTCTTTTCATACCCCTGTGAGATGCTTCTACTTCAGGGCCTCCTTCTGAGCATATAGGTACACAAAGACAGCATACACATATGGCCCTATGTGATTCATACATGGTTTAGAACAAATGTGACTCAGGATTGCTGAATAACAGAATGATGAGAGACAAGTAAATCATGTGGGAAGTTCCCACATCATTGCCACTAGCCCACTTCCCACAAGATTTGTCTTTCTCTGATTGTTTGAATCAAAGATTCTGCAATGAACTGGAGCGATCGGGTTCCTTTAAATGAGCAATTTATTGCATGCTCATGGTTGGCCACTTATGAAAGCTTGTAGGTCTTTTAAATGACATTGTGAATGACCAGAGTGTCTCCCGCGGCATCTGTTAAAAATTATGTCATGATGAGAACCACTTTTAAAGTGGTAATATCGGGGGGTGGGGTGGGAAAGTGGAAACTTCCACCACTAAATGGAAGCGAAAAGAACACTTCTCGATGGAACACAGCATGCTTAGAGCAGAAGTATTCAATTCAAACAATGTGGTCACTCCTCTCCGTCTGTGTAATGCAGCCCATAGTAATCACACCAAAAAGCAGGAAGCAGGAATGCCCTGGGTAAACAACACAATTTCCCCTTAATGTAAAGACGGCCATATTGGCAGGTTTGGCATAACTAGCTTTCTTTTTTCTTTTCTTTTTTAATGGCAATACTACCTTTTGAGGAGTGGGGATGGTTTTATTTCTTATGTAAATTCCTTTGTTTGTTTGTTTTTTTGTTGTTGTTAGTTTTGTTTTGTTTAGATTGCAATTCTCCCCCCCCCCCCTGTTTTCCAAGGTCCAAGTCATCAATCAGGTTCTTTTGGTTATCAAGATGAAAACAAGCCACTTGTGCAAAAAGATGACAATTTATTGATGGGAAATGGATGCAGAATTTATACAGGCAAAAAAATTAGCACTTTCTTCCAACTCATCAAGCTCTCATAGCTGGGTGTCTATCGGGGGGCCCACGATAAAGCTGTCCCTTTGATCCAAAGCAGGTTCTCCAGGCTCGTTGCATGGTTCCTCCTGGAGCAAAGCCAAAGCATGAAGCTTGTGCCTTTGATCTTATAGGCTTTCCTGCTAGGTGCCAGCCTCTCTCTCGGGGGCTGACAGGCTACAACCCTCCCCCCCTCTCATAAGAAACAGGGGGCTCCCTTTCACAGGTTTCAAAAACATTTAAGCTGGGAAAATAATTGGCCTGGTTAGGAGTGAAAATCTCCCAGCTCATCCCAACATAAGACTCTAGTGTGCATGTCTACACCTAAGGGTGTAGCAGGAGGGAGGGGTAGAATTGCGGACTTACCTGCTTCTGCAATCCTCCCCCAGCATCTAGACGGTTGTGCAACATTCCGAAAGGGAAGAGGGATGTCACGGACGCCATTTACTTTTTTTAAGAGGAGCCGGTTGCATAGAAAAAGGTAAAAAAAACCCACGTGCTCAACACCCCACCACCACCACCATCCCAGGGATGGCAAAATCGCTGCCCGCCCCCTTGGCATGGAGCCTCCCCACACAGCTCTGTGCCCAGCCCCACTACTCGCGGGGAAGAAGGGATGACTCGGGAGTGGCGGCCACACCGCCTGTGCTCCTTGGGATGGTCCTGGGACCGCTGAAATATTTGGAAATCTGTGGTCCCAGATCAAACATAGAATAGTAGAGTTGGAAGGGCCTATGAGGCCATCGAGTCCAACCCCTTGATCCCTGGTCATCCCGGGTTGCTCCCAGGATCTCCTGTGCATCATATGGATGCACAGGGATGTCCTAGAGATGACCCTGGGATATTTGGCAGGTGTAGACATGCCCTATGAGAAAAGAGTGACATAACTATGGGAGGCCCCTCCAGGAAATGAGGCCTGCTTTTGCCAGCTAAAGCCTGCTAAAATCTACTCAGTGTGTTAGGCTACACCAGATTCTTAGCAGCATTTTGGAACTCTGTGGCTGTTGCTAGATGAGGAGTTAGTGCGGTGTGAGGCCCGGCCTCCCTGCTGTGCATCCAGAAGACGCACAGGGGATTCCGGGGTCAGGCCAGGCTAAGTCCTCCCTTGACCCGGGATAACCGGATGCGGTTATGGCCCAGCTTTTCCGCAGCTGAGGCCGGGCCTGCAGAAGGTCTAGCAGGGTCTGTGGCTTTTCCCAGCTGCTCGCTTACTCGCAAGTAGCCGGGAGAAGCCACGCACTGGGCACAGCATTCCATAGGAGCGCTGTGCCCATCGGGCCGGGGGGGGAATTACGGGGGGGGGAGATGGGGGCTGGGGGAAAGAGCAGACCTGGCAGGAGAGAGGGGGGGTAAGAAGAACAGGGACAGGGCATGGCGAGCGGGGACAGGGCATGGCGAGCGGGGGAGAAGAAGAACGGGGACAGGGCATGGCGGACGGGGGGGAAGAAGAATGGAGACAGGGCATGGCGGACAGGGACAGGCATGGCGGACAGGGGGAGGACAGGCGAGTGAGCAGGCAGGGGGTGGGCACGGGCGAGCAGGCAGGGGGTGGGCACGGGCGAGCGGGGACGGGCATGTGAGCGGGGGGGATGGGCAAGCAAGCGGGCAGATTGGGCAACAGGCATTGTGGGGGGGAATCAGGGGCAGGGGGAGTGGGGAACCCTTTATTTTTTTAAAAAAAAGGACTTACCTTTCCGTTGGTGCTCTCCTGTGCACATGGCCCTTTAAGATCCAAAAGAAAATGGCTGACGCGACGAGGCTTCCCCTTACCCCATCGCGTGTTACGTCTAGAAAAGGGCGACGGCACACGCTAGCTGCAGCGCGGCGTTGCTTCTACTCCCCACAGGATTATCTGGTAGGTCTAGCAAGGCCCTGAGAAATCCATATATCTGATCACTAACAAACTCAATACAGAATGACTCGCACAAGTTGATTCAAGAATCTCAATTTTCAACCAGAACGCTGGCTGAGCAAGAACATAGGATTAGCCAAGGCAAGAAAGATGTCATTTGCACTTGCTTACCTCCAACCTACTTAAATCAGCAGCAGCAGCCCTTGTATGTAAAGACTGGAAAGTCTGGAAACTGCAAATATCTATCTTTTTGAAGAATCATTGTTCTTATCAAGCTATCTAAAGTAGAGTGTGAATTGGTTATTCCAGAGCCCCAGCAGGAAAAATGCTCCACTCATGAACTGCCACCACTGCTGGAGTTTACAGCAATTGAGGATACGAACCTCCACACAGTCTTTACAGATAGTACCTAGAATCCTAGGGGGGATCCGCACGTCGCTCCCAGAGCACTTCTATGCGATCCCAGTGCACCCCGAAAATGATAGTCTGACTTCCCTGTAAAAGAAACGAGGAAGAGCCATCCATGCCGCCGCCGCCACCACGGCCGACGAGGAGGAGAGCTCTCCCCCGGTGAGGACAGCTCGGCAAAAGAAGGAGGGGTGGAGAGCTTCTTCCGCTCTTCACCCCTCCTTCTTTTGCCGAGCTCTCCTCGCCGGGGGAGAGCTCTCCTCCTCGTCAGTCGTGGTGGCGGCGGCGGCATGGATGGCTCTTCCTCATTTCTTTTACAGGGAAGTCAGACTATCGTTTTCGGGGTGCACTGGGATCGCATAGAAGCGCTCTGGGAGCGACGTGCGGATCCCCCCTATACTGTTTCACATGTAGAAATCTCTACTAATGGCTAGTGAGTTCAGCATCCTACATCTCTTTTTGTTCCTTTTGTTATGGCCTCTCTCCCCAAAGGTTTTAAAAATGCATTCTTCTTTCCAGGAAGCATGGAGCGGAATTGGTGAGTCTTGGCTTAGCCTTCTACCTGCTATTTGCTCTGCACTGCTTTCCTTTTCCCTTTTCCCGACCTCCCCAGTTTCCCGTTCCTGCATCGGTGCCTGTTCTTATATTATTGTTATAGGCAGGCAGAGCACCTACGAACACACAGCCTTGTGTTTCTTCTGGAAGATGTCCAACAAAAGCCTTAAGAACATGCACAGGTTAAATGGACCTGCAAAGTTCTTGCAAGTTGCTAACCCCTAGTTCCTCATCACAGAAGGACAATTATCTGAATCTGGGAATGAGAGCCTGAGCATTCCTAACGTCCTCTTCCTATCCATTCATGTATTAAATAGGAACATATCAGTGATCTAATTTCTCTCTCTTTCTCTTATTTCCCAGTTTTTCCTCTATGATCTCTCCAACCTCCCATCATGTCGCCCAATCCCACATCATTTATATTTTGAGTTTGCTCTATTGCATTTAGGCCTCCAATCCTGCCAGCTGAATCCCTACACATACTTTATGGCACTATTGTGTATTGTGTAGTAAATCTTTGATTCAAGTCTGCATCTGTGTTCAGTAACTAATATGCCTCTGGTTTAAGTGTAAAACACAATCCCATGGCACACCTTAAGTAGTAGCTGAAACAGATTTATTGATTGCACATGTACATTTGTGTCCCTAGTCATATGTGATTAGGGACCTGCGTCAACACACTTTATACTATGATGGGATCCCCCCATCCCAATGCTTTTTAACCAGATTTAGAAATACCTTCTTTCCTTTATGTTTTCAATTCTGAGTGATCCAGTTTCCTAATAATAAACCTATTTTATCTGTATCATTCGCATCTTAATTTAAACCCTCTGTAACTATTTACATGGTAATGTTCTGCTCCGGTACATTAGCACTGCCCTAATAATCACAACCTGTTGTTATAGCATAGCCCAGAATATCCCAAAGCATAAAGAACACTCTTGTGTTACCCTTATTCAATTCAGCAACTATAAAGACAATTATCTTTGGGTAAACCCGCTCTCACCTATTAACCTCAGAAAGCTCATCGAGCATGCTCAGCAGAGTTTGTAAAACGAAATAATTGGCCATAGCCAAGACAAAGCTTATTATCTGATTTCTGAAGGAAAAGTATCCTACTCTGATAGGAGAATTAATGGTCTGAAAGATCCTTAAGATCTTTTCTTATCTTGTGGCCATGCAGTACTTTCAATTATGCTTGTAAACTAACAGTCAATGTCTATCATGAGTTAAAGCCAGTTAAACAAAGGAGAAAAGAGTGTAATTTGCTTCCCCAGGCAACGGCCCTAAACTTGGCAAAGTATCTCATAAAGTGGTTTTTGAAGGAAAGATGCTTTTGAGGGGTGCAGCCAGAAAGCCGGGTCGGCGCTGATTCAAGCAGAAAGGAGACAAGATTGCTTATGGGATCCAGACTAAATTGCAGGGAAGCTATTTCAGCCCAGCCAGTGAACTTCTTCTCTCTCTTTAATTAATTTCATCTCCCTATCAAAAGCATACAATATTGCCACCACTTCAACTGACAGAGCGTTCGCAAGGTTAAAAGTGAACGCTAATTCGTATCGCAAAGAGTTTTAATATGTGGTGTACTTTACTGCTGAATCAACTACTCCCTCACAAAGGGCTGGTAATGTAGGTAAGTGACAACTCGTATGGACAGGGGAGTTAAACACCCAATGTCATTCAGACAATGTGAAGCAGATATGGTAGTATGTTTCTCCAGATTCCACATTTCCAGCATTTAAGAAGGAATTACCTAGAATGTTGTTGTTAGCATATATCTGTGAGCCTTTATGGACAACCAAACTGCCCCCAGGGTGAGCTGTCCCATACTTGAGCCCATGTTTTGTACTCAGAATCGTCCAGGTCCAGTCCCTGGCATGTTGTTTTGCTTACTCAAGTATTATCAATATTGTTACAACTAGCAAGAGTATGAAATCCAGATGAATACATCCATATCAATTGGAATGTCTGTAGAGACCACAAAAAAATCTCAAGCATATATTTTAGTAAATCTATCCTTTCAGTCCTTCTCAGTAATAACTTGGAGCCTTGAATATTTTAAGTGAGTGTGTATGAACCGATTGAATCATGAGTATCATATAGCCCAAGAGCCCATGTCAAAATACTTATGGTGGATTGGGAGGGGCAGCAGATTGAGTATGCAAGGTGGCACCCCCAGCCAATCACCACCACCACCTGCTGCCACCACCACGAGGCCAATGCCTTGTTCTGAGGATGGTACGTTTCCATATCATTTGTGGGAGAGGTTTTTGCAACATTTTTACTCCACCACTGAAATGAGAGGCTTCCCTTTGGTCACCATCTACTTCAGCTCCAAAAGTAGGGGGAACCCAAAGACCTTGCAAAGAAGATCTCAAAAGCTGGGAAGGTTCGTACGGCAGGTGCACTTTTAAGTGACTCAGACCCAAGTTGCACTACAAATTAATGCAGAGCCAAGTCCATGTCTACAAAGAGAATTCTTAGTAAATGTCATCTTTTGCCACAGCTTGAGGTTATCCATTTGACAATGGGCTCATCTACACCAAGCAGAATATTGCACTATGAAAGCAGTAGGCACATTATTACTTAATAGTGGTATTGAAGTGCACTGACAACTGTTGGGGCCCATGACTCATACCATATACTGCTTTCATACCGCTATATCCCGCTTGGTGTAGATGTGTCATGGGCCCCAATAGTTGTGAGTGCACATCAGTACCACTATAAAGCAGTAGCGTAGATCCTGCAGTGCACTTCAATACCGCTATAAAGCAGTAGTGTGGCTCCTGCCTTTTATATACTACTTTCATACCACTTTCATAGTGTATGTCATGATGTCTCAGGCTTTGCCAGCTGACCAATGCTGCCTTCCAAGGAATGGCCATAAATCTCCTGCTAGTAACTCGCAATAAACCCATCAAGGCCAGGGGAGACAGGAGGGAGAGATGAGACCAAGCAGGGCTCTGGAGTTTACCGGGTTTTCGAAGCTGATTCACTAAGGCAAAGAAGGGTCCTTGTCCAGTCCAGGGTCCAAAATCCAAAGAAGTCACGGTGTCCAGGTGGGGCGAGGTTCAAGGTCTAGGAACAGGTGAAGGGGCACCAGTGGATTGAACTGACATTGCACTTCAGTACTGGCCTGTGGAATTCCAGCAGCTTTATCTCCAGCATCCTGGAGCAAGTGCTGTTAATTAGTCCCCAGTCTCCTGGCAGGCTTTTACCCTTAAATGGGGCAACACTCTTCTCCATTGCTCTTTTACATTAATCCTCCTTCACTCTGCAGGGGTCAATGGAACTGGGTTCTCTGAATCAGACAGAGGGGCTGTGGCAGGGCATTGGTCATTATCTGGCAGTGAGGGCTCTGGAGCTATTTCTGTGCTAGGACCCTCACCCAGATCTGCCACAGCAATTTATTGTATGCTCATGATTGGCCACTCGTAGAAGTTTGTGAGATCCTTTACATGACACCATCAACCTCCAGGACACCTCCTAGACCTTCCACCAGAAAGTTTGTTAAAACAACAACAACAACAACAACAACAACAACAACAACAACGAAAATAAATAGGGTTAGAATATCTCTGCATTAAGGAAAATACCAGCACCCTTACCAGGCTTTTTTCCCTTGTGTCTTTCCATGTTAACTGAGGGTTCACAGTGATGAACAAAGACCATGTGATTTGTAATTGGAACCTCTCCTGGGCAATGTTCCATAAAGTTCAATGAAACATTGCCATCTAGTGGAAGGTTTAATCCCACAATTAATTTAAATACGGATTATCTTTGCTGTTGTTACTTTAGTGAGATTTCCAGGGGAAGGTGTGGGAGACATACAGAAGGTTGATGACATCATGTAAAGGACCCACAAACTTCCATGAGTGGCCAGTCACGACTGTGCAATAAGGCGGTTATAGAGAGAGGCTTATAATCTAGTATTTAAAATAATTACTTATTATGTAGAGATGCTCTAAAGAAAGCACTATAGATAACAGAACTTGCTGGTTGGGGAATTCTGGGAGTTGTAGGACTTTTTTTCCTGCCTAAACAGGCATAGGTTTGCATCCTCACAGGTCTAATACAAACTGCTTGCAAATACATGTATATTTTAAAATCATCATCATCATCATCATTCGCTGAAGAATTATCCAATTTTGATATGTGAAGTGGGATTCAAATCAAATCTTCCCACTGTCTTCAAAGCAGCCTGGTACACAAGGAAAAGGAGGGAAGTAACATGAGCCATACTGATACAACACCCATTTAGTAACATCTATTCTCTCATAAATGTCAGTATTATTTCACCTACTCATGTTGCACCACCAGAAATGTGGTCGCATCTCCTGGAACTGGCAGAATTATTTTTTTACTGCTTAAAATGTAAATAAAGGTAGCGTCAGGCTTCCTATGCCACTATGGCTATATATATATATATCAGATCTTTTGTCATAAAACACCATTTGGGTGTCAGATTTACTCTTCTTATGATATAGAAGGGGGGAAAGTGCACTGTATATCTCAAACAGATATTACCACTTACACCCGGCATATGTAAATCACATCACTGTGGAATGACGTTATGGAGCTGCACAGGGCTGCTTGCTTTAAACAACTGTCAATAGTTACAGTCGTAGCAGTCCAGCAATGGATGAGTATATAATGTGTTCTGAGCTACAGGGCTTACAAAATTTACTGAATCTATTCCAGCTATTGAATTGTCATAAAGACCTCTGTCAGGCTGATGACATTCTATCAAATCAGCATGATCTAGCAAATTCACATGCACCTCTTACCCATTAGCAAAAGAACATTGGCAGATAGATAGATAGATAGATAGATAGATAGATAGATAGATAGATAGATAGATAGATAGATAGTGTGTGTGCGTCCCCGTCTGTCCGTGTCCATCTGTGTGAACTTGAAACAGTGACTTCCATCAGCAAGCAGAGATTCCAATGCAGAATTATCTGCAGTAACCTTCCTATCATAAACAAATGAGAGGTGGAAAGAGTAGCAGTTGCAGTGGACAAAAACGGAGAGCCCAGGTGGAGATCTTATTATTTATTTTATTAATGCATTTATATGCCACCTTTTTTCCTCCAGGGAACTCAAGGTGGCATACAGAATAGTCTTCCTCTCCATTTTATCCTCACAACAACAACCCTGTGAGATAGGCTGGGCTGAGAGTCTGTGACTGGCCAAAGTCACCCAATGGCCAACTGAAGACTAGAACCTGGAACTCCTCTGACTCCCAGACCAACACTTTAACCACTACACCACATGGTTCTCAGCTTGATCATTTATTTGAAAAATGAAAAAGATCAGATTATCTCCAAAGTGGTTTACAATACATTTTTATAATGCAATACAAAGAAATCAATTTATCTGCCAGTAATAAGCAGTCCAGAGAAATGCCAGGGGATGGTAATGTTAAAGCTTCTCCACAGCTCTCCAATGTTCATGCCATTGCTGCAGACATCTTTATAGGATCTGGGGCTAAAGCTACGCTGGGCCGAATATTGCCCCTTTGGTGGGACCATTCATTGAAAAAGTGTGTGCATTGGGGCGGGGGGAGTATTTGGTGACTTTCTGGGGGCGGGAAAATTCTAAATGTTTTCTTGGGTTGGTTTTACCATTCTAAATTGGCTGAAGATTTAGGCCATAGCTAGACCTAAGTTTATCCCTGGATCATCCAGGGGTCAAACCTGTTCATCTAGGTGACACACAGGGGATCCACTGCTCAGGTATGGGCGGGGGGAACCCTGGATGATCCCAGGATAAACCTTTTTGTTGTTTATTCGTTCAGTCGTTTCCGACTCTTCGTGACTTCATGGACCAGCCCACGCCAGAGCTTTCTGTCGGCCGTCGCCACCCCTAGCTCCCCCAAGGTCAAGTCTGTCACCTCCAGAATATCATTCATCCATCTTGCCCTTGGTCGGCCCCTCTTCCTTTTGCCTTCCACTTTCCCTAGCATCAGCCTCTTCTCCAGGGTATCCTGTTTTCTCATTATGTGGCCAAAGTACTTCAGTTTTGCCTTTAATACCATTCCCTCAAGTGAGCAGTCTGGCTTTATTTCCTGGAGTATGGACTGGTTTGATTTTCTTGCAGTCCAAGGCACTCTCAAAATTTTCCTCCAACACCACAGTAAAAAAGCATCTATCTTCCTTCGCTCAGCTTTCCTTATGGTCCAGCTCTCGCAGCCATAGGTTACTACGGGGAATACCATTGCTTTAACTATGCGGACCTTTGTTGTCAGTGTGGTGTCTCTGCTCTTAACTATTTTATCGAGATTTGTCATTGCTCTCCTCCCAAGAAGTAAACGTCTTCTGATTTCCTGGCTGCAGTCAGCGTCTGCAGTAATCTTTGTGCCCAGAAATACAAAGTCTGTCACTGCCTCCACGTTTTCTCCCTCTATTTGCCAGTTATCAATCAAGCTGGTTGCCATAACCTTGGTTTTTTTGAGGTTTAACTGCAACCCGGCTTTTGCACTTTCTTCTTTCACCTTTGTCATAAGGCCCCTCAGCTCCTCCTCGCTTTCAGCCATCAAAGTGGTGTCATCTGCATATCTGAGATTGTTAATGTTTCTTCCTGCGATTTTAACTCCAGCCTTGGATTCGTCAAGCCCAGCACGTCGCATGATGTGTTCTGCATACAAGTTGAATAGGTAAGGTGACAGTATACAACCCTGCCGTACTCCTTTCCCAATCTTAAACCAGTCCATTGTTCCGTGGTCTGTTCTTACCGTTGCTACTTGTTCATTATACAGATTCCTCAGGAGGCGAACAAGATGACTTGGTATCCCCATACCACCAAGAACTTGCCACAGTTTGTTATGATCCACACAGTCAAAGGCTTCAGAATAGTCAATAAAACAGAAATCGATGTTTTTCTGGAACTCCCTGGCTTTCTCCATTATCCAGCGGATATTGGCAATTTGGTCTCTAGTTCCTCTGCCTTTTCTAAACCCAGCTTGTACATCTGGCAATTCTCGCTCCATGAATTGCTGGAGTCTACTTTGCAGGATCTTGGGCATTACCTTGCTGTCATGTGAAATAAGTGCCACTGTCTGATAGTTTGAACATTCTTTAGTGTTTCCCTTTTTTGGTATGGGGATATAAGTTGATTTTTTCCAGTCTGATGGCCATTCTTGTGTTTTCCAAATTTGCTGGCATATGGCATGCATCACCTTGACAGCATCATCTTGCAATATTTTAAACAGTTCAGCTGGGATACCATCGTATCCTGCTGCCTTGTTATTAGCAATGCTTCTTAAGGCCCATTCAACTTAATTCTTCAGGATGTCTGGCTCTAACTCACTGACCACACCGTCTGAGCTATCCCCAATATGATTATCCTTCCTATACAGATCTTCTGTATATTCTTGCCACCTTTTCTTGATCTCTTCTGTTTCTGTTAGGTCCTTGCCATCTTTGTTTTTGATCATACCCATTTTTGCCTGGAATTTACCTCCGATATTTCTAATTTTCTGGAAGAGGTCTCTTGTCCTTCCTATTCTATTGTCTTCTTCCACTTCCGCACATTGCTTGTTTAAAAATAATTCCTTATCTCTTCTGGCTAACTTCTGGAATTTTGCATTTAATTGGGCATATCTCCCCCTATCACTGTTGCCTTTTGCTTTCCTTCTTTCTTGGGCTACTTCCAGTGTCTCAGCAGACAGCCATCTTGCCTTCTTGGTTTTCTTTTTCTTTAGGACTTTTTTGTTGCCACCTCTTGGACAATGTTGCGAACTTCTGTCCATAGTTCTTCCGGGACCCTATCTACTAAATCTAGTCCCTTAAATCTATTCTTCACTTCCACTGCATATTCATTAGGAATATTAGTGAGCTCATATCTAACTGATCTGTGGGTCTTCCCTATTCTCTTTAGTTTGGTTCTAAATTGTGCAATAAGAAGTTCGTGATCTGAACTACAGTCAGCTCCAGGTCTTGTTTTTACTGTCTGTATAGATGTCCGCCACCTTTGGCTGCAAAGGATGTAGTCAATCTGATTTTGGTGTCGGCCATCTGGTGAAGTCCATGTATAAAGCCGTCTTTTCGGTTGTTGGAAGTGAGTGTTTGTTATGCACAGTGAGTTGTCCTGGCAGAATTCTATCAGCCTATGTCCCGCTTCATTTTGTTCTCCTAGACCATGCTTACCTGTAATTCCAGATGTCATTTGACTGCCCACCTTAGCGTTCCAGTCTCCTGTAATGAAAATAACATCTCTTTTTGGTGTATTATCCAGTAGGTGCTGCAGATCCTCATAGAACTGATCTACTTCTGCTTCTTCAGCATCTGTGGTTGGGGCATATATTTGGATCACTGTGATGTTAAATGGCTTACCCTGAATTCGAATTGAGATCATTCTATCATTTTTTGGATTGTATCCAAGCACTGCTTTAGCCACTTTATTATTAATTATGAAGGCTACTCCATTTCTTCTGTGATCCTCTTGTCCACAGTAGTAGATCTGGCGGTGATCTGATGTGAAGTGGCCCATTCCAGTCCATTTCAGTTCACTGACACCCAATATATCTATATTTAATTTTGACATCTCACCAATAACCACATCCAATTTTCCCTGGCTCATAGATCTTACATTCCAGGTTCCTATGGTGTGTTGATCTTTAGAACATCGTATTTGTCGTCCTTTCGGCTTTGAGCTAGCTGCGTCTGGGGCTAGTTGAACTTATCCTCTGTTCCTCCCCAGTAGCATTTTGACCATCTTCCAACCTGGGGGTCCTATCTTCCGATGGTATACCGACATATCTCTGGTTGTACTGATCCATTTAGTTTTCATGGCAAGAGTACTGGGGTGGGTTGCCATTACCTTCCCCAGGGATCGTATTTAGTCTGACCTCTCTACCATGACCTTCCCGTCTTGGGTGTCCCTTCACAGTTTAGCTCATGGCATCCTTGAGGTGCTCAAGCTCCAGCACCATGACAAGGTAATGATCTCCTTTGCTGGAGGGATAAACCTTAGGTCTAGCTAATTCACAGGGGGCTTTCTGTTGCAGAATTGCAGTTGGACTGCTGAAAGCAGCCAAGCTGCCACTTTAATTGGTGGCAAGGCTTTTAAGTTGTTTGTTGGTTGGTTTTCAAAGAAAGAAAAAATAATGTTTTGGCCACGTTATAAAGGTAAGATACCCCCTTTCCTATTAATCTGTCCCTGAGGATTAATCCAATCTTTGGGGGGTATTTTCCCTAAGGTGAGATCTACACTACTGCTTTACAGCAGTATTGAAGTGCATTGATAACTGTTGGGGGCACAATCCACATTCCATATACCTCTTTCATAGTGTTATATACTGTGTTTTATATGCATTCATAATGATTTGACACACTGTGTAGATCTGGCCTACTTTTCAGATGGCAATCCTTCATTTGAAGGTCTATCAGGGGGCATAAAAGAGCCATGCTCTTCAGATCAAGGGCTCATCTAGTCCAGCATTCTGTTCACACAGTGGCCAACCAGCTCCACATAGGAAATCCACAAGCAGGACATGAGTGCAGTAGCACCCTCCTGCCCAAGTTCCCCAGCAATTGATGTACATAGGCATATGGCCTCTGATACAGGAGCTAACATATAGCCATCAGAACTAGTAGCCATGTATAGCCTTATCCTCCATGCATTTGCCTAACTCTTGGTGGCCATCACTATCTCTTGTGGAAGTGAATTCCATAGTTTAACTATGCACTGTGTGAAGAAGTCCTTCCTTTTATCTGTCCTGAATCTCTCACCAATCAGTTTCGTGGAATGACCATGGGTTCTAGTATAATGAGAGAGGGAGAAAAATGTCTCCTTATCCATTTTCTCCACACCATGCATAATTTTGTACACCTCTATCATGCCTCCCCTTACTTGCCCCCACTTTTTAAAGATAAACAATCCTAGCTGCTATAGCCTTCCCTCAAAGGGAGCTGCTCTAATCACTTTGGTCATTTTAGTTTTAGATAATCCTCTGTTTAAAGGCTTTCCCTACTTGAAGGACTGTGTGGTTGAAGTCCAGTTTAAAAAATAAAGAACCATCAGAAGGGAAGAGTTGCCCAGCAGTAGCCTCTGGACAGCAGAATGAGACACACAAGTCACATTCCCCCTCCCCAAGTTGAGATATATTGTATTTCTGATTAGGTTATAGTACTACTTTCTAAATGTGCATCTCTAGGTATAAATCAGCACATGCAAATTTTATTCTGATTTATGTTCCCTTTTGTCTTTTTTTTTGGGGGGGGGTGATTCATGTTCTTTTTTTTGAGAGATGTCTAGGTGGCCGCCCTATTTTCATCACACACCCAAAAATCATAAACATGCCTGTGTTGAATACCTCACCCCCTTCTGAAGCCACCCCTTTCTGAAATGTGCTTGGCATAGGATACAACTGTTATTATACGCTTCTCCTCTCACAGCCCAGATAGAACACAGTTCCTGGCTCACCTCTTGGTGGTGAAGTGACTCAAAGAGACTGAGTACATGTTATTCCGCCCCTGCTCCCTGGTGATCCAACCACCACTACTGCTGCTTTTAGCTTAACTGTGAATTTCTCA
This sequence comes from Elgaria multicarinata webbii, assembly GCF_023053635.1. Taxonomy (NCBI): domain Eukaryota; kingdom Metazoa; phylum Chordata; class Lepidosauria; order Squamata; family Anguidae; genus Elgaria; species Elgaria multicarinata. The sequence continues at coordinate 186,778,764 of NC_086171.1, forward strand.
TTGGTGGGCTAGATTTGTGATGCTTGAGGCTCGGAGAGTTACTAGCTAGTAGTCACTACCTAATTGTATTTTTCTGAATCTTTTCTCAATGTATCTCCCCTTAGTCAGATTAGGGCCAGATCTACACCTTATTGGCCTGGTTCAGACAACACGCTAAACCATGCTGCTTAACCACAAAATGGTTAATGGAATGCAATGACCTTAATGCATTCCATTAACCATTTTGTGGTTAAGCAGCATGATTTAGCGTGTTGTCTGAACCAGGCCGTAGTGTTGGAAGTCCTTTGGATTACCTTTTATTATACTCATGCAGTGCTGTGAATATAGGCACAATTCATTGTGAATTTGTCCTGCACAGGCCCTTCTGCAATGAATGAAAGCTGAGGAACCTTACAAACTTTTTTTATTCTTATTCATTTCCAACAGAGCTTTCATAGCTGACAGATTGTGGCCTGAAATGTAACATTTGGCCATAAGAACTGTAGGCAAAGAAACATAGGCAAAGATTTCGGAAAGCAGAAACAAAAACCTATTTCGTCAATCATTACAATATAAACTTGTGTTACTTGTAGAAGTTCTACTAGAAGTTGGCCAATTTCATTTTTCAGTGTACTTGATTATTTTCTATTTTGCAAGGAATTCTTACTACCTCAATCCATTGCTGCAGGGTACATGACTGGGATTCAGCATACTTGCCATTTCCACCATAATGATGGAAAGGATAAAACATTCTTGATCCATCCAACTGACTGATCCCCCTTACCTGGACAGGTATGTCCATGACTTACCTGACCAAGGGAGGAAAAAATGGCCACAGACCCCACCCAGTAACAGTTTTATAAATCCCAGCTGAAAGTTCTGGACTTCAAGAATTGATTTATGGATTGTGTTCCCTGAAGCACCCCTCAAGCTAGAAAACACAAAGTGGCACCACAATATATATGTATTTATTGCTCAAACAGTATTAGAGAATACCAAAACTTTGCAATGATAAAAAAGAAAGACACATTACTATATATGAATGATACCATTAGGATGATTAGAAGCATAATAGAAATGTAGGCTAGCATAATTCATATTAAAAATTCTATTCTTTTCAACCAACAAATCAGTCGTTATTGAGATCTTATATTTATCTATCTGGCAGGCATGGTTGGCAGAGCTTAGGTAATCATGTCTAGTAGGGCTTTTGTTCTCCCGGGATCTTTCTGCTCAATCAAGTCAAATATAACATTCTACACAACATTAGCTCTAGTTTCCTATCATAGGGCTCATCTACACCAAACGAGATATTCCACTATGAAAGTGGTATATAAAAGGTAGGAGCCACACTACTACTTTATAGCAGTATTGAAGTGCACTGACAACTGTTGGGTCCCATTGATACATACCATATACTGCTTTCATACCACTATATCCCGCTTGGTGTGGCTCCTGCCTTTTATATTCCACTTTCATACCACTTTCATAGTGAAATATCCTTCTTGGTGTAGATGAGGCCTTAGACTTACATCTGTGCAGCTTGACCTTTGTGATCCAGTCTTTATTTATTTATTTATTTATTTATTTCTATAGCACCATCAATGTACATGATCCTGTACATAGTAAAACAATAAAACAGCAACACCCTGCCACATAGGCTTACATTCTAATAAAATCATAAGAAAACAATAAGAAAGGGAAGAGAATGCACCAAATAGGCACAGGGGACAATAAAACTAACAGTGTGAAAGTAAGAACAAAGTCAAGTTCTAAAAGCTGTAGAAAAAAGAAAAGTTTTCAATTGAGATTTAAAAAGAGTAATTGAACTCTTGATCTGCAAATGCTCTGGAAGAGAATTCCAGGCATAAGGGGCAGCGAGAGAAAATGGACGAAGCCAATCAAGAGAAGTAGAGACCCTTGGTCAGGTAAGAAACATGGCATTCGATGAGTGAAGAACACGAGCGGGGCAATAGTGAGAGTTGAGAGAAGAAACACAGGAAGATATGCTTCCCGCCCAACCTAAGTTTGGGCGGGAAAGCAACGGTTGTGGGTTGGGAGGGGCTGGAAAAGGAGCACTGGGCTCACGTGGCTCAGTGTGTGAGCCTCGTGAGCCAAGGGCGTGGCCGCGGCTATAAAAGCCGCACCGCCCGAGGCTCGGCCTCTTCGCGTTTTCGGCTCCCACCCTCCCGCCCGTTCCTAGTTTGGGATTAGCCGGTCGCTCCTTTTGGAAGGAGGGCTAAGTAGGAATTTTCCCACATACGTGGTTTTCGCCTACTTCATACTAGGAGCGTTAGGGCGATTTGGGTTATAAATAGGTTAATTTGTGAGCAGGAAGGTGCGGGAATCTAAACCTAAGACAGGGACGGTGAGCCCACTGGCACCCTGGGCGGTGAGCTGCATAGCCAGAGGACCTGCTCCTCGGGGTTGTGCGGCTCACGAGTCAGGCTATGGCGTGCGGTTGGAGACCATACTCACTGCATCTACCCACTGTCCCTTATGGCAGTGGGCGGGGGGTGCAGTGGGATGGTCTCTCCACACTCTCAGAGTGTCGTACAGGCGTGGAGCCGATGACTCGGCTTCTAGCCTGGAGAGTGGCTCGCCCTTTTGGCAGGCAGTAGGCCTGTATAGATGTGAGATTCCCGCACTATCGCACTCAGATCCGGGGAGGGAGGATTAGCCTAATTATTCAATAAAAGAGGCCCTAGTTTCACCCAATGCTCTTGTGTCCGTGTCTTCTTTCTTGCGTCCTCCCTGACCCACAAGAGCTAGACTGTGACAAGCTTTGAAAGTCAACAGGAGAAGCTTATATTGGATTCTGAGACAAATTGGAAGCCAAAGTGGAGTAACGTGATCAGAGCGATAAGCCAACTGTCTCTTAGCTCCTACATATGACTCCAGGAGGGCCTCTTCCTACCACACCCATCCTCTCATGAGGTAATGCATTTTTCAATTCCAACAACTTACCAACTCACCTGCTCCTTCACACCAATTCCAAGAACACATTTTGCACTTAAAGCTAGCTCACAGCATATACAGAATTAGTCACTTTACGCCTACAGTTAGCACAATACAGATGATAATAAATATCACTTCTATGAGAGACAATGAATTCTTATCAAGAAGACACATTACATTGATATTTTGTGACAATAGGAGGAGGGAATCAGACTTAGAGCTTCTCTACATTTTTTAAAAAAACCCACTACCTTACCAGGGCTTTGTGCTTTCGCTTTCTTTCTAGTAATTTGCTCAATTATACATGTGGTCAGAGGTAGCCACATGGTTTGAATTAAATGCTTCCTCTCTCTGCGTGCTCCATTCACTTTCATTCACTTTAATGAGACAGCACCATCTAGTGGTGAAATTATTACACAATGCTAAGTTTACGCACTGGGAGATCCTGCTTTTCCCATTTACTACCACATTATCTGTGGTTCTTTTAAAGGCATGATTTCCAGGGGTCCATTAAAAAACAAACAAACTTAGCATGTGTTGTTAAATGCTGTTAAATGCCTGGGAGAAGAGAAAAGACTTGACTTGGCACTGAAAAGATAACAATTTCTCCATCCCTCAACTGTCTCCTGCAGCAGTGGGAAAAATGGGTCCTCAGGCCCACTTTATCAGCCCTGCTGAGAGACCAGCTCCATTGGGCTCCTCAACCTTTTGTTTAACAGTCTCTAAATTGTTTCCATTCTAGATGTCATTATAAGAACTGCTTTATAACTTGAAGAATCCTTCTCAGACAATAAAACTGGTGGCAGGCGTTTGTACCAATTGAGGTTTCTTTTTCTAGAGTAGCTGCATGTACCACATTTTACAGTAGGTTAGTCTGGAGGCCACTGATGCATACATGACCATGGCCTGATCAGTTTACTCCAAGAAAGGAGGGCACAGCTGGTGTACCAGTCAAAGTTGGTTAAAAAATGCTCCTTTCCACTATCACCACCATTAAAGTGTCCAAAACTCATTTACATGTCAAGTAACTTTGCTGAAACTGAGAACCTGCATCTTAAGATGGACTGTAACCCCATCCAAAAGAAGGATGTACATCTCTGCTTGGATTGGCCAGTCCTCCAACCAATAGTCTTATCTGAATTAATTCTTATTCCCCTCCCAGCATCCAATACCTTAGAACATAAGAACAAGACTTATGCGGGATCAGACCAAGGGTCCATCTAGTTCAGCACTCTGTTCACACAGTGGCCAACCAGCTGTCGACCAGGGACCCACAAGCAGTGCAACAGCACCGCCCCACCCATGGTCCCCAGCAATTGGTGTATATAGGCTTACTATGGTGAAATGGCCATTGGGTTTCACCATTATCCTGCATGAACTGAGAGCATGCCCTGGAATATACACATGCTTGCAGCAGCTAATTGCTGGGTTAGGACAGTAACGGTAGGCAGGCTTAAAGGAACTTTTCCTTCTATTAGTTATCCTCTCATTGGGGAATCCTTGAAAACTACTGCCTTACCACCACCACCACCACCATGGTTATTGATGGCTTGATGGCAAGGAAGCATGGCACTGTCAAAGTGATTCATGCAGAGTCTCTACTCAGTGGCTTCCAAAGGAACCTGATTTTGGGTTAGTGATATTTCATCTAGGTTTATCAATGGTAAGCTTGTGTGAGTTTGCATGTATTTATATGATTTATATAGGCAGCGTAGCAATGGGAAGCAATGTATATGTATCCTCAAAACCCAGTATTCCTAATAAAGTTGTGCATGTATAATAAATTCTTAGGGCAGAATGCCATGCTGCTGCTATGCTAAGAGTATCAGGCCATCAGCACAAGATAAATTAGTGATCCCTGAAACAACCAGAAATAAGTGTTACGATTCATTTCAACAGAACTCATAGAAGGAAGCTCCACTGACCTGCCCAATCTGGAAATGAACTTTTTAACTTGTTTCTGGGGTTGTTTCAGGAACTGCTAGTTCTTGTTGCACTAGTAGTGGGTTCTGCTGGCACAAGAGAACAAGTGGAGGTGCAATGGCTGTGTGGGATACTGCCCTTTGCTTTGCCAATAGATGCCATTTTAAAGTTAAAATGTTTTTAGTAGAATAGTTGCTAAATCCTGGTTGGGGCAATTTACAGTACTACTTGACTTTTTAATAATAGTTTTGTTTTGCATTGAGTAGCCTACTGAAACAACTGTGAAAGATTAGCACTTTCCTTGTATTTCCTTTAATTCTTCTGTATCAGGGCGACAATGGAAAGGAAAGCAAGATAATAAAATTAATTCTCTTGTTACAGTAGCAGCAGCACACAAAGCAGCCATATTTTACTGGCCCTGAAAAGTGCCTTGGCTTGTGGGTAGCATATTGCAACCTTTTCAGATTGGTAGCTCTATAGGATAATTGCGCACCAATTCCCTTGTTGTGACCCCTGAGGGACAATCCTGGCCCTACATTTCTGCCGGTGCAATTGGCAAGAGACAGCAAGAACAGTATGTACAGTCTCCCAAAGTATCAATTTTCAATTCAGGGGATCAGCGGCACTCCATTTACTAACTAATGGGTCTCTCTGGGATGCATGAATACAATGGGTCTCTCTGAGATATATCCACATTCCTTAGTTGCATCCAGTAGTCCTGAGTCCCTTGACTCTCACAGCTTCAGCCTATCCCTTTCCTTCCTTCTTAACAAAGAATGCAGCCCTCTCTAATTGGAAGACACTATTTCATACACATCTTTGTGTTGCTGGTTGGGTTTATATAATCCTGAAGAACCAACCATTCTGTTCTAATCATCTTTATACATCATTTTGCTTTATGCCGTGACACAAAGTCTATTCCATGACGTATGAGTATTTAGATGCCTCAATAACTTTATGTTACATTCAAGTGACAGTGTAATCCCTGGATTGATTTTTTCATTGCGTTTGAACTTAAATATAAATTTACAAATCCATCTCTTGGTCGACAGACACACTGGTGTGTATATTTTGGATTACAGCCCAGACATGTCTAGCGATAGACTAGAATGCATTTGACAGAGTCAACAAAGAAATCGGCAACATATATAAAGTTTGTTTAAAAATGAATTTACCTTGAAAAAGAAGGTGGTTTTGCATAAGGCAACCGTTTATTTTAGGGGGAGAGAAGAAAACCCAAAAGGTGCTGATCCATTAAAGTCAATGCACATCCAATTGCTCTAGAGAGTACATGGATCCCACATCAGATATCTCCCATCACTGAAATGAAAGTGGATGTCTGAACTTGAGCAAAGCACGGTGTGTGCGTTGGAGCCTTGCAGAACACTATAACTTTGTACCATTATATAGCACGCCTTCCATCAAGAGCTGAGTTCTCAAAGTGATGGGCAGGTCTCCATATGGAGATGTGAGCCATTCCAAGGTGATACATGCTTGGCTTTGCCCAGTTTTGTATATGTCTTGACTGGACTGTGATATAACCTATAGGGTCTAGTGTTGAGCCAAATCAGGAGGCTGAATTTCATGAATGTTTTTGCCATCCTAGAAAAGTGACTCCCACCTTCAGCAACTTTTTGCAGGCACTGCTCAAAGTCATGAAAATGTTTGCAGACGGGATTTCTAGTTTGTTTGTTTTTAAATCCAGGCATCTTTATGCATCAGCGCAAGAAACAGGGTTTACAAGTACCTTAATGTACTTTAATAGCACATTAGTGTGCAGCAACCAACATTAAAAAAAAGTCTTGTAATGAACATTAACCTATATGAACAGGCATTAAAATTACTCTTTTAACTGAACAATTGCTTTTAAATGCAGGCATTTATGTACATCAGCACAAGCAAGGGGTGTGTGTGTGTGTGTGTGTGTGTGTGTGTGTTTTAAGTCTTTTTCTAATAATAAAAGAAGTCTTCTAATGTTCATTATCATGCACATCAGCTCACAAGAGTGTGGCTGAAAAAAAGAGGTTCAAGCAATGACCTTTCAAGTAAAAATATGGTTCCAAAGCAGCCACAGAACCGGCTGCAAAAAGGCACCAAAAAAGGAAGAAAGAAAAGGGAAATACACTAATCAGAGGGGAATGAAGGAAGGGGACCTCCAGGTTGCTTTTCCTTTTGAGCCCAACAATTTGAAGAGACAAGACTGGTTCTTCAATGGTGCTCTTGAGGAAGAACTAAGTATGAAACATTTTGTTGGAGTCAATTCATATCTATCGATCGATCGATCTCTATCTATCTAATCAATCTATCTCTTCAGTACACCTAGAAGTCTCCTTCCTTCCTTTTACCATAAGAGTTTGTGAAGCTAAAGGGTTTCTCGTGGACATTTCCACAACCTTGGCAATTTTTATTTTTATTTTTTTACAGGGAAAATAGGAACATTGGAAGTGGCGTTCTACTGAATTGGTCCATCTAGCCCAGTATTGTCATCACTAACTGGCAGCAGCTCCCCAGGTTTCAGGCAGGAGCTTTTCCTGGCCTTACCTGGAGATGCAGGGGATTGAACCTGGGTAGTTCTGCATGCAAAGCAGATGCTCTACCACTGGATGGCCTACCTATCAGGGATGCAGCAGCAGTGGATTTCCTGTATGGGCAGATAGTTAGACTAGATGAGCTTTGAGGGACCTTCCGACTCCCAAGATTCTATGATTCTATCATGAAGAAGTGTAACACTACATATTGACCTTTCTGCCAAGCAACAAACCAATTGCTTCAGCTATTGGGTGGTATAAAATGCAATAAATAAATATTCAGGTATTAGTCTCCTTACTTGCGTTGATGTAGGGTGCCACATTTTTGTAGTAGGACTTTATCCTACTCCCCCCCCCTTTTTTTATGGCGGCTGCATCCTTGGAGACCCTATACCTATATGGCCATGTTACTCCCATTTCTAGTTTCTTGACCTGCCTGGCTTCAGGAAGCAGACAACGGTTCTGCCAGTTGATTTTGATTACTTCAGATATTACAAAGATGTGCTGACACATGGAAAGTGTAACTTTTTCTACTGGTTCCTGTTCAACATGCAAAATGAAAATAAGGAGAAAGATAGGATGCTGTGGTGAGCAGAGTCTGTCCAGGTGAGCTCCTGCATGCCCATGCCAGTCCAGGTGTTGATGCTAGGCCTGTTTGCTCCCTTCACCAGCTCCTTCCTGGATTGTCATTGGGGGGTGTCCCAGGGTGTGAGACCCAGACCCTCAGCCCTAGCCACATCACTAGAGCCTCAGGAATATGATGTTGCATTAGAAGCAAGCTTTCAGGATACAATTTAGATCTCTCTTCTTCCTCTTACTGTTCCACTTGCCCTGGAAGTTCATCCAAAACGTTATATCTGAGGGCTCCTGTAAATGAGTGATTTATTGCACACTCATGTTTGGCCACTCACAAAGTTTGTGGGTACATTACACAATGTCATCAACAACCAGGACAACTCCCACACTATCCCCTAAAGAACCACTTTTAATGTGGTAATTTGTGGAAAAAAGTGGGATCTTCCACCACTAGATGGCAGTGTCTCGATCGAAGTGAATGGAGCACACTTAGAGGGAAAGTATTCAATTCGAACCTCAGCCCTATCCACCCATGTAACACAGCCCATAACAATTGTGCCAAAGAAGCAAGAAACATAAAGTTCCAGGTAACCAACACAATTTCCCCTTAATGTAAAGACACTCTGAATCATATTTTGATGCATCACATTACAGTGGGGTTTTTAAAGGGGAGTTTTAAAGAAGCACTGAATTCCAAAGATCATTTAACCACTTTCTCAACTCCTACTTGGTGATATAGTGATAATTTTAAAGCACGGAAGCAATCGGTCATGTTGTCTAAGTTTGGGAGAGGGACTATACAGGCCTGAGAACTTCTGCTCCAACATGCCTCTATTTCACACTGTGCCCTGCAAAAGTTGATGTGCTCTTTAGAATGGATCCAGAGAGTCTCCCTTCTAAAAGCTGTTACTAGAATACGTATATGACATGGCTGGCTATGTGAGTTGCAGCAGCCACAAACATTCTACATTTTCAAATCTAATCTCATTTCTGATTAAACTTTTTTCCCCTCCATCCCATTTGTAACCCATGCTTGGCAATATGATTTGTGCAGCTCAGTATAAATATATGCTCTGGCATTAAACTGGGTCAGCAATTCTGACAATGATTTCTCTTGGAAATTGGGCTTGGGCAATTTATTTAGCTGGGGGCAGATCATTTGAAACATATATGATGGAAAGACTATAAAGCACTTTTTGAATAGAAATATTATGGATGGCGATCTCATTTGTGTCTCCTTTCGAGGGTAGCTTGAAGATCTCCATAGGAATATACTGCCCTCTGGCAGCAAGTGAGAACAGTGTTACACAAAGAAACAAAGCTTATTTTAAGGAAACCATCAAGATGGACGTACTGATAACGCCTAATTTCTACACAAAGTGTAAAATTAGGTTGGATACAGCCACTTTTGAGGAAACCAAACCATTTATTTTTTGCAAAACATCTGGAGATCTACCTTCTGCCCTTTCCTGATTTAGCACACTGTGCTCAGATCCATGCACTATACTCCTTCTGTATTTGCACTCAAATAGGCATAGAGTGAAATAAATACACTTCTCTTCATATCGAGCAGAAGCCTAAACATTACCATAACATCTGAAGCTTTTCTACATAAAGCTGTTAACCTGCTGCATCTACTTTCAGTTTTGTCGCAGAATTGAGATCTGAGCTCAATGCAAGGAGCATTTCCTTTCCTGCTTTTCCACTTCTAAGTCTCTAGGTGACACTGTGGTATAAGAATCGCATAAACACATAAAAGGAAATCACTTTTTCTTTCGCCATCAGAAATAATATTCCATTCCTCCTGCTCTAAAAAAAACTTGTGGAAAGTGCTGGAGGGTGTTAATGTTTTGCATTTCAATTTCCAGAAGCCGCTGCTAGCATGGCCAATTGTCAGAAATGGAGTTGGACTGTCACTTGAATGTAACATAAAGTTATCTGTCTAAAGAACCCATAAATAACCATGGGTAGGGAATGACCAATACACAATAAATGCCTCATGTAGAAAAGCTCTTAGTGTTGGTCTAAAACATCTGGAGACCTACTTTCTGTCCACCTTTGTTTCAGTAACTGTCATTTAATCCACTAGCAATGGTGGAATAGTTGCTCTCCAAAGGAAAACATAGTTGAGGGTGAACATCTTTCTTTAAATGCAGATGGGTGGAGTTTTGTCCCTATTGGGTTTTCTACTTAGCTCTATAAGTATATAAAATTTGTTGGCTTTGGAAGGAAGCCTGCTTGCCTTGGGACCCAGAACCAGACTGAAGTGACCAGATTCTTCTCAGGTTTTGGACTTCATCCAAGCCAGATGCACATCATCTGTTGATAAGAATCACCACTGCTACTGGCATTTTGGGGCTTTCCTTTGGGGCATGGCCATGGGACTGTCAACATGAGCACCTGCACTTCAAAATATACTACTGTACAACTGCATGAAATGTTACTCAAAATACTACAATGAAGTTTCCATGGTGCTAATGTCTCCAGCCAATAAGCGGTAAAGCAATGTCAGTAGAACAGGGTTGGTGGCACTGAATTGCTCTAAGCAAAATTCAGGATAGTAAAAATATATAGGCAGACTTTTTGAAGGGTAACTAATGATTGCATAACTGTTAGTTGGAGACAGAGGAAGGCTGAAGGAAGAGCTACAAGTGAGACTAACCACTGAGCTGAGTGAGGCAGGATGATAGTGCAGCTACACAAGCCATGCAGTTCAAGCCAGATAATGGGACTGGGGCTCCTCATCATTCACCTGTTGAGTAGCACAAGAAAAGGGAGTGTGAGGAGGGGGTTTCACACGTCTTGCATATTTAAAACCTGTCAGCAAGGCCTCTGGGGCCAGTTCTTAAGGCCCAGGCAGGTTTATATGCAAGAAGGTGATCCTATTACTATATTTGTGTGACCTGGATATCCTAAGAAGACAATACTGAGGGCCAAGAAGCTTGGACTGGGACCAACTTTAAAATCACTCCACTGGCTACCAATTAGTTTCTGGGTGAAGTATAAAGTGTTGGTTATTACCTTTAAAGTCCTACATGGTTTGCGGGATCGCCTTCTCCCATACAATCCGCCCCACACACTCAGGTCCTCTGGGAAGAATTTCCTTCAGTCAACAAAAACAAGGCTAACAACCATTACCCAGAGTACCTTCTCTTCTGACGCTCCCAGATTGCGGAATGGCCTGCTGGGAGAGATTTGTCAACTTAAGAGTCTTCTGGAATTTAAGAAAGCCATAAAGACTGATCTCTTCTGGCAGGCCTACCCAGTTGAATTTTAAGATGCCTTTTAATAATGTATGTTGTATATGTTTTAATCAATTATATGTATTTTATGGTGTTTTGCATTTGTGCTGTACCCCACCTCGATCCAGAGGGAGAGGTGGGTGACAAACAAGTTGTTGTTGTGGTTATTATTATTATTATTACTGCTTAAAAAAACACCTCAGAGAATATTTTCTCTTAAGTCTTACTGAGGTGGTGGACAAGCTCAGCCAATAACACCAAAAAGGAGCTCTGACCTTCATCCATTTATCATAAACTTCAAAAGCCTACATTTGACAGGTAAACTAGCAGCTTCAAGCAAAAAACAAACACCCAGCTTATGTAATTGAAATGTAATTATAGGGTTCACCTTGAAGAACTATCTTGGAGACATCCACCATCTAGACATAAGCCTGGGGAAATGAAAGAGGTGCATTATTATTCGGAAGGGTCAACTCAGTAAACTCTTGGACGAACGTACATTAAACAGTTTTCAGATAAACATGCATTTATTATAACAGACTCTTGTCTGAGGTTTATGATTCATGATGCACATTCACAACAAGTGGCTGAAATGCTAAAAAAAAATGTTCGTCTTTCTACACGTATGTTTCATTTGTAAATTTCAGATTCAGGAGGTCTGCATTCTAGACATTGGGCAACTGTAGTTAGTGGATCACTGCAGCACAGATAAAACAATCTTACAGCATTGATACTGACTGGCTGAGCACCCTCTTGGAGCTATTTCATATTTTACTTTTTCTCTTATTTCTTTTTCCATGTTGGAAAAAAATCACACATTTCATGATTGAAGAAGTCATGAATCGAATCTTTGATTTTAGTACCGACAAAGTGAAACTTAATCATGCTGTCCTACATACATTACATATAAAGCAGGCCTCATCCATCTAGTTGGGAAACTGTGAGGTTTACCTGTTGCCCCTTTGCCATCATTTCCCATCCTAGCAGATTGTGTGTATGCACAGAATAGACATTAACCTAATTCTACCATGACTGGTTGATTGGAGGCCTTATATTTATATTTATTACATTTCTATACCGCCCAATAGCTGAAGCTCTCTGGGTGATATATCTCCACATTAGCCCTCTTAATGTATGCATCACATGACACGTTGAATGGGGCTGTGGGACCACATATCTGTTTCTGAAAGTGAACAGAATAGGACTAACCCTGATATCCATAAATTAGTTTATGGCCTGGAGGCTTGCAAACCATGGCTGCCTACAAAGGCTTCTGGGTGAATAGCTGCTGCTGCTTCTAAGCTAGCAAATTGCCTTCGGTACCAGTTAGTGTACCAGTTAGTAACGTTCCTTTGTGTTATGGGAAAGGTAGGTCAAAAGCACAATTACAGTGATCTCATGAGAACAGCAGGTGTCTTATCTATGTAGCCTGGTACTGTATCTGGAGGCTCTAACAAGCTGACATTCCAGTCTTGCCATCCAATTAGTAAGTGCACCTGAGTGAAGAAGATGCTTATGTGTGCTAAAAAATGCCAAGTAATGCCTTGTTTATCACAACAAACTAGACTTATGCTGTAGATTCGTATGATGAGAAGAGCTGCTTTGTTATTAACATGCAATTAATCACTTAAGCTTAAGTTGGCAGCAATGTCAAGTTCAGTTACGCTATAATTGTTCTTGTGCCCAGGGGTGGGGGTCCAGATTTTGCCGAAGGGTCTTTGGTGCAGGAAGCTTTCGCAGTCTGGTCCACTTTTATTGGACTATGCCTGAATGTGCTGAAATATACCAATAAATTTAGTCTCCTTGTAAGCAAACCTGTGAGTCTGGCTACTTTTGTCTCCTTGGTAACCCTGATAAACCTGAAGCTCACGACTGGAGCTGGAAGGCATGAGCAACTCCAAAAGAAAGCCAACATGTGTTGGCCTCTTTGTGCATAGCCTTTCCACATGGTCCAGAAGACTGCACACTTGGAATCGAGAGGGTATGGAAAGCAAATGTACATAGAGGTCTACATGTAGGTACACTGGGGTGGGATGGGGGGCAGTAGGCCCATGCATCCATAAATATAGACTTAGGCCACAGTCCTATGCATTTTTAAACAGAAAAAAATCTTATAACTCCCAGCTGGCATATTGGGAGTTGTAGGACATTTTTCTGTCTCAATATTCATAGGATTGTGTTCTTAGTCTTGCTTAGACTATTCCCATTGAAATCAATGGGACAAGTTACTTTTGGCTGACTTTAGTCCCATTGATTTCAATGGGTCTGCTCCAAGTATGGCTAAATCAGGTTCCAACCTGGTATTTTTTTTTTATGCTAGCTGGTAACTGGGTAGTTCACTTAACCCAAAATGGTACCTATAACTTTATGGCTTGGAGTAAAGGAGGCAGGTGAACAAGTCCTCAGAAGCTGCTCTTGCTGGACTCTTCCTGCCTCGCAGGGCCATCTCTGAGCAAGTGCCCCATTGGAAGGAGAGAGAGAGACACAGACGCAGGTAAAGAAGTCACTGTGGCCTGCTCCATCTGGACTATTTTCTTTTATTTATTATTTACAATATTTATATACTGCTCCCCATTCAAAATTTCAGCACAGTGTACAAGATAAAATAAAACAGAATAAAACACTTTAAAATAATTTTTAAAGAAGAAAAATGTACAGTGAACCATGGCTGGTCATTAAGGAAAGGCTTCCTGGAATAATGACGTTTTCAGCAGGCGCTGAAAGGAATACAAAGTTGGCGCCTGCCTGACCTCCAGAGGCAGGGAATTCCATATAGACTATAGCCTCCCTCCACAGGGCCATCTACCACAAGCTGCCCTATAGGAAGTGCCCTGATGGATTTTTCTATGTTTATATTTTATTGTGCTTTTAAAATACATTTTGATGTTACCTGGAAGCCACCTTCGAAGGATATGTATCATGATGGTGGGATATAAATATTTTTAGTCAAATACATTAATATCACTCTGAGACACTGCCCAGGGAGGCAGCTGTTGAACTTTCCATTCAATTTCTTCCTCTTTTCTTATTCTTCATGCACACTCCTCCCATACCTTGACTTGATATTGACCAATAGGGATGACTTAGTGGATAAAGTGGCAGTTACGGGAACTCTGGGGGAAAGTGACCACGTCATACTTGAATTCTTGATTATGAAGGAGACAAAAGTTGAGTGAAGCCGTACACGTACTCTGGATTTTAGGAAAGCTGATTTTAATAAACTCAGAACTATGATAAGTAAGGTCCCATGGCAAATGAGCCTAATGAGAAAAGGAGTGCAGGATGGGTGGGAGTATTTAAAAAAGGAAATTTTAAGGGCACAGTTACAAACAATTCCAACCAGGAGAAAAGATAGAAGACAACAGAGGAAACCAATGTGGCTCCACAAAAAGCTTAGAGATGACTTGAAAACAAAAAAGGATACATATAGGAAGTGGAAGGAAGGCCAGGCTACAAAAGAAGAGTACAGACAGGTGGCACCGAAGTGCCGAAATGGTGTCAGGAAGGCTAAAGCTGTGAATGAGCTGAGATTAGCGAGGGATGCTAAAAGCAATAAAAAGGCTTTCTTCAGATACGTGAGTAGTAAAAGACAGAGGAAAGAAATGGTGGTTCAACTGCTTAATGAGGATGGCAAATTGATAACAGATGACAAAGAAAAGGCTGAAGTGCTCAATTCCTACTTTGCCTCAGTCTTCTCCCAAAAGCGGGTCTATGACCCCCCTGGAAAAAGTGAAGCAGAAATTGAGGTGGCAGGATTAGTTTGAGATTGATAAACAAATGGTCAAAGAACACCTAATTTCCTTGAATGAGTTCAAATCTCCAGGGCCCGATGAACTACATCCTAGAGGAGCTAACGGAAGAACTCTCAGAACCTTTTTCTATTATCTTTGCAAAATCATGGAAGACGGGTGAGGTGCCGGACGACTGGAGGAGGGCTAACGTTGTCCCTATCTTCAAAAAGGGCAAAAAGGAGGAACCTGGGAACTACAGACCAGTCAGTCTGACATCCATCCCTGGGAAAATTCTGGAGCAGATTATAAAGAAGTCAATCTGTAAACACCTTGAAATCAATGCGGTGATCACTAGAAGCCAACATGGATTTGTCAAGAACAAGTCCTGTCAGATTAATTTAATCTCATTTTTTGATAGGGTAACCTCCCTTGTGGACTGTGGGAATGCTGTGGACGTCATATATCTTGACTTCGGCAAAGCTTTTGACAAAGTACCACATGACATTCTGATTAACAAACTAGCTAAAAGTGGGCTAGATGGAACAACTATTAGGTGGATCCACAGTTGGCTACAAAATCAGACTCAAAGAGTACTAATCAATGGAACCTTCTCAAACTGGGGAGAGGCAACGAGTGGGGTACCGCAGGGCTCAGTCCTGGGCCCAGTGCTCTTCAACATTTTTATTAATGATTTGGACGAGGAGGTGCAGGGAACACTTATCAAATTTGCAGATGACACAAAATTGGGTGGGATAGCTAATACCCTGGAAGACAGAAACAAACTTCAAAGTGATCTTGATAGGCTGGATTGCTGGGCTGAAAACAACAGAATGAAATTTAATAGGGATAAATGCCAAGTTCTACATTTAGGAAATAGAAACCAAATGCACAGTTACAAGATGGGGGATACTTGGCTCAGCATTACTACAAATGAGAAGGATCTTGGAATTGTTGTAGATCGCAAGCTGAATATGAGCCAACAGTGCGATATGACTGCAAGAAAGGCAAATGCTATTTTGGGCTGCATTAATAGAAGTATAGCTTCCAAATCACGTGAGCCCTGGTTAGGCCTCATCTAGAGTATTGCATCCAGTTCTGGGCTCCACAATTCAAGAAGGATGCAGACAAGCTGGAGTGTGTTCAGAAGAGGGCAACCAGGATGATCAGGGGTCTGGAAACAAAGCCCTATGAAGAGAGTCTGAAAGAACTGGGCATGTTTAGCCTGGAGAAGAGAAGATTGAGGGGAGACATGATACCACTCTTCAAATACTTGAAAGGTTGTCACACAGAGGAGGGTCAGGATCTCTTCTCGATCCTCCCAGAGTGCAGGACACGGAATAACGGGCTCAAGTTAAAGGAAGCCAGATTCTGGCTGGACATCAGGAAAAACTTCCTGACTGTTAGAGCAGTATGACAATGGAATCAGTTACCTAGGGTGGTTGTGGGCTCTCCCACACTAGAGGCCTTCAAGAGGCAGCTGGACAACCATCTGTCAGGGATGCTTTAGGGTGGATTCCTGCATTGAGCAGGGGGTTGGACTCGATGGCCTTGTAGGCCCCTTCCAACTCCGCTATTCTATGATTCTATGATTCTATACCTACTATGATCACAATAGTTCCAATTTTGCTCCACAGCAAGTGGGGACAGTACAAGGACTAGTTTTACATATTTATGCAGCTTTTGCCTTCAACAGTTCCGCATTTCTCCTAAGGTCCAGTCCCACAATCTCCTACATGATGTGAAAGAAATATTAAAATGGAGTTTGCACTGAACTAAAAACAAATCTAAAATAGAGTCTGTGTGGAACACTGTAAGTCTATGTTAAACTGTGTATGTGGCAAAAAGGGCTAACAAGCTGATGGTCTCCTTATCATTTCTTACAAAGACAATGCTTGTTTATACGTAGAATCTTAGAAACATATAATAGTAGAGTTGGAAGGGGCCTATAAGGCCATCAAGTCCAGCCCCCTGCTCAATGCAGGAATCCACTTTAAAGCATACCTGACAGATGGCTGTCCAGCTGCCTCTTGAATGCCGCTAGTGTAGGAGAGCCCACCACCTACCTAGGTAATTGGTTACATTGTTGTACTACTCTAACAGTCAGGAAGTTTTTCCTGATGTCCAGCCAGAATCTGGCTTCCTGTAACTTGAGCCCATTATTCTATGTCCTGCATTCTGGGATGATCAAGAAGAGATCCTGGCCCTCCTCTGTGTGACAACCTTTCAAGTACTTGAAGAATGCTATCCTGTCTCCCGTCAGTCTGCTCTTCTCCAGGCTAAATGCCCAGTTCTTTCAATCTCTCCTCATAGGGCTTTGTTTTCAGACCCCTGATCATCCTCATTGCCCTCCTCTGAACCCTCTCAAGCTTAGGGCTAAATTTGCAGTTTTGAGATTTTTATTCTGAAGAAAAGCATTCACACCAAAGCTGTTGTTTCTAAAAAGCTATAACTGTGCTAATTTCCTTATATGGTAATATGTCCATGTTTTAGCGGTTCCTGCTATCAATAAAAGTGAAAGGTTTTGTTAGGGCTAGGGCCTCAATCCTCAGGGGGTGATGGGCCATAGCTACACTGGGAATAAAACAGACTGTGTGTGAATCAGAGAGTCATGGCTTCATTCCTCCACAAACCATTAACTCAGCCCAGCAAAAGAATAATCCCTAATTGTTGTTATGGAAATTGAGTCAGACAAATGATATTTTGGAAGCAGGATATAAGAACATTTAGATTCATACATTGTCAGGAGAGACACTCCTCCAAGCACCTTGGGTAGATTACGTGTTGCGATGGCCATAAGCATAATTTGAAAAATGTTGTCTGTGTCTCACAAGACACCCCCCCCCCATGCACACACACACATCCACATGTACCTCGCTTATGCATACCAAAAGAGTGTGCAGGAAAGCTAGACTTCCCTTTTTCCCTAGCAGCCAGGCCAGATTCCCCTTTTCCCTAGTCGCCTTGGTAACAGGCCTGCTACAGGAAAGTTGTGGTCAGCTAGAGTTTCCATCTTTGTAAACAAGCTTTCTGCTCAGGCTCTATTTTCTTCTGCCAAACTAGCTAATAAAACAGCTGCCAAAGCCAGCAAACCTCAGAGAAGGGTGCTCCTTGGCAGAAGTACGTGTTCTCTCCATTGCAATGTGAATTCCTTTCTATCAATAAAAGTGTGTTGGACCATAAGATGCGTCTTCATAATGTTTGGACCACAACAGACTCAATAAGGAAGACAGCCTTCTCAGTGTGGCACCTTGACTACGGGATACCTTCCTCATGGAGATTTGCACCGACAACCATTGTTTCATCGCCAGGCATTTTAATCAGTTGATTTTGCCCGTTCTATCATATTTGCTGCCTTTTTGTGTGTGATGATGATGGTGATGATGTGTTTTGGGTGCTGCGTTGTATTTTTATATTAGTACACTGCCCTGGTATCTGCAAAGAGTAAGAGCAGTTTAAAAAAGAAAGAGTTTAACAAAGAAAGAATAAAATAAAATAAAATAAAATAGTGGCTGAAAGGATCAGTCATATATCACCTGAAGGTTTGTAGGTTTTAATTTTGCTGTTGCTGGAAATATAGAACATCGAAATTATGTGATAGGAGATGAGCAGAGATAAAGTAATTTCATGTCCCTGTATGGCTTAACAGAGAAGGAGCAACAACAAGAACAAAAATCTCTTTTGTAGCTACTCTTCAATCCCATGCAGCCAAATAGCCCAACTGGGGCTCTGTGGGCTACATCAGTGCTTTTCTGATGTACAGTCTTATCCGCTGTAATAATAACTCCTTTGCCTTTCCAGGCAACATCTTGAAGCAAAAGAGTAATTGAGGCACTCAGGACATTGGCACTTACTAGTTTTGTCTGCCATCGTGACGAAGCTAAATGGCTGTACTTAACAAGAAGGCGCTTCATCTAGATTAAGCTGCTTTCCTTCCCCATCCCTTCCTCGCAGGAGTTCAAACATTCACACAATATTGTGGGGGGAAACAAATTCCTTACCAAACGCAATTGTTGCTGCATAAGGTAATGTTGGGGGAATAAAGAGCAAAGCACAAAGGGAAGACTGTGCTTTTGCAGTCGATAAAGTGTCTCCAACCACAGCGACCAAGAAAATAATTAAGATGCAGTCGATGCTGCAAAATGGTTGCTGGAATTCCTTTCTCTGGATTTGTCAGTGTTCCTTCCCTAGATTTATTGAACCCTAACGTGGGTATAAAATTTCTATATGATGCTGTAATCAAATTGTTAAAGGATTTCCAGAGGCCAAAATGTATTAGATTCCAATAATATAAGAAGGAAAACCAATTAAAGGAGGGAAACCAGTTACCCTTCAGTAACAAACGTGAATAAGATAACAGCCTGCTTACTTTTAGGGCAGGGCTGAAATGGAGCAGTTTTTGAAAAGCGTTCACAGGCTGTTAAAAGCACACCTATTTTCAGAAAAATGGGCGGGGCTGCAAACAGAGGCAAGCCCAGGAAGCACAGTCCTCACTCTAAATTGGCTTTGTGACATCATCACGCAGCCAAATTTGATTGGCTACATGATACCATCATGTCATCATAATGTCAGCAAGCTAATTACATGGTCATCAACTAGCTGGAACTCCATAAACAGCATGGAGCAACCATATATATATTTCATGATGCCAAAGCAGCAGCTAATTGGGCAGTGAACAGCAGCAGAAGTACAGCATTTCACAATTTGGAGCTACTGTTTTAACAATGAATATAAGAATGTAGGAAAAGACTTTCTGGATCAGACCAAAGATCCATTCAGTCTAGAATCCTGCATCCTATAGTGGCCAGCCAGATGTGTCCATATAGTCCATATAAAGGCAACAGCTTCTTCTGCCATTGCTTCCCAATGACTGGTATTCAGAGGTATACTTGATTTGAACCTGAAGGTCCCATATAATCAACATGGCTAACACCTTTCAGAATTTCAGCACAGTCCTAACTGATTTGTCCAGTCTTGCTTTGTTTTAGCTGCAGTTCTCTGAGACATTTTGAGTATGTGGTCCCATTATGTGGGAGGGGAAGACTCTTCTGCCCCTTGTTTCTGAGCACTTGTGAGATTTCCTCAGGAGTACATGCCTGCTCGTAGGCTCTTCATGGTAAATGGCTGTTATAAGCCATTAAGGGTAACTATTGGGTCACAACCAGCAATGCCAACGGCATTTATAGTTTTGCATGTGCAAACTTTTCTTCAGCTGAATGTACACAGGTCAGGGCCAGGGTGCACAATCTTGCTTGCCCTCCATGCATTTGGTGAGAGCATGGATGTATGGTTGCAAATGGGGTTATTGCAACATTTGTCCATTTCAACCAGTGTGATTTCAATTAGATGCAAAAACTTGTCCCATTGATTTTCACTGGGGCTTTAGAGAAGCTGACTTTTTTTCTGGATTGGGCACATGGAGCAGTAACCCCACCTAAAATTCAGAAAACCAGGTTATGATTTATGGTTGATGGCATTTTACTGATGGTTGAATATATATATATATATATATATATATATATATATATATATATATATATCTCCTTGGGTATTTATTAGGTGGAAAGGCAAATAAGAAAGACTAGGAATATATAAATTAAAATAAAGGGTAGGTTGGCCCCCAAAATGAAATGGATTTCAGTTAATACAGTCACAAACTTTGCAATAGCCTTTTTAGTCAGGGATCTATGACATTTTAATGTCAGCCCAGACCAAAGGGGCAGTAGATAATGCAGCATGAGCCGATCAGTAAAAGGTTGCAAGAGATGAATTTTTCAATCTGAACCAAACCAAATGCTGCTTTATTTCATTTGAGTGTTCTCAGCTCATCCAATCGATATTTCAGAACAGAGACATCAATCAATGCAGACAACTTTCTCAATCACTTGTGCTGAAGGGGGTGGGAAGCAACCCCCTTTTCTTTGAACATTAGAAGTCAATGTGTGCAGTACACTTTTAAAAGCCAACCCTAAAGGGTAACTCTTCACGCTTGAATTAGACCCAGGGAGTTCATCCTGAATTAAACCAATACAAAATGCAGAGCCGTGCCAATACGTTGTAAACTCATAGTTGCAGTTTATTCCCTTGTTTGTTTTGAAGTCCGTCCCTTTAGAGGTGCTGAATTCTGGGCCTCAGCACCAGGCTCCCCACTACACACAGGGAGAATGGGGAAGGAAATATTAGGGGAAAGGCAGAGAAGGACAAGGATATAAAAATAAACTAAGTTTTTTTATGTTCAAAACCTCCCTGGTGTTGCCAAGGATAGAGTAGGCAGGATTTGCAACATAAAAAAGCCTATGAGATTAGGTAAAACAAAACAAAACCCGAAAACAGTGTCAGTAGGATTTCTGGGATCATGTTGAATCAATGAATTCAACATATACTGAACAATAGACAAGTACAATTTATTCCATGCCACAAGATGACATTTTCCCCCACTGCCGTAAAGTTTGATAGACCTCAATGGAGAAAGCACTTAGGTAGGGTGACCATATGGAAAGGAGGACAGGACTCCTGCATCTTTAACAGTTGTATAGAAAAGGGAATTTCAGCAGGTGTCGTTTGCATGCATGCAGCACCTGGTGAAATTCCCTCTTAGAGCTCATCTACACCAAGCAGGATATTCCACTATGAAAGTGGTATGAAAGTGGTATATAAAAAGGAGCCACACTACTGCTTTATAGCAGTATTGAAGTGCACTGACAACTGTTGGGGCCCATGACATATACCATATAATGCTTTCATACCACTTTCATGGTGTTATATCCTGCTTGGTGTAGATGTGTCAATGGGCCCCAACAGTTATCAGTGCACTTCAATACCGCTATAAAGCAGTAGTGTGGCTCCTTTTTATATACCACTTTCATACCACTTTCATAGTGGAATATCCTGCTTGGTGTCGATGAGCCCTTAATCACAACAGTTAAAGCTTCAGGAGCTATACTAGAGTGACCAGATACAAAAGGGGGCAGGGTTCCTGCAGGTTTAACTGTTGTGATGTGGGGGGGGATTTCACCACATGCTGTGTGCATACAGATGACAACTGCTGAAATTCCCTTTGGGATACAACTGTTAAAGATACAGGAGCCCTGTCCTCCTTTCCATATGGTCACCCTAAGTCTTAGGAGAGGATTGGGCCTCTACCCTTCTTTGAGGCCCTGCCACTGGGGAATTTGCTGCAGTGACAGCACCACCACCAAAACCAATCTGCATCGAAATAGGCTTACTTAGCTTTAAAACAAAGATAAATAGGCCACATTTTTGCTGCTCCCATACTACAAAATGTTGGTACCAAATTTCCATTCCCCCTTTCTCCTGCTGCTGCGCTACTGGGGTGTGACTCCAGTGTGTTCAGAGAGTGCAAAATTGGCCTTCAGGTTCCTAGAACTTGTCTACCCCTGACTTAAGGCTATGATCAGCTAAATAACACAAGTTATACAGCTAGGACAGTTTTGCTTAGCTGGGATCAGTTGATGTGGGTAACGAAATAAAACAATTAAGAAGAATCTGGACATTGTCCAATCAGTCTTCAACTATCATCCTATTGGACAGTTTACATTCCAGACATGCCTGTAGTGCATTTGAAGGCTTTGGTCTGTTAGCCTTGGAATGTTTTGATCAAGACACCATGTGTTGGGAAGAAAATGATTATTATTTTTCCTCTTAGGTTTCTGTGTTTGCTCAATATTTATTTTATTTATTATTTATTTATTAATTACATTTCTATACCGCCCAATAGCCGGAGCTCTCTGGGCGGTTCACAAAAATTAATATTACAATACAAATTTAATATTTCACTGTCAGATGGTTGTGTGCTATCTCCAGTATTCGAGGCAAGAAGCCTGTGTGCACCAGTTGCTGGGGAACATGGGTGGGAGGGTGCTGTTGCACCATGTCCTGCTTGTTCATCCCTGGCCGATGGCTGGTTGGCCACTGTGTGAACAGAGTGCTAGACTAGATGGACCCTTGGTCTGATCCAGCATGGCTCTTCTTATGTACATTTATTTCAGTGTGTCAACTCTATGTATGACTAAGGGGTTGTTTTCACAGCACCAGGTTTTATTTATTTATTTATTTATTACATTTCTATACCGCACAATAGCTGGAGCTCTATGGTTGGCTCCATGTCCCTTGGAAAGCCCGCAGCTTCCCTCCCCTGGGGTGATGTAGGGTAATCCTAACACTGAGGAGGGAGCATGGGGTTTCTGGGCAGCCATCCGGGGACCAGAGCTGCCCCCTTCTTCCTGGTGGAAGGCAACCAATCACAGGTTGCCTTCCACCAGGCTCTGCCCAGTCACAACTCCATTGTGACTCCAGAGTAAGGTAAGGGGCTGTTTTGACATTGTCTTGCATGTTCTTTTGTCGCACTGGAGAAAAAAGTCAGGGTAAATCCCCAGCTTTTTTCCCCCCGCAGCTTCGGCAGAAAGTGCCAGAGTGGTTGCGTGACAGCAGATATGTTGTATAATTGATGCCATGCTGTCACACAGCCACCCCGGAGCTTTCTGAGCATTTAGATAGCTTCTAAGTCTGGATCCAACTGTATGAGTTTGGCCCAAGTTAAGCCATTGTCAGGCTTGGGAGGAGGAGGTGATTACATTTCCCTTTGCTCACTCTGCGCCTTGGCTACATCTTTTTCCTGGGATTTTATTTTACTTTTGCAAAGAAATATTCTGCAACCTTGTCTACCTGTGAAAACAGATCCCAGTCACCGAAATTTATGTTGTGTCTATAATACTCCAACTAAACTATGTTATATATCCAATAGGCACAGCAGCTCTTGCTCTGCTTTAAATTACAACCGAATGCAATTCTTTGGTGCCTGTCGAAGAGATTTTGAAAACAAGAGAGAACAATGCACACGACACTCTCTTATTCTCATTCTTCTTGTTTCGCCTTTTCATTATATTGGCTTGAATGAATAGCTTCATTTTCTTGTCTCTGTTTATTGAAAGTCTTCAAACATTAGAGAAACCTGAAAAGGGCATTTTTGTTGAAATGATGTTTACGTTTCTCTTTAGAAATTGTACACCATCCATCATTTGTTTGCTCTTCAATATAATAATAATAATAATTCCTACACAGCTATTTTACTGTGCGTACTGTGCGTAGCACATAAATACCCCGAGTTCTTTTCTTCCTTCGTTTGGAGTGCACTTTATCTAGTTCAGGAGAAGGGGTTTAATTTGTAGCAATTGTTCCACAGTTTTTGTATGTTTGACCTAAGCCTTGGCACTGACAGAAGATATTAGCATGTAGTATAGATTTTTTTGTCAAGTTTTTAATTCTTGTTAAAAGTTTTTAGTGAGATTTTCACTGGCCTGGATGCTAACTTGTTTTGTTCCAGAACTGCCCACTGATATCCTATCACTTCTCAAAATAAACTAGCACATACTAGTTGGTGAGTTAAAAAGGGATTCTTACAAAAACCGCCATTCATTCATTCATTTATTCTATTTCTATACCATCCAAAAGCCAAAGATCTCTAAAAGGTTTACAAAGATTAAAGACCTTTAAAATACAGCATTGAACATAATACAATTTTTTTAACATACAAACATATGAACAGGAGAGCACACACGCACACACACCTAAACAATTATAACAATCAACAATAAGAAATCCAGGACTAGAATTAAAAACCTTATGATATGTTGCCTAAGGCATGGGAGTAGGGGAAGGTCTTAACCTGGTGTTGAGAAGATAACAATGTTGGTGCCAGATGGGCATCCCTGGGAATATTGTTCCATAATCAAGAGGCCACCACTAAGAAGGCCCTTTCCCTTGTTGCCATCTTCTATACCTTCCTTGGAAGAGTCACCTGGAGGAGGATCTTAAACGATGAGCATAATATACAAGTAAGTTCTTGTCAGGAAAAGTGCTCCATCAGTTATTGTGTTCCTGAGCCATGTAAGGCTTTGTAGGTCAAAACCAGCACCTTGAATCAGAAACATAGGGCTTTGCTAGACCATGGGTTAGCCCGGGGTGAACCCCGGTCTCACCCGTGTGTCCAGATGACGCACAGGGGATCCCGGGCTCAGGCAGGGATCAACCCTCCCTTTGTTACAAAAATAGTGGAATGTGAACCAATTTAAATCAATAAGAAGGCATCTGGATGCAGTTTTCAAAAAAGATTTATTTCCACTCTTTGGTACCAGATCAAATCCCCTGCGCAAAGGAGTCCTCTCTCCCGGACGAACAGCGGGAAGAGGCACGGAACGGAAGTTTGCCTTCCATTTTATACAGAGAGAAACTTTGTACACATATGATTGGTTGTTAGCTCATATCGTCATCTCCAGTGTCATTTGACCTGCCCGGATGAGGAGGTGGCAGCTAATATTAGTACCTTTTTGCCACTGCATTTCCATCAGCTGATCAGGTTTTTCCCGCTCCAACCTTCCTAAGCCAATTAGAGCTTACCATTCCCCTCTGGATTCCCGCCGGACCATGGGAAAAGGAGAGGGGATGAAGAAGCTACTAGCCCCTAAAGATGGTGTCCACCATGTTGGTGCTTCAATCTCCTCAACACCCCCCATCGCTTATGGATTTGTTCCTGTTGCGCTAATTTGTAAGTTTCCCAAGGTAAATTGTATGGTTTCCCCTTATTCCTGTGCTTTTGACGTGTCCTCGCCTCAACTCTTGCAATCCACATTCTTGTGGTTTTGCGGTTTCCTTTATCTCTGGAGTGTTAACCGCAAAAGTGCACTATGTTCTCTTTCGCAATCCGCTTGAGCTACGCAGCGCTGAATGCAGGTTACTAGGGGTCATGGAAGGAATCTTTCTTCTGGTTCGTATAAAATAAATGTTTGGTGATTCAACTAGCGATCCGGTCTCTTTATTCTATGTGCCAACGAATGGGTCTACTCTACTGTCAGGCCAAGAGTGCCCCCCCTCCCTCTCCTCTGGAAATGAAACCTCCGTTTTGCTGTTTTACTGCTGGCAATGTGGGCTTGGGAGAGGGAAGTGGGGTGTTAAAAGGGAGAGGGGAGGCAGGAGGAAAGACAAAGAGGGGCTATGGAAAATCAATTAATTTCTATAACACCTTGTAACGGGCTCCAGTTGTAGCCCAGTATTTGGGTTGAGCCTTGGGTTGAGCCCGAGATCGCAAGCATGTAGACCATTCTGCCGCTTTTCCCGGCTACCGCAATTACTCGTGAGTATCTGGGGAAAGCCACGGACAGGACGCAGAGCTCCTCAGGAGTGCTGTGCCCATCAGGGCAGGGCAGGGGGAGAGATCGTGGCAGGGGGTAGATCGGGGGCAGGGGGAGCGGGGAAACCTTTTTTTTTTAAAAAAAACTTACTTTCGTCGATCATGCGCTCCTGCGCACCCGGCCCTTTAAGAAAAAAATGGTGGATGCAATGGGGTTTTCCTTTAGCTTGTCGCGTCTGACGTTTAGACTGGGGCGACAGCCCGCGATACTTGAATCGCGGGCTCGCCCCTTCTCCCGCACGGATTTAAAGGTAGGTCTAGCAAAAGCCATACAGGCAGCCAGTGCAATCAGGCCAGAACTGGTGTTATATGTTTTGAACTTCTGGCTCCCATGATCAATCTGGCCACCCCATTTTGCACAAGCTTCTAACGTAGCCTCATGTAGAGTGCATTGCAGTAATCTAATTTGAGGTTATTAGAGCATAGACAACTGCAGCCATGTCATCCCTGTCCAGAAAGAGGCATAGCTGGGCTATCAACAGAAGTTGGTTAAAGGCACTCTGTGCTACGAAGGCCACCTGAGCCTCAAGTGACAAAGATAGCTATGAACCTACTTTTTCAGGGGAATGCAACCCCATCCAGAAAGGTTGAACACCCTTCATCTGTTCAGAACAACCACCCACTAACAGCATCTTGGGCCTTTGCTAGACCTACCTTAAAATCCAGGCGAAAGGAGGGGAGAGCCCATGATGCAACTATTGCGGACTGTCACCCTAGTCTAGACGTGCGATGAGTTAAAGGAAAGACCCGTCGCGTTCGCCATTTTTTAAAAGATTTAAAGGGCCGGCTGCGCAGGAGCGC
Source organism: Elgaria multicarinata webbii (assembly GCF_023053635.1). Lineage (NCBI taxonomy): Eukaryota > Metazoa > Chordata > Lepidosauria > Squamata > Anguidae > Elgaria > Elgaria multicarinata. Next base: position 186,805,705 of record NC_086171.1, read on the forward strand.
ATGAACGATGAAAGGTAGGGTTGTTGTTGTTTTAAAAAAGATTTCCTCGCTCCCCCCACCCCGCCCCCGATGGACGCAGCGCTCCTGGGGAGCATGTCAGTTAAGGCATGAGCCTTGTCTTCCCTTTTCACGACTTTGTGTAGCTTGAGCCAACATGAGATAGCCTTATGGCTGGTTTTAACTGGCAGGTGGGTTTTTTTAAAGTATTTAATAGAGATGTAGACAAGAACCATCTTGCATGTATAGATCTCACTGTGAGTGCTGGCAGCAAAAATGAAAAGCATACATCTGAATGTTGTCACCAGTTCCCAGTAAGTTGCACCCTGATGCCACAGAATAAAGCTTTATTATACAAAGAATAGTAGATTATTCTCATATTTGGGGGAAGGGTGGGGGACTGATTAACTGGAACATGGATTTCCTAAATCTAATTCCTTATCTGTAAACAGCCAATGTCATTATGTAAAAACTGACTGATGCAAGACTGATGCCCTTTCTGCTATGCTCAGAATCTCAGCAGTTGGCCTCTGCACAATTATTTCAGACTACACACAGTAGAAACCACAAATAGGTTGGTCAAAATGAGTTTTTCTTCTGAAGTTTATTACCTTGTTATTAGATTTTATGAGCAAGTGGGTAAATAATACCCAGATACGTCTACTAAAACTGAAAAAGTCATTAATGTGACTTGTGATTAAAAACCTTTACATCATTGTACACTTATATTTGCAAGAATAATGTATTAAATACTCTGGGCTGAAAACAGCAAGGAAATTTCTACTTTATGATTACACACAAACAATTTTAAACCCTTTCCCATTCATCTATCTATCCATCTATCATCTATCTTTCTATCTATATTTGAATATCACTGTTCACACCATGTCATTTAATTATCGTCTCATGGCAGTAAGACTATTCTTAGGACAGAGGGTAGGTTTCCTGATGTTGCTGTTTTACCGAACATATACTTTAAATCCATACATAGTAAAAGCAAACAAAGGCCAGATCTATACTAAGCAGGATATTGCACTATGAAAGCGGTATATAAGAGGCAGGAGCCACACCAAGCAGGATATAGCACTATGATAGTGGTATATGTGGGCCTTAGCTAGACCAGGCTTTATCCTGGGGCAAACCCTGGTCATCCCTGTGTGTCCACATGACGCACAGGGGATCCTGGAATCAGAGAGGGATCATCCCTCCCTTGCCCCGGGATAGAGCCCTCCCCTTTGGGCCCGCTTTTTCCCGCTGTCCCAGGCTGAGCCCGAGACTGCGGAACGTGTGGCCCATTGCCACAGTTTGGCCTAGCTCCATGTGATTCCTCATGCGGAGCTGGGAGCCGCACATGGCCAGCACTCCTCAGGAGCACTGCACCCATCGGGGTTAGGGTGTGGGGAGCGGGGAAAGTATTTAATTTTTTATAAAAAAACCCTCACCTTAATGCACGAGTGTTCATGCGCTCCATCCTCTTTAATAATAATAAAAAATGGCGGGCGCGATGCCTCTCTTCCTGAGGTCATCGTGCCTCATGTGTAAACGGGGGAGGGATCACAACGCAAGATCTTCCCTCCTCCATCGCAGACTATAAGGTAAGTCTAGCTAAGGCCATTGGCCCAAACAGTTGTCAGTTGACTTCAAGCAGTAGTGTGGCTCCTGCCTCTTATATACTGCTTTCATACCACTTTCTTAGGGCTGTATCCTGCTTGGTGTAGATCTGGTCAAAATGTAATAATTTCATTAATGATATAAGCTCAGTTCTATGTAAGTTTCATAACATAGAACCAAGTGGATAGTCTTTATGCAGGAGAATAAATGGGCATAAATTTGACATTAAAAAAGGTGACATTGACAAACCTGGCAGGGAGCATTTCAACCTTCCAGGCCATTCACTAACAGACCTCAAAGAGGCTGTCTTGCATCAGAGAAACTTTAGAGACACAATCCAGCACGAGACCTCAGAGCTGACATTAAGTTTAATACCTTGGAACTTGGCTTGAACCTATCGTCTGAATGGCTTAGTCATTACGGTCTGAGAGTCCAAGTCCCAGTTTACTTTTTTAACAATGTAGATGTGTCTTTAAATTGAAATGGAATGTTTGCCTTCTATCTGCATGTAACTGACTTTTCCATCTTGTTTCTATCCATTCCTGCATCTGATAAGGTGGATTTAGCCCACAAAAGCTCATGCCTTAATAATAAAACACTGTTAGTCTTTTTGTTTTCTAACATAGAACAGTGGTCTTCAATCTCCCCAAACATGGGATTCAACTTGTATCCTTTAACTTGGGGGGGGGGCATTTTCCAGTGTTTCCCTTTTGTGCAAATAATACACAATGTTTTCATCTTAACTAGGGTGACCATATGAAAAGGAGGACAGGGCTCCTGTGTCTAATAGTTGCAAAGAAAAGGGAATTTCAGCAGGTGTCATTTGTATATATGGAGAACCTGGTGAAATTCCCGTCTTTATCACAACAGTTAAAGGCGCAGGAGCTATACTAGAGTGACTAGATTTAAAAGAGGGCAGCACACCTGCAGCTTTAACTGTTGTGATGAAGAGGAAACTTCACCAGGTTCTCCATATATACAAATGACACTTGCTGAAATTCCCTTTTCAATAAAAACTGTTAAAGATACAGGAACCCTGTCCTCCTTTTCATATGTTCACCCTATCTTAGCACCAAGGGCAGGTGTCATGGGACCAGCTACACCCTGATCTATGTGTGGAAGGGAGTCCAAGCCAAATAAAGTACTCCATGTCTGTTTGCCCTTCCCTTCCAGTGACCTTTCCTCTGCCACTAGGTGGAATTGTATATTTTCCTTTGTCGTCTCCATCAAAGAGTCTTAAAAACCCTCTTGGTCTCTTGCAAACACCTCTAGGTAGTGTGGGGCTTGATTTTGTAATCCAACTAGAAAGAAGGCCACAAAGTTAAACTTTTTTTTAAGTTTATGGAATAGTACTAATACTAATACTAATAATAATAAAAAGTTTTTAAATATCTGAACAGTTACAACACACATACATACAAAAGCAAAAGGGTCAGAAAATAACAGTGTAACCACATCCAGCTAAAACTAACCAAGCTGTGTCCCTATTTTCCAAGTTTTTACCAGCAATTTCTTATTGTGAGTAGAGAAGGAAGCATGAATAAAGTCGCAGACATCAGTGATTGGGGTAAACTAGGGCCTCTTTATTTAAACAAGGGAACTTCACTCCTCCATGGATCTGCATGGAAAAGTGCGGGAATCTATTAGATTCTTTCTTCAGGCACCTAGCCTGCCATTATGGGAGAGTCACTCACCAAAGCCTGGAGTCGGGTAAACCCGCCCCCTCTCTTATGGGACACTTTGAAAGTGTGGGGAGACTGGCCTGAGTCATCCTCACTCAGTGCTGCAGAGCTCTGAGTAGATGAGACAGGTGGGTCCCCAAAGTCAAACCATATCCTGACATGAGCACTGCAAAGCCCCCGAGGAGCAGGACCTCTGGATATGCCAATCACCAAAAGGTGCCAGAGTGCTCTGTCCCTATTGTAATATCATGCAAATTCCCGCATAACATTGTCAATCCAATCTAATCCATCTATTTCCTCACACTCCACTAATTATAATTCCAGGATGGAGTAGGCAAAAACCTGTGGCAGGTAAAATTCCTACTCAGCCCTCCCTTCCAAAGGGAGTGACTGGATAATCCCATACTAGTTAAAGGGAGGGAGGGTGGCAGCCAGAAAGCGAAAGAGGTTGAGCTTCAGTGAGGCAGGCCTTTATAGGCTCTGCTTCATCTATGCTTCATGCTGCTCACCTGTCCTTGCACGTGCAGCATCTTTCTTCCCCTCCTTCCCACCTGCAAAAGTTGCCCCTGTCTAAGCCATTCCAGCTGGGTGGGCAGCGGGCATGTCAGAATTATCAGCTTTCTTGAGAAGTTTTCTTTATCACTTTTTTTCTTTCCTTCTATCCTTACAACCTTCTTCTCTATTTCAGTCTTCCTCTACCTAATTCTTTTTTCATCTGAAAAACCTCTTTTTTGCTTCCAATTTTTATGTGTTAAAGCAAGTCTGAGCTCTTGTAACTCTGACTAAACAAGAGGGCTCACCTTTTCTCTAAATTCATCTTTACAGATTTCATGTGTCTTTCTGCAAACATCTTTGCGCACATTTTTGCAAAGCCTCTACATCTTGCAACACTGAAACCAGCCAGAACAGGGGAACACCCTAATATCTAGACCTGGGAACTGCCTATAAGTTTTCTGTTTTGTGAATAAGGATTCAGCTTCAGTTTATTAGCCCTCATTCAGTCCATAACTGCATCCAGGCACCAGTCATAACATGCATAACCTCTCCTGTCACAAAGGAATAGAGGTGGGTGTCATTAACTTACTGGTGATACCTTGCCTTAAATCTCCTAATGACCACTCCCAATGACTTCAGATAGATGTTAAATAACATTGGGGATAGAATAGTGCCCTATGGCAACCCACAGTTCAACTGCCAAGGGGCCAAAGCACAGTCACACAATGTTATTCTCTGGAACTTACTCTGGGAGTAAAAGCCAAATCCAATTCAGTGCTCCTAATTCACAGAAGGGCCATTCTGTGGGGAAGCATTTGTGAGCGGGGGAAGAATAGAGACGAGCCCTTCTGCTATTGGCTCTGAGCAGGTGCTGCCACCAAGCGGGGAAGGGTATAACACTGGCCTAGAAAGAGGCACTTACCCATCCCACTTTCCTTCTTGTTTGCATGGCTCCCTCCCTCCCTGTATGCAGTATCAGTTCTCTGGTCGCCATTCAGGTCCGAGTAAGAATTTTTTGCTCATGTTCTAAATTGTTCATGAGTTTTTTTGCCTACTCCACACTGTAAGACAGCCTGGGAGTATAAATAGGTTTATTTGGCATTACTTATTAATTTGGTCACATTTCATGATAGGCAGGAAGGAACAGGCATCCAGAGGGATTTTGTAATGGTGAGCATTCACATGCACTGTTGCAGTGACTGGTAATTCCTGAGGGCTCCCAGCGTTGAGCCCTGTGGCCGAGCTGGGAGATAAGGGTTACCTTTGAGGCCAACCTTTCTCACCCACCTTGAGCCTTGAGCCTTGTGACACCAGAAGGTCTCTGTACCCCAAAAGGGGTGGCCTGCGGGAGGGCAAATTGTATAGCGCCAACCCACAGGACATGAATAGCTCACCCTACTCAGAAAGGTCTGAAAACCAGGCCAGACTGGATGCCCTTTAGGTTCACACTTTGCAGACCTTTAATAAAATGTGGCCCTGTTTAAACCCAATGTTCTGTGTATCATCTCTTTAGTTACTCACCTCCATCTCAAAAGTGGTCCAGGGTGATGATATGGTCAATGACAAAGAAAGCTGCTGATTGTCCTGAAGTACAGAGATTGCCACAACTAAATCCTTGGCTTTTCTTTATCACAGACTCATGCTTTCAGAATCACATTGGCATTGATTTTATTGCTGATGGAAAAACAAGATTAGGAATAATAACAATTATGAAAAACCAACCATTTATTTATCAGATTATACAGCTGAGAAATGAATCTGATCAAAGGAAAATAATGACCAAAGGAATATTACCAGAAAAGTTATGTATATATGTCAATACAGATATTGTGCTTTTTAGACCAATATTAACTGGAGCAAACAGACAAGTTGACCGGAGTTGTCATGATTCTTATTCTTGGCCAAGCACTATGGGGTAAACAGCAGCTTCAGGTGTGGGTATCAGGAAAATGGTGGGGGGGAGGAGGGTTAACTGCCACACCTTGCAACATGGCCCCAATCTGAATTGTCTCCCTCTCCTCCACATACAGCTTCTTCTAGCTGTAAAATGCACACACGCACACACGCACACACACACACACACACACACACGAATTTCCATAATGAATCTTCCATTTTCTCACTTAACAGCATTTTTTAAATTGATCTCCAAACCTTTGGAATTGTATATCCAGTTTTTTTAAAAAAAAATGAAATGAATGCCTCTTGTGCCAGTGGAAGTTCCCTCTGCCACAAATCTCTAATCTTGCTAAAGGATAAAATATTTCATGATGGATTAAGACTTTCAGACTTCCCAATGCTAAACTGTGTGTAAAAATGCTGAGTAAGTCCACAGTTTTGCAGTTAATTTTTTATCTACACAAATTCTTATTTCATACTGTTAGAAATAGTTCCCTAAGCTTAGCTAATATGGGACAGTTTCTAGCCTAAACAGTAAAGGATCTATTTCGCCTTCTACCAAATAATGTAAAAACAAAAACCCATGCCTCCAGCAAATCCCTTGCTGAAATAGAAATAGAAAAAGCTGCAGGAAACAAGTTGGCTGGGTAAAATCAGGTAAACAATAAAGATGCTGAGATTACGCATCATTTTTTTCTGTTCTTTGTATGTCTATAGCAACTATAAAGCATAGAGGGGAGAAGGGGGAGAGGCAATATTCTCTTTTCAAATTTCATGACTGACAGATTTGCAAGTTATTACTGATTTGGAGGTGAATATTTAACACTTGGGGGTGTTGTGCCGTTGTTGTTGTTGTTGTTGTTGTTGTTTAGTTCACTTCATTTTTTTCAACCAACTCTGTGTTTGATCTCTTGGGATTCCATGAAGAATGGAAAGATGACCTATCATGTTCGGTCTCCACAGCCAGAGAGATGCTGTCTCTGGGGACAGATCTGCTATCCCCAATGAACGCTTGCAACAGAAATATAACCAGTGGGCCCAATTTAATTGGAGATTGCTCTTCCACAAAATGCAAGATTGGGAGAGAGATTTTCTAGAACTAGCTCAGAGAGGTGTGAATCACGTTATATTCGGCAGAACCAGGGGAAGGGCAGGCAGGAAGGACATGCATACTTGCTGATTTAGAAAGTCTTCGAAAACCTACGAAAGACAGAGATCCTCCCTGACCATGAAGTCTCCATCCTTAGTCCCAATGTCTTGACCCAGGATGAAAATAAAGCCAAGACAATCAGAAAAGCTATTTTAATATTTGTTGTAACTGCTACTACTGTTCCAGTGCTCTGAAAAGTCTCCTTTGCTTTGGAGGAGCACGTGGGCTTATATTGCACACAAACACACATTAAAGAGTTCCATGTAGAGAGGATTTCAAAGACAAGGGAGGCAGAGAATGAATGCTCTGCTGAGGACATGATAAGAACTTAAGAGCCTTGCTGGATCAGACCAAGGGACCACCTTTTCACAAAGTGACCAACCAGCTGTTGACCAGGGACCTACAAACAGGACACGAGAGCAAAAGCTTGAAATGCCTCTCCTAAGGCTTAGTGCTTCAAGGCTTCAAATTACTTATTGGTCGTCCCTTATCTGTGTATTGGTGTTCTAGGGATCTAGGGTGGATTCCTGCATTGAGCAGGGGGTTGGACTCGATGGCCTTGTAGGCCCCTTCCAACTCTGCTATTCTATGATTCTATGATTCTCAGGATGTATCCACATATTGCATTGTTATGGCATTGCAACAAATATGTATTTCAATACGTGTTTGTCATGCAGGTAACTGGACCCTGTGTGAACAGAATGTTGGGCTGAATGGATGTTTGGTCTGATAAGAACATAAGAAGAGCCATGCTGGATCAGACCAGCACTCTGTTCACACAGTGGCCAACCAACTGACAACCAGGAATCCACAAGCAGGACATGGTGCAACAGCACCCTCCCATCCATGTGCCACAGCAACAGGTGTAAATAGGTTTATTGCCTCGGATACTGGAGGTAGCACATATCCATCAGGGGTAGTAACCATTGATAATCTTCTCCTCCAGGAATTTATCTTTTAAAGCCATCCAAATTTATGGCTGTCACTACATCTTGTGGTAGTGAATTCCATAGTTTAACTATGTGCTATGTGAAGAAATATTTCCTTTTATCAGTCCTGAATTTCCCACCAATCAGCTACATGGGACGACCTTGGATTCTAGTCTTATGGAAGAGGGAGAAAAATGTCCCCCTATCCACATTCTCCACACCAAGCATAATTTTGTACACCTCTATCATGGTGATTCAGCATGGCTCTTACATTCTTATGCAAACATACAAATCAGAGAACTTCCTGTTGAGTGTATACTCCATTACCAACTCAGATTTGTTTGTGCATAATGTGAGAAACAGATCTCAGAGGCGTCCTATTTCTTCACGCATAAGTTTCAGGAGACCCAAAAGAAAGTATCGTCAAAATTATCACCAGCATTTCCTATCTGGTTTATATGCTTTGGCAAAGTATAGAAAAGAATAAATCCTAAAAGAATTCAAAACCACACAATTACCACACAATAGTTAACATATAAATATTGGGGGGGGGAGAGAGACATGATTGAACATAACAATCATGTTATGTGACCGCTGACGGCGGCAGAGCCCGGTAAGGGACCAAGGGGGAGGGGGGCCTTACCTGCCTCCGTCAGCGGTCTGTCGCCGTCTTCAATTGAGCCCGTGGTTCCACCAGGAAGTCTGGGCTGCAAGTGCGGCCCAGACTTCCTGCTGGAACCACGGGCTCAATTGGAGACGCTGACGGACCGCGGACAGAGGTAGGTAAGGGAGAGGAGGGCAGGGGGCATTACCGGGCCCTGCTGCTGTCGCCGCATGGGCGACAGCGACAGCGGCAGGGCCCGGTAAACCCCACTTACCTTTCCGGCGGAGCTCCGGATCGAGGCGAAGGATCCGCCTTCACCTCGATCCTCTTCGCCACGCTCCGCCGGCCCCCCAATCCTCTTCACCTCCGCCTTAAGGGCAGGCGAAGCCCCCCGCTCCGCTACTGCTTCTCCGGTCCGATTAGAAGCGGAGCACATCCCTAGTGAGAAGGTATGGCCAGACCATAAAATTGTTGCCCAAAGATTTTACTATATGCCTTTTGTGCTGAAAAATTAAGCCAGAGGAAATGGGTCAGATTCAGAATTAAGGATGTGATATATCACCCGGCTTCCCAGCTGTAAAAGTGCTCATGTGTCCTCTTTTACAGAGGACAGTCCTGTCGTTGAAGGGCTGCCAGAGGACTGCCATTTCTTTTGAAATCACCTTCTATTTGAAGGGTTGCCCAGTCCAAGTATCATTTAAAGATAAAACACCATTAGAAGGGAGAGCTGGGCCTTGAAGTTGCCCATCCACAGCACCAGGACAGCAGACTGTGCAAGGCACATAGGTCACCTGGTCACAGTCTTCCACACTATGGTGAAATGTACTGTATTTCTATTTAAATTGTAATAATTCTTTCTAAATTTCCACCTATCTCTCGAGGCAATTACATCTTCAGCTGCCTGTCTATTGGGGCCTATAAAGAAATTGCACTATACTGAGTGCCACCGTTTAGTAGAACCAACCCTAAAGGTCTTTGCAGCCAAGATTGTGTCCCATCTTCTTTATGGTGCACCAATCTGGGGTAGCCATTGCAGAGGTGAACTTGATGTAATCTAAAACAAGTTCCTGCGTATACTCTTGGCAGTGTCACACCTGGTGCATTATTAAGGACTGAACTAGGTCTCCCTTCTCTAAAAGCATGTATACAAAAATCCACAATACAGGTTTGGAAAAAAAATACTATCGTTGCCAGAACAACATTTAGCAAAATTATGCTTTTTGGATTTGCAGAATAGAGAAGGCTGGGTACAATCTTGTAGATGCTTGATGTTGAGCTACTCAATCCCCTTAACAATGATAATGCAGGATGTATCCAATCATAAGATCCGAGATATTATGTTTTGGGAAGATGCCAAAAGAGATTCTGAACACATAAAAAACTGTAAATTTGCTACTTGGTATACCAAAATCAAAACAGATCATAAAAGGGCTACTTATTTGCGAGAATTAACATTTTTCCCTGTTAGGCATGATTTTACCCAGCTCAGTTTTCAAATGATGCCCACTGAATATCTGGCTGGAAGATTTTCTAATAGACCTGTAAAAGAGAGCTTTTGCATATGTGAAGCAAGACATATTGAAAATCTCATACATTATATCCTATACTGTCCATTATATACTGTAAGTTGTCCAGGGCTAAATTTATTCTCCCTTTCCAGACCACCTTTGAAGGCCAATCAGACGATTTTAAAATTAGATGGCTGTTGGCTACTGTGGACAAATTCATCAGTTATAGGATAGCTTTATTTGCGCTAGCTGCAAGAAAAATAAGAGCAGCCTTTCTAAACCATACCACTGTCAAATCCTGAGGGGTTAAACAGAAGGAATGTTTTAAATCCTGATCATTTTATTACGTTCTTGTATTATTGCATCAAATGTTTTTCTGTTTCATACTAGTGTGCTTTGTGTTTGTATTGCGATGGCCATTGTCTATAAACAATAAAATCTTGAGAGAGAGAGAATTTCCACCTATGCATATATATGAGCATATAACTATCTTTTTTTGTCCTCTTTTTTGGGTGATGTGTGACCTCTTTTCAGGTGATTCACAAGTGGCCACCTTACTCATATAGTGTGGTGAGAGCATGCTTGGGCTGTTCCTCATCTTCCTAAAGTGATCCCTGGCTGACCATCCGAATCCATACCCTTGTCACATTCATACCAGTTACTCCATGGCCAACTACAAATGCTGTGACATTTGGGACAAAGCCAGGGAATTCCTTTCCCCCAGTCCTGACATGACCAAGGTGCCAAGGAGCTGCCTCTGTTCCTTTTGGCATGGAGCAGCACTTGTGAGGGTGGCCCCAAAGGGTGAGGAGGGCCTTTGGGGATAGAGAAGGGAAGACAACCCTGCTTATAACCAGCATTCCTCTTCTCTCTTTTGCTAAGGCAGAAACCAGACTGGGGCAGACCTGGAACTGCATGCTTCTTGAACAGAACCCTAGGAACTGGCTTCTACAATGCAACGGAGTGGCTACAGGCTCCCCTTCCCAAACAAGCCTCTCCTCACCAGGAAATTCTAAGAACAGTCCTCTGCTTCACAAAAGGAGAGAAAAGGAGACCTGAATGAACCAACCCAGGGCTTCTTCCTTGTTGCTTATTTATGTTCCTGTTGTTTTCCCCTTTCTGTTTGAATCAGTTAAATCAGGTTTCCTTGGCAACAGGAACAAGAAAAACCTTGCTACCTGCAATTAGACCAGCAGGTAGGACCTCATAGGCTCATTCCCCGCACAAAAGAAATGCTGGGGCTGGCCTTCTGCACCATACCCTCCTGTGTTCTGAGTCTTGAATACCCTGGAGAAAAAGAACCCCATGACTCCGGAGAAAGAGGAGAGCGTAGGGCGATCTCTGAATATGGTCTGAATGGTTCACAAGGATGTCTGGTGTCCCTTCCATTCTGCCTAGACATAGGCTGGTTTTTGAAGGAGGGGAAAAACCACCACAACAATCAAACCTACATGCCACCTTCCTTGGTGTTCTCTCTCCCTTGCGGTGTTCCAGGAAAATGAAGGATGAAGATAGGAAGCAGTCTATGGGAAATAAGCCTTTTCTTTCCCTTCAGTAATTTTATGGGGAAAGATGTCTAGAGAAACCTGGGTTCCCCCCCAGCATGAGAGAATATTGGGAGAGGTTTGCGCAGTGCCTGGTTAACCAGCTGTTATATGGACTCAAGGATTACTACTTGGTGCTCAGGTAACTCAACCTCTAGATGGGATTGTAAAAGAAGTTTTGGGGAGATGATGAGATAGGAAGTATATTACCTGTTAAGGCTTGACTATAGCGGCCACCATGATTGCAGAGGTGGGGGGGAATGCACAATTTCCCCAGACTTGGGGAAATTGCACATTTCTCCTCTCCCCGCCAAAGGGGTCCTTAAAGGCCCTATTAACACTCGTGTTAATAGGGCCTTTTAGGACCCCATCAGCACGGGTGGGGGAGCATGCTTTCCAGACCCTCCAGAAAGTGAACATTTCCCCCACTGTATTAATGGAGAGCCACCATTAACGCAGCAGGGGCAAGGACTGAAGCCAGGGCAGGTGAGTGTCGAGCACTGATGAACCTTGCAAGCATTCAGGAGGGGCTCACAGGGCCCGGTTCTTGGAGTGCCCCACCCCACCCCCAAGCTTAACATAACTGATTTATTTATTTGCAAGGATGGGCCCCATGGGCAGATTCCAATAGGGTGCTTCTGCCCCCCCCCAATTCTTTTCTGCCCTGCCAATGCCATTGCACAAGCAGACCCCACCACTTGCTCAATGACCATTTAGCACTTCCATAGCAGCCTGAAACATGGGGAGAGACTTGTTTCCGGAAGGAGGCACGTCAGCCAAGCTAGCTTAAGGGAGTTCCATCAACATGCCTCCTTTCAGAAATGGGTGGTTCTGCTCATTTTGAGGCTTCCCCTGGGAAGCACTAAATCTCTCTTGTGTAAGCAGTGGGTCCCACCAATTCCATTGCATGAGCATGTGGTATACTACAAAAACAGAGTAAGTGCATGGCTGGCACACAGATGGAACCAGATGGTTGAATCTATAGAAGAGGTAAGAAAAGAGGAACACTGAATGGGCTGGGAAAACTAATGCTGAATAAGGAGATGGGAAGGAAATGGAGCTGAAAGGTAAATAACATCTTACCTGAGGAGACCCAGGTAACTGTTTGGAGAGTTAGGGAGGCACAAGAGAGAGCAAAAGGACACCAGAGCATGAATGTTATCTCTGCCACTGCAAGGTAAGTAGAAGGAGCCACTTCCATAATGAGTCTGCTGTGAACCAGAAGATCATTCGCTTTTGCCTAGGAACTGAGTCACATGTGTTATTCCTTACAAATAATCAATGTGCTAAGACAGTTTGGCTGGGTTCACACAACACATTAACTCCCACACAGTGGTTGAGTATAAGTTGTTGTTTAACTGTGGCTTGGTTTTGAATTGTGGGTTATCATGTTGTCCGAACGCAGCACATTTTCTGCAAAGTGACTTGTTAACCATGCAGTGTGGCTTGTTGACCACCCTGAACAACTCAATAACAAACCATTGGTTCTCAAGGTGGCATGTTCAAGAAAAATAAGCCACCCTACGTGGTTAACATGCCAACTCTTAGAGAACAAGATGCACCTTGTTTTCTAGAACTATCCAAAAGGCTATGGTGAGGGAACATGAGCACTGTCAAGTTTCAGATTCCTTTTGATTCCTGCATTGTATGGGGCTATTCAAAACAAAATACCTGGATTCTGCTCACAGATTCTTTCTTGCTGAGCAGGGGACAAGCTCTCTCTTTCTAAAAATAATTCCGTAAATGGATTTCACATTGCTTCCTGTATTGTGCCAGCTGAATAGAGGGTGAAAACGATGCCCTTTGTCCTTGCCAATAGAATCATAGAATAGTAGAGTTGGAAGGGGCCTAAAAGGCAAGTCCAAAGCTTGCATATGTTTACAGTTCATTTGATCTGTAACCAGTCCTGTACTAGTTTCCAGAGGGATAGCTATGTTAGTCTGTTGCAGCAAAAACAATGAAGAGTCCTGTAGCATCTTAAAGATCTTTTCTACATAAGGCTGTTAATTGGCTCTATCATCTTTTGGTTTTGTCGCAGATTTGAGATTCCTGCATTACATAAGGAGCACCTGCTTTTCTGTTACATAACTTCTAGGTGGCACTGTGGTACAATGCAGATACATAATGGAAAGAAGCAGTTTCTTTCACTTTCATAATTAAATGCCACATTTCCCCTGCTCTAATTTTTTTTTGCAGAGAGTGCTGGTTTGACACAGAAGTAAAACTGGAGGGTCACAACATCGTCCAAAGAACCTGTACTAAACTGTGAGTAGGGAATGATGAGTTCATGATAAATGCCTCATGTAGAAAAACCCAAAGACTAACAATTTTATTATGGCACAAGATTTTGCGGACTACAACCCACTTCCTGAGATATATGAAGAGTTATTCTGAGATACAAGTATATTTATTATTATACCATAGTAAATTTGTTTGTCTTTAAGTTGCCATCAGAATCCTCAGATTACCTTTTCAAATAAAATGAGGACTTTTTGAGCCAGGGTCCTGGGCAAACACTCAAAGTTGGAGGAGAATTCGCTTCCTTGGAACAACAGGAAGCACAAGTGCCTGACCTAAAGCAAACATTTCCCTACTCTAGTCTATTGTGAAATGCACAAAGTGTCTCTGCATTGGAGAGGAAGAACCAGATGCAAACGTTCTATTTTGTTCAAGATAGAGAAGTGTAGACAAGGAGTACAAACCAGATCTTGCTGTGGGGACTTCATAGTGCAAAAGCTGGGCAGTTTTTCTAGGCATCTCCCATTAGGGCTTGCTTGTGAACTGAATAGCTGAGTGTTGGCAAGAATTAATAAAGAGTGTGTTAATTTGAGAGAGGTAGCAAAAAATAAAAATAAACATGGCGGCATTCCCCACACCCCCAAACACACACACGTGAAGCTGAAACCAAAACTAACTGTATGGTTCATGTTCAGCTATGGTGCATGAGAACTAGAAACTGGCTAGCTTTTATTTAGGGTAACCATATGGAAAGGAGGACAGGGATCCTGCATCTTTAACTGTTGTATAGAAAATGGAATTTCAGCAGGCGTTATTTGTATTCACGCAGCACCTGTTGAAATTCCCTTTTCTATATGACTGTTAAAGATGCAGGAACCCTGTCCAACTTTCCATATGGTCATCCTAAATTTTATTCTTGACTTGCTGTGCCGTTAAGCCACCAGTTAAACCAGAAAATAAAAGTTAGTGTTTTCAAAAGTTGTTGCTTTGGATAAGAAACACTACTTATTACTTCCGGCCTTTACTGGGTTTTGTTTCTTCTCTTGATCTATTAAGGAAGTTCACAGATGTGAATAATAACAGAGAAAAATTTAGGGCAAATACATATACACACACACATAACTGTGTTCTTAACTGACCTGAAGGAAGGAGAGTAGTAGTAGTGAGAAGTCATTAAATCCAAATCACAGTCGATAAAAAGAGATAGCTTTATCTTTTCTTGAGGGATTTGTGAAGAAGGAAACAAGATGGTAAAATGTGTCCTCAGCAGACCAGCTATATGCTCATAATTGTGTTATTTGGAGAGAGAGGAAATATATTGGTTCATAAATATATATCATACCAAGCCCAGCAATTGCTCTTTTAATTTGTATAGGTTTGGTAGCACATGGGGCAAGAGGCACAATTACCTGCGAGGAATTCCATCTTAGAGCACATATAAGGGATTTCATTTGCTTTTGTCCCAAGGATAATAGAAAATAGCAGATGCTTGACATCCTAATAGAGTTCAAGTGCTTAGCAGTATATCTCCTTTCAAAGAATTTAAAAAAACGAAGAAGAAATGTAAGTATAGGAAAGACAGAACATTTCAGAACAGCTGCTGCATATAAACAACATTTTTGCTCCCTTTTCCCTATTGCTTTTGGACAATATGGCACCATTGACCCTAATCTGATAACTGGAAACGAGGTAATTATACAGTCAAAATAAGTGCAGACTGTGGAAGGCAAAGAAAGGAGAAATGCACGTGAGGCAGTGGGAATTTTCACAAAACATGCTTAGTTGTTGTGCACCCTTTTGCAGGGACTCCATTAAACAAAAGAATTTTCACAGAATAGACTTAGTTTTTTTGTACACTTTGCAGGCACATCATTAAACAAAAGAAGATTGGTTCTCTCCCCAATACAAAACACAGGAACTGTGATTTCATAGAATGCTTTTTAAAAAGTTTTTATAATGTGACAGTTCATATGCATTTTTTTTTTGCCAGAGGCAATTCTAGAGCAATAAATATAAAGGAGAGGGTTATTTAACAGATGACTAGTTACCTGCCTCATGTTAGAGCTGCCCTCACAAGGAAAAAAAATCATCTCCCCAAAGACAGCAGTTTGGATTGCGTCTATAATATTGCATTTTCTTTCAATTTATTTTCTTATTTATTTATTTATTTATTTATTTATTTATTACATTTTTATACCGCCCAATAGCTGAAGATCTCTGAGCGGTTCACAAAAATTAAAACCATGAAGAGCTTAAAAACAACCAACAATCTAAAAATACAAATACAAAATACAATATAAAAAGCTCAACCAGGATAAAACCACGCAGCAAAAATTGATATAGGTTAAAATATGGAATTAAAACCAGGTTTAAATTTAAGTTAAATTAGGTGTTAAAATACAGTGTTTCACTCTGAACTAGGCTGATGGCTTATTCTGTCCCCTTTCTCTCGATCCTTTCCTGCTATTAACCTACAGCAATGATTTCCAAAGTGTGGTTCCAAAAGAAGGGATGAATTGTTAGGATGCATTCCATCTTCCTATGTCCAACAGACCAGGGGTCAAAAACTAACTGTAGAATCCTAACCCTCAGCTACCCTGGCTGGAGGGGAGGCATTTTGCATACTACAGAGGTCCCTTTCCAGCAGTGGAGAGGACCTCAGCCAGTGGGGGAGGGTGTCCACCCTGAAGCCCCAGTTATGCCTGTGGAAACTGAGGCCATAAAGCTACTGCCACCAGCCACCAGTGGTAGCCAGAGGAAGGCCCCAAAATGGGACATTCTGGGGTGTGTGTGTGGCACGAGCATGGTTTTGGAACTTCTAGATCCAGAGCCCCAACCCTTCCATTCCCCAGTGACACGACAGGATCAGGCCCCGAACCTACGCCAGCCTCAGTATGGCACAGGTATTTTCCCTTCCACAGAAGGGAGATCTCTCCATCTGAACAGGTTAGAACTGCTGTGCAATTAAGGGATGTGCAAACTAGCAAAACCAGTGCTCCCAAAATTCTCAGAATTCCATCTCAAAGCTCATTCCAATTCAAGTCCATATCAGATTGTGAGTTTTATTATTTTTTGCTTGAAAATTCGTGCGTATTTTTCCAAATGTATGCATCAATTGCACACATTTTTTAAATGAATGTATTCCTCTCCCATGATGAAAGCATATTTGTGCACATTTTTGAAATGTATGAATGTTTTTTGGGGTGGGGGTGTCCGTGAATCACATTGTAAACTTGGAAATGTATGGACATTGACTGCAGATTGCATCCGAGACTGCCTTCAGTCCAGAACTTGATAAAATCCTGATCAAAAACAAACAGAAATGAATATTTCATATCTGTAACCTCTCCAGTTCAGAAGTGCTCAATTATGAGCCAATCCAAATCTCCTTCCAAAGTATGGGTTGGATAATAATCAGGTTGAACTTCATCACATGGAGCTCTCAGTTTTTCCTTCTTCCAATTTCCCTGTCCCCACTCCAACAAGATAAGTTTTGGGTGGGGAGGGAGATAAAGGGAGAGAAAATGTTCGTGACGGAGAAAGGGAAGGACCCACCTTTACCTTCCCAGTTATCAGTGACAAAATGGAAGGTTATGAACATGCTAGAAACCTCTGTCACCACCAAGAGTATTGTGATATGTTGTTTTTATTTCCATCATTCTTGGTAGTAATTGAAGCTTCTGAGCATCGTTCAGTTACCAAAAACTCTGAGAAGTTCAAGATGGCCCCTTTGCTGTCCCCAACTTTTCCTGCCATTGGTTACTGATGACCATGCCCCTTGACCTCCCTAAATAAGGTCCTTATTCTGCAGGAAACCCAACAGGATAAGCCACACGCTGGATTTCTCGCTGCCACCCCTTAAAAAATGACGACCCCCTTTTTGAGCTAAGATAAGCTTAAAAGCTTTCACACTATTTTTATCGGGTAGCACAAATTATTATGAGGTAACTCCACAGAATATTCACACCAGAGGGAATATTATCTTGTAATGTCAGCACCTATTTGATGATCATTTTAGTAAGTAAAAAAATGTGTGAATCTGTCTCATACAGGAAACACTCCATCCTCCAGAGCACACAGAAGCCCTGGCCACCCAACATGTTCCAGTGTGTAGATGAATTCGGTAGTACAGAAGGAAAGTAAAAAGGTGCTGTTAACACCAAAGCAGAGCGCGTATGTGATAATTATTCAGCAAGTGTTTATAATACAGTGAAAAGCCCCTGGGTGAAGATATGATATCCAGATGCAAAACATGGATATATATATATATATATATATATATATATATATATATATATAAATTTTTAAAAAGAAGAAGGTACCAGCAATAAAGGGAAAGGCTAAATGTGACAATAAGTTGTCATTCCATTCACAGAAAGGCTCCTTCCATTTGTTGAAGGAACTGAGATTCAGCCCCCACTAAAGGAAGTGGAGTAAGCAATTTTTGACAGTTCACCTGTCATCTCCAGCACCTTCTCTTATACTGTCCCGTCGGGGCCCCCAACTAGAACAGTTTTTCAGGAGGCTGTGGGGGAAGGAGGAATCCATGAAAATCACTTCCGTTGCAGCCTCCAGCAGGAGAATGCTGTGGAGCTCTGCTCACAGAAAGTCTGGCTCTGTCCCAATGTCTTCAGACGCCATTATGGATACACATGGTGCCCTTCAAAGTTAACAGCCCCTCTCTACTGTGCCAACTTTCTGATGGGATTATTTAGTTATGAGCCTCCAGTTAGAAAGGAAATTAACAGAGAGAAAAGACAAAACAGAATGAGCATTTACAAGTCCCAAATGCATACAAAAAGTTTAAAAGAAAAGAGACCACACTCTTCCTTTGGTGAAAGAAAATGTTAAAGCATTACTCACAAATACTTTTGCATATATAATACAGGTGCACTGTGGAGCTTCAAAAGAATATGTTCAGTCTACTTTGTGTTTTATTACACTGGCAGGAGTGAGAGAGCAAAGACATCTGCTCCCAGCAATAAAGAAGGTCAGAAAGAGAGGGGGGGAGGAAGGAAGGGGCGGAGCAAAAGGAAGAAACCACAGGAAACCACATTGAAGGCTATCAGTGGTCAATCCTTCCATAAACTAATTAAATGCAATATTGCTGCCTTCCAGTAACTTGCAAATAGGGTTGCAATATTCCCCACACTTTCAAATCCTATGGTAAACATATATAAAAACTTTAAGAACTAAGGATTAAAAGTCAATTGCCCTCAAGCATATCTATCCACATATTTGTTTATGTTTTATAAATATTATGAAGTGAAGGTGTATTGGTTTAGATTTGCATCAGTTTGCCATATGAACTATTTGCCATATTTAAAACTGACATGGCCTATCAGCCATGTTATTTGGGCTTGATATGCCTTCGTATTATTATTATTATTATTATTTTTAAAAAAACATTTTCCATCTCTATTATCTGCTAAATGAATTTTACTCAAACTGATGCATCATTGATGAGGTTTTCCACACCATTTATCTAATTAATTGTTTGAGAAAGCAATGTTTTTTTGTTTTTTTTCTAGGGATTGTTGTTTTTTTAAACTAATGTTCATGAATATTTGTATCATGTATTTGTAACCACAAAGATTTAGATCACACACTGACCTCTAAAGTTTCCTCCAATGATTATTCTTATAAATAATGTCTCATTTCTACAGTCAAAAGTCTCTATGACAAGAGTCAACAGATAACAGTCTTCATAAAGCCTTAATGGTTTGGGACCAAGTTCCAGAAAAAACCGCCTGTATCTATATGATGCTGAAGCAAAACCATTATAAACTGTTATAAAGCAATAGTGTAGATCCTGCCCAAGAGACAGGATCTTTTCAGTAAACGCCCCAAGCTAATGGAATGCCTCCCTCAGCAGATACGGTTAGCTCCATCTTAGTGGATTTGCTGTTGTTCTGAGTGCAGGGGTAAGCAACGTTTTTGGGCCCATGAGTACATTTGGCAATTTGAAAAGCTGTCCTGGGCACCATCACAAAATGGCTGCTGAGAGGTGTGGCAAACCCCACTGTGCCCCAACACATTAAATAACTCATTTGAACCCATGGTTTTCAACACCAACAGAAATTCATTGCTAGCAATCCCAGCTGCCAGTACCAAATGTGTTATTTTTTTATTATTCTATCTTTCTATATGTCTTCTAAGCCCCACGCTGGCTGCACAGTGGGGCTGTGTCAGTTATACGATGCAGCCACCAATTTGCGACCATGGTGGGTCTTTTACACAAAGCTGTGCTTTAAAATAGTCAGGGACTTACCCCAATGTTTTTCTTCAAAGCGAGGTAACCATGAACTTTCCACCATGTAACCTTGCTCCAACGTTGAGCTGGGGGTGTTCCTGGACAGGTGGTGACCCCTGATTGGTCACTGGAAGCTGAGCAGAGGGCAAGGAGTGGACCTGGTGAGCTGAAGGGCTGCCAGAAAGACCATGCTGCCCCCTGCCATTGGGATTACCCACCACCATTATCCCATGTGTTAAGAGGGCCTTTAAACCCCGATTGGCATGGGGGGGGGGGTGATGGCAAAATGTGCTTTCTGGAGCCTCCAGAAAATGCACAATTCCCCTGGCCATGCTAATGGTGTAGCCGGGTTATTGCACACTTTCCAGAAGCCCTTGAAAGCGCACTTTGTTGAGGGCTCGCCAGGCTCACGCAGCCTCCCAAAGGCTCGTGCGGCTCAGTTCCTTGAAATAGGGCCACGCGAGCTCATGGGGCAGGCCCTGCCTGAGTTCTCCAAAGCCTACTTGTAGGTCTTTTTTATGCCCTTAATGTTATGATTATTATACTATTGCATTACTCTCTTTATTTTATTTTATGCTATATTCTTTGTTGGCCAGTGAAGTGAGGGTCACTTGTGGGTAATGTCTCTCTTAAATAGCCCTCACACATATACAAGGAACACAAAAGCAGACTTTCAGGTGCCCCCTCCAAGTTCCATCTATGAGGGAGGCACAGAAGATGGCAACAAGGGAGAGGGCCTTTTCAGTGGTGGCCTCCCAACTATGAAATGAGCTCCCCACTCAGTCCTGCCTGGTAACGATACTGCCATCTTTTCGGTGGCAAGTTAAGACTGTCCTTTACTCCCAGGCATTAAATAGCAGATGATGGGGTATTTATGCCAGCCATCTAAGCAGGCCCAGTAGTCTATTGAAACCATTTTAGCTGTATAAATTGTTTTTAATTTTTTATATTTATATTCTATGCTGTATGTTATTATCTCATGAATTGTTGTAAACTACCCAGAGTTCTTCTTCTATTGAGCAGTATAGAAATGATGATGATGGTGATGATGATGATGATAAATTAACTTGTCAGAAGAAGTCTTCAGATTTTCCTCTAACACTAGGCTGCGTCATCTAATACTTGTATCAGTTGCAGCCTAGTGGTAGAGAAAAATCTGCAGACTTCTTCTGACAACCCCCTGAAGAAGGCCTTTGAAAAGACACAGGCCAAAACGCGTTGGCCTTTGTATCAATAAATTGTTTGCATCCTGAGAACCTGTTTCTCCCTTCTTTTCACCTGACTTGGGTGCTTTCCTCTATATCACCCTGCCCTGACACCAGTGGTCTTCCAGTGCAGAAAACGACTAAAAAAACAGTCAATCAAGCCCCACAAGGGGTCAGCTTTGCATCTTGCCACTGAGTGACAGACAATGGAAATTAAGTTCAAGTGTGTATTTAGTAAAAGATTTTTTTTAAAAAAAAAACCCAGCTAAGTTGGTGGACTATTTGTTGCCTATTATTCAGAACTGTTTCTTATTTCCCCCCTTGTTCCCATCTTATATTCTTTTGAAACTGTCTGTACTATTTTCTCTTTAGGAAAATCCTTCAATCAATATTAGGCTTCATAAAATACCAGACTACAGAAAGAGCAAAAGCAAGAGCTTACCCTCCTACGATTTGCTGAAGATTAACTTTTTCCCCCATCCTCTCTAAGAAGGAGAGATTGCAGTGTAATTTTGTCTTGTGTACATGAATTCGGTCAGCCGGAATGGAATTGATTAGCTCTCATTTCAGGGGATCTGATTCAGAGATTTCATCAACACTTTACATTCTTGTTTCTAAGGTGGAACACTGGCTGCTCTGTAACTAAGCTATTGATTTCCTTGTTTGTATAGAATATGTTGCAATAGTATAGGCTTAAGTGGAATATTAAGGAACGCATCTTCGCTGTAAATAGGGAGCTATCTTCTACCTAGGCAAATCAATGAACCCTCCAGCTCAGGAACTGCAAAATCCAACCACTGGTGGCATGTCAGGTTTACAGGCTGCGCTTTTGTACCAAACGAGCCTTTAACTGGACATATTGGCAATTGAACTGACATAACATTGGTTTGCGAGCTGTCTTGAAAGCATTTGGGATGGGATTATTTTTTAAAACATGGAAAAAATAAAATAAAAACCTGATACTTTGTAGAAAGACGATGTGTACTCTGTTACTGGGCCATGATTCCACTCCGGAGCCAAGATTGGAATGAGAGTTTTCAGGAAAAGATTTTCACTTGCTCTTATCCTAAAATGTGTTAGGGAAGCCTGTCTCTCTCTACCCGTGGGATTCAGAAATCCTCTTTAATACGTGGAGCCCTGCAAGAAAATGTGAAATGAGTTATGGCTGAAGGAGGATTGAGGGGTAATTCTTCCTTTGTGGAGAGGGGGCACCCAAGCCCAGCCCCCCCCCCATGATGGATGAAGTGTGCCTTTTTAATGAGCTATGGTTCCAATTTCCTTTGAAAAGCTATAGGCCTCCTCATTGTCCCTTGCACCAGCTTGCTCCCCATCTCCTCTGCTTCTCATCCAGCTTTTTCCCCTCCACCCTGCCTCTGCTTTTGCCTCTTGGAGCGTCATGAGGCGAGTGTTTTATCGCACACTCGCTACTGCCCACTTA
Source organism: Elgaria multicarinata webbii (assembly GCF_023053635.1). NCBI lineage: Eukaryota > Metazoa > Chordata > Lepidosauria > Squamata > Anguidae > Elgaria > Elgaria multicarinata. Next base: position 186,828,258 of record NC_086171.1, read on the forward strand.
CAGGCGTTTGTGCTTCCTTTAGACGATGACATCCACCTCCCGCATGCCTCCCACTCCTTTTTGCCTGTTTTCTGTCACAAAATGAATCCCTTTCATACTGACTTCTTTTTAAAAGATGGAATGTGCTGCCATTTCCTGCTGTGTGCAGGAAAAGTGGTGTGATAAAAACAGCCCCTGAATGGGCCATGTGGTCTTTGTTTACTTCCTCTTTCGTAGGACAGGAACAGGGAGCAGAGAAGCAACAGTAGGGAACCACAATTTCCCCCCATCTGATGACACTCTTTTTTCACCTAGTAGCTTTATGCTCAATCTCCCTCTTGAGCTTTGACTCATCTGTCCATTTCCCCACTTCAATCACAGCTTCATTAAAACCTTGGATTTCTCCCTTATTTTATTTGGTAAGTTCACACTTCCACCCCCTGGGGACATTTATAAATAGCTTCTCAGTGCAACCCATCAATAACCCATCTAGACAATGAGAGGTTTATCTCTGCCTTTTTATATTTTTATCTGTCTCTTCCTCCATCTCTTCGCCCTGTTTCCATTCTTCTTCTTACCCATTCTGTGCTCTCTGCTTACTATCTTAGCTAGTCTCTTCTGCCTGCCTGCCTGACAGCTGATCAGTGGTGTTTTGAAGCTTCCAGTCATCCAATTTGATCTTCCCTCTCCCCAGTTTTCTTTTCCCGCTAATTATCAATATTCTGTCATGTGGCTACTGAGGATGCTCAACCCTCAGTTTGGGATGTTGGTGGGGGTGTCCCTTAAGTTCAGTTATTAGAACATGGTTTATACTTGTGTAAACATGTGGGTCCCCTGAATATACGGGAATCTTCCCCTTGTTCAAAGAGTGCTACAGTCCTGTCAGCATTAGAAGGAATAATTAATTAATTAAATTTATTAAATATCTCATTAAATATGTTTCTCTAGTTATCTTACAATTTAAGTCATCATTATTATATCACAATAAAATCAATAATATAAAACTAATAAACATGGTTATCCTTAAAGTTAAGTCTATGGGGCAAGGTTAATACACTTAAGATGAATACTATACCTCATTTTTTTTACATTATATGTGGAATTCCTTTACTTATACCTAGCAAATATTTTCAAAAACTTAATACTTGTTTTGTAAATTCTTTTGGGGTTCCTCTCCACCAAGAATATCCCTGAAAGGATGCAACTTCCAACTAAAGATGGTGGGGTTGGCTTTCCAGACCTTGCTACATACCATCAAGCTTATTTGCTGACCTGTACCAAATTTTGGTCTTTTCCACTTAGATTTGATTTTCCACCTTGGTCAGTTTTGGAACAATCCTGTTTGGATCCTCTTTCCAAATGGATGGCATTAGGTTCTCAACATATTAAAGTAGAAAATCTCAGCAGTTAGAGATGTGTGGCATATAACATCACACCAATTACAGTTCGACCCATTTTCTCATGCTAAATTGACTATATGGGGAAATCTAGACTTAAAAATAGGAAAGAAAATGTTTTTGTGGCAGACTAGGACCAACAGAATGAATTTTACCCTGGATCAATTATTAGGTGCAGATGATGAGTTTTTGTTATTTTCAGCTTTGTGAGATAAATTAAAATTACCTGCCACAGCTGAATGGCAGTATTTGAAATTACAACATTAGGCCACCTTGAGACCCAGTATTGGGCAAAAGGCAGGATAATAATAATAATAATAATGAATCTAGATTTGTCCATGCAGCTTTTACTGCTTCAGAATCTCCCTTGTTATTAGAAGCACTTATTGAGGCTGACCAGGTAAATCGATCCACAATTCATGTTTATAAATATTTATGAGTGAATAAACATGATACATTAGGGCTTCAGCAGGAATGGAAAAGGGAACTAGAATGTCCTATTTTATTGAATCAATGGACCACTATTTTGGTATCATATGTTCTGGAAATGTCCAATAGTCACCTCATTTTGGGAGGAAATTATCAGATTCATAAATTCAGTATTAGAAAGCTCTTTAATATTTTTGGATGTACATATCATCTTAAATTACTTACCGGCTTCTTGAAAAATAACACACAGTCAACGTAAATGGATTTTTCAAGCTCTTTGGACTGCCAAAAGACTGATTCTACAACACTGGGAAGATAAAACCACACTGTATATAATGCAGTGGATTGAAGACTTAACATTAGCAACATTTGAAAGAATGGTATACAGGCGCCATTTACAAATGGAATTATACTCAGACATTTGGTCTACCTTCACTGACATTTATATGTAATTGATGCTATTTTCCCTTTTTTATTTTAGAATGTTGTGATATTGGAACTGAGGCTTTTGAAGTATGTAGCTGCATATGTCTATTTTTATTTTTTATTATTATTTCTTTATTTTTCTTTTGTGTTTTTTATTTTGTTAAAAATTCACAATGAAAAAAATGATTAAAAAAAACATGCCAACATAGCAAATAAATAAATAAATAAAAATACAATATTGGGTGTAACCACATTTTCTGGACTGAAATAATAAATCACAAAAATACCAAATATTTTAAAATACTTCTTAAACATTTTAAAAATCTTAAAAACCCTGAACGTCTAAAAAGCCTTATCTTGGTGCTGAAACTTCCCTTGAAAAAAAACAGTACAGAGGTGTGCAGAGGAGCACAACTGGGGGAAAAAAACCTCTATCGTTGAAAATGGGCTTCTGTGGTTTGCCTTAAAGTATGGGCAGATACATCTGGGTTGAGGTGTTCCATCAGGTACTGAGATCTCAAGCCATGTAGGGTAAAAGCAGTACTTTGAGTTGGGCCCAGAAATGAACTGGGAGGCAATGCAGGCAAGAGAGGCTTGGCCTGGTCCTATTTAGAATTTTCACAGCCATATCGTCTGGGCCATTTTCGAAGGAAGCCCCATGTACACATATTACAATAAACCAAAGAGAAAGTTACTAGGACATGAAGCACTTCAGCTAGACTATCCACCTCCAAATAGAGCCCAAAATAGTAAAAGGTGCTCTGTGCCACAGAGGCCCTAACCTTTTTCTGAGAGAGTGAGGGGGTAGTCCAAGGCCTTAGCTATACCTAAGGTTTATCCTGGAATCATCCCGGGGTCGTCCCTGCCTGCTCCCAGGATCCCCTGTGTGTCATTTGCATGAACAGGGATGACCCTGGGATGATCCCAGGATAAGCCTTAGGTCTAGCTAAGGCCCAAGATGTCCTCTAAGTCTCTTTTATAAGATTTATAAACGTTGTATATATGGGGATTTCTTTTAGAAATTTATCTTTTATTTTGTTCCTTTCAGCCATTAATATTTAGTTTAGACTGAACACCTGCTTATGGCTGGGATTTCTGGCTTTAGAACATGTAATCTTTCACAACAGAGTGACTTCTGTTTTGGCTCTTTGACCTTTGCAAAAAAAATTCTGAAGTCCTCATGAAAATTCATATGCATTTTTGAATGCATTTTCTCATACACATTTTGCAATCAATTTTCTTTAATATCCACCTTTTTGTATGCTATTTTCCCTAATGTGTGCCTTTTCTATGCTATTTTCCTTACACATTCATTTTTGTATGCATTTTTTGACTGGAGAACTGCATCACAATGTTAGTTCTGGTAAGGGTATTAGTTTAGGAAGTGCAAATTAGGTTGGTTCATATTAAAGTGCAAACTACATTAATTTTTCCACATCCCTACTCAGAAGCAAGTCCCACTGAGTTCAGTGGAGCTTACTCCCAGGTAAGGGTTGGGAGTAAGGGTTGTGTATAAGATTGCAGCCTCAACTAATATATAGGGTGACCATATGGAAAGGAGGACAGGGCTCCTGTATCTTTAACAGTTGTAGAGAAAAGGGAATTTCAGCAGGTGTCATTTGTATGCATGTAGCACCTGGTAAATTTCCCTCTTTGTCACAGCAGTTAAAGCTGCAGGCGGTCTTCCCCCTTTTGTATCTGGTCACTCTACAGAGCTGGTGTTTATGAAAAATGCTTCAGACATAAGAAGTCAATTTATCTAGTGTTGTCCTTTCTTAAGCAAGAGGTCACCCTGAGGGTTAGGGTATGGGGAGAAGAATGACAGCAGACTCTTCTCGAACACACTACAAAATGCATTTTCTTTTGTAAGCAGTATTATATTGCAATGTGCATCATCACTGGAGGGAGGAAAAGAGCTGCCCGAGCTTGCCTTGTTTCCAATGTGCAATGATATGTTTGCAATACCTAGTCTGAAAGTAGCAGTACAGAAGAAAGCTATGACAAGTGAAGCAGTTTCAAATTAACCTTTGGAATTATGCTTTCTCAGCAGACACCCCCTTCCCAGTTCCCTTTTCAACAGACTAACTATCTCCCCTGCAATTCTATTAAAAATGCTCCAAAATAAACCCTTTAGCAGCTACAACAGGGCAAATTAATGTCAACACACCAGGACATATGTCTAATTTCGGAGCAAAGACTTAAAGATTGGAATCCTCATTATAGGCCTCATCAGCTGTTTTCAAATACCCTTCAGGTCTAGAGAGATTTGTTTCAAATGAGGAACATCAGTGCAAAGCAGAGAGATAAAAAGAGGGAACTGTTCAAATGGCACATTAATTTCTATCATTCAGCAAGGGCTGGGATGATCATCGTTTTAAATTTAATAATTTCTGCTAAGTTGCTGTTCATGCAGTTTTGCAAGACAAAATGTAGACGTTTCTTTTCCATGGGAAACACCCAATAAAAAGCCTGTCTCTTCCAGTGTTCTGTCTCCTGTTGAGAGCCTGCATGGATACAGGAACTTCTTCAGGCAGTCGCCCTCCACAAGGAAGGTGATGAAGTGGAAGTTCAGGGCTGGAACTCTCCCTCTTGTCTCATACTTGCCCTATTCAGGTTCATAATGCCTGAATAAGGCTAGAGTAAGCTTTACTTCATTCACAGAAAGGGAGAGGGAGAAAGGGAGAGGGAGAGGGAGAGAGAGAGAGAGAACTCAAGCAGTGCTGCCATTTTGGTAGCAGCCTCCACTTTATCTTAAGATATTTGTCTACTTTGGAAGGCACTACAGTTCTTAAAGTGTGAGGCAGGCTTCCTGAGGAGGGAGAGATTTTTATTAGTAGAAATTTCACTCCTGTGTGACCTCAATTAGTCCTAAATTAGTATTTGTGAATTTGTTTCAGCCAGCAGATAAAATGCAATCTCACAGTCTCCTAATAAATACCTAGATGACTTGGGACTCCATGTTGTATTGATGTTGTATTAACTGATTGGGATGTTAAACTAGTGTAGTATTGACTGTTGTATTGGGACCCCATGTTGTATGGATGTTGTATTGACTGACAATTCTGCAAATTAATGGAGCAACAATCTATTTTTCAAGTTCTTTCTGCTTCTATGGGTTTCAGCCTTGGAAGTACAACGCCTTCCAAAGGTTGAACTGGACATGATCCACTTATCTTGATTTGTTTCATTTTACATTGAAAGAAGAATGGACCAAGTGCTACACAAACCACTTATTTTGTTGTAGCTGGATGTGGAGAGAGAGAGAGGTAGATTCGAAACTAGAGATTAAATTCCAGAACAGCCTTCCCCACCCTGGTGACCTCTAGATTCATTGGACTACAACTCCCATAATCCCGCAACCAGCATGGCCTAGAACAATGATAGGCTGGATTAACTGTAGATCACTGGAATGCTAGCTATGGCCCTTTCTACACAGTTGTTTTTTCCTGGGGTTACCCCAAGGTCATCCCAGTGTGTGCAAATGACGTACAGGGGATTCCGAGGTCAACCGGGGATGACCCCGGGGAAACAAAAAATGGGGATTTCCCAGTTTTTCTGTGGTCCCAGGACCATCCCAGGAATGCAGGAGATGTGTAGTCCCCTGCCCCTGCTTTGACCCACCTCCTCGCAAGTAAACATGAGGAGGTGGGAAATGGGCATGGGGCACGGAGCTCTTTGGATGCTCTGTGCCCATCAGGGGTAGGGGGGAAACGGAGTTGGGTGGTTTTAAAACCCTTACATTTTTGTTGGGAGCGCAATTGTGCTCATCTCCTCTAATTATTTTTTTTTTAAAAAAATGGCGGGCACAGCATCCTTCCTTCCTCCCAGGATATCACGTGTGTGTATGGATCCAGGGAGAGAATCTCAAAAGCAGAATCTCGAGAGATCCTTCCCTCTCTCTCCTGGAAGGCTGGAAGGTGTAGAAAGGGCCTATACGTACTGTGTATAATGCAATACAATGAAATAAATGCGTTTCCCTCCCAAGACGGTTTAAACAGCAAACGTTTGAATCTAAGAGTAGATGAAAATAAATGTAAAACTTTTCGTGGAGGTTTGAGAAATGAGGCTTGTGACTATTTTCTTATACTTTAGGCTAATTAGGGTGACCCTATGAAAAGGAGGACAGGGCTCCTGTATCTTTAACAGTTGCATAGAAAGGGGAATTACAGCAGGTGTCATTTGTCTATATGGAGAACCTGGTGAAATTTCCTCTTCGCCACAACAGTTAAAGCTGCAGGAGCCCTGCCCTCTTTTAAATCTGGTCACTCTAGTATAGTTCCTGCACTTTAACTGTTGTGACGAAGAGGGAATTTCACCAGGTTCCCCATATATACAAATGACACCTGCTGAAATTCCCTTTTCTATGCAACTGTTAATGATGCAGGAGCCCTGTCCTCCTTTCCATAGGGTCACCCTAGGCTAATGAACACTGCTGCTCTTTTGTGGACAGTTTCAGAGGTGCTATAGCTCAGTGGCAGAGCACATGTGTTGCAGGCAAATGGTCCCAGGTTCAATCCCCAGCTTTCCCCAATGTGGGGCCCACCAGTTGGTTTAGACTGTAATTTCTATTAAACCTGGGCATTGACCATGCTGGCTGGGGCTGATGGGAGTTGTAGCCCCAAACATCTGGAGTACACCACTCAGTAGACAACACTGAGTTAGATGGACCAATGATCTGACTCTGTATAAGGCAGCTTCCTCTTCAGCTCATGGTAAATGGGGCCATCTGAATAGTTTACTCCAAACACATTCTGCAGTTTTGCTCACTACTTCTCAAGCCACATCTGGAAAAATGGCAGCTTCTGCTTGGAGCAAGCAGTTCAGCCTGCTGGATTTCCCCTGCTCTTCTCCACAAGCAAAACAAAGAACTTCCACAGGACACACACCTATTCCTTATTCTGGAAATAAATCCAAACACTTTGTGAGGAGGCCAACTCACCACCATAAAGTTTCCAGGACTTGTGCTGATCAGTTGGGGTTGCAGTTTTTCTGCAACTTGACCTTTTAACTCACGGACGGCCAAGCAAACTTTGCATTTCTTTTAAATCTTTTCCATCTATTACATTTTTTGTAGCAACAAGATGACACAGAGCTTGTTTAATGCAGATGGAAACAGCACAAGGCAGTTGTGTTCATCTAGGTGGAGAGACATAGCAGTGCTCAGTCACAAACCTGAAATGATCAAAAGCGGGTCACCTCTGTTTTTCTGCTGCCTCCTCTTGCTTTCCTTCCAGTTTGACAGATGCAAATATACTCAGCAGGAAGCTGCTTCACTCTTTATATATTCACTGCATACAATCTGAAGCATAAATATTTCTCTTTATTCCCTTCAGCAAATGCATATAAGGTGAAAGATGGTGTAGAAGTGGACAGGATGGCAAAGCAGACCCTGCCTGATCCATATATATATATATATATATATATATATATATGGTGTGCACGGACCCCCCGCTCAACTTCACTTGCAGATCCGTGATTTTCGGAGCAGGCCGCTTCACCCCGCCCATGCTCTGCCCACTTCCGCTCCGCTCCACTCGGAGCTCCGGATCCGGATCGGAGCTCCGTTTTTTCCCCCCATAGGGTTGCATTGAAAGCTAAAAAATTATACAACTTTTTTTCTGTTCAAGTTAGAAACCTCATGTTTGGCACCATGACACCTCATGGGGGTATACACACGCACGCCAAGTTTCAAAGCAATCTCATCATCCCCTGATTTTTGGGGAATTTTTGAAAATCGGGCACCCCATTCACACCCCTTTCCATAGCTCCGTCAATTTGCACGTTAGAAACCTCAAACTCAGCACCAGGATAGCTTATCCATGTGTCCACATGGACGCCAAGTTTCAAGGCAATCCCATCATCCCCTGATTTTTGGGGAATTTATGAAAACCCAACACCCCTTTCCATAGCTCCGTCAATTTTGCACATTAAAAAAAAACCTCAAACTCACCACCATGACAGCTTATCCAGGGATACATACGCCACATGCCGAGACTCAAGGCAGTCCCATCATCCCCTGTTTTTTGGCGGGGCTTAAACCTGCAAAATTTGGAACTTCCAAAACTCCAAGTGAGCGCAGGAAGGACTTCTCCCCTGAGTCAAAGCCACACACACACAACATCCCTGCGAGGTGGGCAGGGGAGGAGGGAGGGAAGGCAGGCAGGCAGGCATGCAACTGGCATTTCTGGGGGCATAAGGAAGTGAGCCAAGGATAAGCCAGTAATGCATATAAAATGGAATAAATAAACAAATAAACAAAGGAGGGGTGGAATTAAAAGCAGCAGTGTTGCTGAATAAACAACAAGAAGAACTTTTTTAAAAAGGCTATGTCTGTCTTTTACCAGTAATAGGGGGACGTGCCTGGGGGAGAGGGAAGCAGCTGCCAGTTCAACTCAAGACAGCCATTGCTTCACCACGAGAGCTCTAAGAAGTAAACGCTCACTTCAACTCATAATAGGCATCGCTCCACCACTAAGAAGTAAACGCTCACTTCGACTCATGATAGGCATTGCTCCACCGTTTTACTCTCTTTGGAAGGCTCTAATGGCCTTCCAGTGCAGGAGAGAGTGGGGGCACGTCCACGATGAGATGCCCTAGGGGAGCTCATCCCCTTGCACCACATCTTTTCAGTTGTTCCCCAAAGTTAGGGTGGGTAGCAGTGCTGTGTTTCTATCTCTTATTCTTGGCTTAGTATATGATTTCAGGTTGTGTTTGTGCATTTGCTGGGGCTACTGTGTTAAAAAACACTGGGAAAAGTCCGTTCAGATGAAGAAAGAGAAGTTTCCCAGAATCCCAAGTTACCCATTTTGCCTATGCCCTCCTCTAACTTTGGGATCATGTGATCATGACCGGGAGCTGACTCTGCCCCTCAGCCCTTTGAAAAAGGTATTTTTCCCGCCGATTTTAAAAAAAATTCTAGCGCGCGACCCACACCACGCAGAGAGGTGAGAGTAGTCTCAAAATGACCCCCATCCATGACTCTCTGTGCACAAGAATTTCCAGAACGATAGCTTAAAAATCAACCCAGTTATCCCCAATTGTTTTCCGCAATGCAATCCTATGGGCGAAAACCTCCGTTTGACCCGCGCTGTCCCTGTTTGTAATGTTTGTTGACCCGATTTTTTAAAAAATATAGCACGCGACCCGCACGACGCAGAGAGGTGAGAGTAGTCTCAAAATGACCCCCATCAATGACTCTCTGCACAAGAATTTCCAGAACGATAGCTTCAAAAACAACCTAGTTATGTGCGATTATTTGCCGCAATGCAATCCTATGGCGAAATGTTTTCAAGATGGCGACCGGAGCACTCCGCCTGAACTAGGAGCTCCGAAAAATGGCCGCTTCTCTTCGCCTTGCTTCTAGGGGTCCGCGGTCCGCTTCTACTCCGCCTCTGGGTAAGGCGGAGCAGGCCAATCCGCTACTGCTTCTCCGCTCCTAATCGGAGCGGAGCACATGCCATATATATATATATATATATATATATATATATATATATATATCTCAATCATACATGCTAAGTCCTGTGCATCTCCAGATGACATGCTATCCAAATCTGACAAAGTAATTGACATAACATGTTTAGAACATTTGACAAGTTTCACATCTGTAGGATTCCACTTAACTCCTAGACTATGAGTCAGTAATTAATCAGCTGAACCTGAGGATACAAGCGATATGGGTGAAGAAACTGAGACCAGGATGAAAAAGTGATGTCCTCTTCTTCCCTCACATCTCTCTTGAATCTCTTTCAGTTTCAGAGAACTCTCAGGTGCCATAGTCCACTAGATAAAACAGGGTGAGGCCAAAGACAAATAGGTCCAAAACAGGGTGGCCCAAAATACAAAAAGAAATCAGCTGTCATTCCCAGAGCGACAGGCATCACATTCTTTTACATCAAGGGTACAGAACCTATTGCAGCCCAAGGGCCGAACTCCATTTTGGAGAAGTTTGGGGGGGACCGCATTCCACTGGTGGGCAAGGTCAAAGTCAAAGTGGGTGGGGCCAAATTGCAAAAATAGCAGCATATTTTAACTTAAATCTCTTTAAGTTAAAGAGTAATTAGCCTTAGGAGAGTCATTCTGACTTCTTAAAATGGGGAGAGACACACATGCAAGCCAGGAAACCACCAAATAATTGGTGCTTAGGGAAAGAGGGGGTAACAGGGGAAGGGGTGTGGCCACTTGAGGAATACTAGCAGGCCATATTGAGACCCCAAAAAGGCTGGATTTGGCCTTGTACTCCTGCTCTAGATGATGCAAAGTGGTAGAAAGAGAGATTGAGGCTGTGGGTGTCTCTACTCACGTATGTGCTCCAGAATGACAGAATGTTTTGAGTGGCGGGGGCGGGGATATTGAACCTCCACTAAGAACATAACAAATTATATGCTGGGTCACACCAATCAGATTGGATTCAGAATGTGGCCCTTTTTACACCTAAGGATTATCCCAGGCAAATGGAGGGATTGTCCCTGCCTGCTCCTGGGATCCCCTGTGTGTCATTTGGATGTACAGGGATGATCCCGGGAAATAGGCCTGGTGTAGACATGCCCTTAGTCATAGTTAGAATAGGCCTATAAGTATGCCTAAGTCTGGATTCAGCCCATGGTTGACATTATCAACATTAACTGAAAATACCCTAGGGATGTTCACGGAGAGGGAATTCTGACATATCCACAGGCCATAATCAGCACCATCTTTGACTATGGAGGTTGTGCATCTGATAACAAATCTATCCTCTAGGTATTTATCTAATTCTTTGATTAAAGTCAATTACAATAGTAGCTAAAATGATGTTCTGTAGCCATGAATTTCATAATATAATTATGCACTTTGTGAAATAGTTGCTTTTACTTGTTTCTAACCTTCTGCTTCTCAGTTTCAATTCTTTTCCTAACATTTCTTTCTATTTCACTGCTGGGATGCTCAGACTAAACTCTAAAACAGAAGTGATCTATGGCCTTAGCTAGACCTACCCGCTATCCCAGTTAAACACAACGCGAGATCCTTCCTCTGTCTACACATTTATTATTATTTATTTATTTAAGATATTTATATCCCACCCAATATCACTAAGATCTCAGGGCAGCATACAGATAAAAACAAACAGTATAAAACAATAAATATACACAGTTAAAAACAAATTAAACCATGATCCAAGTTAAAACAATATATAATTTAAAAGCAATAGATACAGTTAAAACAATGTGCCAGTGAGTTTAACCATCAAAGGCTTTGTTAAAAAGCCATGTTTTTACTTGGCGTCGAAATGCAATCAATGTTGGCGCCAATCAGGCCTCCAAGGGGAGGGCATTCCACAGTCGGGGTGCCATCACAGAGAAAGCCCTCTCCCTTGTCCCATCATAACGTATATGTTGCATTGGTGGGATGCGGAGAAGGGCTCCTCCAACAGATCTAACGTCTTGGGCAGGCATATATAAGGAGAGGCGCTCCCTCAAGTATCGAGGTCCCAAGCCGTTTAGGGCATAATTACCAGCACCTTTAAATTCTGACCGGAAGTGTATAGGCAGCCAGTGCAGTTCCTTTAAGACCGGTGTTATGTGGGCTCTATAAGATGTACCCACCAGCAGTCTAGCTGCTGCATTTTGCACTAGCTGCAACTTCCGGGTCATCTTCAAGGGCTGCCCCACATAGAGTGCATTGCAGTAGTCTAATCGGGAAGTTACCAGTGCATGCACTACTGTGGCTAGGTTGTCCCTGTCCAGGAAAGGCCGTAGCTGGCGGATCAGCCGAAGCTGACCCCAAGTACTCTGGGCCTCCAGTGACAATGATGGATCAAGGAGTACTCCCAAGCTACATACCTGCTTCTTCAGAGGGCGCGCCACCTCATCCAGAACAGGTCACTTACCCAATTCCCGGACTCAGGAACCACCAATCCACAGAGCTTCCATCTTATCCGGATTCAGCTTCAGTTTATTGGCCCTCATCCAGCTCATTACAGCCTCCAGGCACTGGTCCAGCACCTTCACAGCCCCAGCTGACTCCGACGACAAGGAGAAGTAGAGCTGAGTATCATCAGCATACTGATGGCACCCAACCCCAAAACCCCTAATGAACTCACCCAACGGCTTCCTATAGATGTTGAACAGCATGGGGGACAGAATAGAACCCTGTGGCACCCCACAGCTTAATTGCCATGGGGTGGAACAGGAATCCCCCAATACCACTCTCTAGGATCGGTCCCGCAAGTAGGAGCGGAACCACTGTAACACAGTGCCTCCTACTCCCATCTCGCAGAGATGACCCAGTAAGATACCATGATCAATGGTATCAAAAGCCGCCGAGAGATCCAGGAAGATCAACAGGGTAGCACTCCCCCTGTCTTTCACCCGGAGTAGGTCGTCAATCAGAGCCACCAAGGCTGTTTCAGTGCTGTGCCCTGGCCTGAAAATAATGCCCTGGTCCAGATAATCCATTTCTTCCAAGAACTTTTGAAGTTGCCCAGCCACCACACGCTCAAGCACCTTGCCCCCCAAAAGGATATTACCAGTGGGGCGGTAATTCTCACATACTTCTGGGTCCAGGGAGGGCCTCTTCAGGAGAGGGCACACTACAGCCTCTTTCAAGGCAGCAGGCACCACTCCCTGACGGAGGGAGGCATTTACCACTCCCTGGACCCACCCAGCCAATCCACCTCTGCTAGATCGAATTAGCCAGGATGGGCAAGGGTCAAGCTTACGTGTAGTGGGACAGACCGATTCAAGCGTCTTGTCCACACCATCAGGCTGCAACAACTGAAACTGGTCCCAAAAAACATGATTAGATGGAGCACTGTACACTGTACATGACAAGCAACGACCTCAGCAGGAGAGGTGTCGCGTCCGCCATTTTTTATTTTTTAAAGGAACAACTGCGCACAAATGCTCGTGCTAAAAGCAAGGCTTTTTTAAAAAAACCAGTCTCTTTTCCTGCTCCCCCCACCCTACCCCCAATGGGCGCAGCACTCCTCAGGAGCGCTGTGCCCCATGCGCAGCTCCCAGCTCCACGTAAGGAATCGTGTGGAGCCAGGTCAACCTGCATCACCTGGCCACAAGTTCCGCGGTCTCGGGTCCAAGACTGCGGAAAAACCGGGGCCAAAGGGGAGGGCTATATCCTGGGGCAAAGTGAGGGTATGAAATTGAGTATGAAATTAGTTTTCTTTCTTTCTTTCTGTCCAATATACCCACAAAAAATTCATATCATTTGTCTCATCAAAATTCTTTGTGGGCTCTGAGGAGACTGAATTTTGCTTTCTCCTCTTTATCAAGTTCTGTTCTGGACGCCGCTCATGTTTAGCCCAAAATTCTGGTTCCTTCCAGTTCCAACTCCTGGCTGAGGAGAATCAACTGACACACTGACTGTATTGAAGGCTGATGACTATGAAATTGAAGCATTCTTTTCCTAGGCCTGACTATCTCTGGCCTTTGCTAGACCAGAGGTTATACCGGGCTGATAACCGGGATCGTCTCTGTGCATCCAGATGACGCACAGGGGATCCCGGGCTCAGGGAGGGATCATCCCTCCCTGGCCTCGGGATAAAGCCCAACAGTTTGGGCCCACTTTTTCCCGCAGTCTCAGGCTGAGCCTGAGACCGCAAGCATGTGGCCCGTTTCCGTGGCTTTTCCCGGCTCCATGTGATTATTCATGAGGAGCCGGGAGCTGTGCCGGGGCTAGGGTGGGAGGAGTGGGGAAAGTTGGTAAAATTTAAAAAAAATCACTTACTTTTGCGCAGGATCCGTGGAACGCTCCTGCCTCTTTAAAAGTTAAAAAAAATGGCAGGCGCAACGGCTCTCTTGTTGAGGTCGCCTCGCCTGATGTGTAAATGAGGGCGGGATGTCGTGTTATTCACAATGCAAGATCACCCCTCCTCCATCCTGGAATATATGGTAGGTCTAGCAAAGGCCTCTCTCTTTATAGCAATGTTCGGTTAACAAGAAATGTATTCTCTTGGCAGCCACATTCATTAATCAGGTATTCCCAATGCAGTAGCACGTAAGTGTGCATAAATGTTTAATTTATGGACTACATCAAGTAATAATTTCATTTTAAAGGTAGATCATCTATACATGTAATTAGCTCTCTTTCCAATAGGTAAATTATATAAATGCATTAACTGTGCAAATGGAATACAAATATTTAATAGTCAATATAGATATCAAATGCCCCAGTAAATGTCTATCCCTTCCACCACACTTTAGCTTACTTATGCAATTATATTAGCCTAACATCTCATCTCCCAGAGGAGTGCTACAACAACATGGTGGCAGAGTGGACCAGGCCCTTCCCTTCTGTGGTATAAGCTTACTATATGAACTGGTCCACTACTGGTATGCCTGATTGCATGAAGACCTGATTGGTGTGAACTTCCCTTACCTTTTTAGAGAAACAATTATGCAAAGCAGGTCTCTACATGACTAGAGTAGACATGGAGAACCCAGTTTACACTGGATATGGATGGGATTATTTAGTAATGATACCTCCTGTTAGAAAGACAATTAGCAGAGAAAAACAAATGGCAAAACACAATGAGTGTTTACCAGTCTCACATGAACACAGGCTATCTTAGTGCATAAAAAGAGACCACACCCTTATTCAGTGAAGGAACAAAAAACAGATTTGCTCACAATTATTCTTGCATATACAATGCAGGTACAGCACAGAGTTTCCAAAAGGGTTTAATCAGTCCATTTTGTGTTTCTTTAAACCAGCAAATACATGTGCTCCCAGTAACATTGGGGTGAAAATCTGCCTGGGCCAATGAAGGCGGTTGACATCTCTCTCACCACACCAGAGTGGAGGGAGAAAATACACAATTTCCTTAGCCTTGGGGAAATTGTGTTTTTCTCTCCCTCCCCCTGTGCAAAATGGTCCATATTAACAGGGCTTTTAAGGTGCACATCAGCAGTGCCAGGGCGTGGGGGAGAAATGTGAGTTCTCTAGTCCTTATCTCCCAGCAATGGTGGAAGACGGAGTGGGGGGAAAAGGGGAAGAATAAAAGGAAGAAACCCCAAGAAACCTCATTGTAAGCTATAGAAATCCTAAGGCTAGCTGTTTGGTCAAAATTACTATGAATCAATGAGGTGCAGCACTGCCCTTTTCCAGTAACTTGGAGATGAGGTTGAAATATTCCCAACACGTACATGGTTGAAAGGAGGTGCACACACCAGTCTTCTACCACAACATTGTAGCCTCACACCAGCTGAATGTATAAATGGGAACATTTTTCTTTCTGTTATTTGTACCCTTTCTAAAATGTACTCCTCATCACAATTTCTAAGGCCTCTAGAAAGCTTTCTGGGCCTTCAACTGCCAGCAAACAGGCTGATAGTGGCACATAGTCATAGGAGCAACACACAACCACCACCCACAATTGGGCTGTAAGTTATAATATACAATAATGATCTGAGAAGAGGGGACAAGCCACAGGCTGAAGATGATCCAGGAACTGAGTAAATTGAGGGTGACTCACCAAATGGCTAGACACATTTCAGATTTCTATGTTAAGATCCAAGATCTATAGCTTGAGAAGCCATCCAAGGGCAGGGAAACCAGTATAAGTTAGGAGCAAAGAAAGAAAAGGGTGTGAATGAAGGGGAGGGTCATGGGCAGAGCAGGAAAAAGGCAGAGATGTGGCCCAGTTAGCAGTGTGCATGGATATTTATTGCAGAGAATAAAAGTATACGATTTTTTAAAATGCCCCTAGAGGACAGGGCTCTCCTCCAAAAGCAGATCCTTTAATTACACATAAAGAGCTTCTCTACATTAAAAACAAACAAACACACACACACACCCCTTGCAATCGGCTCAATTACATGGGTGGCCACATCATTTGGATCAAATACTTCTTATTGCTGGATCTTCCATTCAACTCAATAAAAGAGCACCATCTAGTGGTGAAATTATAGAACAATGCCATCTGTACACGGGCCAGTCTTGTGGGGTTTTATTTTAAAAATAATAATTAAAAAAGCTGATTATCTCTGTGTTTTCTGTCTGCGGAATAAGGGAGAGATAGCACAGGAAACATCCTGGCAATTGACAATGTCATGTAATTGACCTGCAAACTTCCATAAGTGGCCTGTCATGAGCGTGCTATAAATCGCTTGTTTAGAGAAGCCCACTGTCTATTGTATGCATGTAGGCTCACTCTGTACATTTATGTTGCATGCCATAGAATGAGAGAATCCACAGGCCCGGGGCCATTTCTTTGCCCAAACACAAACTCTATGTATGGTTCTTAAGAACGCAGTCTTATGTATGCTTAGACAGAAAGAAGTCCTACAATTCCCAGCATTCCCCAGCCAGGATCTGAATGGCTGCTTGGTGAATGCTGGGAATTGTAGGAGTTCTTTCTGACTAAAATGCATAGATTGTGCCTTAAATATGCCTGATGCAAGAAACTCCATATCTATCATGCTTGGTTTGATGCTTGCCTTCAGAGTATCTTGGTATCTAAAAAAGGGTAAACCCTTGGAACAAGTTCCTATGCTCATTAAGAAGCACTATTTTAGGTATGCAGGAGTCCTCCATACAGACCACTGTGGAAGAGGCTGTCAGCTTCAACAGAATTTTGCATCAGTGTGTGCATGTGCATGCATGCACAAGCCTATGAATTCAACATCTGACAGCCAGCAACATGTCCTCCCTACTGGTAGTAAACACAAGAGATAAATGAGAAACAATTATAGCACTCTAATTACGGTATTGGATGTCGATCTGGAGGAGAACTTAGCCCTCAAATAAAGACTGGGAGGGGGGAAACAGGTGGCAGCATCTGCAGAAGATTAGTGGAGTGAACAAGAGAGCAAGGGGTTGCATAAAATGACCCTCAGGTTACCTGGGCCACCAAACATAAGCCGGGCAGACCCACCTGCATGATTGAAGGGCTCCTAGTCAGTGAGGCAGTGGTCTTCAACTGGTGGGTTGTGAGATCAGTCCAGATGGGTCTTGTCAAAGCTGTTGCCACCATGCTGGGCATGGAGAAAATTGTGAAAGTGTGTCCAATGTTGCAGGTTGGGAGTCCAAGGTGGGTCTCGGGTCTGGTCCAGTTGAAGACCACTGCAGTAAGGCACAAATAGGTTCTCTTTTCTAATGCCACCTTAGCCAGTTGGTTGTCACCGCTCTTGGCCTCATCAGCACATAGATGGGGCATGGGCAACCTAGTCCTATCCAAGATTCGCTCACTCTTTAGTACTTACTCCACTTACGTTCTTGCATGTGCTGTTGCTGTGAAGTATGGGGCTGAACACAGGAGGTTTCCTGAGTCACCACTGGTTATCATAGGAGGCAATTTTCTTGCCAGAAGTATTGCTGCAGACATCTTCTAACAACCCCCTGAGGAAGATCTTTGAAAATAACTCAGGCTGAAATGCATCGGGCTTTGAAATAAGACATGTTTCACATCCTGAGAACTTGTCTCCCCCCCCTTTTTTTTTACCTGTTTTAATTTGAGCCCCACCCATCACTGGAATGTGGCCATTGAGAGCTTCTCTGAATGGAATCTGGCCCACGGTCTCAAAAAGGTTCAACACCCTTGCATTGAAGGCGCAAGAGCAGGCCAGGCGTTTGTTTGGAGTTCTTTCTTTCTTTTTAGTCAGTTAGCAACCCCTTCTTCCATAGCAGGTTAGTGGAGTTCACAAAAGGAACACATACACACACAGCCCCAAATAGTTTTAACAGTCTGAGTTGTGCCAAGTAGCCTCTGGAAGTTGTGTTTTTTTTCTGGATGATATTTGACAAGCCACCATCACCCCTGCCTGCTCAGCAGGAAATGTTTTTAAAGCTCCATCACTGGTCATCATTTTGATATCCTGTACTTAGCTACCCTGAAAACGAAAAGAGACATGCAAATTCGATTTGCCTGGCAGTCTCCTGGGCGTAGAAAGCAATATGTAGGTGTCAAAGTGCCTAATAAACATGTTCTTCAGATTCCTTTTGGCTCAGTGCATAATAAACTTGAATCTTTTCAGTTTAGTGAATGAGGATGATTAAAACAGGGGAAAACACATGGAATACCTATTGGGAGAAGCACCGGGCAGCTGAACTTCATCAATATAGGCTATTAGTCTCAAAACAGGTTTGATTAATCAAAAGTGATTAAGACAAGAAAATGTCAACTGGGCTTGCCTGATATCAACTCTGAAATTCATTATTTGTCCTCAACAGCCATTTCAGCACTCTTTTTTTTTAGCAAAAATAGAGTTGGTGGAACGGGAGTGCCTTTTATTGGACTGGGTAGTGGTTTAAATCAAATTTAAAAGGGTGGCCATGTGTCCACTTCTTCAGAGGACAGTCCTCTATTTAAAGTGTTCCTAGAGGACTGCCCTATGTTTTGAAGGTGTCCAATATTTGAAGGGCTGTCCAGTTCAGGTCCAGTATAAAGATAAAGCACCATCAAGAGGGAGATCTGGGACTTAAAGTTGCCTATCATCAGCACCTGGACAGCAACCTGAGCAAGGTACACAGGTCATCTGTTCACAATCATCCACGCTATGGTGAGATGTGCTGTATTTCTATTTAAATTACAATAATTCCATATATTCTGTCTAAATTTGTACTTATACACATAAATTAGCATATGTAAATTTTATGCAGAACTGTGTCCTCTTTTGTCCTCTTTTTTGGTGATGCATTTCCTCTTTTTTTGCTAATTCACAAGTGGCCACCCTAGTTCGTGAGTTCTTTTGTCATTCATAGGTGTTTGAAACAAAACTAGAATAAAAATATATCTTATGTATCCTGACTGATTTCAAAGTTTAATTTAGTCTTTCACAGCACACACTGATGTCTACTGTTGAAAGCTATTTATATTGTATTTTGTATTTGTGTTTTTAAATTGTTGGTTGTTTTATTATGCTCTTCATGATTTTAATTTTTGTGAACCGCCCAGAGAGCTTCGGCTATTGGGTGGTATAGAAATGAAATAAATAAATAAATAAGCTTAAAACAAACATGAAAAAGAACATGGTGGCAGCACCGATGTGACCCAGTGTATCTCAGGATACAGCTGCCTTGTGAATCCAGGTGCATGTCTCCACACAGTATCCTCAGACAGCTGCTAGGACCCAGCAGGAATTACCAAGGCTGACATCTGCTCTGGGCCCACCAGTGCTGTCCCTGAGACCCAAACTTACTGAAAAGCAGTGGTAAGCAATGGGAAAGCTCCCATTTTAAATTTCCCACAATGCCTTGAGAGATGCTACTTCAGGGCATTATGGGTAATTACAGTTGTAGAGGGTTTCATAGCTATTGACAGTTTTGTTTTTGATTCTTTTCCTGAATTTGCCTTTTTCACAGTAGCCATGCAATGGGTCGATATTTTCATCGAGCTGTTCACCACAATGCCAAGATCTCTTTCTTGGTCAGTCACTACTAGCTCAGATCCCACTAGCGTATATGTGAAGTTGGGGTGAGGGGGTTGCTCCAATATGCATCACTTCACACTGGCTTACATTGAACTGTATTTGATAGCCATTCTCCCAATCTGAAGGGATCCTTTTGGAACTCTTCACAATCCCTTTTCAGTTTAACCACCCTAAATAATTTGGTTTCATCAGTAGCCACCTCACTATTCACTCTTAGTTAGTCCTACTTAAAGTAGACCGATTGAAATGAATGGGACAATTTAAAGTAACATTGGATACAAACCATGTATGTTGAAGTGTATTTCTGTTACTGTATTTCTGCATCCAGACCATCACTTATTCAGGCTTCACTGAGCATATTTAATTCTTTTAATCCTCTATCATAAAACAGTCCCTTTGATTCTGCAATTGTTTTGATAAGTTCTTAACAGTTCTTCCTGAATTGCCTGATAAAAAAGACTGGATCCCATTGTCATTTATCATTTCATTTTAAACCAAGAATCTGTTTTCACTCCTCCCTGCTTCCACTGTCTGCTTGCTGATTTTGTCCTTTGCCACTTGGTAAATACTGTTAGTCTCTGCAACCCCTGGTGTGAATAGAGACGAAGGTTTGTTTAAATAATTCTCAGTGTTGCAGAGTGCTTTATCACACCCAAGCATCTTTGTTTGCTCACTGGAATCACTAGCTGTTGTTTGCACAGCTCCTGAGAGAGCGTGAGCTAACTTGGGCGATTGAATTTGTAGGCTGCTTAAGCAGGGCCTGCAGATAAAGATACTACCTTGCATACACTCTATCCTGACATTTAGTATTTCAGAGAACAAGGTAACCAAGCACTGGGGTCAAATAAATTCCGTACTGATTGAAACGGCATTTGGTTTCCACCATTTAGGGCATTTTTAAGGCAAGAGATATAACTTAAGTCAGGGTGACCTGTGCTATACCAAAGCTAAACCAAAGTGGAAGGCAAGCTGTTCATAGCCAATTATTTGGAGAGTAAGAATACAAGGAAAGTCCTTTTGGATTAGATGAAGGATGACTTTACATTAAGGGAGAAATCATGTTGGTTACCTGGATGTTTGTGCTTTCTGCTTTGGGGGCAATTGTTATGGGCTTAATTACACGGACAGAGAGATCATGTGAGATGTCCTGGTCATTCACGATGCCATTTTAAAGACCCAAAAACTTTTATGAGTAAGCACGGGAAAACAGTAACAGATAAATAAGGTACATTATGTGGCAAAAGAAAAAAGAGGAAAATTCACTCAAAAGCCTGGGTAAATAAATTGGTCTTTAGCTGGTGCCAGAAGCTTCTAAGACTTAGGCCATAGCTAGATCTAAGGTTTATCCTGGGATCGTCCCAGGGTCAGCCCTGTTCATGTAAATGACACACAGGATATCCCAGGAGCAAGCAGGGACGACCCTGGGATGATCCCGGGATAAACCTTAGGTCTAGCTAAGGCCTACAGCATGTGCTGCCTGAATATGGGAGAGAGTTTCACAGCCTGTATGAAGAAAGCCCTCTTTTGGGTTGCTGCATATTCATTATTTTATTATTTGTTATTACATTTCTATCCCACCTTTTTTTTCTCACACACAAGGAACCCAAGGTGGCTCACCTCTTCCCAAAGTCACCCAGTGAATTTTATGGCTAAGTGGGAAATTAGAACCCAGATCTCATGAGTCCCAGTCCAGCACTCTAACCACTACACCACTCTGGCTCTTGACAAATATGGCACCATCAAGATGGCATCCCTTCTTAGTGGGTGTCACCACTCCATCTTAATTAGGACTGTGCTCCACTCCGATTTGAATCTTGAATCCGGAGCGGAACGACCCGATCCACCTCTGCCAAAGGCGGATCCAGATCGGGTTGGGGGAGCTGCGGATTGAGACAAAGCGGTTTGCCTCCATCCGGAGCTCCGAAGGTAGATAAGGGGGGAGGGGGCTCACCTGGTGCCACTGGTGCTGCCGCAGTCCATGCGGGGATGGCGGCGGAGCCAGGTAAGGGGGCAGGGGGCTTCAACTGAGGCCCCCCTGCCAGTCCAATCCAGCTCATTGTTAACATCACTTTAAAGTTCATATTTTGACTTCTTGCTCTCCTAAAAATAGTCAGCAGCCCACCCTGTCCCCAAATCTCCATCTCTTCTC
The DNA here is from genome assembly GCF_023053635.1 of Elgaria multicarinata webbii. NCBI lineage: Eukaryota > Metazoa > Chordata > Lepidosauria > Squamata > Anguidae > Elgaria > Elgaria multicarinata. Next base: position 186,849,998 of record NC_086171.1, read on the forward strand.
TCTCCTTGTCATAGGGTATAATATTTTATGTGTGTCTTTCTGCAGTACCAAAGGTCATACCCCATTGCTCAGGCCATGGCTAGACCTACAGGCTCTAGTGTGCCGGAGGGGGGAGGATCTCACGATATGATTATCACAAGATCTTCCCTTCTGTCTACATGCAGCTCGCGATGACCCAGGAGGAAGAGGACATCACACTCGCCATTTTGTTTTGTTTTTTTAAAGGAGAAGGAGAGCACAAGCGCTCGTGCCCAAACTGTAAATTTTTAAAAATAAATAAATAAATTTCCCCACTCCCCCCACCCCACCCCCGATGGGCACAGAGCACCTGTGGAGCTCTGTACCCCGTGTCCGGCTCCCAGCTCCTCACAGTTACTCACGAGGAGCCAGGACAACCTGCGATGCCTGGACACACATTCCGTGTGGATCATCCTGAGACCGCAGAAAAAGCAGGCTAAAAGGGTAGGACAATATCCCAGGCCAAGGGAGGGATGATCCCTCCCTGCTCCCGGGATCCTCTGTGCATCATGTGAATGCACAGGGACGATCCAGGGGCAATCCCTGGGATATCGCCCCGTCTAGCTATGCCCTCAGTTACCTCAAGTTTCCTAACTCAGGTAGCAAAATCTGCCCTATTTTGCAGCCTACCCCTTTTTCTTTATGCACCCCAGAACTCTTCTCTCTCCACCATCATAAACCTCAGTGCACCCCATCACTGCTGCCCTCCTCCTTCATATCCCACAAATACAGCTGCAGTACCCTCCTCTTACTTTGCGTACCATACAGTTCTTTGTTAACCTCCATTAAAATGGAGTAGGGGGGAAAGAATAAACTTCTGCTCTGTGATATCCTTACTCATTAATTTCTTGCAGCCTGTTGCATTCCCTGAAGGTTTTTGCATTCCTCTGATTTTCAGTCTTCTGATGTTCTTTATTTAAGGTCACAGGTTCGCTTATGGGATGTGTTCTAGCAGCCTGGTTTTGCAGAATGTGGTCACGCTGCAATCAAACCACACATATACAGAGATGTAGACAAAGGTGCTTCTATCCTGCAGTCCTTCTCAACACCAAAATAATAATTAAAAAGAAGAAGAAGAAGAAAAGAACAATGCAGAAAAGTTCATTTATTTATGTTTCCTGTAATGGGTACTTCGCTACTTTGAAGCAGACGAAATAAATGATTAATTGGATTTTCTTTTCCGCAAGCATTTGGAGTCTTTCTGGTCTGAATCCAAGTCTTGGACACATACACACACACACACACACACACATGTATATACATTGTAAAATGGCTTCATGTAAGAAATAAGCAAAATATCAATGCATTCTTGAAACAACTTATGTGCAATTTGCCAGTTAGACAATGCATTATTTCTAATTCATGGGATCAGCTTTACCTCCTTGCATTCCTGAAACATGTCCATTACGATAATCGAAAAATAAATACAAAAAATGTCTCCATCCAACTTAGGAAAGGCTTTGCTTACGTCATTAAGTAAAGACTTCAGTGAAATGGAGGGTCAGGCTCATCATATCCTGAAATATTGTGTATGCATGTGTGTGCGTGTGCCAAGAATACACTGGCATAGGGAGGGATTGGAAATCAATGTGAGACAACAACAAATGAAATAAAAGTAATCTAATAGGCTTGATGTTATGTAGTTCATTCAATTACTTGAGAAGAATAAAACCAATGGGTTGGATCCAGATTTAGTCATGCTTAGAGTAGATCCACTGAATTCAATGGGACAAATGAGTCAAGACTGAATTCAATGGATCCAAGCATGACACAGGCCTTAGCTAGACCTAGCAGTCTAGTGGGATGGAGGGGCAAAGATCTTGTGATTTTTTATTGCGAGATCTCCCCCTCAATTCACATGCAGCACGTGATGTCCTCAGACGGAGAGGCGGTGCACCCACCATTTGTGGGGGGGTGGGTTTAAGGACCAGCAGCGCACGAACGCTTGTGCGCAAAAGGTGAGTGATTCCTTTTAAAAAAATTACTTTCCCTGCTCCCCTCCCCCAGGTTGGGTGCAGTGCTCCTAAGGAGCACTGCGCCCCGTGTGCAGGTCCTGGCTCCTCGCGAGGAATCGTGAGGAGCCAGGACAAACCGCAGTGCCCGGCCACATGTTCCACAGTCTCGGGCCAAGACCACGGAAAAACCAGGCCTAAAGGGGAGGGCGAGATCTTGGGGCAAGGGAGGGATTATCCCTCCCTGATCCCAGGATCCCCTGTGTGTCATGTGGACGCATAGGGACGATCCCGGGGATCACCCCGGGATTTTGCCCCATCTAGCTATCGCCTAAGTCTGGATCCAACACCATCAAATTTAAATATTGATAAATTGGCCCCAGGTATCTCAACACATGTTAGATCTCCCACTACTTTTGAACAGTGCTGTCTCCAGGTTTTGGATGCCTTAAGAAAGATGCCCCCATTCCTTCTCACCACTGCTCATTTGTTTGCTCTTTCTTTCTGGGCTAAATCTGCACAACCATCCAGGAAGCACATGGCTCCATCTTCACACTCTTGTCATTGCTTGTATGCATGAAGCAATCAAGTGAACAGGTATCAACAAGATGGAGGACAGGAAGGAGAATCGCAGTGGGGCCTCTTCAGACGTGTGAACTGCAGCTCATACCTGACTATGCTGACTTCAGATACCACCCTTGCCTTTAGATTCAGTTGCCAGAATACAAGAAGCAAGTTTACATCTTACTGGGAGCAGAACTGCATATTTTGATTAGTTCTGTGATTTGTATGGGGAACTCTCTCTAGACTTCTCTAAATTAGCGATTTATTGCACACTCGTGAATGGCCACTCACAGAAGTTTTGGAGTCAATTTCATGACGTCATCAACAACCAGGATGTCTCCCGCGGAATCCTCAGGAAATCCCAGGATAGAATGAACCACTTTTAAAATGTTAATAGCCTGAAAACAGCAGGAGCTTCCACCACTAGATGATGCTGTCTCAATAGAACTCAATGGAACTGAATGGAGGGGAAGTATTTAATTCAAACCCCTTGTTACCCCTCTCCTCCTGTGTAATTCAGCCCATAACAATTGCACCAAAGAACCAGGAAGCACAAAACCTCCAGGTAAACATGATTTTCCTTAATGTGGAGACACTCTCTCTGTTACACCCACACATGAATAGATGACTTCTTCTCCAGGTTCCACCAGCAACAGAAGTGGAACTCCTTTCTGAGGGAGATCTATTCAGTCTTGTCTGTTTTAAAAAGTTGATGTACTGCTCCCCACAGACTCATACAGACTCTGCCTTCCAAACAAACCTAAGATTTATTTAAACAAAGCTCTCCGAGGCAGTGGCCTCTCTTTCCTCAGGCCAGAAAGTTTGAACGTTGCCTTCATCTACTTCCTGGTTCCTCCACTCAAGCCAAAACCAGTACTTCTTCCATACTGTTATGCTATCTTAATATTCCTCTTCAGACTGGGCTTTGACTTGCCAAAGTGAGTTTATCTATATTGTGAGTTCTTTAAAAGCTTTTGTTCATTTGCTTTTAAAGATAGATTTTCTTTCTGCTTGCATCTGCTCATCTGTAAAAGGAAATCATATATATATATATATATATATATGGAGTGCTTTATTGCAGAAGAATGGAGTATGAATTATCTTTATCTACACACACACACACACACATTTAACAAACAAAATACATGTTCTGTTAAGGGTTTTCCATGCTCACTCAAGGTCCAAAATGTCACTCTTATTCAGGCAACTGCTGCTGCCATGGGTGCTAATAGTCCTGCTGCTTTCTGGCTTTTTGCTCTTCAATCCCGTCATCCCAGAGGGGCTCATGAATAATGAAAATGCGGTACATGCAAAGTGAACTCCCCTTCTGAAATTTGCATGCAAGATGGCCCTGCCTCATCCCTCTCACGACCCAATTGGCCACCTCCATCCCCTTCCTTCTTCTTGATGGCGGCGACAGCCTAACTGCGTGGCTGGGCCGGGGCTCAACTTCACACCGCACTGATTGGCCAAACAGGGCTGTCAGTCATCTCTCTGTCAGAGTGGTTGTTCTGACTGCTTAGCACAGAAGAAATTAATTGCTATTAAAGCTCAAGCTTTGAACTTTTTAGAAGTTGAAAAAAATTCTGCACATCTACACTGCTCAAGCATCAGTTTTAAACACAAATGAGCAAAATCACAAATGAGCAAAATCTCTAGTAATAAGTCTTCCACTACCATATTCTTAAATAAGGTATGCATAAGGTGTGGTATCCTATGCTGTGGGTAGTTCCAGCTTCACCTCCACCTTGGAGCTGGATAGTTGTCAGTGGCAACATTGGACCTAAGATTTGTCTATTTGTTGGAATAGTCTCTGGCCATGGCTAGATGAGGGCTTATCCTGGGGATCACACCGGATCATCCCTGAGCATCCAGATGATGCATAGGGGATCCCGGGGGCAAGGAGGGATGATCCCTCCATTTCCCCAGGATTTTGCCCTACCCTTCTAGCCCCATTTTTCCATGGTCCCAGGATGATCACGAGACCATGGAAAATGTGGACAGGCATTGCAGTTTGTCCCGGCTCCTCGCAAGTAATGGGGGTGGGGCGGTCGTGAGGGTTTTAAAAAAAAACCTTATGTTTTTCGGTCGAGCACTCCTGCACTCATTTTCCTTTCAAAATCAAAATCCAAAATGGCGTCTGCGATGTTGCGTGCCACATGTAGACCAGGGCGACAATCCCACAATCCTAAAATAGTGAGATTGCCACCCTCCACCACCCACTCATCTAGCTGAGGCCTGAGGCTGCCTTCATCAGTGATTTGCTGTGGAGTGGTAGCGTTTTGTGGTTGTCAGGGGCACATGATGTCATGGCCAATCAACAGTCATGCCAGAGCTTATTTTAGGAAAAACCACGTTTTGCAAAGTTCTTTTACTCCTTTCCCGCCTTTATCTTTGCTCCCAAGCATTTTAGCAGCTGTGTGCCATAGTCCTCCACATTACAGTTGGGGTGTGTCTTTCACCTGGCCTAGGGTGACCATATGAAAAGGAGGACAGGGCTCCTGTATCTTTAACAGTTGCTTAGAAAAGGGAATTTCAGCAGGTGTCATCTGTATGCATGTCACACCTGGTGAAATTCCCTCTTCATCACAACAGTTAAAGCTGCAGGAGCCCTGCCCTCTTTTAAATCTGGTCACTCTAGTATAGCTCCTGCACTTAAACTGTTGTGATAAAGAGGAAATTTCACCAGGTGCTGCATGCATAGAATTGACACCTGCTGAAATTCCCTTTTCAATACAACTGTTAAAGATACACGAGCCCTATGGTCACCCTAACCTGGCCATGACTGCAGTAATGTAGCTCAAGGGGTGGTTCCCTCCTTTGCCACCCACCCCCCAGTTGTTTCTGGCCACCTTTTTGCAGTGGGGCACAGCAGAGGCCAGAGCTATCTCTACTTATTTCCCTTCTCCTAAGTTTATACCTCCCACTACTGTTGCTTCTCCACTCACTACATTGTTATGTGTCTTCTATTCCTCTGATTTACTAGACCTCAGTTCAGCATTTCTAAACAACCGGTGAGTGCCATTACTTTGAGTTAGCATTAAATCGCTATTGCACAGCATAGGAATCATGCTAAATCTCCCCTCTGAAGGAGCTGCTCCCAAAGAGCAATTTTGTTACATCGTTACTGCGCAACATAGGAATAGCATTAAATTGCTATCTTGGGTTTAGCACTGTGCTAGATACTGTTGCTGTTGGTTTGAATCGATACCTTGCACTAGTGAAACTTTGCACATTACATGTTCACAACCACAGCTTTGCTATATCGCTAAAGCAATCTATTGCTTTTCTGCAAAAGGATGTATAGGTATATCAATGTGTGGATATATCACCATATAGAAATTTCAATGTCTAAATATGTTGATTTACAGACATGTTCACATTTGGCTAGTTACGGAGAAGCATTCTTAGGATACCTTCCACTATCATTTAGAGGGAAAATAGGCTAGCGGAATTGTTGGTGGAGAACTGGCTACTCAAGTTTCCAGACAGACGGCTATGCTCTTTGCTGAAAGTCTCTCATTCCCTTGTCATGCTTTCCCTTTCCACAGAGTACAGGACAGAGGGGGACAGGACAGAGGGGGGCCTGGGGAACAAAGATCCCAGGGTGACCTTCATGTAGGCTGCCGTGACTCTGCCCAAGCTGATGGATAATAAAGCAGAGTAGAGTACAGTGTAACTGCTGTAACTGCATGGTTTGTGAGAGGCATAGTCCACTTTTTTCGACTCCATGAGACCCTGTTGGATCAGAGTGAAAATCAGAATAAAGTGGAGAAGAGGTGAAAGCAATTCTCATTGCGCTACCATGAACACAGCCTCTATGCAACTGAAGCTGTTGGTCAACTGATAAATCTGTATAAGTAAGAGCACATAAGATAAATGTAAAACCACTTTCATAGGATGTATCAAGTACCATAGCTTGCCCTTTTCCTAAAGACCAGAGATGTCAATGTATGTAATCATTAGAGTCACCAATGAACAATATAGAAGCTTTCAACCTCCCTGCAAACATTTATTTTTATTTTATTCCACCAAGGTGCTGAGCTATTAATTCCTGTTTTGAAGCACATAAGCAAACATGCAGACTTTCAATCAGAATTCTCCACAACAGGCCTCCCCTGTGTGATTAATGAAGTATTACAAGAAATAAAGGCACATTGACTCACCCAGCAAGGCCTGCACCATTTCAGAAAGAGTTTTTGATGAGAGGAAATTGCTGGAAATTAAGAGCTCTCAGGAGTCGAGGCAGAGACAAAAAGTTACATTCTAGTCTTGGTAAATGAGCTCTTTCCCTCCATGTAGAAAACTTTAACTACAATAAAAAGAACAGCTGGGCAGGAAGGGGTCTTTATCACCCCACAAGACCTCTGTGGTTTGTCTAGTGAATGGCTGAACAAAGAAGTGAGCTAGTAAATAATAAGATACCATTTGTGTTGGGTAAGGTTGGCCAATTGCTACAAGGTTCCTGGAGAAACACACACGACACACACAAAGAGATAATATACTCTTTGTGAGCAGAGGCAACAAGACCACTCCCAATATGTTTTGGGGGCTGTCTATATGCCATATTTACCCCAAGGTGGCTGCGCAGTGGCGTAGCATTGGGTATACGATGGAGCAACCAACTTGCAGCCACCACAATGCTTTTCCCTGAAACTGTGCATTGAAAAGTCACGGACTTACTGAGACTTTTTCTTCTGCCCCAAAGTCACCACTGTATTTCCACTATCTGTCAGTGGTGACCTCAATTCAGGTTGAGGCCAGGAGTGTCCTGGGGGTAGATTAAGGCCCACAGTAAGTCAGTCAGTAAGTAGTTTGTTACAGTCATGAGACCAGCAAAGTAAAATGGCACTGTAGGCCCATGATAGGTTGCTTGGAGTGCAGGAAGTCAGGGCAAAGGGCAGGAGGTGTGCTCCATGAGCCAAATGGCTACTGGAAAGCCCACACTCTCTCCTGCCATGGGGATTAACTGTTCCCAACCCACAGTTGTGTTGCTGTGCATTTTTGAAGGAATGAGCAGCCAAAGTGCCACCATAAAGAGACTCCCTTGGTAAAAGTGTGATCCATGACTAGGCAAAAGAGGCATGCAATAACACACCCTAAATTTCTTACAGTATAGTATAGTATAGTATTGTGTTCTTTTAATGACTTGCATTGTATTTTATGTTTGTTACTCTTTGTTTTGCATTCTAGTCTTTTAGCTGTTTGTAATCCACCCAGGGAATGTTTGTTATTGGGAGGATTAAAAATATAATAAATAAATAAATAAATATTAATACAGGGAGGGGAAAGTACTGGGTCTCCAGATGTTGTTGGGTTGCAACTCGCATCAGCGCTAGTCAGCATAGCCAGTAGTGAGGGATGATGGGAGTTGCAGTTCAGAAAAACCCATCTTTCCCACCCCGGTTATAATAACATTTCCCCCAGTATTTTAATTCACAAACATCTAAATATGATGATGATACTACCACTAATAATAATAAAATTATACAGCCACCATCAATAAATATTATCTGCACAGGTTAGAGAGCAAAAGCAGTCAAAATACAATATTAAAAAATACAAGCACAATAATTAAAAACAACAAAGAACAATAAAAAGGCAGCCAAATGTTTTCTTTCTAGCAGAGACAGAATGAAAAAATTAGCAACATAGATTTTTTAAAAAAAGGAAATCACATTAAAACAGCAAGAGTGCAGGTTTTTGTAGAAATGCACACATGCAAGTTTTAAGAGGGCTGAATGAAAAAAAGATCTATTCCCAGTGAAACTCCATAAACCTTCAGACATCTCAAGCTACCTTATTCTTTTAAAAGATACATAACCTAGTTTCAGAACGTTTATGCTCTACAAAAAAAAGGGAAAAAAAGAAAAATTCCTATGTCTATAAAGTCATGGATCAGATTCCAAACCTCCAGTTCTTCCTACACAAAAACCCAGAACTCTCAATAAACCATAAAACATAATTTTTTGAGTATAAAATGGGAACCGTTATAGAGACTCTTCAGTGCCCATCCTCCATCATTTTAGGGTCTACTGATTAAAGGGTTTCATTGGCTTGAGTTTAGAGTGTTCAGCTATTGGGCGGTATAAAAATGTAATAAATAAATAAATAAATAAATATTATGTTCAAGATTTTCACCACTTACAGAAGTACGAGTCTTTGAAAATTATCCTCAAAACTCTCATCCACTATGTTTACATTTGGTATCCCAACATTTTGCCATACTTATTTATTTGTTGCATAATATTTCTACTCCACCTTTCCTCTCAGGAGCTCAAGGTTCCCCTATTTTATCCTCACAACAACCCTGGGAAGTAGGTTGGACTGAAGGATAGAAATCAGCACAAGCGAGTGAGCTTCACGGTGAATGAGGATTTGAACCTGTTAGGGTGACCATATGAATAGGAGGACAGGGCTCCTGTATCTTTAACAGTTGCACAGAAAAGGGAATTTCAGCAGGTGTCATTTGTATGCATGTTGCACCTGGTGAAATTTCCTCTTCATCACACCAGTTAAAGCTGCAGGAGCTATACTAGATTGACCAGATTTAAAAGAGGGCAGGGCACCTGCAGCTTTAACTGTTGTGATGAAGAAGGAATTTCACCAGGTTCTCCATATATACAAATGACACCTGCTGAAATTCCCTTTTCAATACAACTGTTAAAGATACAGGAGCCCTGTTCTCCTTTTCATATGGTCACCCTAGAACCTGTGCCTTCCCCGTCTTAGTCTGACATTCTAACCCAGGCTTCCCCAACCTGATGCCTTCCAGGACTACAACTCCCATCATTTGCAGTGTTGGACTACAACTGCTAGCTGGGGGTGATTGGAATTGCAGTCTGACACATCTAGAGAGTGCCAGGTTGGGGTAGGGTGTTCTAAGTACTATAGCTTCCTGGCTGTCATCACATCTTGTATGTTTCAGAGCCCGATTCAAGGGGCTGGTTTTACATGGCTTGGGACCACAATACCTGATGGAATGACTTTCCTGACATGAACCTACCTGTACACTACGCTCGACATCTAAGGTCCTCCTCTGGGTGCCTATGTAACCCCTATGGAGCAGATGGTTTAGTCCTCACTGCAGCCAGATCTACAGTAATAGGATATAACATTTTGAAAACTGTATATGGAGAGTGTCCTGGGCCCCAACAGTTGTCACTACTGTTATAAACTGTTTTAATGCAGTAATGTAGATCCTGCCTGCGAGTGAGGGCTAAGTGAAGAAACAACTAAAAAGGAAAGTCAGTTTGTTCTGCTGAAAGCTGAATGTTAGAAGAATTGCTGTATAATTATTTCTCTTATCACCTCATATAAGGGCTAATATGTTGAACCACAATGCTGAGTTACAAATTGGGGATTGCCCTGTGAATTAAAGTTAAGAAATTCTACAAAAGGGACTTCTGGAAATACTCGGCATCTGGAGTATGGGACTTGGGACTGGGCTACAAGCAAATGAACCATACTTTTGTGTTTGGACACTGAAGAACTAATTGTGGCTTATTTCAGTAATTTGATGTTTACTGAAGACATAGTTTGTTCAGGCTGTGTTTTTTTCAAGTTTATTCTAATTAAGCCCCACAGGACCCACACAAGTAGAAGTTATACATACTCTGAGGGAAGCTTGGAGGATGGCAACAAGGGAGAAGGCCTTCTCAGTGGTGCCCCCCAGTATGTAATGATTTCCCCAATGAGGACCACCTGGCACCAACATTGTTATCTTTTTGATGCCAGGTCAAGACTTTTCTATTCTCCCAGGCATTTGACAGCATATGTTGAGTTTTAATTTCTCATGTATCATGGAATTGCAGTGGAATGTATGGGGAAGGTCTTATGCAATGAACGGCAGAGGTAATCCGAAGAGAAGTTTCAGAAACTACAAAGTTCTGTCTATTAGTTCTGCTGGAATATAAGTTAAAAGAATCTGTTCATTAAGTGGCATCAACTGAAGGGCAACAAAAATGAAGGCCTAGTCTACACCAAGCAGGATATTGCACTATGAAAGCGGTATATAAGAGGCAAAAGCCACACTACTGTTTTATAGCAGTATTGAAGTACACTGACAACTGTTGGGGCCCATTTATACATACCATATGCCGCTTTCTTGGTGCAATATCCTGCATGGTGTAGATTAGGTTGAAGTTTTAGTACAAGGAAGATAGACAAAACAAAACAAAACAAAACAAAACACAGGCTTTGATTTTCTTGTCTGGAAATCAGAAATTCTGAGTCCTGTTCCACCAGTGAAGCTCTAACTTTAGGTGTATACAGTTCCTGTTGGCTTGCTGCTGATATGTACGTTGCTGATTTATTCCGTTTGTTTTTTGGATTCCATATGTCTTTTCTACTGTTTCCACATTAATTAATTAATTATCCCACCTTTCCACCAAAAATGGTGCTCAAAGTAGCTATCAGTAATAAATACCGGTCAAACAGAATTTGGATTAAAACATAAAGACAAATCAATTTGAAACACAGGGGCTGACTATGAGTGCCCCAAACCCTACAGTGGCTGTGAATCTGCTTTGCAGTTCTGCTTTGTCAGTTATAGGATGCAGTCACAGATTTGCAGCCCCCACAGGGCTTTCCCTTGAAACTCTGAAGAAGAAATGTCACGGATTTACCCCAACTTTTTTCTCCAGACCAAGGCAAGTACCATGTATAGCCTTGCTACAGAGTTATAGCGGAGGTGTGGCTGGGCAGATGGCAAGCCCTGACTGGTTGCTGTTTGCTTGGGCAGAGGACACGGGGTGGGCCTGATGCCGGGGTGGAAATGAGAGAAGGGCCTCTCCTAATGGCATTTTGTTACTGTATGTGGTTGAGCTATTCATGGAATTGGGCTGTCCCTACTGAAGTGAAACCATAGATTCTTCCCCCACCCCAGGTCCCATTCTCCTAGACTTTCTGCCTCCTTTTGAGTGAGGGGTGAGGAATATGTTTTTTAAAGAATCTGAAAAAATGGCCTGTAGGACTAGAGAATACTAGTTAGGTTAGTTTTTAAAGTTTTTTTCCACAGTGTCCATGGGGGTAGTAGGTGGCCCATGGCCAACCCCTGCTCTATTTACAGAAATATTAGGGTTAACTTAAACATTACTTTTAATAGGCAGCAACATCTGTTCATTTCCCTTACTCAAAAGGAAGTGTGAGGAACCTGATGTGAATTGGAACCCTAGTGAGGGGGTTAGGGAGACTCTTCTATGGTCCTGGTCTCTATTGGGGGGGGTGCCCACAAGTTGCACAGGGTGGGTGGGAGAAGCTCCCATTGAAGCTGTTTGCATAGGGGGCAATTTTCCCTATGGGAACAGTATATTCCATTCCCCCCCCCCATTGCAGTCTTTTGTCAAAGACGTATTGCAGGGTTTTGTTGTGGTTTGAAAAAAGACAGTATCTGTTTGACCAGAGATCAGAGCAGGACTGAAGAAATGAATATGTGGATTGTAGGCAAGCCTCTGAGAAATTATCATCTACTCGCTGCCCATGATAGCCACAATTTCGTTTCATAGACTTCTCATTCCAAAGGCTTTTTCTCAGCATGGTTAAGTGGAAGCAGGAGAATGTGCACCTCTATGACTCTGCGCAATTTTCAGCTTGGCAACTAAGTGCTTCTACCAATTAGCACATAGCACACATCAACATGGGTCTGATGCAGGCCCCATTTGTGCTACGGTGCAGACCAGGCAGGGGGGACGAACATAATCACTGTTGCATTTGGAACAGCATCAAAATAAACAATTGGCAAAGGCAGGCCCGTTAAGTGCATTTATATTTTAACAAAGAAAACTGAGCCATGTTGAATCAGGTTGCACAGAATGGCGTTTTAAGGATAAGGATGGCTTTTTTACACTTCTCATTCCCCTACTGGATCAGTTCGTTAATCCCTATGGATGTAGCTGACAACAGTCCTTTCTGTGTTTACTGGTGTATAGGGTGACCATATGGAAATGACGACAGGGCTCCTGTATCTTTAGCAATTGAATGGAAAAGGAAAAGGAATGGAAAAGGAATGAAAAGGAAATTTCAGCAGATGTCATTTGCATGCATGCAGCACCTGGTGAAATTCCCTGTTCATCACAACATTTAAAGCTGCAGGAGCCCTGCCCTCTTTTGTATCTGGTCACAACAGTTAAAGCTTCAGGAGCTATACTAGAGTGACCAAGTACAAAAGAGGTCAGGGCTCCTGCTTCTTGAACTGTTGTGATGAAGAGGGAATTTCACCAGGTGCTGCATGCATAACTGTCCTACTCTTATTTTGGGTGATTTCAATATTCATGTGGATGACCCTCAAGATGCTGCAGCTCTACGATTTCACTCATTATCTTCCTCTTATGATCTTAAGCTTTGGTCTGATGCACCCACACATTCCCTTGGACACTGTCTGGATCTTGTTCTCACTCGGAATTGCTCTGTGTTGGACTTTTCTACTGCTCACTTTCTGTTGTCAGATCATCACCTAGTTTCTTTCAATATTACTCATAATCCTCCTCCTTCACGTCCCGCTTCTCGCTCTTGTCGTGACTTGCAATCTATCAATTATGAGGCTTTTTCCCAGTCTCTAGCCTCCTCCCTTCCTTCTGTCTTTTCGGCTGTCTCCTTGGACTCAGCTGTCTCCTTCTTTAATTCCTCCGTATCTTCAACTCTTGATAATCTTGCTCCATCTACAACTCGGATAGTTCGCCCTTCTCAACCCCAACCGTGGCTCACCTCTTCCCTCCGCTACCTTCGCTCTTGTTCCCGGGCAGCTGAACGCCTTTGGCGTAAGACCAGGGACTGGGCGGACTTTGTCCATTACAAATTTGTACTTTCCTCTTTCTCTTCTTCCATTTCATTGGCCAAACAGCAGTACTACTCAACGCTGATCCAGTCAAATGCTAGGCATCCTCAGCGGCTCTTTGCGTCCTTTAATTCTCTTCTGAAGCCTAATCCGCCATCTCTCCCCGCCTCTCTGTCTGCTAATAACTTTGCCTCTTTTTTCAATGCTAAAATCCAAACTATCCGCTCTGATCTGGCCAGCTCTGCTCCTCTTCCAGTTCCTGTTCCTCATCTGTCAGTTCCTCCTGCAAATTTCTCTGCATTTCCTTCGGTCTCAGCGGATGAACTGTCTACAATACTGCACTCTTCGAAGCCTTCCACTTGTTCTCGTGATCTGATTCCTTCTCGTGTCTTTATTAATCTTATTCCTGCTATCCTCCCTTCCTTGCTTCATATTATTAATCTTTCTCTGTCCTCTGGTTCATTTCCTTCTGCTTTTAAACATGCTACAGTCTCTCCCATTCTCAAGAAACCTACTCTTGATAGGCTATCTCTGTCTAACTACCGACCTGTCTCTTTGTTGCCGTTTGTTTCAAAGATCCTGGAGCGTGCGGTCTACTCTCGCTGTCTTGACTTTCTTTCTAGTAACTCTGCTTTGGATCCATTTCAATCTGGATTCCGTCCTCTGCATTCCACCGAAACAGCCCTTACTAAGATCACCAATGATCTCCTTACAGCCAAGTCTAAAGGCCATTATTCCGTTCTTATTCTCCTTGATCTAACTGCAGCCTTTGACACGGTTGATCATGATCTTCTCTTAGATTCCCTTCATGACCTTGGATTTTGTGGCTCTGTCTATAACTGGTTTGCCTCCTATCTAGCGGGTCGCTCTTTCAGCGTGTTGGCTAATGGCAGCTCGTCTTCCTCCTTTCCCCTTTCAGTAAGGGTTCCGCAAGGCTCGGTGCTTGGCCCGTTGTTGTTTTCCTTATACATGTTGCCCTTGGGCAAGCTTATTCAATCTCATGGCCTCCAATATCATCTGTACGCCGATGATACACAACTATATCTGTCATCTCCAGAACTTTCTCCTGATGTTCACGATCGTATCTCGGCATGTCTTTCAGATATCTCAGCTTGGCTGCTTCATCGTCGTTTGAAACTCAATATGGCAAAGACTGAATTGCTTGTTTTTCCTCCTAAACCTTCTCCTCATCTCTCATTCTCTCTTACTGTCAATGATGTTACGCTTACTCCGGTCAAGGAAGCTCGTAACCTTGGCTTTATATTTGACTCCTCGCTCTCCTTTATTCCTCATATTGAGGCAGTAGCTAAATCTTGTCGATTTTTCCTGTATAATATTGCCAGGATTCGATCATTTTTGTCTGTCTCTTCTGCCAAGACGCTTGTTCATGCACTGGTTATTTCACGGTTGGACTACTGCAACCTTCTTCTCTCTGGCCTTCCTTCTTCTCACATCAGTCCGTTGGTTTCTGTTCACCACTCTGCCGCAAAGATCATCTTCTTGGCTCGCCGCTCTGATCATGTTACTCCACTTCTGAACTCTCTTCATTGGCTTCCAATTCACTTCAGAATCCAATATAAACTTCTCCTGTTAACCTTCAAAGCTTTTCATGGTCTAGCTCCTTCCTATTTCTCCTCTCTCATCTCACACTATTGCCCCGCTCGTGCTCTTCGCTCCTCTGATGCCATGTTTCTCACCTGCCCAAGGGCCTCTACTTCCCTTGCTCGGCTCCGTCCATTTTCTTCTGCTGCCCCTTACGCCTGGAACGCTCTTCCAGAACATTTGAGAACTACAAGTTCAACCACAGCTTTTAAAGCTCAACTAAAAACTTTTCTTTTTCCTAAAGCTTTTAAAACTTGATGTTGTGCAGACTTTATACTGTTAGTTTTACCCTACCCTGTGCCTGCTTACCCTACCCTGTGCCTGTTTGCATTCTCTTCCCCTCCTTATTGTTTCATTATGATTTTATTAGAATGCAAGCCTATGTGGCAGAGTCTTGCTATTTACTGTTTTACTCTGTACAGCACCATGTACATTGATGGTGCTATATAAATAAATAAATAAATAATAATAATAATAATAATAATAATAATGGACACCTGCTGAAATTCCCTTTTCTATACAACTGTGAAATACAGGAGCCCTGCCCTCCTTTCCGTATGGTCACCCTACATTAAAGGAAAGATACGTCTTGGACTGGTTATGGGTTAGCTATTAAGGACTGGTTATGGGTTAACTTACGAACTATTAAGTAAATGTAGACTTTCAAATGGAACTGTTTCATTGATGGGGCTTTAAACTTCCAAGAGGTTCTAAACCAGCCATCCCTAGCTTGTTGCCATTGGACAACAACTTCCATCATCCACAACCAGCACACACATTGGGAGGATCTGAGTTGTACCTGAAAACATCTGATGGGCACCAGGTTGCTGCTCTAAGGAAAGGAAAGGAACCTCTTGTGCAAGCACTGAGTCATTACTGACTCTTGGAGGGACGCCAGCTTTCGCTGAAGTTTTCTTGGCAGACCTTACAGAGGGGTGGTTTGCTGTTGCCTTCCTTGGCTGTTATTACCTTTCCCCCAGCTAGTTGAGTACTCATTTTACTGACCTCGGGAGGGTGGAAGGCTGAGTCGACCCAAGCTGACTGCCTGAAACCAGCTTCCGCTGGGATCGAACTCAGGCTGTGGGGAGAGTTTCAGCTGCAGAAACTGCTGCTTTACCGCTCTGCGCCACACGAGGCTCTTCGCCTGCTGCTCTAAACCATAACCCAATTCAACTGGGCTACTTGGATTCCATCCGTTACTCCCTTTAGACTTTATTATAATTAATCTGTTCTATTTAAATCCAAGTAGCCCCACTGTAAGAGCTCCATCAGACAAGCATTTTATTGCATGCTCGTTACTTGGGCACTCAGATTTTCATGGGTCCCTCTCATGATGTCATCTGCCACCTGTGTGCCTCCTGTGAGCCTCCTGCCCCTTCTAGTCCCCTTCGCGTGACAAAAAAACACTCCAGTAAGTCCAGCTTATTTTTAAAGATGGAAGTTGCCGCTATCTCCTGCTGTGTGGGCCACATGCACTGAATGGGCCACATGCACGTTGTTTACTTCCTCTTTCAAAAGAGAAAGTAATTTGGGACAAACACATGGGTGGAGAAATGACAGTAAGCAAACGCGATTTCTCCCTGTGTGATGATGCTCTAAATGAGTTGTGGGTCTCCATGATAGACATTAGAAAGCACTTCATGACCTTCTGGCCTAGCTGCCAAATGGCATTAAATGTGACATCTGACACACAGAGAAACTGAATGAAACATGGCTTTCTCACATTTCCTTCCTCATGTTTTATCATAGCAAGTCCTCCTCCGAACTGGTCAATGGGGCATATAGTTATACAGCCAAATCACATCTTCTGTCATTGGTTGATAACTTTGTTTGCAATTCCTTTTTTTCCATTGCTGTAAATTGGTATATTGATTTCCTTTCCCTGCTGTAACTTAACACCATTATCCCATTACTGTACAGTTGTAAACACTCTTACTGGAGGTAAGAAAGAGTGATCCTTGTCAAAGATAGTCTGTGAATGGATAGAGTGAGGATAGGCAATGTGGTACCTGTGGGAACCAGTTGCCCGAGGACTCCTTTCCTGGTGGCCCCTAGGTGCCTCCCACCTTTTTCTTTGTAAAGATAACACATAATATCAGCTGGGGTTGAAAGATGTTGTTTAGTGTGTTTAGGCTCAAGCACTACCTCTGCCTTGTACTAAGTCTTCTGGGCAGGTTACTTGCCCGTTGTGACTCACCATGCTCCTCATGGCAGCCATTTTGTAGTAAAAACATAAGTATAATTGTTCTGGAACAGTCCAAGTGAACATTTAATCCAGCATTCTGTTCTCACAGTGGCCAACCAGCTGCCCATGGGAAACCTACAAGTAGAACATGAGTGCAATAGCATCATCCCACACATGTTCCCCAGCAACTGGTGTACATAGGCATACTGCTTCTGATACTGGAGGTAGCGTATAAACATCAGGACTAGTAGCCATTAGGGATGTGCTCCGCTCCGATTAGGAGCGTAGAAGCAGTAGCGGATTGGCCTGCTCCGCCTTACCCAGAGGCGGAGTAGGAGCGGACCGCGGACCCCCTAGAAGCAAGGCGAAGAGAAGCGACCATTTTTCGGAGCTCCGAGTTCAGTCGGAGCGCTCCGGTCGCCATCTTGAAAACATTTCGCCATAGGATTGCATTGCGGCAAATAATCGCGCATAACTACGTTGTTTTTGAAGCTATCGTTCTGGAAATTCTTGTGCACAGAGAGTCGTGGATGGGGGTCATTTTGAGACCACTCTCACCTCTCTGCGTGCTGTGGTTCACGTGCAATATTTTTTTAAAAATCGGGTCAACCGCGGGGCTCAAACTGCGTTTCGGCTTTTCGCCCATAGGATTGCATTGAGGGAAAGAATCGGGGATAACTGGGGGGGGGTTTAAGCTATCGTTCTGAAAATTCTTGTGCACAGAGAGTCGTGGATGGGGGTCATTTTGAGACCACTCTCAACTTTCTGCGTGCTGTGGTTCACGTGCAATATTTTTTTAAAAATCGGGTCAACCGCAGGGCTCAAACGGCGTTTCGGCTTTTCGCCCATAGGATTGCATTGAGGGAAAGAATCGGGGATAACTGGGGGGGGGTTTAAGCTATCGTTCTGAAAATTCTTGTGCACAGAGAGTCGTGGATGGGGGTCATTTTGAGACCACTCTCAACTTTCTGCGTGCTGTGGTTCACGTGCAATATTTTTTAAAAAATCGGGGTTTGGGTTTTTTTTTTTTATTATTATTATTTTTTTGGAAGCGATGACAGGCACATTCAACTCCCAATCCTGATGAGAATTCATCTCCTCAGAAAGCATCCTCCTCCAATCCCAGCGTTGGAGGGGGGACTAAGGCAGACCCACCCTGAGAACTTTCTGTTTTGTGTCTCTTTGTGGGTTGGCGTTCGTGGAGGGAACACTTACTTAGCTAGTGCTCCTGCTTTGGAGATAGATTAATTTAATATAGGTTTAGTTTGGCGCGTGTGTGTGTTTGTTTGCTTCTTTCTGACTTGTAGCTTAGTTTGCCCTGTGTTTTCCCCTTACTTTGATTTAATATAAACTTTATTTTTGAATTTTGGAGTGTGTGGTTGGGTTGGTTGCCCCCCCCCCTTCCCTGTATTAAAGCCTGACTGTTCTGCTTTTGTGAAAGCTTTCTTTTGAAAGCATACACACACTTTTTGTCCCATTTCCCTACATTTATATTCTTAAACATATTTTATTATATTCTTTCACATAGTCCATTAGTATATATTCTCATACATATTATATTAGTATTCATATTTTGTTCTTCTTATAGTAGTGGTTGGTTCTTTTTCCCCCTCCCCTCTCTTAAATCCTGATTGTGTTTCCTTCTATCTTCTATATACCAAATATACCAAAAAAATTGGATTCTCTTTTTCTTCTCTGTGTAACTTCGACGGAGTGGGCTGCTTTTGTCAAGTTCAACAGGCAGCCACAGATTGAGCATTTTGGGGAAAGCATACGCACACCATTTCCCTATTCTTAAACATATTATTATTATATTCTTTGACATAGTCTTAGTAGTCTATTAGTATACATTCTCATACATATTAGTAGTAGTATTCATATTTTGTTCTTCTTATAGTAGTGGTTGTCCCATTTCTTGTCCCATTTCCCTACATTTATTAGTAATATTCTAAAACATATTATTATATTCTTGTAGATATTCTTAGTAGTATATTCTCATACATATTAGTAGTAGTATATTTTATTGTTCTTGTCCCATTTCCCTACATTTAAACATATTATATTCTTCTTATACATATTCTTAGTAGTACCTTATACATAGTATTAGTAGTATTAATATTTTGTTAGTCATCATGAAAAGAGAAAGCAGGCGTGCTGAAAGCAGCAAGGCTCAGTCTGCCAGCAGGGCTTCCTCTCCTCCTGTGAAACTCAAACGGGCAACTCCTTGGCTGACTGCTCCAAAACAGAAGCAGGACAAGCAGCAGGCAGAGCCACTCTCTTCTGCAACTTGTGCCCGGCGTTCTCTTTTTGAGGGTGGGAATGGGAAAAGTGCCCGTTTGCAAGAGGCACGTGGCAGCAGTGCCATTAGAGGAGGAGGAGTATCCCCAACTCCTTCATTCTCCTTTCAGCCCACGAGCCCGCTGATGGACCTAGACGAGGTCCTCAGCACAGTGGAGGGGGGGGAGGAGGAGGAGGCGGTGGGCCTCCAGGATGTGGGGGCTGAGGAGGAGCAGCAGCAGGCCGAGGCTCTCTCCCCAGTCTCATCCCACACCCCTGTTTCTGTGGCAACACCAGAGAGCTCAGGCGGGCAATTGGTGGTGTCACCACAGAAACGAAAGACAAGCATCGTGTGGGACCACTTTGAGTTGGGAGCGGATCCCCGCTTTGCTGTCTGTCGCCACTGCAAACTCAGCCTAAGCAGGGGTTCATCGACAGGGCATTATGGAACCAGCAGCATGAAGATGCATCTTCATAGGCAGCACCAGGCGATCTTGCTGGGGAAAGAGGCGGGCAAGGCGACTGGTTCCAGGGGAAAGCCGAAGGCTGCTGCTGGCACTGCCACTCTAAGCTCTCCATCTCCCATCCCCACAAGGGTTAGGCAGGCAACCCTGCAGGACATGGGGTGGGGGAAGTATTGACCCACAAGATGGCGTTTTCCAATGCCCACCCAGGGTGCTACTGTGTTGGGGCATCTGCCGGGACTGACTCCTCCCCAATACTAGATCTATGACATGTCACTCTGCCTGCCCCTCTGCTAGCCTGTCCTCCTCGGTGACCGACTCGCTGGGATGGTTTGCGTTTGCAATGCGTGACTAACTGCAATGCTGGCTTAGAAACCAGCCATCACTTCCTTGTGCCCCCAGAAATGCCCGCAGCCTGCCTGCCTGCCTGCCCGCCTCCCCCGGGGTGCTGCTGTGGTGGGGCATCTGCCAGGACTGACTCCTCGCCTACTCTGCCTGCCTCTCTGCCCGCCTGGTGCCTGGTTTGCTCCCAATCGTCCTCCTCTGTGCCCCTCAAGGCGTAACTGCTGGCTTAGAAAGAAACAACCAGCCATCTTTGCCTCACTTTGCGCCCACTTATGGGTTGGTTTGCTATGCGTTAGTGCTCAAGCCATCCTTGCGGCACTACAATGCATGCTGCCTGCCTGCTTTCCATTGATGGTGCTATATAAATAAATAATAATAATAATAATAATTCTCCCCTTCCCGCCTTGCAGCGATGGTGTATGTGTCTTGCTTTGACTAAGGGGAGAAGTCCTTCCTGCGCTCACTTAGACTTTATCAAATTCAATAATCCCTTTTTCAAATGTGCCAGAAGATTTAGGGTTATCTCGTGGCATGTTGGGATTGCCTTGGAACTGGCCCCATTGAGCTGTCTGCAATTGCAACTTTAAATCCCTGACATACTGGAGTGTTCAAATTTCAAAAGTTCCCCTAACATCAGGGGATGATGGGATTGCCTTGAAACTTGGTGTCCATGGGGACACATGGGTAAGCTGTCATGGGACCAAAGGATAGGTTTCTAACGTGCAAATTGACGTAGTTGTAGAATGGGACTTGATTTGGGGTGAGTTAAAAAGTTTAAGCCGCGCCAAAAATCAGGGGATGATGGGATTTGCTTGCAACTTGGCGTGCATGTGGACACATGGATAAGCTCTCCTGGTGCCGAGTTTGAGGTTTCTAACATGCAAATTGACGGAGCTATCCCAAGGGGTGTGAATGGGGTGCCCGATTTTCATAAATTCCCCAAAAATCAGGGGATGATGGGATTGCCTTGAAACTTGGCGTGCATGTGGACACGTGGATAAGCTATCATGGTGCTGAGTTTGAGGTTTCTAACGTGCAAATTGACGTAGTTGTAGAATGGGACAATTTGGGGTGAGTTAAGCCATGCCAAAAATCAGGGGATGATGGGATTTGCTTGCAACTTGGCGTGCATGTGGACACATGGATAAGCTCTCCTGGTGCCGAGTTTGAGGTTTCTAACATGCAAATTGACGGAGCTATCCCAAGGGGTGTGAATGGGGTGCCCGATTTTCATAAATTCCCCAAAAATCAGGGGATGATGGGATTGCCTTGAAACTTGGCGTGCATGTGGACACGTGGATAAGCTATCATGGTGCTGAGTTTGAGGTTTCTAACGTGCAAATTGACGGAGCTATCTAAAGGGGTGTGAATTAGGGTTATGGGAGGTGCGTTAGAGGGTAGAGCCGCGCCAAAAATCAGGGGATGATGGGATTTGCTTGCAACTTGGCGTGCATGTGGACACATGGATAAGCTGCCCTGGTGCCGAGTTTGAGGTTTGTAACATGCAAATTGACGGAGCTATCCCAAGGGGTGTGAATGGGGTGCCCGATTTTCAAAAATTCGCCAAAAATCAGGGGATGATGGGATTGCCTTGAAACTTGGCGTGTGTGTGTATACGCCCATGAGGTGTCATGGTGCCAAACGTGAGGTTTCTAACTTCAACGGAAAAAAAGTTGTTTACTTTTTTAGCTTTCAATGCAAGCCTATGGGGGGGCAAAAACGGAGCTCCGGATCCGATCCGGAGCTCCGGGCGGAGCGGAGCGGAAGTGGGCGGAGCGGGGGCGGGGCGGAGCGACCCGCTCCGAAAAATGGCGGATCTGCAAGTGAAGCGGAGCGGGGGGTCCGTGCACACCCCTAGTAGCCATTGATATTCTTCTCCTCCAGGTGCCCAGGACAGTTTCTCAACTTGCCAAACATGTCCACAGGTCCAAAAAGGTCATCTACTCTTTACCTAGAGTGTTGGAGCTGAATGCAAGAGACCTGGGTTCAAAACTGTGTTTAACCATGAAGCTCACTAGGTGACCTTTGTGGATGGGATGGGATGGGATGGGATGGGATGGGATGGGATGGGATGATAGCATGTATGCTGTCCTGAGCTCCTTGAAAGAAATTCAGGATCCATAGATACTGGGTTAAATCCAACCTATTGTCCTCCTCCCCCTGAAGTCCCATGTGCACCTCCAAAATCTCCTCTGGAGGCTCCCTTATCCCTATGGAGCAGATTTGGGTGTTTGTGTGCAGTGGGTTGCAAGGAAGGGAGACCCATTCCACCAGCATTTACCATTTCGCTGGGAGATGGCCAACACTGGATACAACCCAATACCTTTGATCAGCTTAGATTGGTCCAGTATATGCGTTCCTTCCTGAAAAAAGATGACATGGCCACAGTTACCTATGCTCAAGTACCAATCATGCTAGATTACTGTAATGCTTTGTGAATGGGGCTGCCCTTGAATAGCATCCAAAACCAGCAAGTTTTTTTAAAAAATGAGATGGCCCACTTGTTAACTGGGAACAACCACCACAAACATGTCAAGTCATCATTAAATGGTCTTCACTGGCTACTCCTTTGCTTCTAGGCTTAATTCATGGTATCTGTTTTAGCTCTTAAAGACCTGCATCAGCCATCATGCTGGCTGGGAATGATAGGAGTTGCAGTCCAACACATCACCCGGTTGGGAGAGGCTGACCTACACAATCGGGGATTGAGGTATATGAAAGACCATCTTCTCCCACATGAATGTAGCCATCAATTTGGGTCTTCATTAGAGGCCCTTCTCTATATCTCCTTCTGAAGTTAGGCAGGAGGCTACCAAAGTGCGGACCTTGTCCATTGTGCTTCCCAAATTGCGGGACTCCCTCCCTAGGCATGTTCACCTAGTGCCTCCATTAGTATCTTTTCAGTGGCTGGTAAATTATTTCCCATTCTCCTTGTCTTTTAATGGCATCTGTGGCCCTTTTTGAGATATCTCCCCCCCACACACACACACATATACCACTTTATTTGGGCTATTGTTTTAAACTGACCCATCCTTATTCTTTTTTATTGTTGCACAGTTTAATGGTTTTATCGACTTACTGTCTTATCGCTTTGCAACTTTGTTAGCCATACTTAAGGCTTACATGAAAGGTGGGTTATACATTCCTAAAATAACTAATAAATGAACAAAACCGAGTTGTTCTTGTTGTTGTTGTTGTTGTTGTTGTTATAATTATGAAATGCATGTTTACAGGTTCTGTGGAAATAATCTTGCTGTTGTCTTGTGCTATGGGATTAAATCCAGCCTCACTCTAGTGAAGATCTGCTAGCATGATGAGACTTTCTCCCTCTCTCTTTTCCCTCTGCACCACTGGAAAATCTGCTTCAGAGGGTTCCTTAGCCCCCGAAGTAGAATTTGAGGGTCCATAGTGGGGGCTGCAGGGGGAAAGTGGAATCACACACCCCTCCTGGTTCCACTGACAGCACTACTTCCATCAGCAGAATGACACCATTGGATACAACCCTGAGAAATTTCATGTTCAAATGTGACATACATTAATTTGAATGTTCACTTCTACCTGAAGAGATATGAAAATTTTTGTGTGCAAAAAAAGCAGCGAGACTGCCATATAATCCCTCTCAGATGAAAGCAGAGTGCAGCAAGATAGAAACTAATGCAGACCTTCATTGATCAATAGGAGAATTTGGATTAATGGGAGACATTTTCCTGAAACACAGTGACCAAAAGATTTAATATCAGTTTGCTTGCATTCCCTTAGACTACAAGTATCTTCACAAAACAAAAAGGCAAGAAAAAGGTGGCCAACAGCAACCAGCTCCATCTAGTGGCTATAATACATCAAAGCAAAAAAGTGCACACATACTATTGAAGTACTAAATTCTTAAAGTGGCTGGGACATGTTTTGTACCTGTGCTCTTATCTGACGTGCTTCAGGAATCTGACTGGCAAGAACCTAGATGAGAGAGCCCCTCTGAGTGGACGAGCATCAGAAATCAAATTTTTAGAGGCATTTGTAATCATCATCATCGCAAAAATGTCTGATTACTAGGATGGCCATATGTCAATTTTACAGGGAACAGAACTCTGTTTGAAGGTCTGTCAGAGGACAGTCCTCTATGTGACGGCATCCTCCATTTGAACAGCTGCCTGGTCCGAACCCAGTTTATAGATAAAGAACCATCAGAAGGGAGAGCAGAGCCTTGAAAGTGAGTATCAACAACACCTGAACAGCAGACTCGACATGCACACAGGTCACCTGGGCTAGAACTACACCAAGCAGGATATTACACTTTGACAGAGGTTTGAAAATGGTATATGGAATGTGTCATGGCCCCCAACAGTTGTCAATACTGTTATAAACCATTATAAAGCAGGAGTGCAGCTCCTGCCCTGGTCACATCCTTTCCCATTATGTTGAGATGCACTGTATTTCTGTTTAAATTATGGTAATTCTTTCTAAAGTTGCATCTATACATGTAAATTACCATACATAAAATTTACATTGATGTCTCCTCTTTTGTCCTCTTTTAGCTCAATACATAAGTGGCCTCCTATTTTGAGGACTGCTTCTCTTACTTTTTTTCCTCTTCAGTGTTGTTGTTCATTTGGTGCTGCCCTTTGCTTCCATCCCCATAAAACAGCTTTCTCCAACCTGATGCCTCCCAGATGTTTTGGCTAATAACTCCAATAATTCCTGACCATTGCCCATGCTAGCTGCAGGTTATGGGAGTTGTAGTGCAAAACATCTTGAGGGCACTACATTGGGGAGTGTTGGTGTCCAACTGAATTTTAAGATATTTTAGAATTTTTTAAGGATGTTTTTAACAATGTATATTATGTTTTATGTATTTTATATTTACTATTGCTCCCTGCCTCAATCAGAATGGAGAGATGGGTAAGAAATAAAATTATTGTTGTTGTTATTGTTGTTATTGTTGTTGTTGTTAGGAAAGCCAGATATGCAAACAAAAACAAAAAAGGGGTTCCAAGTCAAACGCCAAGTGAAAGCCTGATTCAAAAGTCTTTGCCCCATGTGGCCATAGCCTATATATGAATATCTTACACAAAAATTGTTTTAGGGTTTTCACCTAAGAATCTAAAGTTTCACATGTTAATCCATGGTTAGGCTGCTAACCCTTTTGCAGCAAATGGTCAATGAGCATGTTTAAACTGTGGCTACTATGGTTAGGAATGGTTCACATGATATTCTAAGCCATTATGTTGAGTTCAAAATGCTTAACCATTGTGGCTTAGCATGTTGTCTGAATAGGGTCATTAATGAATGTGCCTGACATATCATTGGCTCATGAAAACACATAATACCCAATAAAAAGTAGAAAAAGGAGGAGGAGGAGGTGGCGGCAGCAAAATCACTCAGTTCCAGGTAGGGTGACCATATGGAAAGGAGTACAGGACGCCTGTACCTTTAACAGTTGTATAGAAAAGGGAATTTCAGCAGGTGTCCTTTGTATGCATGCAGCACCTGGTGAAATTCCCTCTTCATCACAAGGGTTATAGCTGCAGGAGCCCTGCCCTCTTTTGTATCTGGTCACTCTAGTATAGCTCCTGCAGCTTTCACTGATGTGATGAAGAGTTAATTTCACCAGGCGCTGCATGCATACAAATGACACCTACTGAAATTCCCTTTTCCATGCAACGGTTAAAGATACAGGAGCCCTGTCCTCCTTTTCATAAGCTCACTCTGGTTCCAGGTAGCATACTTTCTGGGATGGAAAAAGCCTATATGTTTTTGTTCATTTCTTTCCCCAACACAAGTCACAAATTCCTCCACTTAGTGGCAGGGGTGTGGGGGGGGGGAGAGACAAATGGCTCTTAGGATATGAAGTAATACTTTTGGACAGGTTTGAGATTTTGTTGCAGGGCCCCATTTTTTACTTTATAATGGCCTTTACTGTACTGTTTTAAAGGTAGTGAAGCTTTGTTTTTGGGGTCAAAGATACACTAGAAAAACGTAATTGTCCTATCAAATGCTATTCACAGTTCAAAATGAGCTGTGAAATGGTAGTCTGTTTCTGCCCATGCATTTCTCGAGAAAAGATGCTGAAATGGGAGGAATGGAGACTTACAGTAATAACATTTTGAAAATGCATCATCAAGATCTCCCACCACCACAAAACAAAACAGACGGTGATTTCTAGGGTTGTCTCTGGTAAATAGGGACAGTTTAAATGTATGCTGGCCAGGTGGGGGAGGGGCAGTGGTGGTACCAGAAGCTCAGAAAACCATCTGCTTTTGCTGCCTGTGGGACCGAGAGGTTGTCTGACTATTTATTTATTTATTTTATGTTAAAGGTTTATATCCTGCTTTTCTCACCCGGTGGACTCACAAAATAAACGTGTTCAAAACAAGCTGAGAAATAATAGAAACCTTTTTTTTTAGCAGTGCAATCCTGTGCATGTTTACTCAGAGGTAAGACCCATTCTGATCAATGATGCTTCCTCCCAGTTGAGCGTGCACAGGGCGGAAGCCTAAAAGACATATAAAATAAATATATGAAAACAGAATAATTGGAACGGGTATACAGTGGAGGATGGTGGCTCCAATGTCAGTGGGGCTATGAATCTGCTCTGGGTTCAGTCAGAACCAGTAAGAACTCTAAAGGAGCTATTCAGTACCTCAGAAAGCTCCTTTGGAGTTCTAACAGGTTCTGACAGAAGCCAAGAGCAGATTCACAGCAGCTCTAACATTGGTTTGTATATCTGGCTTTCCTGACAATAACAATAACAATAATAATAGGAACCTCTACTGCTAGTACAAGAGAACGATATGAGGAAAGAGCATTAAACACACATTAAACTAAAAACATTCTATTGAAGGCCTTCATGAACTGTCATGTTCTAGTCAGGTGCCTGAGGGAATATGACATCTGAACACGATTGATCCCATTTGAAAGGACGTTCCACAACATGGGTGCTACTAGTGAAAAGGCCCTGCTCCTAGCAACCAATCACTCTGCCACTGACAGCTGAAAAATCTGGGTTAGGAAAAAGGGAAGCAGTCAAAATAAACATGACTGCCAGATTTCATTTGGCTTGATTGATCACAAGTGGTATCGGCCTACTCTTGTACACAGTGTATCAAAACCTACTGTCTTAATACCACATTCCTGCTGCGCTGATGTGATCATGACACTAAGGTCAAACCAAAGAGATAATTTCCTGACCTACTGACACCAAAGAGAAATAAGAGAGCATGAAAGAACTGCAAATTATACACACAAATATTTCTACTGTAAACAATATTTTATAAAACATAAAGGGTATAGGTTAACCTCAACCGGTAAACAGAAATTGAACCAACTTCACTATAAATATACAAGGGTGATAGACAAAAACATATTACAACCCTGTTACAACTTCACAGTCTCAAATTACAAAATCAGTCTATTAAATTTAATACTGTTATTTATTCTGGCAATTTGGGATTGTAAATTTTGTAGCAGGCTTGTGATAGGTTTTGTCTGCCCCTATAACCCTTATTATTGTAAAGTTGGTTCAATTTCTGTTCAGCAGTTGACTTTTACAGGCACCTTTTGTTGTGCATTTTTTGCTATGATTTATAAATGATTTCATTGTTATAGTGCAGATGTTTTTGTGTAACATTTGCAATTTTTTTTCTGATCTCTTATTTCTCTTGGTCGGTCATGACACTATCCAGTGACAGTTAAGTATTTAGAACAGCTGTGCATAAAAACCTTCTCCATGCTTATAGCCAATGGGACTTGCCCTCCATACAACCAGGCTTGCACCTCATCCAATATCTCCACACCTTCCAGCCTCTTCCTGCATTGTGTGAAACAACCCATAAACCTCAATAATGCCTCCTCATTGAATGACACAATCTATAAAGGGAGCTCACATATGTGCTAACTGTATGTGTATTGTGTCTCTGCCCCAATCCACATGTTGGCTATATGCATGGAGCTTACTATAGCAAACACTCTAAAATCAAAAGGACTGCAGGGAATTGTAGGACTTTTTTTCTGTCTAAACATGCACAGGAATGCTCCCTTAAGCGCACAGTTATGCTCTTAAACCCTATTAATCTCCATGGGATTTAAGCACATTAAACTTTCTTTGAATTATGGCTATTGTCCTATTGTCTCATGGCATGGACAAAACTGGACTTGACTGTCTTAGAGTTTATCTCCCTAGGAGCCCTGGTTCTATAAATAAAAACAAATTATTATCTCAGTTGTATGCTCTACTTCCTTTACAGCTCTTACATGGCTTTAGGAGAAGCATTTTGAAATTTGCGCTGGACTCGGAAAATAAAATCAAAACACCCAAATCCCTGCAGGTTACCGAAGCATCTTTGCCCTAGTTTCTTCACTGTGTGATATCTGAAGAAATCTGTATGGGTCAAGCCTTTCACTCAGTAGCTAAATACTGGAATTTCTATCAGGAAGTATTTGGGACAGGGCCGAGGGTAGGATTTTCTGAGCTCAATCCGCTCTTTGTATTCAGCATCCCTCACTTTTGGCGTATGCATGCACACTAACTAGCGATTCTGAGTTGTTAGAAATGTAGCAAACGCTGCCTTGGTAACTGTAGTTCCATTTGTGCAGAGCTCATCTTTTCTAAGAGTGTGGAAGACTACTACATCTCCCACCAGACTTTTCTTTCTCATGATGCATGCGCAATAACAATGGAGGAAGAAAATCAATGGACTGACTTTCTCTGGGCAACTAGCTAGGAAGAGAAAAAAACTGGGGATGTGTTCCCTGGCTGTGGACCCTTCACAATAAGACCATCAATACCCCTTGACTACAGCCCTGATTTTTATCTTTAAGAAATGACATGAGGAATAGGGCAAACACACTAAGAAACATCGGCTAAGAAACATAGGTCCACAGCAATTGAAGAGAAAAACAAGAGTCTGAGTTCTGTTGTGCTATAAAAGGCAGTCAAGGCTTTTTTATCAACACAAGTTGATCTTAAGGGCTGAGACATTGGATGTCACATTACAACAACAACTGCAATGACAACGACAACAATGGCAGCAGCAGGCTTAAGGAACGTATACTCAGATCCCACCTGATTTTGGTATATATTGTGGTACATCTTTAGCCAGCTTCCACCCCTTGGAGATAAATGTCTTTTCATAAACCACATACCTGGAATGCACACAGATTTCACTTTGTTTTCAGCACTGCATTTTGCTGGAAATGAAAATGCCCAGAGCTCTTGAGAATTTGTATATGGTCAAAATTAAGTGCTGAAAACATTCTAAAGTAGTATTGTAAGAACAAGGGAAAGTCGCTCTAATAGCATTAGGGCTGAGCCAAAGTATTACCTGCCCAGAACATTAGGGAACAAAAGTGAGTGTCTGACATGAGAAATCCCTCATGGGGTGGGGATGGGGGTAACTAGGAAAGAGTTGTCCAGTTGTCTCTATAACGGGGTGGCTTTTCACATTTCCCAGTGATGTTCAACAAACTACCTGTGATAATTGTGGCTGCAAACAACCAGAGAAGAAACTAAAGAGAGATAAATGGGAAGAGGGATGAACAACTATTTTTGTCCCCCTCCTTGAACAAGGCTGCAAAGTTAACGAAGGCCTTTGCTAGATAAAGGGTTAGCCCAGTGCGTGGCCCAGGCTCGTCCCTGTGTGTCCAGATGATGCACAGGGGATCCCGGGCTCAGGCAGGGGTCATACCTCCCTGGCCCCAGGATAACCGGGCACTGGTTGTGGCCAAGTATTTCCCGTGGTCTCGGGCTGAGAGTAGCCCATTCTGCCGCTTTCCCCAGCTACCGCATTTACTCGCGAGTAGCTGGGGAAAGCGGTGGATGGCGCGCAGCAATCCACAGGAGCACTGCTGCCATCAGGGCATGGTGAGGAGATGATGGGGGAATCAGAGCCAGGGGGGATGGGGGGGAAATGGAGATCTCAGGTGGGGGATCGTGGGCGGGGAGAAACAGAGATCGCAGGCAGGAGATCGTGGGCGGGGGATCATGGGCGGGGAGGAAATGGAGATTGTGGGTGGGAGGGGAAATGGAGCCAGGAGGAGATGGAGGGAAATGGAACCATGGGGAGAGGGGGAACATTGGAGCCAGAGTGTGGGGACATCGGAGCCAGGGGGAGTGAGGAACCCTTTTAAAAAAAAACACCAACCCACCTTACTTTTATCGTTGGTGCGCTCCTGCGCACATGGCCCTTAAAAACTAAAAAAAATGGCGGATGCGATGGGTCCTTCCTGCAGCCTGTCGCATCTTACATGTAGACAGGGGCGACGGACCACGCTACTTGTAGCACGGGCTCACCCCTCCTCCTGCATGGATTCCAAGGTAGGTCTAGCAAAGCCCTAAGTTTCAGATTGGCCATAGTAATGTTGTCATCTGGGGTATGACAACAATTAGCCCTGGTAGACATTCCTGGCTATGGAGCAAATATGACGTACTTTATCAGGGCAGTATCCAATACAGTGGCTGCACTTATGCTTATTCTGTTGACTAACTGCCAGTGCAACCAGAAGCTAGCTAGCACGTCTTGAAGCAAACCCAGAAACAAGACAGCTGTTTGGCCGTGCTGGACAAGATGGATCTTGGTCTGATCCAGCATGGCTCTTCTTATGAGACAAAAGGCTCATTTCCAAAATGGGATAGGTTAGTGGAGCCCCCTTTGGCAATCTCTACTGACCTGTCCAATTCCAGAAATTCATTTATTTACTGCATTTCTGTATTGGCCAATAGCTGAAGCTCTTTTGATCTTTAACAATTCAAAGTATAAAACAATTCAAAGTATAAAACAAACAACAGGATAAAAATACAGTATAAAAGTACTATATAAAAACACAACCAGGATAAAACCGAGCAGCGATGCAAAGATTAATACAAATGTAACACAGCAAAGTTAAAAACTAAGATGATAAACTGTTAAAATACTGGGAAAATAAAAAGGGTTTCACCTAGCGTCAAAAAGAGTATAACGTAGGTGCCAGGCAAACTTCTCTAGGGAGCTCATTCCACAGCTGGGATGCCACAGCAGAGAAAGCCCTCCTCCTGGTAGCCACCTGCCTCACTTCCTTTGAAATGAGTGTTTTGGTTCATTTCCACTTGCTTTAGGCATCACAGGCTTCCTGTTCCACTAGCAGTGAGTCACTGTGGTGCATCAACAGAATTGGATACTGCCCTAAGAGTGCAACCAAGAAGTTCCTGTTTCAAATCTCACATGTCAGCCCAAACCCGCTGGGCATTCTGAGGCTCTTTCAGCCTCAGCCTGCCTTTTGCAACATGAAGATATAGGTTCGATCCAGAGCATCTTTTCATTAGGCATCTTCTGCTCATGGAAGGACTATTTTGCAATGTACACAAAAATATTATGTGAAACTAAAGGCAACGATAATTCTTCTGGTTGCCAAAAAGGTTGGGCAAAAGCTTGCCCAGACTCTTAAAACAACAGAACCATGAGAATCCTAAACAACCCAGCTATTTTAATAGTGGTGCGTGAACTTTGTGCAAGCTCTTATGCAAGCATTTGTGGAATAGCACTAATGGCTGTTAGTCTTTTGCTCACAGTTCTTTGGTTCCAACCCAATAAAACTGGCCTATCTCATTCAGCAGTTGCAAGGATTACTGAGATAATGATCACAAAACACTTAAATCTGCTATATAAACGCTATGTAAAAAATATGTTCTGCATTTTTTTCTTTTTGTCTCCACTGACTGCGTGTTGCCCCAGGGTTTGCGTTAAGTTTACTGTTATGTGAAGATAAAACAACAACAGGGAACACAAGAAATAGTCCCCTACAAAAGACCTTAGAACATGAAAAGCACATAAGGGAATTAGTTAAAGTTGCAATTAATCTGATTCAGGTTTGTTGTGTAGACACTGATGTTGAACCGGTGTTTTCTTCAGCAAACATGTAGAATGTGGCCAACATATACACACATGTATAGGCATCTTTAAGTATCCATGTACATGTGTTTCGGGACGCTGCGTACATCCATGTTTAAAGTTGCAAGTATCTCATCTACAGTGTTGTTGCAGGACATTGGAATACATGCAAAGATTTGCATGTGCGCACGCACACACACACACACACACACACAATATTTATATGCTACCCTTCATCAAAATTATTTCAGGATAATTTACAACAGTAGCACAATTAAAAAAAATACAGTCCAAATAAGAGGCTACCCTCAGCAACAATGTATGTTAAAATTATATGTGAATGGGGTCTTGAGCAGTGAAGAAATAGATGTGAAGAAGGCAAGGAACAGAGTGTTTGGAAAATATGATCACAAAGATCCACGAAAGAGAGGACATTCTAAACTAGAAGGATTTGCCTTTCCCATCCCTCTGTATATCTTGCGTGTGGGAGGGGGGGGGGAGAGAGAGAGATTGTGCGAAAGAGATGGATTTTAAGTGGCTTTTATCTCCCTGGACCCAGGATCATCTCACAATATCATTCTGCCAAAGCTGTTACTCAGCGAAACATTGCTGTACAAGAGACACAATGTACCAGCACAATACTAAAGTGTCAGCCCCCTAGAGTCAGTTAATGCTGTGATAACTATCACTACAGTGTAAACATCAGGAGTACTTTTACAAGAATTTCCATCCAAGCAACATGCTACTGCATAGACTTCTAAAGTCCTTTTCAGCGCCTGTACAGTAATATGCACACTTTACACCTAGATTAAGGAAATACTCTATATCTTTGTGAAGGTTTGAGGGCTACAGAGGCAAGGTAATAAAGTCTGGCTTAGAGGCCTGGAGTTTTCTGTTGGGAGGGGGTATCACTGAGTGGAATAGTTTCATTTCCCAGTTAAGGTTCATCCCCTGGTTATGTTTCATTTCTCCACTGAAGTTTCATTTCTTCAAAGTGTGAACAGTAATCTGCTTCCCGCCCAGCCAACGCTTTGGGCAGGAAAGCAGACGTTGTGGGTAGGGTGGAGCAGGAAGGAGACAGCTCACGAGGCTCAAAACATGAGCCTCGTGATGCAGGGCGGGGCCGCGGCTATAAAAGGCCACCCCGCCCGAGGCTCGGCCTCTTTCGAATTCAGCTCCCACCTTTCAGCCTCGTTATTAGTATGAGATTAGCCAGTTGCTCTCTTTAGGGGGAGGGCTAAGTAAGATTTTTTTTCCCAGTTTGTTTTTTGCCTACTTCATACTGATGGCGTTATTATGGAGGGTGTATAATTGGGTTAATTTGTGGCAGGGAATGTGTGGGAATTTACATTATCAGATAGGGATGGTGAGCACTCTGGCACCCATTTGGGTGATTGGCATATCCGGCGGACCTGCTCCTAGGGGGCTAAGTGGCCCATGTATCAGGATGTGGTGTGTCTTTGGAGATTATCCTGTCTTCACCTACTCTCTGTCCCTTATGGCAGTGAGCGGGGGGGAAGGGGGGTCAAGGGGTGATCTCCCCACACTTGCAAAGTGTCACATAAGCAGGAAGTTGGAATTCCTGACCCCTTGCTTTGGAGAGTGGATCACCCTTAAGCCAGGCAAGTGGCCTGAGATAAGGATTTAATTCCCGCACTTTTACGTGCAGATCCAAGGAGGGATGGATTATACTTTAATTAAATAAAGAGGCCCTAGTTTACCCAAGCTCTGGTGTTTGTGTCTTATTTCATGCGTCCACCTTCATCCACAACTTTCTGTTTTGGGGAAGAGGGTATAAAGAGAGAGAGAACCAGCCAGCTGAGAGCCAGGGAAGACCAGATCAAAAGAAAGGGCAGAAAGATGCAGCTTGAAGATGTCTAGGTGCAGCTTATGGTAAAAGAATTTGCATTTTTGCAACTTTTATTTCCTTTCCTTATCACTCAGCTCTATTGACTAAATACCTTTAATTGCAATTTGCTTGTTTTAGTTCACTAGTAAACTGTTGTGTTAAGCCACAAGCGTCTGGAGTGTCACTCACCCCATGTTTACAGCACATTTTTCAAGACCACCAGAAGCTTTTGTCATGGCACACTCCCAGGCCTGGAGAGGGGGAAGGAAGGGCTTCGCTCCATTGGTTTTTCAGTGGCTGGAGTACTACCATCACTGCAACCACTGCCCAAGCTGGTAAAAGGAAGAGGTGGAGTATTGAGGATCTGGAGACGGGTGGCTCAAACTCATATTGGCTTGCAATTGAGATAAGATATTTCCTGTTTGGGGTAGAAATCTGTTCATTTCTGAACTAATCTGATTCAGGCTGGCACATCACTCTTGGAGAGCAGACTCCCTGGAAAGAGGTTGCCGTGATGTTTCTAATGCTTGTAACTAATTACACATCTCAGAATACAGCTTTGGACATTAAGCTGTATCATTAAGCTTGTCCAAGTTACCAAGCTAACGCCAGTCCTCCCCGCTCTGACTGCTGTTTTATAGGTCAAACTGTCTTCCAGGCTACTGTGGCTGCACATTGCTTTGTTCAATGTTGTGTATGTGGACAAAGCATTTGTTGCTAACCCCTTACTGTATTTATTTGTTTGCTTATTACATTTTTATACCGCCCAATAGCCGAAGCTCTCTGGGAAAGGTTCACAAAAATTAAAACCATAATAACACAACCAACAGGTTAAAAGCACAAATACAATATACAGTATAAAAAGCACAACCAGGATAAAACCACGCAGCATAATTGGTATAAGGTTGAAATACAGAGTTAAAACAGTAAAATTTAAATTTAAGTTAAAATTAAGTGTTAAAATACTGAGAGAATAAAAAGGTCTTCAGCTGGCGACGAAAGGAGTGTAGCGTAGGCGCCAGGCGGACCTCTCTGGGGAGCTCGTTCCACAACCGGGGTGCCACAGCGGAGAAAGCCCTCCTCCTAGTAGCCACCTGCCTCACTTCCTTTGGCAGGGGCTCACGGAGAAGGGCCCCTGTAGATGATCTTAAGGTTGAAACTCTCAATGAAGCACACATAAACTTTCTGAAGCAGGCATAGTTTATAAAAAAATGCTGTGTTGTGTGAATAAATTATATTATATAATTATAATATAATTATAAACCCCTATTCAAAAATAATACATCAGAAAGGTGTATATACAAAATCTTCTCTCATGTTATTTCCATAGGGTCACCCATGGAGTTGAAGTCCCAAACACCTGGAAATCTACTTCCTTCCCAGGGATGATAACACTAAAAGTAATCAGTTCTTTTCATGTCAGTCTTAAGGATCTTTGCTGCACCAATGCAATTGTCAATTTCAAAGAAGTCCTGAAACATTTCCCACTTTTACTAGGAACAACATGGTTAACTGACAAATATACCACTATGATTGTGAAATTAGCATTAGAAACTTTCATTGATACTAGTAAAACAAACCGCTAAATATGTTACTAAGGTGTGAAGTATGTTTTTGTCATTTACGTGCTCAGCAACTCTGCTCATCTGAACAGGAGTGAGCTATGTTACCTAGGAATGAAAACACAATCTGAGCTGCTGTAATCCTGTGCTCCTGAATATCACAGCTCATAAGCACCACTATTTTGGGAGTAACCACATTTGCACATTGCAACAGCCAAGTCAGCTTGCCAACTTGCAACCTGGAGATTCTTCCCCTTAAAATTCTGTTCCCTTGCTTGTTTCCCCCCCCCCCCTTCACCAGCCGACCACTCCCTCTCTTGCTGCCTTGAACTGGAAGTTAGGAGACTGAGAGAAGTTTTACAGAAGAACTGTTGATTATCTCGTCTCCTGTATCTGCAATAGGCATAAAACAGGGGTGACAAACATTTTCCAGCCCACGGGCCAAATTCCATTCTGGAGAAGCTACTTATATGTAAGGAGGGCAAGCCTCTGCAAGTCTGTTCAGAAGTAAGCAGGACAAGCCTCTGGAGATCAAGGTCTCAGAAGGAAGCAGGACTGCATAAGGTGACCACATGGAAAGGAGGACAGGGCTCCTGTATCTTTAACTGTTGTATAGAAACAGGAATTTCAGAAGGTGTCATTTGTATGCATGCAGCACCAGGTGAAATTCCCTCTTCATCACAACAGTTCAAGCTGCAGGAGCCCTGTCCTCTTTTGTATCAGGTGAAGAGGGCAGGGCCCCTGTAGCTTTATACTATATATTAAAAGGCCATGATGGCTGTATACATTACTGCCAGTATCCAAGGTAGTATGCATCTCAGTTGCTCTGAAACATGAGTGGAGGGTGTTAGAACTTGGCTCAGATCCTGCTTGTGGACTTCCAATAGCATCCGGTTGGCCACCGTGGAAACAGAATGCTGGATGAGAAAGGCCTTTGGTTTGATCCAGCTTGGCTCTTATGTTTTTATTTCTATTTTCAGTCTGGTATATAAAAAAAAAACCTGGATTCTCACTCAAATGTACGTTAAATCGTGTTTGAAATTGGATGGGCGGCAATAAAAACCTGGAAATTCAATAAAGGGTAAGACAAGATGCTTCCCATCCACCCCCACCTCCAGTAGCCTATTGGTTTGCAGTATTGTGCTGCATATCACTCTCTTCTAACTGGATTTCCTGGCACAACCTTAATGTTTTTAATATAGTTTTTGTGCTAGCAATAGACATTTTCTTCTGTCCTTGCTACCCATAGTTACACAGCCCATTTCTCTTTGTCACTTAGTGCTGAACCACAGCTTTGCTGAAGGTTTATCATCCTAGAAACTGAACGGGTGAGAAAAATACGCACGGTTTGGACTAATGGGTCCCATTGATCGATGCCAGGATCAGCTTCGTCAGGCTGCTTGCTGCCACTGTGCAGAAATCCCCGAGGCTCTGTTGTGGTGCCTAGCAAGAGAAAACTAGGCTGCCCTCCAACCTACGGGTATCAAAACAGTTCAGGCAAGGCAGGGTTTCACTTACAGACTGTGCAATTGGCAAAGTTGTTTCGTGGCTCCCAAGTGTGCAGTGGTGAGGTCAGGCAATGAAACCAGCTAAAGAAAATTATACTAAGGATAGACATCCCTATATTGGGGATAGGTTGTGCATCTACACCTATTCCACCCAGCTCCATCCCCAAGGCTTCTGATCTGAACCCCACAGCAATGTGCCTGATCCCAAATGTTGCTCTCCACAACATGCGCGCGCGCACACACACACACACACAAAATAATGTGGGTTCAGAGGAGGGCAAAGAGGATGATCAGGAGTCTGGAAACAAAGCCCTATGAGAAGAGATGAAAAGAACTGGACATGGTTAGCCTGGAGAAGAGAAGACTGAGGAGAGACATGATAGCACTCTTCAAGTCCTTGGAAGGTTGTCACAGAGAGGAGGGCCAGGATCTCTTCTCGATCATCCCTGAGTGCAGGACACAGACTAATGGGCTTAAGTTAAAGGAAGCCAGATTCCAGCTGGACATCAGGAAAAACTTCCTGATTGTTAGAGCAGTACAACCAATTACCTAGGGAGGTTGTGAGCTCTCCCACAGTAGAGGCATTCAAGAGGCAGCTGGACAACCATCTGTCAGGGACGCTTCCTGCATTGAGCAGGGATTGGACTTGGTTGCCTTATAGGCTCCTTCCAACTCTACTATTCTATGATTCTATGTTGCACCTTAGCCACTTTCTCCCAAGTGAAAAAAGCTAGGCAAAAGGGTCTTTAATCATAAGAACATAAGAAGAGCCATTCTAGATCAGACCATATAGTCCAGCACTCTGTTCACATAGCGGCAAACAGTTGGTGACCAGTATGAACCTCCACAGAGCAACGGATCAGGCAATAGCTGTCCTATCTATGGTGAGGAGAGAGTGTAAATCATCCCTCCCTGCTCATCTGGTTGCCCTAGTCCTGCCTCTCACACCATCACCCGCCCAATCTGCAATATGTTTATTCCTCTTCTTTTCTATAGAATAACCATCAGATTTGTAGAAGACTTTGGCTATAAAATCCAAGTGTAAAGAGGGAGTGTTTTAGTGCTGTTCCTTAATGTTGGAGCGCTACAGCAGCCCAGTGATGCAGGAAGCAAAAGTGACAAAGTATCGCACATCGTACAGCACCAAATCTGTTTGTACAATGAAACTCTTTGAATAAATAGTCGTCTTCACTGATTATATAATCTTCCACATTTAGAACATTTTTGTTGCAGCCATGGCAACACACAGAGCCAAATGCGTTAAGTTCAAACTTACTTCTAAATTTGCTTGCAAGGGCAAAGAAACAGCTTGGTTAGCCCTCAATTAAGAATTCAGGTTGTCTCACATTTGCATTTGGAGTTTTGTCCAGATAATGAACTGATTACATCACTCTGAAAAGATGAGAACAGACCCCTGCAAAAGCCTCCAGTTTCATTGTAATGCATAGGCATTGAGAAAATAGCTGTTCATATATGTCACAGAATGTACTGATAGATTATCAGGATTAGAAATGGAACTATCTTCTCTCACCCACAGATTAGATACTGCACAAACTGCAAAAAATACAAACTTTCCCAACCCATGCAAACAGGATCAATCAAAATAATGCTATAAAGCTGGATCCTAACTAAATTGGCTTCCCCTTGCTGCTGTTGTAATGTCCCTGTGGAGGGACTCCTGTTCCTCCTGTTGGATTCATGCTCAAAATGATCATGAAGTAGTTCATATTTGCACAGAGAGAGTGCACAATTGCATAGCTTTTTCTATGTCAAATATTTGCATTTTTATAGGATTTTATAGAATGCGGGTGCAATTTGGCAAGGCCTATCTATGTCAGTGAAAGTGTATAGACAGAGATTAGAAAATACAGGGTGGTGCTGGGAGCGGTGAAGAGAATGGAAGCAGGAAGCTCTTTCCAAATTTCCTTTCATTTCTTTGAGTGTTACCAACACTGCCAAATGACTACTTTGCCCCATTATCACGAGGACTAGAACCTTTTTAAAAGTGCTGAGATTCACACGAGTCACTAGAACGCAGATTCCATATAGTGCCCCACATGTGATTAATGGAACTGCAAAATATGCCTAATGGATTGCAGGGGTTGCTGCTCTTAAAGAGAGAGAGAGAGAGAGAGAGAGAGAGAGAGAGAGAGAGAGAGAGAGAGAGAGAGAGAGAGAGAGAGAGAGAGAATGATCCAGGCCATATATCATCATTGCTCAAGAGTATCTATTTTCTAGATATTCTAGAGATAAAAAAGTAACCACAATGAAAAGGTCTGAATATTTATTTATTTTTGTAAACCGCCCAGAGAGCTTCAGCTATGGGGCGGTATATAAATGTAATAAATAAATAAATAAATAATTTATTGCATTTCTATACTGCCCAAAAGCCAAAGCTTTCTTGGCAGGTCACAAAAATTAAAACCGCAAGTACAGCATAAAACAATATAAAATATAAAAGCTTAAAACAAAATGAAAGTACAATCCGATTAAACCTAGCAGCAATGCAGAGATTTAAAATACAGTTTAAAAAGCAGAATTAAAAGACCAGAATGCTAAAAAGCCTGGGGAAATAAAACGGTCTTCACTAGCACTGAATGGAATACCACGTAGGTGCTAGGTAAACCTTTTCAGAGAGCTCATTCCACAGCTGGATACCACAGGAGAAAAGGCGCTCTTCCTGGTAGTCACCCCCCTCACTTCCTTTGGCAGGGGCTCCCAGCGAAGGACCTCTAAAGATGATGATGATGATGATGATGATGATGATGATGATGATGATGATGATGATTTATTGCATTTGTATACCGCTCCTTAGCTGAAGCTCTCTGGGCGGTTCACATAAGATAAAACATTTAAAAACAATGATCTTAGGGTACAGGCAGGTACATATGGGAAGATACAATCCTTCAAATAACATGGACCCAAGTCGTTTAGGGCTTTAAGTGTTAATATTAACCCACTGAATTGGGCCTAGATATGAACTGGCAGCCAGTACAGTTGGCTATGATCTCGTAATATGGATCTCATAGGCCAGTTCCTGTTAACAATCTCACCGTTCTATTTCAGACCAGCCAGACCATTTTCAAAGGCAGCCCCACACAGAATTAAAACCATGAAATACAATAAATCAAAACAAAAGATAAAGCTTTGAAAAGTTTAAAAATGCCACCTAAAACCAAAATAAACCCAGTAGCATTTATAGCCCAGAGAAGGCCTGTGTGAAAACATGCATTTTCAGGAGGGCAGCATTTCTGCATTTCTGGAGGGCAGCCAGAGGATCGTTCCTACCACATCTGGATTCCTCTGTGGCCCTCTCAATTCAGCACTTATTGCGTGAGACATTAGGGTTTGTCTGGGCATACCCAACACACCTCGTACACATGCCTATGGTCCATCTATGCTTGTGGCCCCCATTCAAGTATATTGAGAGCACTCAGGGCTGACTGTAGACTCACAGTCAGCCCTGTTTATTTTATATAAACTACCTTGGGAGGGTTTGCCCTGAAAGGCTGTGTATCAATATTATGAATGAATTTATAAATAAATTCCATTTATTCAAATGGGGCACTACCATGTGGGTACTGTACACACTGTACACACCACGACTGAAACTTCCACGATCAGAGAGGCTGCATAGATGTCCCCATGAAGGCATGTTGGTGCAGCCCCAAATGCTCCCAAGGCCCCAGTGGGGGGGGGCACCAGCTTGGGTAAACCAGCTTTAAACCACAGCAATTGCTCCTATGTAGGGATGTGTGGATTTTGTTAAATCCATTCTGTCTGTGTACATTGACCCCATAAATTAATCCATTCCTGGATTATCAAGCGTCTTTCATTCTGTCATTCACTTGTTGACAGAATTGGATTTCTTAAACCAGAATTTCGTTAATGCAAATTAGCACAAAGCTCCATCAAAAGTGGTTCACAAGTTCATGGAATTCATGTGACTGAGGGCATGTCTAGACCTAGGGATTGGAGGGGGAGGATTTCACGATATGGTGATCACAAGATCCTCCCCCTCAGCACGCAACGTCCTAGGGGGAGGAGGATGTCATGGCTGCCATTTTGGGTTTTTTTTAATCATATATGAGTGCATGAGCGCTCAAGCGCTAAAGGTAGGTTTGTTTTGTTTTTAAAAAAGACCCCGCTCCCTCCTCCCCCTCCCCAATGGGCACAGAGCTGCTGAAAAGCTCTATGCCCGGTTCCCGACTCCTCACGTTTACTCATGAGGAACCGGGGAGAAACCGGGACAGCTGCCCACACATCTCTCGGTCTCAAGATGATCCTGAGACCATGGGAAAAGTTGGGATTAAAGTTATCCCGGGGAAAGGGAGGGATCATCCCTCCCTGCCCCCAGGATCCCCTGTGCATCATGTGGATGTACAGGGATGATCCCAGGGCAATCCCTGGGGTATCACCCTGTCTAGACATGCCCTTAGAAAAAGCCAGTCTGCTGCAGGATCTGCAGGCTGGATTCATAGAACCCCAAACTCATTTGAATCCATTGTGGATTTCTCCAACATCCCTACCCACATGAAGCAATAAGCAAGGTTAAATAACTAGACATTCTTAACCGAAGTTGTTTAGTGTTGCAACTTAATTTATGGGGTCAATGTACCACAGAATGTAGAACTTCTTGATTTGCACTGAAGTGAAGGAAGACAAGCCGAAAAATTTTTGG
Organism: Elgaria multicarinata webbii; assembly: GCF_023053635.1. Taxonomy (NCBI): domain Eukaryota; kingdom Metazoa; phylum Chordata; class Lepidosauria; order Squamata; family Anguidae; genus Elgaria; species Elgaria multicarinata. The sequence goes on from NC_086171.1 coordinate 186,891,637, forward strand.
GGAAAGGAGTCAAACTCTTTCCCACCAAAGAAATCCATGATTATAATGTTAGAATAAATAGTACCAAAGTGATAAGAAGCCATAATGGGCCTGTTCAGATGACACTTCAGGCTCTGTGGTTAACAAAACTGTGGTTCTCTGGGGTTAGCACTAACCACAAGCCATGCTGTCAAACACAACACTTTAAGCTATGGTTAGAGCTGCTAACCCTGCTGCAGACAGTCCAACTGTGTTTAGTGAGTGAGGAGGGTTTAGCAAAACGCATCACACAAGGCACCTTAAACCCTGCTGCTTAACCAAAAGCCTTGACCAGCAGGGTTTAAGGTGTCTTCTGAACAGGCCCATTATGAGTAATCGTCTGTCCAATCCAATGCTACCAATAGATCTCAAACCGAGCTCTTGTCCTTCTAGATATCAGGAAGTCAACTTTCCAGCCCAACTTCCTCAGATATTTATCTGGAGATGTCAAAGAAACAGCTCTTTAGCTGGTATTAACCACATGAAAATCCCTTACTTTTATGAAGGAGATAGAACACATCTGAAATGAAAGGGAGAAAAGAACACTATGAGAAACATATTATGTAATCATGTTCCTGCAGAAATCACTGGCAAAACTCCTATTATTTTTCAAGGAGCAGGAGCCCTAGGCTCTTTCTACACAACTTTATCTTATATTTTTTTTAAAAAAATTGCCACAGTACAAAGTTTGAGATACAAAAGAGTACAATAATACATCATCCTTCTTCTGATTTGTTTAATAAATGCACCCCACCCCACTTTTTAAAAGCTGAGTGGTTTTAAAAAGCACACGCCACTATTTCTAGCAATAAATGAATGCAATGGTGATTTTCTTTCCCTTTAGATTAGGCATTTTAAAGTTTTGCTGAGATTTTAATCTTCTGCTCTTTTCAAACAGTGTATAACAATAAACAATCTGGTAGCTCACAAGCAATAAAAAGCTATAATTCCAATTACATATCCTCCTCTCCCCCCCCCCCCGCCAAACACACAAAAGAAAAGAATGGCAACCAATTTCTCAGGCTCAGACAGAGGCTTCAGCTACACATAATCAATGGCAGTGCTAATCATGTGCTTATAACTATTAATAACTTTCCAATTACTTCTTAATTACTAGCCTGGTTAAGTCAAGGTGGATGGGAATTTTGTGTGATAGCATCCTATATATTATTTTTCTTCTGCTGGATGGAGCTTTTGCACATGAGCTGTTGACCTACTCAGCACGGAGAGGGAAGAACAATAAAGATAAAATGTAATCATCAATTATGTGCATTTGAAATGGAATAGGAAAATACGTTTAAAACAGGGCAGCCGAACTCATATATTAACTGGAGCTTGTTGCTTTAATTTCAGTGGAGGGTATGTGTGTGTGTGTGTTTTCTTTCCTTTTCCACAGAGACTTTCTAATTCCTTTTTCATTAAGTTTGGAGCAGGAATAAATTCCAGCAGAGTTAATGCTTTTTTGTGGAAATGCTAGAGTCATTTTTAACACACCTATTTTCCTACCTGCAGAGGTTGAAACTCTTTGTTATCTTCTCCACCACTGCTTGATAATCCTGGAGAAGCTTCAATAAACCATGCCTACTCTCAGAAAAACAATGATAATGTTAATGGCCTGACTTTTGCAGAAAAACAAAAGCAGGAGAACAATGTTGGAAGGAGGGAGGGGGTGGTACATGAGCAAAACGGCTGCCTCAGACTTGAAATGCCAGAAAGCTGTCAACATTGCCAACTCTTCCAATTCATCTTTCATAGCTGAGCAAGATCTAGGAGCAGAGTTGGCAGCAGGGCCGGCCCTACCATTAGGCAGGGTGAGGCAGTCGCTTCAGGCGGCAGATGCTGGGGGGCAGCAGCAAGGTGTTTGTGACAAAATGGTATTTTATTTTGTTTATATGTATATTTTCGAATGATTAGTTCAGTTCTTGATTTACTTTGGCCAATTCTTTTTATTACAGGCAATGGTAAGTAGGTGTTGTGTTTCCCAAGAACTCCTGCCTTATTGGGAGACTACAACGAGGTCTGCCACGTAATCCACAAAGTTTTATTCAAGCAATAAACATCTCTTCCCACCTGAAAAGAATCTAATCTCTAGGAAGTTTCCTATAGGGAAAACTATGCAAACTGAGCAAGACAATTGTCCTTTCAAGAAGAAGTATGGAAAGCCTTTTCCCAGAACACTTTAACTTCAGGGAGACTGAGTCTGATGAGAAGCTAGGCAGGCTGACTTTCTCCCACCTTCCTTTAGCTCCACCCATTTTAATCTGCAGCATACTCTAGGATCGGCTAGCGTCTTAGTGCCCTCCACCTCAAAAGAATACTGATTTCCCACTGACTGTGTGTTGTTTACACTTGAGGAGATAAGTTTTGGACAAGGTTCATTCCCAGCTGTTGAAGAGCCCATGAGAGCCACCTCCCCAACTGGTATAGGTGGGTATGTTTCTGGCACCATCTCTTCTGCTTCAGAATCTAATTCTGATTGATCGCCTGAAACTCCTTCCCCCAACCTAAGGGGAGCAGAGCTAGACATGACAGTAAGGGGGAGGGGGAGTTAGAATGTTGAGTTGTTTGAATGTTATCATCTGATTGGTTGTTTCATTTGCAGTGGGGAGTGAGAGGGAAGCTAAAGGGGAGGGAGTTGAGAGGAATACGAGGAAGAAAGACGGGCTTTCGTCAGGGTAGGATTTGGGAACTGGGGCTATAGTTTTGCAGGGTGGTTAGTTTTCCCTGGGAGCTGGAGGGAGGTATATTTATTTTAATAACACTAAACATAAGGTGTGTTTAAATATCTTTTTCTTTATAAATAAAGTTTTCAATCTTGTTTTGTTATCTTAACCATGCTTACTCAAGTCTTATTTGTAACCGTAGATTGGTGATAAACACACACACTCACTCACACACACAAATAAATAAAAAGGTTTGTAGTGGTGGCAGTGAAAGAGAAGTGGTGGATAGCATCCACCAAGGTAGTGACACCACATGTTCAATGAGTGTTCGACTGTGTTCAACTGTGTGCCTTACAGCCTGCTACCTTCAAGTTCAGTGTAGAATGTTGTCCCATCATCAGTGTTGCAGACAGTTTCATCAGCCAGTCCAGTTAGCTTTTGTACATGGAATGGAACAGGGCGCCATCTTGTGCTTTCCCTCAAGCAGCAAAACATCTTGGACCAGCCCTGGTCTGCATGCTCACACATTTTGCTACCTCAGGTGGAGCAAGAAATAGCAACCCACCCACCCCCATTTAAGTTGTACATTGCCAAAGCTAGTCAAGTTATTTTGGCACCTGGAACCAGTGCTGGCTCCAGCTTTTTGACAGCCCTTGGGCAAGTCACTCCCAATCAGCCCCCTTCCCTACCTTCTCACCATTATTGTCACCAGCTGCTATGGCTCCTCATCCTCTTTCTCATCATTGCTGCCACTTGCTTTCTTGCCAAGCAGAGGGCCAGAGAGTAGGCAGACAATGGCATCTACTTCTCCTACTTCTCACTACCTCCATACCCTGGACCAGACTTGAGGGGCTGGTGAACAAGCAGGTTGCAATGGTAAAGAAGAAGAGCAAATGCAGGGGTCTCATGTCAGTGGGCCCCTGCCGGGATGTGGACCCTTGGAAGGAGCCCGACCATACCTACCCTTGACACAGGCCCTGCATGGGGCAGTCAGGATACTTTGGCCATCTGCGCCTCCCCGTCTGGCAGTAAAACCTAGTGCTCTCCAGATTTTCCATTTATTATTTTTGATATTTCATTGTGGGAGACCGGGGAAAAGAAATCACATCTGAAAATTGAGGGAAGGGATGAGAATTTTGGAGAAATGACTTTGTGTGCAGTACTGAAGGGCTTACCTTACTGTAACAAGGTGGCTGAAGTGTGTGCACATCTGCTTTTTATCCTTTTCATCTCATTTTGTCCTATCAGCCTCTCAAGCTCTTTGTGCTTTCTGAAAAGCCTTCTAGAGGAAGGACTTTCTCCCTTGGGCTTTCCAGTGCTGCTGCCTACTGAGTGCCTCAAACCTGTGTGAGGCATTTTTGTTTTTTGTTTTTTGTTAAAAGGACACCACCACCTTCTCCTCATCCTTCTCACTCAGCTTTCAGGTACTCAGTACAGGCACTGTTAATTACCAAAAAAAAAAAAACCACCCCAAATTAGTATCTCCTCCAAACATATGCCAAAGTTTCATGCCAGTTTGTTGCTGTTTTGTGCCAAAAATTCAGAGTTTTCAGCCACTACCTATGCCAAAGTTTTGTGCTAGCTTTGTGCCCAAAATCCTGAGTTTTGTGCTGTCTCCAGACGTGTGAAAATTAGGTGGGACCTGGCAATCAGGTGACATGGGAATGTAGGTTCCTTATTATTCGCCAGGCCACACCTAAGGGTATGTCATTTTCACTCAGGGTTTCTGGCACAAAACCTTGCCACAGGTTTGGAGTGTTGTTTTTTGTGTGTGTTAAGTACAAACTCACATTTGAGGGTGGCGACACAATACTTGGGATTTGTAGCACAAAACAGCACAAAAACAGCAAAAAAATGGTGCATGTTTGGAGTAGATATTAGTTTTTGGGTTTCATATTTAGCATAGCTCTCAGTAGGCACAAGCAGCCAGGGAGCATGCAAAGCAAAGGAGAATGTGTCCTAAACTGAAAAAGAAAGAGTACACACACACGCACACACACACCCCTCAGTCATCTTGTTACACCAAGAAATTTCTCCAGAACTCTCACTATCTCCACAAAAGAAGCAAAAAACCCACTGCCCCTTTCACAGGAAAGTGAAGTCACAAAAGTCCAGGAGAGGGACTCAGCACAGCACTAGTAAAAATACATTATTAACATTTTTAATGCATTAATCAGTGAATGAAATTTTAAAAAAATTGCTGCCCTTTCATGGCACTAAAACTCACCTGCCTGAAGTAACTGTCTCACTTTGCCTAGTGATAGGGTGACTGCCCAGCAGTTTGTTTTAGTTTTCCTTCATTTACAAGCTGTTTTACAAGCAGTGGATCATGCCCAAAGCACCTCACAATAAATATCAAATATCAAAATACAGCATGATAAACAACCACTCATTACAAAACTTATCCAACTATTTCAGAATGAACAAAGTCAAGAAGTCAAATTGAATACTACGATGAAACAATAAAAGCAAGTACAAAAGCAAGATCAAAATGAATAGTAAGAAATAAATAGCTAGCCCATTCCCTTTGGTCTTGCTACTCTCCAAGGATCCACGCCAGTTTAAATTACAGTTTAGGACCTTGAGGGGTGGGGCCTTCTTACCAAGCTAAGGTGGTTTAAGCTGACAGGTTTGGGGGCAGAACCCTGTGCAAAACACTGGTGGCCCAAAATGTTTTGCTGCCTGAGGACAAGATGGCACCCCCTCTCCCATTCCATGTACAGAAGAGGCACATGAATCTTATATCAACACTGGTGATGGGACAGTATCCTTCATGACACCTGAGAGTAGTAGACTTTGTGGAACACACAACTCTGGTCTCCAGCAGAGGGAAATGGCTAGGTGTGCTTCCATTGCTGCTCCCACACACACCTCATCCTGCCTAATGGTAGGGTTGGTCCACCTAAGATGGGACAGCTGATGGAGAACACATTTTTATATTATTTATTTCATTTCATTTCTCTTATATCCTGCCTTTCTAAGAAATAATCAAGGTGGTTTACAAATAAACAGCAACCAGTTAATTACCTGCAAACACAGTTCACAGAAAAAAATCAAACTTAACAAAAGGTTTAAATTAACTAACTGTGTTTACTGAAACATTCAAAGTGTTACATCTTTTATCTTTACAAAACCTCCTTAAGTACAATCATCTTGGTGTAAACTCCAGGGCGGCCACTGTGACATCCTTGTTGTGATCCATCAGCAACTTAGTCTGTCCCTGGCTCTTGTTGATGCTAATGGCAAATGATTGGGAAACTGGCGACGCTTGAATTGGAAGGTAAGAGATGAGTTGGAAGGTGCAAGGCTGATCCTTGGCAGGGAGATCTGCTTGCCTTTAGCCTGTTCAGGGCTTCCTGATGAAGTCAGTTGTTGTACATGGCAAGCACGATGAACTCTGTGCCGAGACCCTGAGTCACATCCAGGTTCCTTAGCAGAATAACCACAGCACCTGTCTTCAGAGTCAACTTGCTTGGTGGAAAACCACTTGGGTTGGGAATGTTTAGCAACTCCGAAGGGTGTTGCACATCGAGCCTGGCATCATCACCAGGGACTGCCTGTGCTTTAGTAAACCCTTCCCTTGCCTTCCATTCTATCCAATACCATTTGGTTGATGCAGTCACAGTGCTCATTCTTGAATACAAAATGACCTTGCCTACATTAGCATGTACAGCTGCCTCGCTAAAGTCAGTCCCATAGACAGCAGTGATAATGTCCTTGTTAACAATGTATGAATTGGAGATTTTGTACATGTCTTCTCCAACAGCTGGGAACTCTTCCAGAGTACCATTACCAACACGCAGCAAATTCAGATTCACTCTCCAGGGTGTGCATGTTGCAAGGAAACTAAAATTTAGTGACACTGTTCCAAGCATTGGATTTTTTGACTGACTGGCCAATGATGGCTGCAAAGGTGCCATGTTTTCCCAGGGATTATTTATCCCTGGCAAAACCCATGCTTGTCCCCACCCTTGCTCCCAGGAGTCCCTGTGCATCATCTGGATACACAGGTTCTTGGCTGTGACCAGCCCGGATTTTCGGGCTGGTGTAGAAATGGCCAAAGTTAGAACTGTCCTCAATGATCACATAAAAGCAATCAGTGATGGGAACTCTTGGGAAACTCTCCCAAATCCTGGATGTGACAACCAAAAAGGTGATTTTTCTGATACCCACATGCTGTCTATCCAGCAGTGGAGGGAGTCGGAGAAGAGCATTAAAAGTAGGACAAAGTCCTCAGGCTTGTTTGTTGCTCCTCTGGCAACTGACCCCGAAGTCTATAACAGTCCTAGATTAACTGATTTTTAAAATACTCGAAGAAATGACCTTGGTAATTATTTCCACTTCGGTCATTGTGTTCTTTGGTAAGGGTTGGTAATTGGTAGCTTTTTAATGTCAAGAAAGCCCAGGTATGCAGGCCTGCTAAACTAAGTAGCTAAAGAGCATGACTCTTTAGAGTGTAGCTGCTATCACCAGTGAACTTCACAAAAGAAATTAGCTTGCATAACTCTTTTTAAAAAGAAAAAAGAAAGAGGAAAGAAAGGAACTGAACAGGAAACATAAATGCCCCGTGATTATTATAATTATTTCAGCTTGCTGTTTAATTACTTGCCTAATGAGCCAATGGTACAGTAATAGTCAGGTAAAGCTGAAATGTTGTATTTGCTTTATTTTTGCACTTCTTATTCTAAAAGTAAATGTGAATAAGGGGGTGGATTGGGAAGAATTAATTCCTCGTTTTATGTATAAAACTGAATGGGTTTATCAGTCTCACAGTGGAAGGGTCAGTTCATTCATGCAAGCCATCAACTGATATCTCATCAGTAATTGACATGTCTCGATTACTATTCACTGAGTTTGTGAACTAATCCATTGCAAAGAATTGCATTTGAAGTAATATCTGGGGACAGAAAAGCTCTGTCCAATGTTTGATCTGTGATGAATGTTTCAGACATGCAATGTCATCCACTCATGGACATGCCCTAAGGCCCATGATCAAAGAAACCCCACAACACAGTTGGGCATGCTTCAAAGCAAAGCAGTGGACTGCGGCCACCTGCTCTCTCTCTCTCTCTCTCTCTCTCTCTCTCTCTCTCTCTCTCTCTCTCTCTCTCTCTCTCTCTCTCTCTATATATATATATATATATATATATTCTGCAAATTTGAGGAGTCTCCCTATATTCCTGCATCCAGGTCATTTACAAAGATACTAAATAAAACTGGGCTTAGGACAGAGCCCTGTGGTATCCCACTTGTGAGTTTGCTCCAGGATAACAAGGAGCTATCATAACCACCAGCATCATCCATCCCACATTTTAATCAGATATACTATAAGCTTCATCACACCTAGTCAAATGTGCGGCTCCCGTCACTTCTTCTGTTGCCGCTCCCACTTCGCTTCCGGAAAACAGGAAGTAATTAGGCCCACTCAGTCCAGTAGGAGAAAGCTTCGACCAGGCTTAATGAGGTGTTCTTTGCATTGCAATAATGGCCAGAAGGGGTGGAAGACGGGCGAGAGGCAGACGTCATGTGAGTAATTCGCAAGAACCCAGGGGGATTCCACACGTCGTACTGAGGGCGCTTCCATGCACCCCCAGTGCGCCCCCAAAGCGATCGTGTAGCTTGCCTGTTCGAAGAGACGAGGAAGAGGCGTCCTTGCTGCCGCCGCCACCGCCCACCTACCTCCTCGCCGGCCAGGTCGGAGAGCTCGGCCGAAGAAGGCGCCTTCTTCGGCCGAGCTCTCCGACCCGGCCGGCGAGGAGGTAGGTGGGCGGTGGCGGCGGCAGCAAGGACGCCTCTTCCTCATCTCTTCGAACAGGCAAGCTACATGATCGCTTTGGGGGCGCATGGAAGCACCCTCAGTACGACGTGTGGAATCCCCCCCCCCAGTTACGAGTGTGCAGTAAAACGCTCGTCGGATGGAGCTTTATGTCCTCAACCTTCCCTCGAACTACAGTCAAGTAACTGTTACTGTTGTTGTTGTTGTTGTTTTTAAAGGACACGACGACCAAACTAGACAAAAGCAAAAGACGGAGGGTTGCTTGTAGTGGCAGAAGCTTGCTTTGCTTTGCTCAGTTCCTATATAAAAGTGTCTTTTTCCTGCCTGAATAAAAGCCTGCAAGTCTTCAGTACTGCCAGGCAGGCACCTGCTGCAAGCACCAGAATTCCTAAGAGGACAGTAAAAAGGCTCTTTCAAAAATGCTATGAACACAGAATTGTTTTGGTGCCTATTATGATGAATGCGTAATATTAAGATTCCCAAGTGTTCTGAAGGAGAAAATATCTGAGGAGAAGGAATTGATAATGAAATTGCAGTGCCCATGTGGTGAAAGTTAATTTTTCAAGGAGGAATGGAGTATCTGCGTTGTGTGAAATTCACACTAATAGATTCTGTATCATGAGATATAGTGGTAGTGCTATGAAGCCCTTGTAGCTGTGCCTGACTGGGGGGCAGGGGGGGAGGTTAAGAACAAACATTAGGCTGCCCTCAACTTCCCACCAGTTGCAAAAGGGGAGGATAGCAAACCATATCATGCCAGCTCTCAGATGCTTTGCCATTTATATGCATGTTTAGAAAAGGCAAGCTTTAAAATTTATGTCACAAGAATCACATATTAAGGCTTCTCACATTGAAGGTGGAAGGGCTAAGCTGGAGAAGGGGAAAACCAGCTTCGTTTTTTGTCCAAAGCATCAAAACTGCTGACAATTAAATGTAATTGTACAAATAAGCTCCTTAACAGAGTTCACCACTGGGCATTTCACCACCATGGAACTGCTAGGAGAAGAACAATTTTTATAAGTAGCCTCTGTCAACTCCTGGCAATTGGGAATGTAGGGAGTGAGTGAGAGAGCTGGGAGCTGGAGGCCACGTTTATCCCACCCAAATAGAATTGTTAAAAGGTTCTTGGTTTCCTTTCCATTCCACGCAAATATCTCCTCCCTCCCACATGGTGCTTAACATTAATATTTTCTGTATCCTGCATTTCATCCTTTAAGATTTCTTCAAGGCAGAATTTTCTTTTAAAGTAACAGTTAAGATTTTTGGGTTTTATTAGATAACTGATTTATGTCAACCCAGATAATATGGGACTGGAGACAGCATTTAACCTCATGAGCACAACCCTTCCCCCACACTGGCACCAGTTTCTCCCTACATCCTCACCTGTGTGGACAGGTGTGGAAATGGGAGGTTTGTGTATATATGGGAGACAAGCTCAAAAATCATAATTCCTAGACTGCTCTGGCATGCTGTCTGCTCATGCTCCATTAGTGCATGTGTGTGCCCTAAGAAAAGGATGGGGAAGCAGGGCTAAGGTAAGCCACACAGATGCTCTCTGAATATGAGGAAGAATTATGCACCAGCCTTTTATTTTCCTCTGGAATGGCATCATATTTGGGTTCCATGTATGTACGTTTGTGTTTGTATACATATATTAACATAAGAGGAGCCAAGGGTCCATCTAGTCCAGCATTCTGTTCACACAATGGCCAACCAGCTGTTGACCAGGGATCCACAAGCAGGACATGAGTGCAGCACCACCTTCCTATCCATGTTCCCCACCAACAGGTGTACATAGGCTTACTACCTCTGATAATGGAGGTTGTGTATAGGTATCAGGACTAGTAGCCATTGATAGCCTTCTCCTCCAGGAATTTATCTAACCCCTTTTAATGCCATCCAAATTGGTGGCCATCACTACATCTTGTGGTAGTGAATTCCATAGTTTAATTATCAGCTGTGTGAAGAAGTACTTCCTTTTATTTGTCTTGAAACTCCCACCAATCAGCTTCATGGGATGACCCCGGGTTCTAGTATTTTGAGAGAGAGATGAACAGTGTCTCCCAATCCACATTCTCCACACCAGGCATAATTCTGTACACCTCTATCAGGTCTCCCCTTACCCTCTTTTCTGCCAAGCTAAACTATCTCAGCTGTTTTAACCTTCCCTCATAGAGGAGATGTGATGATGAAAATAAAAGTTAGCATACTTTGGGTGTGTGCGGTAAGGCCAACAAAATGTTGTGTGTGAATTCACCCTTATGTATGTCAGTATACTGGGCACTCTTTGCTATGACTATCATAGAATCATAGAATCATAGAATAGCAGAGTTGGAAGGGGCCTACAAGGCCATCGAGTCCAACCCCCTGCTCAATGCAGGAATCCACCCTAAAGCATCCCTGACAGATGGTTGTCCAGCTGCCTCTTGAATGCCTCTAGTGTGGGAGAGCCCACAACCTCCCTAGGTAACTGGTTCCATTGTCGTACTGCTCTAACAGTCAGGAAGTTTTTCCTGATGTCCAGCCGGAATCTGGCTTCCTTTAACTTGAGCCCGTTATTCCGTGTTCTGCACTCTGGGAGGATCAAGAAGAGATCCTGGCCCTCCTCTGTGTGACAACCTTTTAAGTATTTGAAGAGTGCTATCATGTCTCCCCTCAATCTTCTCTTCTCCAGGCTAAACATGCCCAGTTCTTTCAGTCTCTCTTCATAGGGCTTTGTTTCTAGACCTCTGATCATCCTGGTTGCCCTCTTCTGAACACGCTCCAGCTTGTCTGCATCCTTCTTGAATTGTGGAGCCCAGAACTGGACGCAATACTCTAGATGAGGCCTAACCAGGGCCGAATAGAGAGGAACCAGTACCTCACGTGATTTGGAAGCTATACTTCTATTAATGCAGCCCAAAATAGCATTTGCCTTTCTTGCAGCCATATCACACTGTTGGCTCATATTCAGCTTGTGATCTACAACAATTCCAAGATCTTTCTCGTTTGTAGTATTGCTGAGCCAAGTGTCCCCCATCTTGTAACTGTGCAATTGGTTTCTATTCCCTAAATGTAGAACTTGGCATTTATCCCTATTAAATTTCATTCTGTTGTTTTCAGCCCAGCACTCCAGCCTATCAAGATCACTTTGAAGTTTGTTTCTGTCTTCCAGGGTATTAGCTATCCCACCCAATTTTGTGTCATCTGCAAATTTGATCAGCGTTCCCTGCACCTCCTCGTCCAAATCATTAATAAAAATGTTGAAGAGCACTGGGCCCAGGACTGAGCCCTGCGGCACCCCACTTGTTGCCTCTCCCCAGTTTGAGAAGGTTCCATTGATAAGTACTCTTTGAGTCCGATTCTTTAGCCAACTGTGAATCCACCTAATAGTTGTTCCATCTAGCCCACTTTTAGCTAGTTTGTTAATCAGAATGTCATGTGGTACTTTGTCAAAAGCTTTGCTGAAGTCAAGATATATGACGTCCACAGCATTCCCACAGTCCACAAGGGAGGTTATCCTATCAAAAAATGAGATCAAATTAGTCTGACAGGATTTGTTCCTGACAAATCCATGTTGGCTTCTAGTAATCACTGCATTGGTTTCAAGGTGTTTACAGATTGACTTCTTTATAATCTGCTCCAGAATTTTCCCAGGGATGGATGTCAGACTGACTGGTCTGTAGTTCCCAGGTTCCTCCTTTTCGCCCTTTTTGAAGATAGGGACAACGTTAGCCCTCCTCCAGTCATCCGGCACCTCACCCGTCTTCCATGATTTTGCAAAGATAATAGACAAAGGTTCTGAGAGTTCTTCCGCTAGCTCCTTCATTACTCTTGGATGCAGTTCATCGGGCCCTGGGGATTTGAACTCATTCAAGGAAATTAGGTGTTCTTTGACCATTTGTTTATCAATCTCAAACTGCAATCCTGCCCCCTCAACTTCTGCTTCACTTTTTCCAGGGGGGTCATAGACCCGCTTTTGGGAGAAGACCGAGGCAAAGTAGGAATTGAGCACTTCAGCCTTTTCTTTGTCATCTGTTATCAATTTGCCATCCTCATTAAGCAGCTGAACCACCATTTCTTTCCTCTGTCTTTTACTACTCACGTATCTGAAGAAAGCCTTTTCTTCAGATGCTCCAACCCCTTGATAATTTTAGTCAACCTTTTTTCCCAGTACAATATCTTTTTTTAAGTATGGTGGCCAGAACTGTACACACTATTCCTTATTATTTATTATTATTTATTACATTTCTATACTGTCCCATGGCCAAAGTGAGGGCATCTGGAGGGCACCAGGTTGGGGAAGCGGTTTTAGGACATAAAGCAGCATTTCTATTCCTAAAGTTGTATTATATATAACTTGGTTTGCTCATAAAATTATCATTATCATTAAATTTAAAAACGTTTAGAAGTAAACTCAGGTAGTAAATGTGTAGTTATTATATAAATAAATTACACTTTTAAATTTAATTTATCAAACACAATAATTTCATGAGCGATCCAAGTTAGACATAATGCAACTTTAGGAACATAAAGGCTGCTTTATGCCCTAAAAGCTTATATACATTTTGGCTATTTTTTCCAAGCCTTCACATATCTACTTCTGAGTAGACAAGGATAGGATTGCACTGTCATTTGCACATTTCACTTGCTTCCCAGGTAAGTGTCCTCTCCTAATTTTTAAGGTCTCTATAATTTTTTCCTGCCTGATGTTGGAGTGTGCATTAGTTCTGTTCCATTTTGCAATACCCCATGTACACACATACACACAAATTCTCTTTTCTGCCACACTCATTTCCTCCCCTCCTATTGCATTTATATTCACATTCATTATATCGCATTTTAACAGGCTTTCGGTTTCACTTAAATGTGTTTTAGAACAAATAGTAAAAAACACCCACCTTAAATTGATTCATGAGGATTTGCTGCATTTTAATTATGGAGTGTGTTTTCAAGTGATTTAAAGGCTGATAAGAGCTTGAAACAACCTGAAAATTCAGAAAAGAAATGAGAAACATGACATTTTGAAAAGGAAAGCAATTTTCTTCAACTTAAACTGTAGCTCATATAAACCAAATTGTAAATATAGTGTGTGACTCTAATGTTACAGAGGGCTGCTTATGGAAATATGATTAGTAGTGCAATTTTCTCTGAGGTATCAACTGCTTTCCCAACCACCCCCACCTTGAAACCATCTTTTAATGCAGCCACACTCAAGCAAACCCCATATTTTCAAATGAAAATAAAATGGCAAATCCAATATGGAATAGCCGGAGGCATTTCATAATAAACCTTCGTGGTGTCACATAAGAGGATTGGTGACAGTTCTCTGTGCGAGGTCCTTGGAGATCGCCACAGGAATTCAAGATTGTGAAAACATTATATTAACTTGAACAAATATATCAGGAGATTTTGACTGGTGGACTCCTAGAAATACATCCCACTTAAAATTCAACACCAATGAATAATCCCTTCTCTGTTAAAGTAACAGGTTTAAACAGAAATGGAAAATGTTTTTTCCTTCCAAACAAGGTCAATTGATGGAGCAGGAGAAAAATTCAGATACTGCTTCCTGTAATATACTTGTTCCTTGGAACAATATTGTCTTTCTAAGGGGATTTACTATTTCCATTCTTCAGCATGGTAAAATCAGTGACAATAAACTTATGTGCCTGATCCAACCCAGTGCACAGAAAGCATCTGGGAGGGGATAGAGTGGAGATCCTGCCAGTCAGCTACTTTGGCAGAAAAATGCAAGCATGAGCTTTTGCAGTTCAGAACAGCGCTGGTTCCAGGTTTTTAGTTGACCTTTAGGCAAGGCACCCTCAAGGGGCTCCCCGTCACTCAGTCAGCCTGCTCCCTCACTGCCATTGTCACAGCTGCTCCTGCTGCTACTCTTCCTTGTCATTTCTTCTTGCTTTCCAAGCAGATAGGTAATGAACAAGCAAGGAGTGGTCACTGAACATTAGAACATAACATAAGAAGAGCCATGCCGGATCAGACCAAGACCAGCACTGTTCACACATTGGCCGAACAGCTGTCAACTAGGAACCCCCAAGCAGGACATGGGTGAAGTAGCACCCTCCCACCCATGTCCCCCAGCAACTGGTTTATATAGGTTCAATGCCTCTGATACTGGAAGTAGCACATAGGCATCAGGACTAGTAGCCATGGATTGCCATCTCCTCCAGGAATTTATCCAGCCCCCTTTCAAAGCCATCCAAACTGGTGGTCATCACCATGTTTTGTGGAGGTGAATTCCATAGTTTAACTATGTGCTGTGTGAAGAAGTTCTTCCTTTTATCTGTCCTGAATCTTCCACTAATCAGCTTCATGGGGTGAGCCCAGGTTCTAGTGTTATGAAGAGAGAGGGAGAAAGTGTCTCCTTATCCACATTCTCTACACTACTAGTCCTTCTCACCCTGCTGTTTGCTTGCTTGCTTGCTTGCTTGCATGCTCACTCCCTGTGGGCCAAAGGGAGAGTTGAGTGAACAAGCAGGTTGCAATGCTGAAGAGAAAGAGCAGGTGGTTGGGCCTCTTGTCAATGGGCCTGCTGATTAGGTGTGGGACTGTGGCACATGACCAACCATGCGAAACAATGCCAACCCTCTTTAAAAGAGTGCCATGCATAGCTCCAGCTACTGGATCTGAGAGAATAACCACAATGCAGCACCTTGTTGCATATATTTCCCTTTCCTGTTAGGAGTCCACTTCTGAGCATATAGTCCTCCAAGCTGGGACAGGGGTTCCTCTAAACGAGCGATTTATTGCACACTCATGATTGGCCACTGAAGGACATTTTTGGGTAGATTTCATGATGTCGTCAATTATCAGGATGTCTCTTGCACTATCCCCTAGAAATCCTGCTATAAAAGAATCACTTTTAATATGGTAATATCTGGGGGAAAGCAGGATCTTCCACCACTAGATGGTGCTGTCTCAATGGAAGTGAAGGGAGGGGAAGTATTCAATTCAAAGCATGTGGTTGCCCCTTCTGTCCAAAGAAACAGGAAAGCCAAAGTGTAGAGAAACTCAGGGCTGAATTTGACCTATTCCTGGTATATATTAGTAACTTCAGGATCTGGACAGATACCACTCACACATCCAGACCAGTTATTGGTCCATCTCCTCTTATACATCCAGTTCAAGAGTCATTATTAATATCCCCAACTCTGACATCAGGAAGCAATAAAACATACTTAACCTGCAAGAAGGAAGCTACTAATTGATATCGCAGGAGATCTTTGTTGGACAGGACTTGTGAGTAAATATGTTTTGACCAGGGGAAGATCATTTCTGGATAATATTGTGCTGCATTAAATGCTGTGTGTAACCTTCATTTCAATTCCACTTCCAGCTCATTGCAGAAAATAAATTTCTCAGCAGCACTAAAGGGCTCTAGTATAGAAGCAACCTAAATAATTGACACCTCTAGCTGATTGGAATTATATGCTGCTGATACCAGGCTTGGGAAAAATTGTGTCTCCCTACTAGCCAATATAAACAGTTGCAAAGTTGTATAAATGAAGACCATGCTACTAGACCAGCTTACCTGTGAGTAAGTCCTATTGAACTCAAGAGCTACTCTCTTTTGAGTAAATATGTACACTGTAAGGCAATTATGGTTTTGTGCACCAATGATCATTCAAGAAACAGAGCAAGTTAAGAAACAGAATAATAATGGAGTGGTATTCTCTAAAAAGATTGCAATTATGTACAGAACATTACATTTTTTTGAAATTTATAGTAGATACCTTACATTATTACAGCTACAGGACAGTTGTAATTACTGACCTTTAACAACAACAAAACTTGATCACAGTGACATTTTATAAAAGGGCTTTGGACTGCCAGAAATTTGGAAGTTGACTTAGAAAAATCATAATTAGAAATTACCAAAGTTTAGAGCATCAAAGGCACACAGGCATTGCTATTAAATCAATAGCTCCTTCCAGATACCATTCCTACATCCTGCTCATGACAAAGCAACAGTGAATCACCCACGGTGGTCTAGTGACACCACCCACCTTTTCATATCTTTTAAAATTGGTCTAGTAGCATTTCATCATGGATTGCTGCTAATACACCTGCTCTCTAGAGGATATCAGAGATTGTACTTAAAAGTAGAACTCCCTTAGGATCATCCTCTCCAGCTGGAATGAGATGTTATGGGAAACCTAACACTTCCCTCCAACCCTGCCAACCAAAAACAATACCCCCAAGTCACATTCTTCCCCTCTGCCCCATAATACCTATGGCACTCATCCCCAACCTGGGGTCTTCCAGATGCTTTGGGCTTCAGTTCCCAGCAGCTCCAACCAGTATGGCTAATGGTCAAGAATGCTGGGAGTTGGAGTCCAAAATAGCTGGAAGGTATTGCATGTTTTTTGTCCCCCCCCCCATTTTTATACTGCCCATCAGCTTTCCTCCCACACCCTTAGGCTCCAAAAACTGAAAATGGTCCCACAAAACAGGATAAGATAATGCACTGGACACCTCAACAGACACTGAATCAATACCAACATTCAAGTCAGCATGAAGGTGAGCGATTGAGGAAGGCTGATCTTATGATACTCACTGTTTGATGTCATGTCATCATATTATAAAGGACAAAACAGACAATCTAAGTAAAAGTGGTTAGAATATGCATACTCTGCCCCGACCAACCCTCCAGATGCCTCAAACACAGCAAATTCACCTAGCCTCACAAGTGGCAGCCAATAAAGTGGATTAGAGTCAGGGAAATACCAAGCGTGGGTGACCATCACAATATGCATTTAGCAACCTTAGAAATTATGGTGGGGACAAGAAGAAAGCAGGGTTAATTTCATCATGCAATCATCTAGTAGCCCTTATGAACCAGACTAGAATATGGACCCTGTAGTGCTGGGTCTAGGGTGGAGGACCAGGACTTTGCGCCATAAATAGTTGTGTAGAAAATGGTGTTTCAAGGTGTGGCTTGCATGACATGACACTTGCGGAAATTCCCTTTTCTGCACAAGTATTAAAAGTATATGAGCTCGCTCCTATTTTGCACCATAGCAACCCTTAAGTAGGTTCTTGGAATCAGTTGATGGACTGGGGCTTAGCACTAGGATCTAACACAGTCCTGTATAGACGTTACATATCTTGTTGCGCTTGCCAACATTGCAAAGCAAATGAGATGTCAGAACCATTTCCCCAGCATTACTACAGACTACAAGGCGGGAAGGGAGGTTGCTTAGAAAGGCCTGAAACTCACCTCTTTACAACATTTTTGGGCTGATACTATGAAAAACACCTTAGAAGCAAATAATTCCCCTTTCAGTTCATGTTGTACAAGGCCAGTTGGCATGATTTTCTTTCCCTCTTGCAGCCCATAGCAGTGCTGGAAAAAATAAATGCTTTTCTCTACACACAGTATCTAACGTGCATTTTATCTCCCTCTATTCAACAATGATAATAGGTTCCTAATGTTGTACCTTTTCAAACAGGTGCGAGAAGTACACATAACATCCTTTCATAGCACCAATGAGTGGAACAAACCTTGCATTCTATTAATCTTTTTAGTTTTTCAAGGGCAGTGCCATAAATGGCTATTTCAAGCTCCCGGCTAATGACTATCTGCTAGCCTTGGACACACATACAGTGTTTTGAGTTTTTTTGTAAAGGCCAGGCATTTTGCTCTTATTTAGTATCACAGTTCTAATAACTGTTTCTAGAATTATAGGACTTCCAGCTTATTGAGGCCCAGCAGGGACTTTTTTCTCCCCCCACCCCACCATTTTTTTTTAAAAAAAATCTTATGACATCAAAAATGGTTGCAACAAGGTATCAAATGGGGGGGAGGGGGAATGTGCTGAAGTCATAAGCAAACACATTCTTTGTAGAGCCTATGTACTTTGCTTAAGCACTTGGAGCACAATCTAGCACTGAGCTAAGAGCACTTAAGCCCACTGATTTCATATATGGAGACAGGAAGAAAAATAATTGAGGGCAGGCCCTTGAAGCTACTTCTGTCATCTCCCAGTGATATAGTCCTCCTCCTCCTCCTCCTCCTCCTCCTCCTCCTCCTCCTCCTCCTCCTCCCTCCTTTTGTAGGACAAAGTGCCATAACTGATCCCAGGGATTGGAGGTGCCTGCATGCTGCAGGTAAGATTTATAGGTCCAAAATATATGTAAGTAAATGTCAAGTGTTCATACACATATGCCATACTCAGTGGGGCATTGAATCAGCTCCGGGTTTCAGTCAGAACTCAGTGACCCTGTTGAGGCATAGCCTGGGACTTGTGTTAAGATGTTTTGGGAGGGAGGGAGTTTGTGTGTGCTTATGACTATTGCCCTGCACTGCTGGCTAGGAATGAGGCAGGCAGTGGGCGGAGCAAACCCAGCAGCTCTCAGAGAAGAGGGAGGGAGGACAACGAAAGGATTTAACAATGTGCCCTGCAGTAACGTTACAGCTACAGAGAACTGATACAGAGAACCACGTTAGAAAGGGACACTAGCAACGGTATAAGACTAGTGTAGATCCGGCCTTGGATAGCTGCTATAGAAGTCTGACTGGTTGTAACTGAAAGTCGGAGTGAATTTAAAGCTCCACTGATATCAGAGCCAACATCCTCCAATGCCCATATTGCTATGGATTCAAACAGGCAGCCAGAAGTAAAACTAAATTGAAGCAATAGGACATCCAGGCAACCATCCAGTTTACCCCCCCCCCCCTTCCCCCAAAACAGACAAGGCCCTTCTGCAGTTTGGTTCAGGTGATACACCAATTAGGGAAGTAGATGAACAAAACCAAAATGAAACAGATTTCAATCTAGAGATTGTTTCTGTGGCGATTGATGATGAAGAAAAGCTGTCAGATGCATTATGCAATTCCATTCTATTGCTTTCAAAGGACAGTCAGATAATATCACCATTAGGCTCTGACAGAGGGAGATGACAGGGGAAATCAGGACCATTTCCTTCAGCCCTGCTGTAACACTACTTATTTCTTCTTCTTCTTTCCTCTCTAGCTGTTTGTCCTTGTGTGTCATGTCTTTTTAGACTGTAAGCCTGTGAGCTGTTTAACATACTTTAAATAATTAAGCTAGCACCACTCTGGTCAGAAGGTGTACAAAAAGCAGGAATATTGCTGTACTATTATTTGATTCAAATTCAAATATAGTTTATTTGTGTTGCAGAAGCCGTTATGATTAAAAGCTACTTGATTCAGGCTTTTTTCAAATATCTAGCCTAGTAGCCTAAAAACATATCAGATAATTCATCATTTTGTAACGAAAAAGGCCAGAAAAATAGTACTTTAAAGTGAATCAGTCTACTTATAAAATATATGGAGCCACATCGGTCCATTAGATTTTCTTTAAAAAAAAATTTTTTAAAAAATAAAAACATCTAATCAATATCATCTGTATTAGGACCAACCAAAAAGTTACAATATAGTCAGCAAATGTTGTCAGCAAATTTCAGACTGGATGTTAATATGAAATAAAAATACCAAAAAGGGTTTGGGCTTGGGGCATGGTAGAAAAAACCCTTGTGTAATTTCGGAAATGTAGAAAATGCGATTTCAGTATTAAAACAAACTCATGGGATTGTATGTAAGGTGTGAAATCCTGGGGCATGGGCATAGGAGTCCGCATGTATTGGGCTCCCAAATATTTGTGCTTAGTTGGACTCTGTGCACCAGGTCCAAATAAAAAGGATGAAGCAGATAGGAGGCCTTTCATTTTGGTCCATCTTTGAAATGACCAGAGAGGATGTTTCAAAACAAAGGGGGAGATTAGAGGAGTTTGCACAAATTAATTGCAATCTGGTTTTCTTATATTTTTTATAGATGTTGCTTTTAAAAGGACATTTAAGATCTTCAGAAGCTAAAGCAACAAATCATGGCTTATCATTATGTACAAAGGCAGCCACTGCCTGCATGCGGACAACACAACAGTCAACCCTGGGTTACAGAATCATAGAATAGCGGAGTTGGAAGGGGCCTACAAGGCCATCGAGTCCAACCCCCTGCTCAATGCAGGAATCCACCCTAAAGCATCCCTGACAGATGCTTGTCCAGCTGCCTCTTGAATGCCTCTAGTGTGGGACAGCCCAAAACCTCCCTAGGTAACTGATTCCATTGTCGTACTGGAATACGTCCATTCCACAGATGGCTATTTGATGGTCACATTGGGGCATCCCCAACACAACATACTAATATTCATCTGTCAAGTAGACTCTTAACACAGGTTGACTATTGCTCTCTGCCCTCCCCACTGAATGAAGGTGCTGGTTCCTGCTTTCCATATTGGGACACCATGGAGAAAGACACAGGAGAGCCACCCACCCCTTCAGCAAAAAGAATAATATCTTCTTCAGCTCTCTCCCTAGCCTCAAATGGCAAAGGTGCCATGGTGGAGTGATACCATCCCTTGACAGTCAGGGTTGGGTATCAGTCCACCATGCTTCCATTAGTCATTTGGGGCTGGGAGGGCAGCGAGAGGGGGCACTGTCAGAAGAGTGGGACAAAGGAGGATGCACTTTTTCTGCAACCTGCTCTCCTTTTGCCATTTGTGCATCTTGGGATGGTGCAAAGGAAAGAGACTTCTCTCTCCTTCGTGCCGTCCCAAGATGCACAAATGGTGAACAGAGAGCAGGACACAGAAGGATGCTCTCCTCTTGCACCCTGCCCTCCATTCTCCACAAAGGGCTGGTGATGGGGGACACTAGGAACTCCTGCCACTGCTTGAGAGTGGCAGGAGTTCTTAGCATTCCCCATCACCAGCACTTTGCAGTGAACAGAGGGAGGGGTTCAGGAGGGAGTGGCAGAGGGTGCTCTTGGCAGAAGGATATCTCCCGCAGTTTGATATTACACGTCAAGCTGCGGGAGACATCCTTCACCCCACAGCCCCACGAGTCATTTGGATATCAGCTCGAGGGGATGGAAGGAATATCAGCTCCATTCCTTTGAGCCAATATTCAGATGGATCATGGGATGGGGTGGGGCAAGGGACATGCACATCCCTGGGAAGGCATGGGGCACCATGATCAGGGGCACCCCAGCTAGGGACGGCATGTGCCCATCTCAGGAAGCACATGAGGAGCTGCCAATAGTGGTGCCTCACCAAGAGACAGCACAATCAGCGGCTTCCCATGATGAATGACACCTGTCTATAGAGCACCGCTGGGCAGGAGTGGCAGGGGTTTCTGCCATTCTTGCCTCGTGACTCTGTAGCACATGAAGTAGTCAATGAAGCCAGAAAGTTGACACAACAATCAACGGTTGGGCAGATAGTCAACTCTGCACACTGTTGAACTCAGTCACTGTGTTTCATTTAAGTCCTTTCACTTGAATCGGGGTCTAACTGACTCAAATGCCATTTTGATGAACTCTCATTTTCTTTTCTTTTTAAAAATAAAATAAAAATTAAATGGTTGCCTGTAAAACTACAGAACAATTGACCCCCCTTATTAACAGAATAGTTGCAGTATGAATTTGCACTGGCAAAGTAGAAAAGTTTTACGCGTTCAGTTATGCCCCCCCAAAGCATAGAAAGGCTAATACAGAGAGTGGCGATAAAAAGGCTTTATTGCTTTCAGCCAATAGTGGTGTCTATGGCAGATCTGAGTCATTAAAACTCATGCATAAAATAAGAAGGTGGGGGAAATTACAATTAAAAAGCTAATGATTAAAAAAATCACATTAAGAATGCAGCTAATCCCAATAATGTAAGGATTTTCTCTGTCCTGAATGCTGAATGAGCAAAAAAAACCAAAAAACCCTCAGCTGGCTCCATGAACAAATCCTAATGTTCCAGTAAGATAAGTCTGTTAGGATATTGTTCACTCCATTATAGAATTACAGTTTTTTGCCAAGTAGGAAGCTGACGAGATCAATAGAAATATAATAAATGTTAATACAGCACGTAATGCCAGACACCGCAGCTCCTGATTAAACATTTATTCATCACTAAGGCATCCTGTCCTTACCAGTAGCTGCCAAACCATGTCATCTCTTGAATACATTTCGCTGTATTTAACTTCCAATTTCTATGCACTGGGCTCACCCTTGTCCTTGTTAAGTGCTTAGTCTAGGCTATGTGCAACAGCCTGGTGAAAAAAGGTGGCTTAGAATAGCAAGAGCAACAGGTACTTCAAACCATTAAATGATGTGTCAGTCATTTTCCATTGGTTGAAACAGTTCAAGTGAGAAGGGCCAATTCAAAAAAGAGTGGTAGAGTGGAGGAAACGAGGTGCCCACAATCTACATGAGAGAGGGAAAAGACGGCTCCTCCCTCCCTCCCTCCAGAGCTTTGTGGTCGACTTTCGGTGGAGAAGGAGGACAGGTCCACATGGCCTGAGAGCAGTGAAAAGAGAAAGGAAGGCATTTTTATTCAGCTATTCACCCACCCTCAAAAGTCAGGAAGAACTGTTGGAGGAAACAGGGTGCAATTTCCAAAAAATAAAGAGGGAGTGGTGGACTGATTAAATTTTGAAAGGGTAATGAGTAAGCAACTGGGCTGCCGTAAGCCATAGCTGAATCTCCCTTCATCAAAGACGTAGGCTTTCATAAAGAAAATAGATTACACTGGTCCTTTCTCAGTCAGTTGATTTATCTCTCCCTTCTCTGTCTGTTAACTTATTATAAGCAAGACCAAGTGTGTATTCATTAAAGTTTCAAATACATTCAAAACAATTATTTTGTGTATAGAAATCAATCTCTTCTTAACATTATAATCAGCAAAAGCAAAGGGTCTTTGAGGAAAGGAGATATCTAATCATGTCCCAAATACATAAGCCGGCTCTGTTTTAGGGCTGTGCTCTGCTTCGGGTCACAGAAGTGGGAGCAGAGCGGCCCGATTCGCCTCCACCAAAGGCGGATCTGAATCGGGTCGGGGGAGCTGCGGATCGAGGCGAAGCAGTTTGCCTCCATCTGGAGCTCCGAACACAGGTAAGTTGGGGGGATGGGGCTCACCTGGTGCCGCAGTCTGTGCGGCGGCGGAGCCAGGTAAGGGAGCAGGGGAGGGGAGCTTACCCGTGTTTGGCGCGGTCCGGCGCAGGCTTCAACTGCTTCTGCTTTGAGGCCTGGGCCTCAGTTGAAGCCTGCGTCAGACCACAATGGAGGCAAGTAAGTGGGGGGGAGGGGCTTACCTGGCTCCACCACCGTTGCCGCAGTCCATGCAGTGATGGCGGCAGAGCCAGGTAAGGGGGCAGGGGGGCTTATTCGGCCCCCATTTTGTCCCCCCTTCTTCACTTACTTACCTCCGCCATCTGCCACGGAGGCAAATAAGTAAGGAAGGGGGGGGAAATCTCGATCTGCCCCTCCAGATCTCGCTCCGTGGAGCGGGGGAGGGTTGGATCGACCCGAAGCAGTTTGGTGGGTCTGTGCAGATAACTACTCTGTTTACAGTAGCAACACAAACAATTCGGTATAAGTTTGTGCCATCTATTGGACCTGCAGAATTATGGATGATGTGCCAAAATATACCTAGTATTAGCCATGAGGGCTATGTGGCACCTCCATTTTCAGAGTTACTGTGCTACTGAATGTAGATTGTGAACTTGTGGATTTCTTGAAGGCTACTGTTAGAAACTAGAGACATCTTTGGTCTGATCCAGCAGGGCCCTGTTCATTCATTCATTCATTCATTCATTCTATTTGTATTCCATCTTTTCTCCAAGGAGCTCAAGGAAGGATATGTCATCAACTTCCTCTCCACATTTTTATCACAACAATCCTGTGAGGTAGGTTAAGCTGAGAGTTAGTAATCGGGCCAAAGTCACCATGTGAGCTTTATGGCCAAGGAGGGACTTTAACCCGGGTCTCCAGAGCCCTAGCCCAGCATTCTAACTACTGCACCATACTGGCTCTTTTCCTGTGTTCTTATGATATGTAAATTGACACATACTTCCGCATTTGTGATAATCTAAGGTTTTAACCAAATAATTCATTGGTCACACAAAAAAGATTGTGATGCTAGACAGGTGCCTGCATTTATTCTGAATACAAAGGGGCAAGATTCATAATATAAAAGCACCCACTCTCTTGTTAAACTCAAGAGTGATTCTGCTATGATTGTCTGTCCTCTGACAGTACTTCCATTTGAATAGTCCCTGTGTAGTAACTAAATACACCTTACAAAGTTTGTCGCATTTTTCAGGAACAGCTATTCAAGGGTGCTGCAATACAGAAAGCTCCTGGCATTATAAAATCATTGCTTTTCCCACTGTAACCATCCAGATTTGTGAGGGAGTGCTTTGAGGGTATGTGCATCTCATTATGTTTGGTCCAAGTAGATAGAGTTTTCCCCTGCCATTCCTCACAGTCAACACACATACGTTTGACATTTTGAAGTGGGTGCTTGACAGAGGGCTCATCTACACCAAGTAGGATATTCCACCATGAAAGTGTTATAAAAGCAATATATAAAAGGCAGGATCCACACTACTGCTTTACAGCGGTATTGAAGTGCACTGACAACTGTTGGGGCCCATTGACACACACTATATACCGCTTTCATAGTGTTTTATCCTGCTTGGTGTAGATGTGTCATGGCCCCCAACAGTTGTCGGTGCACTTCAATACCGCTGTAAAGCAGTATGGATCCTGCAGTGCATTTCAATACCTCTATAAAGCAGTAGTGTGGCTCCTGCCTTTTATATGCTGCTTTCATACCACTTTCGTAGTGGAATATCCTGCTTGGTGTAGATGAGCCCAGAGCCATTTTAGTACCCTCTTTTGTACATGCGCATGCATGTGTTTTACGGTATTTAAGCAAAGCTGTTGCAAAAAAAAGAGAGTGAGAAAAGATTACCTGTGGCACAAGGCATGAAGATTTCAGCTAAGCTTACAACTTTATACACATAGTTAGAAATCAGGTTGTAACTTAAGAACCATCTATTTCACTTCATCCAGTCAATTTCACAACCAGATCTTATCAGATGACTCTATCTAGTCAGTTTTATAACCTGGCTAGAAAACTTGCCTGCTTGTCAGTTGCTCCATAATACAATTGTGAAAAATAATTTTAAAATAGTTATCTGCTGCACAGGGGTGCAGGATTGATATCAGGCTACACATCCCATTGATTTCACCTGATAATTCCCAAACTTTAATCATGTCAGTTTCACCAGATTTTGTCATCCAAAAGGCTATTGTAATTCAGATTAAATGCCAAGTCAATGAGTTTTTTGAGTTGAGACCTCATCACTTCACCCTGAGTTCAGAGAGTTCCTTGCATTTGTGACATTCTACTTGAAGAGTTATTGAAGCCTGTCTTTTCTTTTCCCAGTTAATTTGTAGAATCTGATATGAAAGGTTAGTCTTTATCCTGACAGAGAGCCATCTTGTTTAAAGTCTGAAGAAAGAACCCCATACTTCAGCATCAAAGGTCTTACACCTTTCTGTCCAAAAGAATTTTAGATGGAGACAATTCTATAACCAGTATTCTTATTAATGAGCATTTGGGATTGCTAGAAGATTTTAACGCAAAAGCTTCATCTTTGTAACTGTAATTCATAACAGTCATTAGTATCCTTTTATCTTGTTAGTTGTGCAAAGTACTTTATATTCCTTATTTAATTTTTGTTTCATTTTTTGCAGAGTGCTTGAGCTAGGTAGGCAAAATCAAACTTTGGAAACTTTGGTTACAATTCACAACTGACTTAGGCCTCCGTTTGATTCTCACATTCATTTTCTCTTACATCTCCCACATACAGATATGTTCAATCATTGCAATAGCAATCTATTTATTACTGACCTCCAGTTTTGATTGCAAGCCACATGTAGGCTATGGAGATCCTAAGCTAGCTATGCTCAAAATCCCCATGCATTAACTAGCTAACTGCAAAACTGTCTTCTTCCTGTGACTTGCAGATGAGGTTGCAATATTCCCAACACTGATCAGCTGTTCAGGAGAGGGTCATGAATGTGCCTCTCAGCATCATACACACAGCCCTGTCAGTTGAGCAATTACAGATTTGGATATTGTGGACATTGTGGCTTGATTTATAAGTTTCCCCTTCGTTCATGTAAGGAATGGGGTGATTAAAACCAATACCCCCTTCCATCTGCAACCCCACATGCCATTCCCAAATTCTCCTTGCCCAACCCTCAGGAACAGATTTATGTGAAGTACATGGAGAGGAACATTCATGTCTGTGAAGTCTGTTTTGTTCACAGAAGGAAAATTATGATGCAAGCCAATGTGTGAAACAGCTGTCCGTTTCCAAGCAATTAACCTGGGTCAAGCTCTGTGTCCTTTAGAGGAAAATGAAAGTAAACAACAAAAATACCAATAAACATTTGTTCCTTAACTAAGTAACACCCAAGCTTTCTTGCCATTCCTTTCAAGTCATTGGCTGAACACCAGGCAAGATGGTACCATGCTGATCTTTGGCCATTAGTAACATGAAGTAATTTAATACTGTTCACAGACATTAGAGCCAAGTAGCAGTTAATCCCTAATGTAGAAAAAGCCCCCCACTGATACTTGATCTGTATTTTTCCCTTGGATCTGAGTGAAGATCAAGAGACCAAATTTGATTAGCATATAATAAATCTGAAAGAACTCAGTGACTTCAGAGGAGCTATGTTGAAATAGACAGTGATAACTCCAGCTAAAATGTAAAGTCAGTAACATTTACAAACAATTCTCCTGGCTGCTTTTTCTTTAATTTTGTTATATTTTTTGCATCCAACTTTTAGTTCTCCTTGAAGCTCATTTTTATGTGGTGTACACATTTTTGGCCCCAAACATTTAATTTTCTAAGTTGTTGGCTTCATCATTTAAAAACGTATAGGTGTGCAGCAGACAAAATAATAATTCATATTGTATCAGAATCATTCTACCATCTTAATCTTTCATAATGGCTTTTCTGCAGTTTCCAATTTTCCTCATAGTAAAACAAATTACTTAGCAAATGGAATATCTTCTTGTCATAATAATTTTATATTAAAATGTCAATAAGATTCTAGTACACACAGCAGAGGGCATAAAGGCACAGCGACAAAGCAGAAATAAAATAAACTTAATGAAAGAGGAAGGGAGGTTACCCAGGACCAAATTAAACACTGGTACCTGATTCAAATGGATGCCTCTAATTCTTGTAAAACAACGAAGTTCAGTGGCACTTTAAAGGATCAGTGGTAGAGCACATGCTTTCCCTGCAAATGGTTCTAGATTTGATCACCAGCATCTCAAACTTGGCCTTGGAAAGACTCCCAGTCAGCAAACACAGTACTGAGCAAGATGGATCAATGCTCTGACTCAACTTTAAATAGTTTCTGATTTGTTGTCAAGTATTGAGAATGAAACATAAATCCCTCTAATAGCAAGCTCAGGTGGTTGAGTCCCTATCAGTTTGGAAGCTTGGTCCCCAAAATATAAGGGGAACTTCCTCAGTATGAAGAAGGTTGTAAATTAAAAGAAAGGAAACACGAAAAAGCCCTCAAAGGGCCTGGAAATGACCTGTGAGCTTCCAGAACATATGGAATGTTGATGCACTTCAGAAGAAGAAGTCAAAACAAAACAAAACAAGGGTGTATGTATGTGAGAGAGAGAGAAGTTAATTGGCTTGCTAAACGTCTGACACAGCCTTTCCTGAACTGATGTGCTCCAGATGTTTTGGGCTTCAACTCAAATCAGCTCCAGCCAATATAGCCAACTGTCAGGAATCTTGGGAATTGTAGTCTGTATTGGATTTGATTTCAGAAGAATGGTAGGCAGTCAGGTGTGAATTTTCACAGCGCTATATGAAGTATTTAATGCAGTCAAGAGGGCAGGGTCACTCCATATGGTCACTCTAATTAACCTATCGCCTCATTCACTCAGTTGTTACAAGTTTTAAATTAGTTTATCTCATCCCACACATCCCTTCTCACACCCCTAATTCTTGTATCACAATTAACATCTATTATTATTATTATTATTATTATTATTATTATTATTATTATCTTCATTTATATACCTCCCTGTAGACAAAGCTCTCTGGGCAGTTTACAAAAGTTAAAAATAGTGAACATTAAAAACTAATATACAAAATTTAAAACCATAAAAAGTAAAAAATACAAACAAAAACAGACAGATGTTGATGTTGTCAGCCTTTTTAAAACAGAAAACGCTGGATGATGCCACAACAAAGCAAACTCCTTAATCAAATAGATTATCCACAGCATCCTTAGGCTCTCAAATATACAAACCAATTACTCAGTTAATCACTCCTGCCAAAGAAGCATTTGTGGAAATCATGTCCTTTGTAAACACAATAGTGTTTCTCATTCTTTAATATTATATGTATAATACCAGGTTTCTCTACATTAAGCAAAACCCCCACATATTTACCTTGGTTTCTTTGTGGTCTTAGGGTGGGCTCCTTTAAATGGCAGACACCTGGTTTGAAATGAGGGAACGTCTCCCTCCCTGGCATGTATGCAAAGGAGTGGGGGGGGGGCAGTCTTCTTTTCATCACTTAACTTGTGCTGTATGGTTACTGCACAGCCCCCAGGAAAGCTAGGACTTACTTCTGGGTCTTCTGAGTAGAAATGAGATTGTGCTGTAAGTCTGTAATCCTAGGCACACTTACTTGGGAGTAAGCCACATTGAACTTAAAGGAGTGCTCTGGTCAGGGTGTGGGAACAGATCAGCCTCCCTTTGTCGCAAGGAGTCATTTTACCCACTTCTCCCTCTGAGTTCATTATGCAATGCTAGCTTTAGACACTGCCAATTTCACACCATTAAGGGTTTAACTTTTGTAAACAGCCCAGAGAGCTTCGGCTATGGGGTGGTATATAGGGTGACCATATGGAAAGGAGGACAGGGCTCCTGTATCTTTAACAGTTGCATAGAAAAGGGAATTTCAGCAGGTGTCCTTTGTATATATGGAGAACCTGGTGAAATTTCTTCTTTATCACACCAGTTAAAGCTGCAGGCATAACTAAAATAAATGAGTTTGAAGGAATCTGGAAACAGTTCCTAATATTTGTGTTTACTAAGGGAAGTGGGAAACCGCCAGCAGAAGAAACGATAAGATTTTGGAATCAGGAATAGATCCCGAGGTGGGGGGTGCACTTTTATGTTAAGAACGATTATGTTGCAGTATATAAATTATAGGCAATATCTATTCAACATATATGTACTCAACGTTTATTCAATATGTATGTAGCAGTTGTTTGATGTTTCTTTTCTTTATTATTGTAATGCTGTATGTTTAATTAATGTAGAAAATAAAAATATTAACCAAAAAAAAAAAAAGCTGCAGGTGCCCTGCCCTCTTTTAAATCTGGTCACTCTAGTATAGCTCCTGCAGCTTTAACTGTGGTGATGAAGAGGGAATTTCACCAGGTTCTCCATATACACAAATGACACCTGCTGAAATTCCCTTTTCAATGTAACTGTTAAAGATACAGGAGCCCTGTCCTCCTTTTCATATGGTCACCCTAGCAACATATAAATTTAATAAATAAATAAAAGGGTTTATTCCATCTTATCTCCAATCTTTTTGAAAACGGGATAGGGGTGGGGGGTGGGGAAAGGTGGGAGATGTCCTGGATGTTGTTGACAGCATGTAATCCATCTGCAAACTTCTGTGAGTGACCAGTCACGAGCACGCTATGAATCGCTCATTTTGAGAAGGCCACTATTTATTTTTACATATGTTATTACTGTACTTTAGTAGTGTATTTTATTTATTATAGACTGTGTCCAATACAGCATGAATACATGGATGCCCATGTAGGGGAAATTCCTTGCCCTGTCCTCCAAACTGTACTATAAAGCTTCTTTTGAGGGTTGGGGGATCTCAGGAAAAGCTTGGAATGTGGGGCAGGAAAAAAAGTTTAAATCCAGAAAAGCAGGGGAAGGTAGTTTATGTGAGCTCCCTTTTCCTCTGTTTTCTATCTCCTACCTATCCACTGCAGTCCCTAGTCCCAAACCCCAGGACTTAACACTTATGAGCAAATGAGCAGATTTTGGCTGTGTTCGGACATCACTTTAAGCCATGATGAGTTAATAAACTACTCACAGTAGTTTATTTTCAAAATAAGCTACTGTATCCGCCCCCGCCCCGCCCCCCCAGGATCAGACAAATAAGCTACTGTGCATAGCTTATTAAGCTACTGTTCACAGTTTATTTAGCTACTGTGTGCAAACTGAGTCATCCCCCCTGCTTCCTATCCTGCTGCAGTCCTCCTGTCCCTGCAGTGGCACTGTTTCACCCATTGACAACAACACAGCAGACTGTTTTAACCTTATACAATGTCCCAATGAGAGGAGAGAGGTTAATTCAGAGGTTTCAACAACACTCTGAGAAGGGAGTGGTGGCTTTAAAGTGTTGGAAGTATGCAGGATTGGGCTCAGATTTCATGCATAGCCTCCTCTAGTTAGGAGGCACCTGATGAACCATCGAAATCTGGTGTGATTACACACAAAGAAGCAAAAACCTTGGGTGCATCAAAAAGTAGGTGGCACAAATAAACCTTTGGAAGTTTGCAGAATCAGGACCAAACTTCGCACACAGCCTCCCCATTGAAAACCCTGTGCGCTGACAAAGCCACATGAGTGAAAGCACCTTTTGGTCACCAGGGAGATGGCAACTATAACTCAATGGAAGTTTGCAGGAGCAGGGGAGAACTTCGCACACAGCAGCCCCAGGTAAAGGTGCACACAAGGCAAAATGATAACCCTGTGCAGCAGCTGCCACCACTCAACCAAAATGGTGTTCAACACTTGGGGAGGTTGCAGAGTGCCCTGCCAGGGGGGATGGTTAGGGTGGGCTTGGGCTGCAAGCACAATCAGTTGCTAGGCAGATCATGGAAACAGAGATCTGCTGGCTGGAGGAAAGTGGTGCAGTGGTTTTGACCACTCCTGCCAAGTGACTCTGTAGGTGACCAAAATAAACCCACTGTGACCGCCGCACAACATGATAACCCATGATGGGCTAAATAACGCGCTCTGCAGACCATGGGTTACTTGGGTTATTTTGGCCAAATAAGCCATCATGGGTTAAAAAAAACTCCTGACAGACAACATGACAACCGATGGTGGGTTAAATATACCATCATGGCTTATCTAACCCATCATGGATTATTGTGACATCCAAACCCAGTCATTGCCACTTGACCCTCTAAAATACTGTAATGGACACTGTCAGGTTTGGAGTAAAGAAAATCCTTTGCAATAAAAACCAAGTCTTACCCCTCTAGTAGTAGTATTAATTTAAAAGAGCAGACTCATCAAACCTTTATAGCATCTTATCAGAATATGCTCCACAGTACATTATTTTATGCAAGTTTCACAAAGTTTGACTTGAAAAACTAATTCTTTTTAATTGCATTTGGATATTAGCAATCTCTGATGGGTTGAAAAGTGTTTTAAAGGCTGTATTAAACATTGGACAGCAGACTGGCTTCTAACATATCTCTAGTTAGGAGAAGCTGCACGTAAGAGTGTCTTGGGGCACTGGCTGGATCAGATCTTATTTAATAATGACATTAATGATCTGGAAAAAGAAAGTATATGCAGCACACTAATTAAAGTCACACATCATCCTAAAAATGAGAGGTGTTGCAAACACCTGTAGGGACAACTATATGAGAGATGGCCGAACAATGGATGAGCATAATATAGAAACATATTTAGAGCAATCTGTACTGGAAAGATGAATCTGTCTTACATCTTTAAGTGGAATTTGTAATTCACAAAAGAACACACTGCTCAACTTAGAATAGTTCTGGAAGCTGAGAACTGAATTTATTTAAAAAGCAGGCAAAAGAGCTGGATGAAACTAGTACTGTAACGAATGTTTGCTATGTTCAATTTTCAATACCAAAATTCCTCTTGCAAAAAGGATAATTTTTATTTGAGGTTCAATGTCCATTAAAGGTTAACTCACAAGCCTAGCACTGGCCTGCTACTTTAAGATGGTGGATCCACTTCCCTACTATATGTTATTCAGACATCTGGGCAATGCCAAGTATAGTTTGAAAACATATTTTTAGGTTTGCATCTTTTTTAACTGGTAGAAAGGGTGTTGTGTGCCCTGATTGTTTTTGAAGTTTAGACAGCTGCTCCAGCCAAGGCAT
The DNA here is from genome assembly GCF_023053635.1 of Elgaria multicarinata webbii. Taxonomy (NCBI): domain Eukaryota; kingdom Metazoa; phylum Chordata; class Lepidosauria; order Squamata; family Anguidae; genus Elgaria; species Elgaria multicarinata. The sequence continues at coordinate 186,924,122 of NC_086171.1, forward strand.
GATGGGAGGTGTAGGCTTTTCAAGCAAAACAAAAAATGTGGTTCACCATGAAACTATAATTTAAAATACCGTTCTTATTAACACAATTTTCCATTTATTCTAACAAAACAATTTACTAACTCAACCAAACTAAAACAACAACAACGACCAACCTAAAGTTGAATGACTAGCATAGAAATTTATTATATATCAAATAAATGTTATAAACATTATTCACGGAGCCGAGCAGTGCCGGGCATATCAGCTAGTAAAGCAATATAGCTTTCTGGTAAACAGAGTAGAGTTCATATTTACAGTGCAATCCTATGTATGTTTACCAGAACTAAATTCCTCTGTGACCCATGGGACTTACTCCTTTGTAAGTATGTTTAGGGTTGCAGCTTTGATCTTTTATTCAATTCTTGCACTTCTTTAACCTTTTCAAATTATTCAAAATTAATTATTAATTCATTATCTTCATTTTAAATAAACAATGTTTTGCCGTCAATAGAAGCAATTATTAATTGATGAAAGAGCAATTAGGTTCAATCAGTGCGGCATCCCCCCAAAAACACGAAATCCACGGTTGCCAAGATATGCATTCTTCACCTATAGCTTTTGTACAAACATCTCAGTTGTATGTCAACATCAAGCAATACTCAGAGAACACTACAAGCGACTCCAGTTACTTTGCAGCCACTAATATAAACTTGCCATCGTAAACGCTGAATCTCATTGCTATTGACTAGTAGAGTTGCATGTATGACCTTGGGCATACATTAATCAAAGAGGAAGCTGTGTGTCTTTTCCCAATCACATCTATATCCCCCCTTTTGTTTCAGATAATCCCATTTGCTTTCACACTTCAGAACTTGGTGAGAACTTTGTGATTCTGCCAAAAATGTTTACTATTTTCTTTACCAGACTGATCATATGTATGCTTACTCTAAAGTAAATTGAATTTAAGGTATTTTCAAGTAAGTGGACATGGGATTGCAGTCAAAGGGCCTGTTCAGATGACACACTAAGCAAGAATGTTTAGCTCAAAATGTTTAACCACTGTGGCTTAGCGTGTCATCTGAACAGGGTCAATGAGATGAAGCATTCAAATAGTCATTAAATATTCTATCTATCTAGCAGTCAGAGACCTTCAGCTATTGGGCAGTATAGAAATGTAATTAATAAAATAAAATATGTATATACTGCCCTTTGGATTGAGTCTCAGAGTGGTTTACATATGAAAGAAAAAGTACAATAAAACAACAAAAATAAAACAACAATAAAATGGCCCATATGTACCAAACACTGTGTGTAAGGCGCACCATACTTTGTTATTCATACAAGGTTCATCAGTACAAATGTATAAGAATCAGCTCCTCATCTTAGCTTTTCCCATAAACAAATTGTGGTTGTATAGAGAATGACTAGTGATTTGCACAGAGAAAATTAGAAAGGAGTTGATTTCATTGCAATTTTTATTCATGCAGTTAGGGGAAATTTAAATTAGTCTCTCTAATCATAGGTATGTTGCAAGTTTCTCTTTATCAGTCTCGGGACCTGAACCTATACATTTCTGTCAAACTTACAATCTGTAAAGAAATTGAAAAACCCCTGAAAATTAACTGATGGTGTTTGGGAGGCCAGTGAACTGTGTCATTGTACTACTGTGAGAATCTGTTATGCCAGGGTGAGCAGAAGGTAGATCAGAAGCTAAAAGTAGATCTCTGGGTGATTTGCATTAGATCACCAAGGATTTCTGAGTCCCAATATTTAGCAATAGCAACAACAAAATGATTCCCCTTGTGTCGTAAATTGTACTGCTGAAATGAAGAAAGCTTGGGGTAACCAGGGTGGATTTTTATGTGAAAGGACTATGAGCTCCATTCAGTATTCAAAATAAATTTCTGGGCTCAGAATCCTTTCATTTTAAGTGCATGTCTTTTGCACCAGGCTCCACTTAGTGAGAGCGTGGGGTCCTACGCACACACACAAAGCAGATCGCACATGCCTGATGTTTGCCCAACCCTGTGATATACTAGTCGAAATCTTTGCAGCTTCTCCCACAGGCATGAATAAAGCAAACATAAAGCAAACAGAAATTTCTCTGTAACCCTCCAAAACTATGTGTGTAACCTAACAAACTCCATGTAGTTTCAAGGGACTTCTCTGGGATTTTCTACATGAAGCATTTATCGTATGCTCACCCTTACCTACTCACAGTTGTTTATGGGTTCTTTAGACAATGTCATGATCCTCTAGTTCCACTTCTAACCAGCACTTTCAGTGCGCATGGAAAATGCAGGATTTAATTGCGACAGCAAAAGAAAGTGCAGTTGCCTCTGGTGTATTTGTATTATTCTGCTATACCACAGTGCCATCTAGAGGTTATGTAACAGAAATGCAGGATCTCAATTCTGTGATGAAACTGAAAGTAGATACAGTGGATTAACAGCCGAGTGTAGAAAATCTCTCTACCTTGACAATCAGCTCATGGGAAAGCCATGTCAGCATGGGTCCTTCTCTCTGCTGCCATCCAGGATGGCACTAGGTGAATCTGTTTTTATCTTCCACTTGCCTGCTAGGCTTGTATTCTTCTCTCATCCCAATAGTTCTCAGTCCTTTCCCAATCAACTTTGTTTCAGGGCTTAGCACTTGGTAATGGATCCTATAGAGAGCTCCCCATCCCCTGCAAAACAACAACACTATTTCTTTGAAGGTCTCTCTTCTAATTTGGTCCCTCAACCATCATCTGGGAACTTGAACATGATCATTCCTGCTCATTTTAATAAACTGGAATTAGAACTAGTGCAGCCTTCACCAACCTTGTGCCCTCCAGATGTTTTGAACTACAACTCCTGATTGTTGGCCATGGTGGCTGGGGCTGATGGGAGTTGAACCGAAGATATCGGGAAGGCTCCAAGTTGGGGAAGGCTGATCCAGAGCAATGATTTGCCCTTCTGTGTGCCTTTTTAAGCATTTTAACTCTTGTTAATTTGTTTATTTATTATATTTCTAGTCTGCCCTACAGGGGAAGGTTTCTGGGTGGTTCACAACAATTAAAACCATAACCTTTCTTAGATTTCTTAATCTCTGCTGACTGCTCATAATCTGCTGGTTTTATGTGCGGTGGCTTGTATATTATAGATTTAATTTTGCAAACTGCCCTGGAATCATATTTGATAAAGGGCAGAAAAAACATACATTAAATAAGTAAATAAATGAAAATAAAGAGTGAGCTTTTAGCTTTTTGTCAATTGGGAGCTTTTAGGTTTTTAGTGAGCTATTAGCTTTTTTGTGTGAGTTGTTATTTTTCTGGATATACATATTGGCCATAGCTAGATGGGGCGATATCCCAGGGCGATCCCCGGGATCATCCCTGTGTGTTCATGTGACGCACAGGGGATCCCAGGAGCAGGGAAGGATGATCCCTCCCTTGCCCCGGGATCTCGCCCTCCACTTCTAGCCTGCTTTTTCTATGGACTCGGGCTGATCCCGTGACTGTGGCACATGTGGGCAGGTGTTGCGGTTTGTCCCAACACCTCACGAGTAACCATGACAAGCCAGGAGCCAGGCATTGGGGGTGGGGTGGGGGGGAGTGGGGGGAAAAAATTTTTAATAAAAAGACGTACCTTTTGGATACAAGCACTCGTGCACTCCTTCTTCTTTAAAACAAAAAAATGGTGGCCGCGATGTCACGCGCCATGTGTAGACCAGTGCAACAACCTCGCGATCATAAAATCGTGAGATCGTCGTGGTAAAAACCCTTGGTTTAGCTGAGAATTTCATTTAAACTCTGAACCTGTTGGGAATATTGCAAACTCAACTGCAAGTTACTGGAAGGGCGGCAATGTTGGAGTTAGTTCATGGGAATTTAGGCCACAGCTAGCTTTTGCATCTCTGTAGTCTACAGTATGGTTTTTGGTGATTTCTTCCTGTTGTTCCTCCCCTTCTGCTCCATCTGTGTTTCTCGCATAAGTGCTCCCGATAATGAATGGGACTTAGGTAAGTCATGTGTAACTTAAATCCTATTCATTTGAATGGGTCTACCCTAAATAGGACATAGGTTGCATTTTACCCTAAGAATGCAATCCTATACTCCAGGATTGCAAAACCACTTTGAGGGCCAAATTGCATTTTGGAGAAGCTCTCAGAGGCCACGTTCCAGTGGTAGGTCAAAGAAAAATGGGATGGGCCAACTCAAAAATATCAACATATTTCAGCTTAAAACTTTTGCTGCCAGTTGCTAAGCCTTAGGAAAGGCATTTATCATTTTAGAATAGGGAAAAAACTGCACAAAAGATAGTGTTCTGTGCATACAAGCATATAGTACTGCTTGCTATTTTAAGCTTAACAATTTTAACGACTAATTTTTAATTAGTGATTATTGTATTGTTATATAAACTGATGTAATCTTTGTTTCTTGGTTGTGTGCTACTATGGTCTAAGGACTAATGCAATAAAAGTTATTCTATTCTATTCTACTTTTATGCTTCTCTCCACAAACACTGCAAGCTTTGGGCACATCCATTCCTATGCCAGTCAGCAGTTAGTCATGAGGACTCTTTTAGTAAACTGCCTGCAACAAAGACGGAAAAGGCTAAATTATATTTTTATATGAGACCAATCATCAAAATGATATAAGTGTAAAATGATACAGTGTAAAAATCTTATATGGTGTGAAACGTCTTATTGTGAAATTTCCCCAAGGTTTAAAAAGCAGCACCCTGTATCTCATTTTGCCCACAGTTGTCTTTTGTTACACTCCCTGCATGGACTTCCAGGCCAGATCTACACCAAGCAGGATATCACACTTTGAAAACGTTTTGAAAACTTTCTATGGAGTGTGTCCTGGGCCCCAATAGCTGTCACTACTGTTATAAACCATTTTAAAGCAGTCTTGTAGATCCTGCCCCAGTTTCTTATCAGATCCAGTTTACCACTTTTATTTTGTTTTTAGAGCTCTCCTCTGTTTGGGCTCCTCTTATCTACCATCAGTTCATTTTCAGTATTTACCATCTTGTCTTCAATCTGATGATGTCTTCCTCCAGGCGAAACTGTGTTCCTTCTCTTTCATGCATCCATCCTCTTTCTTTCTTTCTTTCTTTCTTTCTTTCTTTCTTTCTCACCCTTCTCTGGAACTTACTGCCTCCCCAAACGGGCCCTCCTCCCTCCTTGGAGCTTTTTAAACCATATCTGTAGGGGAAAGTCTCTACTCCAAAGACTCCGTTTTCTTTTCTTTCCATTTCCTTATGTTCTTGTCTCTTTAGATTTGTAAGCCTGAGGTAGAGTTTGTTCTTTTTTTTCAATTCAATCAGTCTGCACTTTAGTGCCTTGTTCTTGAGGTGCTTTATAAATAAGAACATAAGAAGTGCTTATTCTTATAAGCAGTCCAGCATCTTGCTTCTCGCTATAACCAGTAGATGTCTCCAGGAAAGCAAGAAAGACATAGCTACCTCCTGTCATTGCTTTTTGGCAAATAGTATTCTGTGGCATTCAGCCTCTGAAGCTGGAGGGAAGACATAGCCATCAAGACAAGAAGCATTGATAGACTCAACCTCCATAAACTTGGCTGATCCCCTTTGTAAGATAATGGCCATAACATCTTGTAGCAATGAATTTCATAAATTTATAACTATTTCATAAAATGAAATTGTATTTAAAATTATTTTTCAGCTGCTTAAAGAGTGGAACACACTCTCCAGGCAGCATACAAGAAAAAACCATACAACATGGATGTAATGAAATACATTAGTATATACTCAATTTTTTTAAAAAAAAATCCATAAAAACAGAGATTCCCAATAAAGATAAATAAAAGCATAAAATACCAATAAAACCAGCAGCTCAGGAAGCAGTGGGAAGGACAGCAAATCCATGTGGGTCCTCAGAGCCGTCCTGAAAGAAGGGGCCTGATGAGTCCTCAATTGAAGCTGATTCCAGAGATGCAGGCCACCATTGAGAAGACCCTATATCCCTTGTATTCACTAGCCTAACTGCCCTTGACAGGGTTCAAGTGAGCAGGTCCTCTTTTTATGACTTCAGAGTGTGTGCAAACTGCAATGGGAGAAGGTGGTCCTTTGATATTGATTTAAATAATTTAGGGCACAATCCTGTGGTCCTGAGAGTGCATCAGATTTGTGGGGGTTCGCCTCTCAAAGCCATAGATACTGCTACAACCTCAGAAGAGAAACTCTGTTTTCTAATTCCTCCCCCTGCTCCCTCCCCTGCCCCCTTGCAGCCACTATGGAAAAAAACATGATGTCTGCTTCTTGAGGTCACAAATGCAACTTTAGGGAGAAAAAAATAGGATTTTCTGGTGGGTAGGATGGAGACAGAGGAGGAGAGGCAAGGATATGCTCTATTCTATGGCCTCTTCAGCAATGCCCTGCCCCGTGACTCCACTAGACAGGTTCAGGGCCCCCAGAAAATGTACAAGGAAGAGGGAGAGGTAAAAATCACCTCCATCACTTGGTCCTCGGGAGCCTTCAAGACCAGAGGTTTCTGTCTAGTGGACACAACCCTTATATATATAATTCTGCTTTCGTGATCCACACACAGCCCAATCTCATTCTCATTCATTCAGAAGTGAGTCCTGTCCAACTTTATTCAATTGGAGTTTACATCCAAGTAACTGTGCACAGGATTTCTGAGTAAAACTCCCAAGTCCCACCTCTGTATGGATATATTTACATCTTCCATCAGTCTTGTGATTGTTTGAGATTGCAACTGAGAATCCCCTAGGGAGTACCCAGAAGCTTTCACTTTTATAAATCTTTAACGCAGGGTCTATTATTTTGAGTGGACTTCAGCTCTGTAAGAATAGACTATGATCCCTCTAGACCATCTGATGTTCAAAGCAGGTACTACAAAGAACCGAAATAATGCATGCTGACCACTTTTCAGTCTCTTGCCCCCCTCCATTAATGACTGGGTGTTTCAGGCAGAATTATGGGATGTTTTCTGCAACTCAAAATGTGTTGTAAATTAAAGATGTTCTGGACCTCTGTTTCTTTGTGTGGGGGTGCTGTGGGGGTGGGGGGAGATAAGGGGCATTAAAAAATCTCAAAGCCAAACTTCCAATGTGAAGAGGCCTAGAGGAAAATACGGAAAGGCCAGGATGGCCTAGAGCAGCCTTCCTCAACCTGGGGCGCTCCAGATGTGTTGGACTGCATCTCCCAGAATGCCCCAGCCAGTTTGAAAACGGTATATGTAATAAGCTCCATCAGATGAGGGAAAAATCACGCTTGCCCCCACTTTTGTTGTTCGATACTTCCTCTTTCTCTCAGGGAGAGGAAAGAGGAAGTAAAAAAGGGCACATGGCCCAATCAGGGGCTGCCTTTATCATGCTGCTCCTCCTGCACACGGCAGGAGATAGCGGCAACTTCTGTCTTTAAAAATAATATGGACTTACCAGGGATGGGTGGGTTCGTCATGCAAAGACTGCTAGAAGGGGCAGGAAGCACATGCGAGGCAGACGATATCATGAGAGGGACCCATGAAAATCCATGAGTGCCCAGTAATGAGTGTGAAATAAAATGCTCTTCTGAGGGAGCTCAATGTGTTCTGGGCCCAAACAGTTGAAAAACCATTATAAACTGTTATAAAGCAGTAGTGTAGATCCTGCCCCAGTCTCCTCTATTCAAAAGAGGGGGTTGAATATTTCTTCCATTTTCCACTGAAAGCAACAGAATGGGATGTACTCATTTATGTTAGTGGGACTTAGTAATGCTTAGTAATAGTATCTGGATTATTCCCATTGTCTTTCTAAAAACAACGGGTTGGATCCAGATTTATACTGGATCAGCTGCACTGGTGGATGTGGACTTCCCCACTGCCTCCTCCTCACTACAGCTCCTCCAGCCTCTTGTAAATGCTATAGAGCAGATCAGGGGACCATGCTGATTGGGGCGAACTGTGGAGTGGGGTGGGAGAAAAGAGAGATCCCACCAAAATTGGGTGGAAGGACCTTCCAAGAGAAAAGTCCTTCCAAGATCCAACTCATTAAACGTAACATCCCTTTTGGGTGACACAAATGCACATGTTTATTGGTTAAACAGGACTAGCCAATGATTCATCAGTTGGAACAGGTAGGTAGCTCAATGTTCAGTAAGCAGTCCACACAGTATCAAGCAGATGTTCAAACAAGCCAACAGCTTGTTTGATGGGCTCCTAATTTGCTTTTTAGAAGGGACATTTAAAAGGATGAAGAGATGCAGCTGTTTTGTGCCAGCACTGGTAAATATAACTCTATGTTTTGAAAAAGTCTGAAAATTGCACAATCTGGAAAACTGAACAGCTGCAGAAGAAAGCGGGGGAAAGAGTTTAGACAAAATTACTTTTAAAAGAAAAACTTACTGATCAAAGCAAGGTTTTCTGATTCGTTGTGTTGCATAAACTTGCGGAGCAGCTTAATTGAGAGTAAGGATTTGTTTGTGGGTTGGAGGAGGTGGTTGGAAGAGATTGATGGCATGTTAAATTGCAGTAGCTGATAGGATAATTAAGTAATAAAACTCTCCAAGTAGTAATTATAGGACATGTCAAATGGAATTATAAGGCAGGAGGCCAAAGGCCAAGTGATTAACCATCAGTGAATTACAACAGTTCCCTGGAAATGCTCAGCCTGGTGTGCATTATAGCTTGCAATGAAATAGAATTTTATAAATAACAGGAAGGAACAGGGCCATGCATCTACGTTCCTAGTATGGTGCATAATTGGAACAAGAGGATAAATGTAGAGGTGATGTAATACTATTTTTATGTTAGCATTTTATAAGGTCAGTCATTGCTATGGTGCTGATTAGCTGTGCTGTGGTCATTGTCTGAATCTGAACGCTGCAGTCCTATGAGACACCACTGAAAATTCTACTTTCCCCATCAGATTGCAATCAGTATGTATATTTCATTAAAAAAAACACTTTTTTTCACTTTGTCCCATGGAATATATTGTATGTCAAAATAAAGTTAAAAATACAGGAGACAAAAAAAATAACGACACATATAACAATGTGAAAAGATTACTAAAGAAATTTAGAAGCTCACTGATGATCCTTAGTATAACATGGATATGCTTGCGGAACAACTAGACTAGAGTAAAACATCCTAAGCAGAAGCTCACTATCTAATGAACTGGATATAAGGGGTGAGTGTGCAGGCTTATCTAGTCCAGCATTGTATTCCCACAGTGGCCAACCAGTGCCTATGGGAAGCCCATGAGCACAATAACACCCTCCTGCTCATGTTCACCAGCAACTAATATTGCCGGCATGTTGTGTCCAATATTGGAGATCATAGATAGTCATCATGACTAGTAGCCATTGATAGCTTTATCCTCCACAAATTTGTCTAATCCCATTTTAAATCCATCCAAGTTGGTGGCCATCACTACATCTTGTGGTAGTGAATGCCATAGTTTAACAATGGGCACTGCTCAGAGAGCTTCGGCTGATGGTCAGTATAAAAAATTAATAAATAAATAAAAAAGGAAATAATGCACTGTGTGAAGTACTTCCTTTTGCCTCTCCTGAAATCTCCCGCCATCCAGCTTCATTGGATGACCCTGAACTCTGGTACTATAAGAGAAGGAGGCCTAAGGTTTCATCCCTGTTCATGTAAATGACACACAGTATATCCCGGGAGCAGGCAGGGACGACCCCGGGACGATCCTGGGATGAACCTTAGGTCTAGCTAAGGCCAGAGTGGCATTATTTTCTGCAAATTGTTACATTGTTTGAATAACTTTTTTTGCCTTTCCCGCATCTGAAAGTCTTGGGGAATGGGAAAATAAAGGTTTGTTTTTTTTAAAAAAAAAAACCTTACAAATTATGTCCAGTTTTATATTCTGAGGCTACAGCCCTGTATACACTCCCCCAGAATGAAGTCTGAATGTAGTGCAGGTGCTTAGCATGACAGTTTCCATAGCCACTCCCCCAAGGAGAATCCAAAAATGCACACAGCTGTGTTGATCTATATCAATAAACCAGTTCTAGCAATTTTCATCTCCACCAAGAGCAGGCCTTTTGTAAAGATAATGAGCCCTAATTGCTCACTGAAGACCAAGTCACCCCAAAATACTTTGCATTAACACAAGGATAGCTCTCAACAAGGCCCATTCTGCCATGCCCAGCAAAGCCTGGGCATGGGGAGGGTTTTGTGGGCGGAGCAAGGAGGAGACGTGACTATCCTGCATTGGCAGGATTTCCCACCACTGGGGCTGGGAGGGGTTTGTGGCCTTTAAATGAAGGTGTCTGACCCCTCCAAGCCCTCTTGCTTCTGCGAGCTTCCAAGGCACTGTTACAGTGATAGGTGACTCCCGAGGGCTCCCGGTGTTGAGCCTTGTGGCCAGGCTGGGGAATAAGGACCACCTTTGAGACCGACCTCGCTCACCCACCTTGAGGCATGGGTGGGGCATGGGTTGGGGATGACAGGGGAAGGTCTCCCTACCCCACGTAGGGGATGGACAGCAGGGCGGCGAAACTGAGCACCACCCGCTGTGCCAGGAAAGCTCGCCCCATCACTTAGTAAGGCCTGAACGCAGGCCAGGCTGGATGCCCGAGGGGAACCCTGTGCAGATCTTGAATAAATGTGGCCCAGTTTAATTCTAGCACTTGTGTCGTCTCTTATTTCTTGCGTCCGTCCCACAATACATTACTGCTGGGAAAACCCATAACCTCTGCAGCTGGCTGTGGTTGCATGATCATGGAAGGGAAGTAAGTTATAACAGGCCATGGGCTCTGGGTGGATTATAACCCACTGTAACAAGCCACCCTGGCCGGGTTCACACAACATGGCAAGCCACACTGTTGGGTGTAATTATGCTAATAACCCTGACATGCTGCTAGGGGAAATAAGCCACCATGGCTTATTTGCCTTCATGATTGTTCAAACAAGGTCACTGTGAGGACTACAGCTAAACTGGGGGCTCATCTACACCAAGTAGGATATTCCACTATGAAAACAGTATGAAAGTGGTATATAAAAGGCAGGAGCCACACTACTGCTTTATAGCAGTATTGAAGTGCACTGATAACTGTTGGAGCCCATGACACATACCATATAGCACTTTCATACCATTTTCATAGCATTTTCATGCTTGGTGTAGATGTGTCATGGGCCCCAATAGTTGTCAGGGCACTTCAGTACCACTATAAAGCAGCAGCGTAGATCCTGCAGTACACTTCAATACCACTATAAAGCAATAGTGTGGCTCCAGCCTTTTATATACTGCTTTCATAGTGGGAATATCCTGCTTGGTGTAGATGAACCCTCAGAGGGAACAGAGAAGTCTGAGTGGGGTGACAGATGATTATCTTTGATAATCAAAAAGTCCCAGCACTTTGACCCTGTGAACCCTGGGTCCATCACAACACAGGCTCAGCTGTATGGTTATTTTGAGTCCAATATTTTCATCAGAATTCTCCTGGAGGAGATAAGGATTGCAACTATAAGGAAAAGATGTGTGAATGAAAACCTTATAGGAGAGAGCTACCTAGGATTCCCTCCCCACCCACCCCGAGATTTTTATATAAGCCTGACTGTAGCTGAGATATTATGACAACATGGGTTCAATTACCAAACACAATGGGCAATTATATCTCCTTGCAGCAAGGCAATGTACTAAGTTTTAAGGAGATTGGTGTGTTGTAAATATATGCGGAATTCCACCTCTAGCTACCTTTGCAACATGAAGTTTCTGATGCTGTGATTATCTATGACTTTGTAGTGTCCATAGGTAGCATCTTTTATCGCTCCTTTCTATATACACAGTTTGATTCATAATGTAAAGACAGGAAAATTCTTGTATGGGGAAGTATTCAAGATTAACTCAAGAACTGCCTTGTTTCTAGTGTTCTAGAAATAGACCTTGTAAGAAACACATCACTCATGGTCTCATGAAATTGTTTCTCTAACCCATTCCCCAAAGTGACATAAGACTTGAGGCAAAAGCATTCTAATTCTTCTATTGATCTTTGGTTACAACAGTTCCCACTTGCTGGCATTTTAGAGCATGGTTACAACTAAAACAAAACAGAATGGTATCAACAGCATACTAGTACATCTATATTTCTTGTTTCTTTGTGCTGCTCTTGTTATGGTGAAGAAACCCTGAACCCTCACTGGGAGATTTCATGTGTATCAGAAATCCTTCTAGGATGTAGCTTTGTCATGTCAGTTCTATAACCATTTAAGGACAAAGAATCCTCTACAGAAAATAGGCATTGCTCTAAATTATCATTTCATTTACAAATCCTTTGGCCATTCAATAGAATAGCCATTGTTTGACCATAATGGGAAAACTCTAAAGCTCTCTGGTTGGTGTAAATACAGGATCAAACTTTACTAATCTGCCTCTCATTGTCACCTGGCTGGATCAAAGAAACTGGGCAGAGCAGCTGATCTTGGACCCTGAAGCCTTCCTTCCTCCACACCCTGGCAAGCAGGGGAGGGATTGAACAGGCACATATCCTGTTCCACACCTTTAACAAAAGAGGGCACAAAAGTAGTGTTGCTCTTTCAAAAAGGCAGTGAGACTGTTCACACAACACACTAACCTACACTTGGGCCTTAGCTAGACCTAAGGTTTATCTCGGGATCGTCCTGGGGTCATCCCTGTTCATGTAAATGACACACAGGGGATCCCGGGAGCAGGCAGGGACAACCCCAGGACAATCCGTAGGTCTAGCTAAGGCCTCAGTGGCTGAATATGGGTTGTTTTGAACTGTGAATTGTTTGTTGAATTGTTGGTGTGTTGTCTGAATGCAGCATGTTTTCTGCAGGGTGGGTTATCATGTTATCTGAATGCAGCCTGGGTGGCTTGTTAACCATGCAGTGCAGCTTGTTATCCATTCTGAACAACCCAACAACAAACTATGAGTTCTCAAGGTGACTTGTTTGAGAAAATAAGCCACACTTCATGGTTAACAAGCCACTCTAGCTGCATTCAGACATCATGCTAACCCAGGGCTCAGCAAACAACCACAGTTCAAAACAACTGACACTCAACAACTGAGTATGGCTCTCCCACCTTTATCTTCATGTAAGGATGCCTGCAGCAAATACAGTTGGGACAATGATTTCTCTCATTGCAGATCCTTATTTAAGTGAATAGAATTTGTAGCCCTTTAACTCCAGTTTTGTGTCTTCATTCTTGGTTTGGACCAAAAAGTTTCATAGGATTGAATAATAAAAATAAACAATCAGTTCAAAAATATTTATATTATAAAATAATAGTAATATAAGATGATGATGATGATGACGACGACAACAACAATGATTAAAGCAGTGTAAATGTGCATGGTTGGCAGTGTATGTAAGCGAAATCAATATCTTTCCATATAAACAGACTTGTCAACTGATTAAAGATTTGACACTTGAGTAGGGCTGTGGCTTTTAATTGCTCCAATATGTATACAATTGTATGTTAGCAACTCCTCCATTTAAGACTTTTTGAACACACTGAAATAAGGAAGTGGCAAGTTTGAGAAAACTTATGATATGATCAACAAAAGCTATCATTCACTGCCAGGAAGGGAGGCCTTCTCTAGTATTCCCCACCCCTCAACTACGTGTTTACAAAATCAGGTATATAGAATATTCCCTTACAATCGTAATATAGTAGAGATGTTCAAGTTCAAATCCAAACAGTATTGGGGAAGTTTCAGATTTAAAAGCAGGTATTGAAATCAGCTGAGCACCATGAGCTTCAATTGCCTTCAGTTCTTATTGCTAGAAAGTATCATAATAGTTTCATTCTGAAATACAAAATATCAATGAGCTCTTAAATTGATACAAACTGGAGGGGAAAGCCATCCTTAAGTTTGTTTGTTTGTTTACAATATTTATATACTGCTCCTCATTCAAAATTTCAGAGCAGTGTACAAGATAAAATAAAATAAAAACAGAACAAAACACCTTAAACTAGATTTTTAAAAGAAGCAAAATGAAAAGTGAACCGTGAACTGTGGCTGGTCATTAAGGAAAGACTTCGTGGAACAATGACATTTTCAGGAGGTACCAAAAGGAATACAAAGTTGGTGACTGCCTAACCTCCAGAGGCAGGGAATTCCTTAGGAAGGGGGCCACCACACTGAAGGGTCCTCCCGTGGTCTATGTGGAACCACCAGGAGCATGCTCTCAGATAACCTCAGTGACCGAGCAGGTTGGTAGGGTTTTTATTTGAGTATCTGCGTATCTGCATTGAGTATCACAATGGGCTGGATCCAAATTTATTTATCCATAGAGCAGACCCACTGAAATGAATGGGTCAAGTTAGTCAAGACTAGCTTAAGTCCCATTGATTCCACTGGGTCTTCTTTAGGCATAACTAATCCTGCATCCAACCCAAGGTTTTTTCTCTGTCTCAGCTTCACCATTAAATTTGTGTAGGTTCTGAATTTACAATTAAAATTGTTATTGATCAATTTATCAATTAAATTGGTCAGAGTTTTCATCCCTGTAAAAACATGAGAATTTACCTCCTTTTTCTTTCTGTCTGGCAAAGTGGAAAGGCCACAACAACATCAAGAAAAAGAAGAAGAAGAAGAAGAAGAAGAAGAAGAAGAAGATCGCCTTTCACCAACAAAAGTTGACCTAAGGCGACAAACACTTTCCCTAATTTGAGGCTTTTTTACCATAACCAAGATGACAACAACTGTCTATGTCAAAAAAAATATTTCAGAATGTTCTTGATCCAGTTTTGACTTAATATAAACCACGCTAAAAGCATAAAATAACCTTTCTCTTTATAAATCTGCTATTCATGTAGAAGACAAACACAATGTTTTTGGTATTGGAAGCAGTTATCTGTCTTTTCTCCTCCACCCCCACCCACTCCATTTTCTTTTCTCTCAACTTAATTAAGTATAAATTTTGTGATAAATTTCCTTCCTATTCCATTTTGAAAAGGGTGATACTTTTAATGTGCTCATTCCCTTGAGCTTTTGTGTGTGTGTGTGTGTGTGTGTGTTTGTAATGAGGCAGAAAAACTGAGTAATAACATGCCGTGGACATCTAGAGTAGTACTATCAAGATTCCCAAAGTATCTGGAGCTGTGTCTTCTAAAATAGGAAGCATCCATTATGCTCTGTGGAATTGATTTGAAATAAGGAACATCTGTTATTTTCTCTGGGGTTCTGAAATTGTGGCTATCCATTATACTCTATGGTGCTGTGATGGGGATAAACAACCTGCCATTATACAAAAAAAAATCACTGATGAGACATTTATTACTCATACCCAGAACTTGTAACTTGCAGAAATTGACAAAAGAGTAGTAGTAGTAGTAGTAGTAGTAGTAACAACTATAATATCATATCCATATAACTATTTTAGTATAAATCACAATTAATAGATGAGTTAGAAAATACTAAGACCACGATCTGTTTCCAGGCACAATTCAAAGTGCTGGTTATGACCTTTATAAAGTCCTATATGGTTCAGGACCAGGTTATCTGAAAAAAACATGTCCTCCTTTATGAGCCTGCCCGTGCACTGAGATCTATAGGAGAGGCCCTTAGCTTGGTCCCACCACCATCACAGAAATGCCTGGTGGGAACGCAGGAGATGGCCTTTTCAATGGCTGCTCCAAGGCTCTGGAACTCCCTTTCCGGGAGGCTAGACTGACTCCCTCCTTGCTCTACTTCTGGAGGCAGGCAAGAAAAGTTCTTGTTCTGGCAGGACTTTTGAATAGTCTGAACGTTTGTTAATGCTCTGGGTGTGTGTTTTTAATTTGTCCTTTGCTTTTTACGTATAGTTATATGCTTTAATTATATATCTTTTAATTTTGTAAAGCAAAATTGGGGAAAAGGTGAGATAGATATTATTATTATTATTATTATTATTATTATTATTATTATTATTATTAAATATACAAGTAAATGTATACTACCCTGTGCATATTGCTTCATGGCCTTTTGCCTAAGATCAAGTGTACAGGTTTATGTAATCTTCCAAGCCAATCAGGAAGCCAGTACGGAAGCCAATCAGGGTTTCAAAAATGGCAAAAGGAGTAGTGGTGAAGGATATGGAGAGTGTACTTCTTTTCTGATGTCATCTGATTAGCTAATGCTTCTCTTTCCTACACATTCCATACATACCCAAAGAACCTTTATTTCTGGTGCCCCAGATGCATGTGCCAATTTAATGGGCCAAAAACATTCTGTTCCCTGCCTGCTCTTGCCCATGATGTACTGTTGTATGATATTTTCTGCACTAGAGCAGCTGGAGTTGGGAACTGGGACTGTGGCCACCTCCTTATGTCCACACCTACCACTCGATCCTAGCCACTTCTTTCGAATGTTCAAATTATATTCCTGTCCTCTTAAGCCTTTGAAATTCCACTTGTCCTGAACTTTCATTTTTTTTAGTTTACTTAAACCCTACTTCAGTGAACACAATAGATTAAATAAAGTGGCTTCTAGGCAGGGCCTCGAGAGCTGTTAATTAGTGTCTGTAAAATACTTTTGAGAGCTTCACTGAAGCCATTGTAAGTGCAAATTAATTATTCAGAAAGTACAAAAAGATTGAGTGTTTTACCTGTTGGCACTAGTTCAGAATCTTCTACAGAGTTCAGCCTCTATCAATAAACGAAGACACTCCAGACTCCAGTTATGTCTTCCTTTAGGGTTCTTCCACTCAATTTCTTCCAGTTCAATCATTGTGCACTTGTTACTCCACTGTTATGCAGTATCCACATACCTTTAGGCAATGAATCTGCATTAATTCCGCACTAAGATAATGTGAACCATCCCTGCCACTTGTTGCCACACCTCCTCAGTCACATGATGTGCAAATTGTGTATATAAACACGTAACGGCCAACATGGAGCTTAAGGAGGCCTTTGGCTTCTGTTGTGGTGCACACATCGTGGATACATGCATTGTGCTCTTACTAAATGGGGAATATCTACTGCTCCTACAAGGAACTTAGCTCAAACACTCATACAAAAGAATGACGTTTATTTTTTGCAGCCTTTTGTTCTCAAACACACATGTTTGTACATTCATCACTGGAGAGAAAAATTGCTTGATTAGGATACTTGCCCCCCTAGCACATGACTCAGAGTAGTACTCCTAATAGGGCCAATTACAAAAGGGAAAGTGAAGCTGAAGACTGGAGAGATTGGTGTTTACCAAACTAAGGAATAGAAGGTGGCGCTATAGTAGGGTGACCATATTTTGGAAACCCAGGAGGAGGACAATATGGCTGCCCTCAGGAGGCATTGCCACCCCAACATGTCCGGCCCCCAAGGGGGCGTGGCCTTGGTCAGCATCCATTATCATCATCCATTGTCAGCATCACCATCATTAGCAGCAGCAGCATTATCAATATCACCATCATCCATTATCATAATTTATCAGCATCCATTATCAGCATCACCATTATCAGCAACACCTTCATTAGCATTAGCAGCATTATCAATATCAGCATCAGCATCCATTATCATCATCACCATCACCATCATTAGCAGCAGCAGCATTATCAATACCATCAGCAGAATCCATTATCAGTATCACCATTATTAGCTGTCCTCGCCGCCGCTGTCCACTGTCCTCTTTCACCGGGTGCTCTGGTCTGCTGCCACTGTGCCGGTACCTCCGCCACAGTGTTTGCTCTCCGTCCCGGGTGGTTCCGTCCCGGGTGGCATGCATGAGGGCGACGCAAGGCAATGGGAGGGGCTCTGTCTTCGCTTCCTGTCACGGGCGGCTGGGCCAGGCTCAGCTGCCTGTGGCAGGGAGCAAACTGAGCCCCACCCCTTGCCTCGCGTCGCCCTCATGTCAACATGTTAAATACCACTTGGCAATTATTTAATGAGATTTAACAAGTATGTAATAGATTCATTACTTAAAAGCGAGATGTGAAACCTCCATGAATAAGTTTAGCCAATTGACATTCAGTTAACATATTTTAGATCCCCACACACATTCTTTTTGATGGTGTGATCAGAAGAGCAACTTTGCACATTTGTTAACTGTTTCCTGACCAATGTGCATGCTCCAGGCATTCGGCTCCTCCTTTTTGTGTCTGGTACAGTTGGTAGATGAACTCATATACATGTTCATACACACATGAGCACATCCTTGTTTGTGTCTAATGACACGCCATCTCCCAGGGATCTGAAGAGATCAATGTTCCATCTACCCAAGAGATGAGAGCAGTAGAAGTGTAGAACAGCATATTTTCTACAATGCACTATTATCAGATGCTTTGCTGCAAGGTCCCATGAAAAGATTTACCATGTGGGGGAAAATGTAATTTTAGAAGGTGCCCTTTCCCTTTTAATATTCATTAACTTATTACTGATTTATAATAATAATCGTGGATGTATAATCCTTGGATCAAACATCAAATGCAATATGCAATTCCATTTCCACTATGTATTCCCTAGAATCTGTCATTTTCTTATAGCTTGACAACCTTTGTTATAATTCTTCAAGTCGGTGAATTGCAATTATGAATAACTAGAATGATCGTTCTGAAAATTGTCACCCTTGTCTTTTTTGCTCGGCATATCATATATTTCTTTCAAATTTTGTTGAAAACTACTGATGTATGTTCTTCAGGCATGTTATTTATTTATTTATTTATATTACATTTATATACCACCCCATAGCTGAAGCTCTCTGGGCAGTTTACAAAAGTTTAAAACAGTAAACATTAAAAAGTATACAACATTTAAAAACCATCAGGAACATAAAAGCAACAGTATAAAAACAGTATCCATTTAAAAACAACAGTTCTGGGGTCCGTTGAGGAGACAGATCTTAGAATCAGAAAACAGTAGAGTTGGAAGGGGCCTATAAGGCCATCGAGTCCAAACGCCTGCTCAATGCAGGAATCCACCCCAAAGCATACCTGACAGATGGTTGCCCATCTTTCGTTCATTTGGTGAAGTCCTGAGCAGCGGTTCAAAAGTTATTAGTAGGGGTGTGCACGGACCCCCCACTCCGCTTCACTTTCAGATCCGCCATTTTCGGATCGGGCCGCTCCGCCCCGCCCCCACTCCGCCTGTGCCCACTCCGCTCTGCTCGGAGCTCCGGATCCGGATCGGAGCTCCGTTTCCCCCCCCCATAGGGGGGTTACCGGGCCCTGCCACCATCACCGCCCATGCGGCGACGGCAGCAGAGCCCGGTAAGGGACCAAGGGAGAGGGGGACCTTACCTGCCTCCGTCCGCGGTCCGTCGCCGTCTTCAATTGAGCCCGCGGTTCCACCAGGAAGTCTGGGCCGCAAGCGGCCCAGACTTCCTGGTGGAACCGCGGGCTCAATTGAAGATGCTGACGGACCACGGACGGAGGCAGGTAAGGGAGAGGAGGGCGGGAGGGGTTACCGGGCCCTGCCGCTGTCGCCGCATGGGCGACAGCGACAGCAGCAGGGCCCGATAAACCCCACTTACCTTTCCGGCAGAGCTCCGGATTGAGGCGAAGGATCCGCCTTCACCTCGATCCTCTCCGCCACGCTCCGCCAGCCCCCCAATCCTCTTCGCCTCCGCCTTAAGGGCAGGCGAAGCCCCCCACTCCGCTCCTGCTTCTCCGGTCCGATTAGAAGCGGAGCACATCCCTAGTTATTAGGACCTTTCTGCCCCATGAAAGCCTTAGGCAAGAACTGCTGGCAAAATTATGTTGGGCATGCTCAGTTTCCCTCTGACACTAGAATGCTGCTAGATTTTCAGAGGCATTCTATTACAAAGGTCTTCTTTGTGCAATGCCTGTTTCTTTAGCTATGGAATATGACCTTACAAGGTGAGATCACTTGTTACTACACTGATTGGGATCATACCATGGGGAGGGGGAAGGAGACCTAGATGACAGCCTCCTCCATCTGATCCTTGAGTTAGTTAAGTATTTATAATCCCATTTATCCTATAGGTAAACATGCAAGAAAGCAGATTCAAATCTATTGGGGAGAGGATAGAATTGCAAACATTGTAATTATAAATTTCCTTTTTAAAAAAAACTCAGGAAAATTCAATGATAAAAAGCCTACTGGTCTAAGACCAGAGTTAAGGCTATCTCGTATAGGCTCAAGCTTCTCAAAGCCAGGAAATTGGAAACTAAGGTTGATGCCTTAACTGACATGTCTGTGATCAGCGATGATGTTGTTCAATGTCACAATTTGTCCTTCCTTACAACTTAGCCTCCATGCACCTTTTTATTTATTTATTTCTTGCATTTGTAAACCGCCCCATAGCCAAAGCTCTCTGGGTGGTTCACATAAGATAACCTACAATTTTCTTGGTCAGCCCCATAGTCTCCTGATCCTGTATTGCCTTATGAAGCATCTAACCATACTGCTAGAAGAGAGCTGCCTCTCACTGTTTAACTCATTCTGTCAGCTACTGATGTAAGCAACAAACTGGCACGAATCAGCTCACACGAGGATTCCTCTAGCAAAACAGTAAGGCTCAACAACAAATGTTTGTTGTTACTTTTGTATGGCAAATGAAAAGATTTTTTAAAACAACAACAACACAGTAAGGCTCAGATGTTTCGTAAAGTAATATAGGGCAAAGACAATGTGGGGCATCTGTGCTGGCCCCAGGAACTCCATCCTCCTCATCTAGCTTTGGGCCTGAAAGACCAAGGAAAACTGTGGGTACCTGGATGATAAGTTGTAAGCAAGCACAATTTCTGATATTGCATAATACTATTACTGATCATGGGGCATATCAATTATGGCATCAGCCTTAGCCTCCAATTTCCTGGATTTATGGAGCTTGAGCTTTAACTCTGGTCTTAAACTGGCAGGTATTTGATCACTGAATCTCTCTCTCTCTCTCTCTCTCTCTCTCTCTCTCTCACACACACACACACACACACACACACACACACACACGTGCGTTGGGGATGGGTGATACTCCAGTGTTTGCTATTTTAAAATTATGATCTAGCACTCCTAAATGCCTCTTAAAATATAGGATTTCTGTTTTCTATATTTACATGTGTAACATATACACATACATAGCTATCACACATATAAATAGAGAAAATATAAATCCTACATTTTAAGATGCATTTAGGAGTGTTAGATCACAATTTAAAAATAACAAATCCTTGAGTCATGGTGCCTGGTTCTCTGGAATACTCTGTTCGGCAATAGGAACGTTTACTTGTTCACTTGAGCTCCTCTGTAAATAGGAATATCTGGCCACTAGGATTCAGCCAAAGAATGTACAGCAGACCATGGGGTTTATATAGAAGGAAGTGGGAAAGAATTGATTACCCCAGATCAAACTCTCTCCCTAAGGATGCAATCCTATGCATGTTTAGAAGGAGGAGGAGGAGTACAACTCCCAGCGTGCTCCATCCAACCATGCTGGCTAGGGGATGCTGGGAGATGTAGGATTTGATTCACATGGAAGTGTGAGCGGATGTGAGCTTAGCTACCTGAATAGATACACAGCCCAGGGTGTGCAGATGCCAAAGCATGGATTCACTCCCAGGCCATAGCTAGACCAGGCCTATATCCCGGGATCATCCCGGGATCATCCCTGTGTTTGCAAATGACACACAGGGGATCCCAGGAGCAGGCAGGGACGACTGCTCCATTTGCCTGGGATAATCCTTAGGTCTAGCTAAGGCCCCAGATTTGAGCAAGAGAAGCTGTTGTTCTAACTAAATGGATAAAAAATAATTTTCAGTTTGATTGCAAAAAGAATTAGGGATATAGCAGAAAACCTTATGTCTAGCATGCTGTCTGTTGTTGAGTCAAAAATATTTTTTGTCCCACCTACATGTACACAGGAGAGCAAGCCTCTGTCAATGTTCAATGAAAAGTAGAAAATTAGATACTGAACTATTTTTAGCATCAGTTTTATTTTCCAGCCTACACATTTCATTATGTGCCTTGTAACGTCCTCCACTGTCAGTGCCATCATTCCTCTGATTTATTAGTTTCCTTCCAACTGGTATGCTATTGTCTTCACATAATTCCCTCTGTGATGTCAAAATGCACCACATGTCGGTATGTGATTTTGGAAATGGAACACAATTTTATGAAGACCTCAAACACAAGAAGAATCCTGCTGGAATAAGAGTTTCCAAGCATTGGCTAGTGCAGCTGGGAATTGGTGAAAAGTACCACCTCTGTAGTGGGATAGGTCAGTGGAGCTCCTTTCCATGGGCTCTACTAATTTGTTCCATTCTAGAATCAGTTTCTGCTAGTTCTGATTGTCCTAGCAAGTGTTAGCTTCCTATTGTGTTAGCAGTCATTCATGGTAGTGCAACATGTTTAGCACTGGCGCATATATCCTGTGGGAGGGAGTTCCACAAACAGTTTCAGTTGGGAATAAAAAGGAAAACCAAATCCACTCCAGTTCCCAAGATTACTTTTTCTCCATGGGAAATAAAGCAGAAGCAAAACCACAGCCTTTTAAACACGATGCTTAAAGCCAGATAGACAATTGCACACACTTATCCATCAAAGAAGAATAACTGCTAGGAACAATCTTAAAACACTTAAGCAAGATTATTTAGATTTAAAGTGATGTGCAGTGTGATCCTTAGCAGGTTTATAGGAACTAAGGGCCTTCCTAGACGAGGCCTTAGCGTGCTTTGAGACCCGGTTTCCCTGCTGTGCGTCCAGGTAAGGCACAGGGGAATCCGAGCCCAGGTCGCACTGAGGCCTCCTCTAACCTCAGGCCAGGGCTGCGAAACATCTAGGAAGGTCCGTGGCTTTTTGCGGCTACTCGCTTACTTATGAGCGCTGTGCCCATCGGCCCGGGGGGGGGAAGAGAGGGTCAGGGGGAAGGCCGGACCCAGCAGGACGGGGGGGGGGGAGAGCAGGCATCGGGGATGGCAAGGGGGGGGCTTTGCCCGGGCAAGCGCTGGGCGCCGCCGCCTAAACAAGCAAGCAACCGGCACTGCCCGGGCAAGGCCGGGGGCAGGGAGGGGGGCTTTGCCCGGGCAAGCGCCGGGCGCCGCCGCCTAAACAAGCAGGCAACCGGCGCTGTCAGGGCAAGGCCGGGGGCAGGGAGGGGGGACTTCATTTTTTTTAAAAAAACGGACTTACCTGGTCCGGAGTCTTCAGGCCGCACGTGGCCCCTTTAACCAAAAAAAAAAAAAAAAAAACATGGCCGACGCTGCAGGGCTTGCGTCGTCCCTACGCGTCGGCCGTCTAGGAGGCTGGGCAGCACACTTTAAAGTTAGCGCGCCATCGCCCCGCCTCCCTGCCGGCTTATCCCGGCAGGTCTAGCAAAGCCCTAAGTATCACTGAGTCAGAGAATGTAGTCCGTTTTAGGATTGCATCTTCAAATTGATCCAGAACTCCGGTAGTTGACATAGGATGGTATCCAATTCGACACAAGCACTAATGGGAATTATTTGAACTAATGGAAGTGACTTCTAGCATAAGTCCAATAGCATCAGTTGTCATGAAAGTTTTTCCTGGAAAACCCACTGCACCAGCAAAAACTATTGGCATTGTACTAGAAGTTGTTTATGCCAGTGCAACGTGATTTACATTAGCACTAGTGTTGAATTAGTTACTGCTCCTATTAGTGAAGGCAGAATAATGAATATGGGGCAGAAAAAATTCCCCCCGGTGGGGCGTATCCATTTTATAAGTCCATTAGTAACAGTGAATGGATGACAATTGTAAATGCAATATAAGGTAAGCTTGGCAGTTTCAGAGTTGTAATTAATGTTTTTCAGGTGATTATCCCTAGCAAATATGTGAGAGAATGCATATAAGTCATTGAAAGGTATATATGTGTCAATGTGAAATGGAACTAATAAGTAGTGACAGCAAAACTGAAGGTGCCCCAACAACCTCAGTGGAAGAGAATTGAACTCTGTTGAAATAGATGAATGGTTGTCAGCATATCATGCACAGTTCTTTGAGTAGCTAAAATGTGTTAGTGTGACAACAGGTTTCAGTACTTTTGTGTGCCCCCGCCCTTAAATTTAAACAATGCTATTGTCTTTCAGTCTTTTCAAGTAAAATGTAAAAATAAAAATGTCTATATAATAAAATATTTAAACCTCATTGCGGGTTTTTATTTCCTTCTCCCTCAAATACATTGAGTCAATATTTATGGAGTAGTGGCACAAAAATTAACATGGCACACTTTTTAAACTTTGTTATTGACTAAATACATCTAAAATAAACATGCTAAACTAGATCGCTTCCTTGAGTATCAAAAATTTTCTGATGCAAAAAAGAAAATTTTTGAGAAAAATTTCTAATTCAGAATTTTCTGGAAAACCCACACCACTTGGATAGCTCCTTGAATAGCTCCTTTAGAGTTCTAATTGGTTCTGACTGAAACCTGGACCGGATTCACCACCCCATTGACATTGGAGCTAGAACTAAGTTCCACTGAGTTCAATGGAAAGTATGATAAGGATTACAGCAACAGATGTTTCAGGATTTCATTCAGTCTACATTTTTAAAAGAACTGTCCTGACTTACACTTCCTGAATTAATATGCTGGTCAAAATGGAGGTATCCCTTGGCTCTCTGAATTTTAAAATACAGCTTTCAGCACAAATTGTTGGGGTAAAATGCACCCAAAAATTCATATGTTGTAGGAGAAGAGATGTGAAGATTTATGAATGAACACATTCAACACTGACACAAATAGACTGACCCATCTAATTCTAATTACAGCCATAATAACTATGGGAGCTTCACATAATAGTTGTATCACATGAAGAACATAATTGTGTGAATCCATTATTACAGCATGACCTTCAAATGTGTTTACTTAAGACTATGCCTCAGTGAGTTTGGATTTACTCCCTGGTAAATATGTGTAGGACTAAAGCTGTGTTTCTATGGACTTAAATCCTTAGCCTAGCTTATTTGAGAACATCAAATAGAGAAACACAGTTAGTGTTCAGTGTTAAGAAAACGCAGCCTTCTTTGTAATTTCTGTGATCATCTAGGTGGTGTGTGCATCATCACCTTGGAGGCAGCAAGAAATTCTTCCCCAGTAAAGGCTCCCTTTTGGTTTCAGGCAAAACTGAGTCTACAGTTCCCAAGTGCTTGTAGGCAAGGAGATACAATTTGTTCTTCTTTGTTATGTAGAAAGGACACCGTGGCAAATTAAAGTAACTGGGTTTTGATCAGCATTTCCCATTTGCACTAGGCGCTCTCTGTGAATTGAAATGTAAAAGGTCAAAGCTCCAAAAGCATTTTTCATTTCTAAAAAGGTTTGTTCACTACTATAATTTAATAGCCATGCCAAAGCTGATAAGATTTTGGAATCGGTCCATGGCATGTATTGATGTCACAGGTCAAAAATAAAGGCTTCAATGTAATTTATTTCTCCAAGCACAGTGAAGATAATAACTCAACCGCAGAGCAATATGTTAAAACGAAATTATATTCAATAAGGATGACTTCAGCTATTCTTCTAAAACTATGTATACTTGTCTAAATTCTTAGATAATCATTATTACATTGGGGAAAGTCTCCACAGGACACTTCTGTGTCGGACAGTTCCTGGTGGGTCCCTTTGAGCTATTTTTTGTCTGAATCAACTGCATTCCTACAACAGAGATGGGAGAACTTAATTATATTCTTTCTTCTGGGGATGGCCTTGTGTCTCCCTATGGAAAGATTGCTCTATAGAGGAGAATAAAACTCCTTTTCGTTCAGTGAACTCTGTTCTGACCCATTCATCATGCAAATTGTCGGCAAGTGGTTTCATTTAAAATAAAACATTTCCATCACATTCGTGGGTTCAGTAGGGGGTCCTGTTTCACTTAGGTGCTTCTGCATAGGAAATGCACAAATCATCCACCTAGTTTTCCAGCTGTGACCAAGGTGTGCATCTATTTTGCCAATCATGAAAGCTGCTGCCAATGACAAAATAAGTGACTCATATGTCACAGTTGCTAGCTTACACAGGCCATTGCAGCTGAGCTGTGATTGAGGCTGCAATCCTACACTAAATTACAGGGGAATAAGCCCCGGTTAATAAGCCTCAATAAACTCAGTTGAGACTTACCTCTCAGTAGAGATATATAGAGTTGCAGTGTTGCCTATATCTTAATCCCCCATTACATTATGGGCATAACACTAGGGTGACCATATGAAAAGGAGGACAGGGCTCCTCTATCTTTAACAGTTGTTTAGAAAAGGGAATTTCAGTAGGTGTCATTTGTATGCATGCAGCACCTGGTGAAATTTCCTCCACATCACAACAGTTAAAGCTGCAGGTGCCCTGCCCTCTTTTAAATCTGGTCACTCTAGTATAGCTCCTGCATTTTAACTGTTGTGATGAAGAGGGAATTTCACCAGGTTCTCCATATATACAAATAACACCTGCTGAAATTCCCTTTTCTATGCAACTGTTAAAGATACAGGAGCCCTGTCCTCTTTTTCCTATGGTCACCCTATTAAAGCTGCAGGACCTGCCCTCTTGTCCAGATGCAAAAGAGGGCAAGGCTCCTGCAGCTTTAACTGTTGTGATGAGGAGGGAATTTCAGATGGTGCTGCATGCATACAAATGACACCTGCTGAAATTCCCTTTTCTGAACAACTGTTAAACATAAGGGAGCCCTGTCTTCCTTTTCATATGGTCACCCTAGGTAGCACTGACTTAGCTTAATGGCTGCTGTAAGGATTGCTACAATAATGTATGTGAAGCACTGTAATTACTCTAGAGCATATGGACATTATCCTATATATGCATAGCAACCTCTTTTTCTGAGTATGGATCCTTATGTAACCCAACTAGCACCATCCATGCACAAGAGAAAGGCAGCAGAAGACATGGGGTTGGAGGGGGAATTGGAGGGGAGGGGAAGTGTTGGTTTTCTAAAAAATTTAATAGGGTAGCACAGAGAGAGAAATAGAATGGAGTATCCTAGGAAAGGGCATGTATGGGCTGCACTCCACACTGCAACTTTTTTGTTACTTGTCCCATTTGCGTAGTGTCATTATTGTTATATCTTTTTTACACACACGCACACGGCCAGCTCCAGGTTAGAGGGTGCTCATCAAATGGACCTATGCATTAGCATGGGTTTCCACCCACCCACACAATGGGTTTAACAGCAGCAGTAGTGGCGAGCAGCAGATGGCAGCAGTACCGTCACCATCTCGCAGGATCCCATGATCTGCCCACCATTTTTGACATTCCCACAATGCTGAACATGGTTAATCTAAAGAGTTACTGGCACAAGATACGGTGATGGCTACCAAGTTAGATGGCTACCGTATTAGATAAATTAATGGGGTTGGAAACTGAGGAAGCAGGATGCTGGTCTGGATTAAAACCTTGGATTAAAAATACTGATGCTAAATGGTGAATATTTGTAAACCCAGAGAATATTTGGAAAATATTTGCCATCAAAATAAGTAGAGGAGAATTGTTTTTATTAATCCTTTCTTTTTATTGTGGATTTCAAAGAGAATATGAAAGATTGGCTCAGATTCCAAGGCCCTGTTCACATTCATGAACTGATCCTAACGTAGGACATAAAATGCAGCCTTGGAAATAAGGGAATAGTGCATTGGGTGTGGGAATCTCACCTAGAGCAACTTGAAGATGTTTTAAACAGAATCCACAGGGGATGCCAAAAATTTCTATTTAAAATCACATAAATGAATGAGTTGGCTGGGCAGTTATATGAGGGCCAGTTTCCTTAGAACTCTCCAAATCAGAAAGAAACAGTGTATAAAATAAATGTATGGATGGGCAGAGAGGAAAGAACGAACAGATATATCTATTAAAAGGGAGGGGCTGAAGGAATGGGGAAAATGTTAAGAGAACCAAGTTGGTAAACAAAGCTTGGGGGGAAATAACTGGATGGGAAGTAGGTCACCTGAGAAGTTTCAAAGGTGTTTGTATGCAAATACAAGGAAAGTGGGACGAGGGAGAATGGAAATGACAATGCTGCATAGTCAATGGGGCTGGCAATGCATGGTGTCAAAAACAAACCCTGCTGTGGCACCATTGCTCCGTGGGGATTTATACAACAAGATGTAAACAGAAGAGGGGATGGAAGCTGTAGCTGGGAGTGATGTGCCTCAGTGCTCTGGAAGTTTGGGAAACTGCAAGATAGTGAGTTTGGATGCTTAAAACATACAGATGACCTGAATGTCCCAGATGTTGGTCGAGAAGTGCTTTTATAAACAAACAAACTGGATAGTTCATAGCTGAGGTTGGATTTGAATTCCAGCCTCCAGAGTTCAAGTCCATCATTGGTTCCTCAAAACACGCTGGCATATAGAAGAAATAGAATCTACAAAAGGCAGCAGCCTGAGGCTTTAAAAATCCTCCTCTTCCAGAGCTGCTTTCCCCAGTGCATGACTGTTTAACAATTAGCCTCCTTCTGAGGAATTTGTGCTAAATCATAATAAGGGTTTCAAATCTCCAAGGAGCACAAAAAGAAAGCGTTTATTTGCTTCATAAACCCAGTCTTTGCGAGAGACTCTGAAGGCAAGCTCCTTGCGTGACAATAGGTGCTTTGCATTATGACCAAGATGTGGCTGATAAACTTTCAGTTGTTAAATGTTCTCATTTAGCCAGTATATTTTGATAACCTCACTTTCTACAGTCACAGGTAGCTGATTTCTCCTCCCCCTCCAAAATAAAGCTGTGCTTTATTAAAACACCCGTGCACATTTAATAAAAGTTTAATGTTGAAACTGTAGGTTTGCAAGCAGCTGGATATGGCTTTAAGTTCCCTCAATGTCTTTTATTTGTTTAATAGATGGATATATAAAAGCTGTTCCTCAGACTGCTAACGAGCAATAGGGGACACAAAGCCATTTAAGAAACACAGAACAAGGTGCCACAATGAGAGAATCCCATAAAGACTGCTGGAGCAGGGAATTCTCTGCGTACCAGGT
This sequence comes from Elgaria multicarinata webbii, assembly GCF_023053635.1. Classification (NCBI taxonomy): domain Eukaryota; kingdom Metazoa; phylum Chordata; class Lepidosauria; order Squamata; family Anguidae; genus Elgaria; species Elgaria multicarinata. The sequence goes on from NC_086171.1 coordinate 186,952,899, forward strand.
AGCAGTTTATGATGCAGAAGCTTGGATCAATTCAGAGGAAGGATTTGCTGTTCATGTCATATGAGGTCAAGAATTGTTGGAGGAAAACTCCATGACTCGAGAAGCCAAAACTAACTTCAATAGAGGCAAAACTCTTAGCTCTTAGAAAGCAGTTGAATTGGTGAAATGAATGTAAGTTGAACCAAAACATTTATCTTGTTCTGCTTGTTGAATGTCATCATTACTGCTCAGGCTAATGGAAAGGAAGGCAATTGATAGGGAACCCTTTAAGTTAGTGAGCTTTCCTTTCTATGTAGTTGAGGCTTGTGGGTTAAGGAATGAGTTATCTTCCCAGAATCCCTTACAGGTACTCTGTCTAAGAATTCCAGGCACAAATCTCTACCAGGACCCCAATTATCCTGCTGCAATGAGAAATTGCCCCACACAGGTATGGGTCACAATAGAGGCAGAGATGGTGACTCAAAAGCCATCTTCCATCATCATAGACAGCAACCTTAGGCCAAGTCAAACCATTGGTTCGTCTAGTCCAATATGTTCTACACTGGGGGTGGGTAACATTGGGGGGCTTTGAGGTCCAATTTCAACCTCCCAGAAGCTCCATCCCCACTGCTGCATGCCACCAAAATTCAGCGACGGCAGCAGTGAAAAAAATGGTGGTTGCTGCCAAATTTTGGTTGCAAACTGCAATGGTTGCCTTAAAAAGGCCAAATTCAGCTTCAAATCAAGGCTTTAGATTGAAATTTGGCAGGGGACAGCAGGGGTGCACCTAAGGCCTGCAGAGCTTGTGCTGCCTGCCCCTTGTCTACACTCACTAGCAGTGGCTGTCCAAAGGTTTCAGGCAAACATTTTCCCACCCCCCATTAGATATGCTGGGTATTCAACCTGTGACTTCAGCATGCAAATCATGTAGAAAGAAGGAATTATCTACTTACTCCACAGTTGTCTACACTGACTAGCAGGGCCCCTCCAGGTTTTCACATGCCATGCAACTATGAGCATGGCATGTGAATCATGTGGGTAGTGTAAGTCTGACATTTGTGCACCAAGTGGTGTGAATGTGTGTGTGTGGATATAAATGGAGATGTATGTGAGAGTGAAGCTACTGCACACTAAAAGGAGAAACACATACCTTTGAATGTATCTACTATTACATTTATATCCTGCCTTTTTCCTGCTGCATCTTACAGTACATGGTCCTCCTCCTCTTCATTTTATCCTCACAACAACCCTGTGAGGGACGTTAGGCTGAGAGTTGGTGAATGGCCCAAAGTCACACAGTGAGCTTTATGGCTGAGTGGGGACTAGAACCCGAATCTCCCAAGTCCCAGTCCAATGTTCAAAACACTACACTGCACTGACACTGAATGAATGCAGACTTCCCCTTGTGCACTACATCCTTCATTTTGGAACTGTGAAACAGACTTTCCACTGCAAGACATGAAATTTCATCCAGAAATAACTGTTTAGGACATCTCACTACAAAAATTCCATCTGATGGGATGTGCAGGTGTTTAGCTAATCCCAATTTTCAGCGGAACTGTCAAACTACTTCTATTGATAATAAGAGCAATCCATTCTTGATAAAGCAATAAATATTTGATTGGGGTTGTTTTTTTCAGTGATTCAACACTTGTTCCAAACATGAACAATAGGGGAAAGAATTCCAAAAGATTACACCTTTATGCACTCAACTTTATGCCTTTATGCACTCAACTATTTTCCATGAGCCAAACTGGCAGGGAAAATATCTTTAACATCTCAATAATTCAGCAGAAACAAAGTTGCAGTGAGTAGCAGATAAAAAGGGGCTGGATATTGCTGGAACTAAAACAAGAGTTATTGGATGAATATAGTTATTCTTCTGAAACAAATGTTCATTTTTATATGCTATTTACCTCTTTCCTGGGGGGAAATCCTTCTTTCCCACCCAATATATAGAGGTTTGTATGGGGTGGGATGCCATATCTGCTTAATGGATTTTACCTCCAGGGAAAAACACAGCCTGCTCCTTTCCATCCCAATGGACTGTAAAAGCAAACACCTGGCAAGCAACAGAACATTAAACACACAGATTTCCGCTTTTAATTCATTTGCTCATGGAATGCTCAATAGAATGATTCAAAATAATAAAACTCATTGAGATGCATTCGTTCTCTCAAAAGGGATTTCATAAAATGGCACCATGGATTTTGGTCTAAATTGGTTTTTCAAAACCTCTCTGCCTCAAAATGTCCAAAGTTGATTCTTTTAATTATCTGTATCAAAAAGCAGTATCATTAGATTTAGAATTGCACAAAGTTCAAACAATGGGATAGAAGGGACTTATCTACATCAAGCAGGATATTGCACTATGAAAGCAGTATGAAAGTGGTATATAAATTGCAGGAGCCACACTACTGTTTTATAGCGGTATTGAAGTGCACTGAAAATGGTTGGGGACCACTGACACATACCATATACTGCTTTTATACTGTTATATCCTGCTTGGTGTAGATGTGTGATGGGTCCCAATACTTGTCAGTGCACTTCAGTACCACTATAAAGCAGTAGCGTAGATCCTGCAGTGCACTTCAATACCACTATAAAGCAGTAGTGTGGCTGCTGCCTTTTATATACCGCTTTCATAGTGGAATATCCTCCTGGTGTAGATGAGCCCTAGGTCTAGCTTCAGCATTAAGTAGGTTACCCAAAGAAGGTGTGGAACTTATTTCTTGTATGTTTTCTAGAAAAGGCTGGATAAGGTTAAGAAACTGCCTTATACGAAATCAGATCATTGGCACCTCTAGTGCAGCAGCATCTGGGAGTATCTTTCCAGAATTTCAGACAGGAGTCTTTCCCAATAATCAATTGTAGCAAATTTGAATTAGCCCTTATTCTCAGTTTCTTTCAGGCCAAAAGCTGCTGCTTCTGCTTCTTTTGGCTGATTCAAGTTGGCATCTTCGGAGTCCTCCACTTTCATGTTCTTTTCCTAAATCCATCAATTTGCTCCACAACATTGCTACAAGAACTAGGGATGTGCTCCGCTTCTAAACGGACCGGCGAATTAGAAGCGGAGTGGAGGGCTTCGCCTGCCCTTAAGGCGGAGGCGAAGAGGATTGGGGGGCCGGCGAAGAGTGTCAAAGAGGATCGAGGTGAAGGCGGATCCTTCACCTCGATCCGGAGCTCTGCCGGAAAGGTAAGTGGGGTTTACCAGGCCCTGCCGCTGTCGCCCATGCGGCGACAGCGGCAGGGCCCAGTAAACCCCCCTCCTCTCCCTTACCTGCGTCCATCCACGATCCGTCGGCTTCTTCAATTGAGCCCGCGGTTCAACCAGGAAGTCTAGGCCGCACTTGTGGCCCAGACTTCCTGGTTGAACTGCAGGCTCAATTGAAGAAGCCAACAGACCGCAGACGGAGGCAGGTAAGGCCCCCCTCCCCCTTGGTCCCTTACTGGGCTGTGCCGCCGTCGCCGCACGGGCGGCGACGGTGGCAGGGCCCGGTAAACGCCCCCCCACCCTCCTCTCCCGGCCTTACTTGGCACCACTCCCCTCCACTGCAGAGCTCCGATTCGGAGCCGGAGCTCCGCAGCGAAGAGGAGCGGAGTATGGGCGGAGCGGAGCAGACTGATCCGAAATTTTTGGATCGGCCCGCGGGGCAGAGCGGGGGGTCCGTGCACACCCCTAACAAGAACTATGTAGGTAACAACTGTCATTATTTGCTACAATCATTTTTGGAGATAAATTCAATGGTTGCCAATTTGACTCTACTGGGTTTTTTCTAGTAATTACACTGATCCTCTGGAATTTGGTTCCCAAGAACTTCACCTGTGCCCATCTCACTTGGGCTTTGGATGCAAGACTTCTTTTTTAAAAAAATTTAAAAAATCAGTTGTTTAGCACAAGTTAGAGAAATAAATTGAAACTTCTATTTTGAGTTCCTGCTACTGTTAGATTTTAATTAATTAATTAATTAATTTTTAAAAAAAGTTTGTAGATCATGCCATGATGCCATGCTTGAGTTTAATGTTTGGTCAAGATTCCTATCCAACACTACCACTGACGTAAATTACATTTTGCTAGCATAAACAGCCTCTGGCACAATGCTAGTACTGTTTGCTGGCATGGAGGGAATCCTGCCATGCTACTGAACAATATTAGTGTTGCACAAGGGGTCGCATACACTAACACAATGTAATTTGCATTAGCAGTAGTGTTGATTAGGATTTGTTTTTATTATTTTTGTAAAAGTGTTTTCAGGGTTTTCTAAATAAGTGATAAGTATACATTTTACATAAATTAACTATGGAAAAATATGGCATCTAGAACCTGCCAAACAGTTCAGCACCTTGAGAACTTGCATATATTAGAATAAGGTGAGGAACCTTTTCTCTTGAGGTTCATAAGAACCTAAGAAGTGCCATGCTGGATCAGACCAAGGGTCCATCTAGTCCAGCACTCTGTTCACACAGTGGCCAACCAGCCGTCAACCAGGGAACAACAAAGCAGGACATGCTGTAACGCCACCCTCCCTGGGGTAATAGGCTGAGCAGTGGAGGTTGGTGGCTCTGATGTCAGTGAGGTGGTGAATCCATCCCAGGCTTCAGTCAAAACCAGTCAGAACTCTGAAGGAGCTATCTAAGGTGAAGCACATTGGATAGCTCCTTTAGAGTTCTGACTGGTTCAGACTAAAAGATGGGGTGGATGCATCGCTCCACTGATATATGAGCCACCAGCCTCCACTGATGCTGAGGGCTGCATGCTATGGTGGGTGAGGTCAGAGCCAAAAGTGGAAGTAAACAAAGCCTGAGGATATGGCATTTTCAGCATTGCAGAATTGCATAGTGCTCTCTCCCTCTCCCTCTCTCTCTCTTTCTGTGCTACCCTACTTAAAATTTAGAAAACCAACACTTCTTTCGGCTGTTCTTGCTCAGGATGTCCATTCTGCAGTATGCACCTAGCTTTAGTAGGTGTTCTTCTCTCTGCTGCTCCCAGACAGTTGTAGACACTGCAATCTGTTACCACTGAAATGGAAGAAATAATGTAGCAGTCTGCATATTTTTCACTACGAATTTAAACAGGTGTGCAATGTATTATTGATAATGCTGGACTGTAATGATGTACTTGTTTCAAAAACGGCTTAACAGGAAATAAATTGGCATTTTCTGTATAACAGATGTGAAATAAATGCAAAATGTGTAAGTGACACATGTTTCTTCTGCAGTGAAAAGAAGTTGCTCATGGAGAACTGTGCTCCAGTTTCAAACACGATTCACCAGAATCACTTTATCATAAATGCTAAAGAAGTTGAGCAACATTTTAGAAGAAAACCAAAAACACCTATAGAGAACTGGAAGCAAGAATCTGATATTGATTTTTCCTTCCCCTCCATTGACAGGTCTTTTTTTAAAATTGACAGCTGTCTGCTCATTTGAAATTCCCTTCATCGCCAAGCTACCAACTATCATATATATCAACTTGCAAGACAGAGTTCAGTCATTTCCCCACACTTATTAGAACAGATTATACCAATCTCTAAAATATGAAATGGGCAGGTTGCACTTTGCTACATTTCTGGCTAAATATTTGTGTTTAAAAGAGTGAAAGGCCAAGACTCCCCCACAGCCAGGGACAGATGGCTTCATGATATGATTGATTTGGTGATTCAGGGAAGAGTCATACACAAAGGGAAGGGAATATCTGATGTATTTGTGAACATTTGGGAAGAATTGTTGGATGCTTTAGATGAATACAGCTCTACTTTTTGTCACAGCCTCTGGGGCTGCTCACACAACACATGACACCACAGTCAGTGGTAGAGTGTGCATTGATTCTGAACCATGGGTTATTTGTTGAACTGTGGGATAGCACATTGTATGAACCCAGGACATTTTCTACAGGGTAGCTTGTTAAGTTAACCATGCCGTGTGGCTTATTCTTCTCTAGCAAGTCACTTGAGAACCATGGTTTGTTGCTGGGTTGTTCAAGGTGGTTAACAAGCCACACTGCATGGTTAACAAGCCATCCTGCAGAAAACATATTCTGAGAAATTTTAATAACCCTAAACTTTCTGCCAATGCCAATGGCAGCACAAGAGGAAGTCCTTGATATTGAGCCTGTATCCTGATTTATTGCAAATGGAGGAAATCACTTTTCAAGGCATTCAGTTGTATTGTCTAGATTCTAATCTTGACACAGGCTGAGTAATTCCAGCAAGTGGGTTAGGCAATTTACTCCTGCAACAACACACTGTTCCGAAGGCGCCCCGAAGCCACTTGAGGGCGCCCCGAAAACGCTCGTGTAGTATGTACCTTAATCGTCCCCAGAAGAGGAGGAGGAGGAGGCGTGTGTGTGTGTTGCCTGAGCAGCCCTGAGCGAGAGCAAGGAGGACAATGGATCGCAGAATTCAAAGGAAGACAGGAGAGAGAGAGAGAGAGAGATCCCCACGGGAAAGGCCGGGATCCAGCGCGCGCCGCCGCCTCTTCCTCCCCTTCGCCCTCCGCTGCCAGCAACAGTTTGCCTCGTGTGTCCGTGTGCGCGCGCGCATGTCTCCAGCCTGCTTCCTCCGCCACCCCCTTCCACGCAGCCACTTGGTGTGGCTGGGGATCTCCCCTGCACACGCTCCTTGGAGAGGCAAACTACGGAAGAAGCCGCCCCCGCCCCCCCCCTTTCCTCGCCCTTCGGAACGCTGAAGCACGCCTCCTCCGCCGCCTCTTCTGGGGACGATTAAGGTACATAGTACATGAGCGTTTTCGGGGCGCCTTCGGAACGGTGTGTAGACTCCCCCTTGTATTGTCTAGATTCTAATCTTGACACAGGCTGAGTAATTCCAGCAAGTGGGTCAGGCAATTTACTCCTGCAACAAATCCCATCCCTCCAAACAGACCAATGTGCAGGTGTGATATGTTGCTTTGTGTCTTCATTCTGCACATGAAGATGCCACTTCCGACACCAGGGATGGCAACCTCAGGCCCATGAGCCAAATCTGGCAATTCTGAGGTCCCAATGGAGACCCTTGGCCCAATGGCTTTCCTCCAACTACTGATTGTTTTCCTGGCATTTGTGAAGTTCTTCCCCATTCTCAAAGGCTGAAATGCCTCTCTTAAGTTACTGGCAGTAAGAGCTTTAAGCTACCTTATGCTAGTATTTTGGGCCTCCTCCCTTTTGCCTTAGGCTCAACACACTGGAATGTGATCCCTGGGAGCTTCTCCAAAATTGAATTTGGCCCTCAGAATGCAAGACATTCCCCACCCATTTCCTACACCTTTCCATAAAAACACCCAAATCAGGAATCCTACTGTTAAAGTTTCACCAATACCTTGATTGCAGTTTTGCAGCCCTCCGCACCCACAAATATAGATGGTTCTTATTAAATAGGAATGAACATATTGTTACTGACCCTACTCATGCTGTTCCTGACCAAGTTGATACTATGCCTTCTGTGCAAGTGGGAGTAATGTGGATCCCACTTTGTATGAGCCTCCAAGTTGTGATAGAGACACAGCCTGGCTTCATCAGGCTCCTTAATATGACTCATTAAGATGCATCTCAGTAAACCAGATCATGTGATTTCATGAAAAGATATTTTTGTGATAAGAGGCCTGAAAATACTTCACTACTGTGCCTGAATTGACCCAGTGCTGATGCCAAGAAATGAATTAGATAACCCAGCATGTCCTTTCCACCTCTAACTTCCAGGACTCGAGGATAAAATCAAACATTCTTTATAACAAAACTACATGTAGCAAAGAAGTGACAGGGGTTGGCTGAATTATTCATTGCAAAACTCACTCTCTCTCTCTCTCTCTCTCACACACACACACCCCTGTGCAAAAACCTTGTCTATTTGCTCTTTCACATATATCCATGAACTTCAGCAAATTTAATTAACATTGTTATGATTTAGCAGTTATTTATTGCCAATAGCAGGCTAGGCAATGATTCTGGATCTTGATTTCCTCCCTGCAACACATGGCAATGGAAGTACAATTCCAATTAAATCAATAACACTGTGCAGGTTCCAAAGAGCTAATCTGGGAGCACATTTGGAAGGCCAAATTGAATGTGATGAGAGATCTGTAATCAAATCTCCCATAGTTTTTGAAAAGGTAAATGCAGCCCAACGAGAATGGGGGCTGATTTGGATTAGGGCTGTGCACTCTACATCAGTGTCTGGCATAGTAGGACCAATAGTGTAAGTAATAATTAATAGGACTGGCAGGTGTCCTATTAATCATTACTTACAAAATTAGTAAGTAATTATATTTACAAAATTTGTATACTGCTCCATATCTAAAACACATTCTGGAGTGGTGAACATAAGAAGTAAATCTGTAAAAAATTAAAAAGGTTAAAACACCATATTAAAATTATCCTTTTTAAAAACAGAATGTCACTAAAAACTGGTCAATTAAGGAATGCTTCCTGGAATAGAGCTGTTTTCAGGAGGTGCTGGAAGCAACACAGTGTTGATGCCTGACTGACCTCCAGAGGCAGGGAGTTCCAAAAAAGGGGGCCACCACACTGAAGGCTCTTCTCCTGGTGGACTCTATGTAGAACCTCCAGGAACATGCCCTGTGATTACCTCAGTGACCAGGCAGGTTGGTAAGGGAGAAGGTGCTATCTCAGGTATCCTGTTCCCAAGTTGTTTACAGCTTTGTACACTAGTACCAAAACCTTAAACCTGGCCTGGCAGCAAATAGGGAGCCACTGCAGTTCTCTCAGCAAATGAGTTGAATGCTGAAAAGGAGCAGCTCTCAACAACAACAAAGCTGCTGCTGCATCCAGCTCTAGAGCAGCTTTAAGGGCAGCTCCACATACAGCTCATTGCAGTAATCCAGTCTTGAGGTTACTAGCCCCTGTCCCACTGTGGCCAAGCTATCCCTGTCCAAGAGAGACCATAGTTAATGAACCAGCCAGAACTAGTAAAAGGCACTCTGAGCTGCCTTGGGATTCCAGCAACAGTGATGGATCTAGGAGTACCCCCAAACTATGGACTTGATCTTTCAGAGAGAGAGCAACCCCATTCAGAACAGGCAATGAACCTATCTTTGGGAACCACTCGCCTGTTTTGGAAGGATTCGGTTTCCATTTATTGGCTTTCATCTAACCCATTACTGCGCTTAGGCACTGATCCAGGACTTGCACAGCCTCTCCTGATTTAGATATCACAAGGAGATAGAGCTGTGTGTCATCAGTGTGCTGATGGTACTTGGCTCCAAATCCCCTAATGACCACTCTCAATGGCTTCATATAGATGTTAACACTGGGGACAAGAAGGTACCTTGCAGACCACCATTGCCAAGGGGGCAAGGAATTGTCATCCAATGTTACTCTCTGAAATCAGCTCCGCAGATAGGGCCCGAACTACTGTAACACAGTGCCTCTGATACCCATCCCATGGAGTCGATCCGGAATGATACCATGGTCAATGGTATGAAAAGCCAATAAGAGATCAAGCAGAATTAACAGGATGGCATTCCCCATGTCCCTCATCCTTATCAGGGTGACCAAAGCTGATTCAATCTTGTAACCAGGATGAAATCCAGATTGAAATGGGTCCAGATAATCCACCATGATCGTCTCCAGTACCTTCCCTAAGAAAGGGGTATTTACAACTGGATGGTAGTTGTCTAATACCATTGGGTCCAGAGTGGGCTTCTTCTTTTAACTGTTGTATGGTTGGCACTAGGCAGAGCTTTTAGAATATAACTTTGTTCTATCATTTCCATTCCAAGTGAAAATCTTCTCCTTTTAAATTTCTTGTTGTTGGGAATCCCATCAGAAAATTATCAACAGACTTTTGCTAATTTTCAACAGAAACATGGCATCATTTAAGGAAGGTGAGCCCCATGGTGAGATTCTGGGTAGAAATGTAGCATTCTGGAATAGGAATAGGTACAGCCAGTCTCAGGGTTATTCAACCAGCACTTCCCCTTCCCTTTTTCCAAAACTTTGTAGCAGATACCATATGTTTAGTATGAAATGTACAGTAGGAAACATTGAATCCACAAGGAGAGATGGACTGCAGCCAACGTTTGGGTGGATTTGGCCAAGATCCACAGGCAGCAGTTGTTTTAAGCATGGCTCAATATGCCTGGTGATGTTTGTGGATCAGAGTAGAATGATCCATTTTCTGGATCACTTGTGAAAATGCACAAATCCACCACCACCCCATGCCTATTTTCATGCTTTACCCTATGGGGAAAATGCACATTTGGGGTCAGAGTTATTTTAAACACAATTTTCTATGACTAAAATTGCATAAAATTCCAGAAAGGTTCTTTTTAAAGAAGGTCCACAAGTCCACAGTGGAATCATAGAAATCTGAACTCATTTGATTCCATTGCAGTTTTCTCTAAACATAAACAAATCACAGACAGAAGGTCCATGGTTTGTTTAGCCTCTCCTGATTGTAATTAAAAAAAGCACACAGCAGTATCATGCTGGGTTATCCTGACATGTGAACTGGGCCATGGGCTTATCAACTGGAACATGGAGATAGCACCTTTCATTTTATGAACAAGGCATATGTGCTCCTGCTAGGATTGTTCCATCCTGCTTCTATCCCTTCCTGGGTCCCTTTCCCCAGTCCACCCCACATCAGCTGAAGTAAAAGTGTTTTCCTATGTCTCCTACAGCAGAGATGGGAGGCAGATGAGCAATGTAACCTGGGAAGGATGGAGAAAGGTTGGAGGAATGCTTTTGGCAATATGGTTGTTGTTAAAAATAAAGGTGCAAATGCTTAACCCCACTCCTGTATGAAATGGGTTGCTATTTTTTTTAACCTTAGCTGCCGGTTTCATCCTGGGCCTACGCCTAGCAGGGAGAGCCTTCCAAATGAACGGATTTGGCACTAGCAATGCCTCTAAGGCTCACATGTTGTGTTGCTAAGCTTTTCTTTTTCTGGCAGAGCTCAGGTGCCTTTAATGGCTGTGGAGCAGGCTTCAGCAAGAGAAGCTTTCCCCATCACTCCATGGAAGGATCTACACTACTGCTTTAAAATGGTTTATAACAGTAGTGACAACTGTTGGGGTCCAGGACACACTCCATATACAGTTTTCAAAATGTTTTGAAAGTGTCTTATCCTGGTTGGGATATCCTGATTGGGATCTCGATGCTGGGGAAAGATTCCCTCCAGTCATTCATCTCTTAAAGGCACAGGTGCCTAACCAGGGGGGCAAGTGTTGGCAGCCCCACTCACATGGCCAAGTTGTGTTCTTTCAAAAGTCATGCAGTAACCATGTTCTACTGAGCTCCACGAGAGGCCTTAAAATCATTTTTATCCTGCAAGTCTCTCAGAAATTCAGTCGGAAAGCTGCATATAAAGGACAAAGCCAGAATTAGGGAGATATTCTTCTCACCATTCTGGCCCTTTTTTAAATCTACTTTTGGAGGTTCGAACAAGTAGTGGAAACTCTTGGGATTTAGATGTATGCCTATAAACGCAAAATAAGCTTCCTTCAAAAAGAAAGAACCCTCTGTACCTACCAGAAATGGGTAGGCTTGTCTACTCAGTCCTGCAGAAAACAAAACTTAAGCAAGGAGATTCCACTGACCCTGTTCAGATGACATGCTAATCCATGGTGATTAAGCATTTTGAGCTTAGTGTGTCATGTGAACCATTCCAAACCATGGCGGCTACATAACCATGGTTTAAACATGCTCACTAACCATTTGCTGCAAAATGGTTAATGTCCTAATGATGGCTTAGCATGTTATCTGAGCAGGCTCTCTCTCTGTGTGTGTGTGTGTGTGTTAAATATAACATCAGAATAAGCAAACCGTTCAACGTGAAAGTGATCACTGCAAATGGCTTAATATATGGCACAGAACTTTAGCATACAGTATGTTGGTGACCTGAAGGAGTGGGTAGAGTGAGTGAACCATGGGAAATAGAGACTTATTGTTCTGTGCCTTGCATCATCAACTGCATAAGTGGGAGGGTGGAGGATGATCTTTCCTTGGGGAAAAATATATATAGACAAAACTTTCAGTAAACAATAAATAACCCAAAAAAAGTATAATGTGAACATCCATACGAAACAACCACAACAATGTTATTTATATGGAGCCATCCATGTTCGCAAAAGGACAAGTCTCTGCCCAAAGGGCCTTACAATCTAAAATTTGACACAGGGGAAATAATAGAGAAAGGGGTGGGGGAGGGAAGAGTAGACAAAGGATACTCTTAGCAGCAGCTGAAAAAGAACTGATAAAGCATTTCTTGAGCATTTAAAGAACTTCAGATGCTTTAGATCACATGCATTACAGCATCCCAGTAAAGTAGGATTGTATTATTATCTCCATATTGGAAATGGACAATGACAGAATAATGGTACCTAGGGAGGAACATAGCTGGGACAGTGCTGTTGCACACATGTGCAACATCTAGCTCGATCCTCCCAGAGTGCAGGACACGAATAACGGGCTCGTTAAAGGAAGCCAGATTCCAGCTGGACATCAGGAAAAACTTCCTGACTGTTAGAGCAGTACGACAATGGAATCAGTTACCTAGGGAGGTTGTGGGCTCTCCCACACTAGAGGCCTTCAAGAGGCAGCTGGACAAGCATCTGTCAGGGATGCTTTAGGGTGGATTCCCGCATTGAGCAGGGGTTTGGACTCGATGGCCTTGTAGGCCCCTTCCAACTCTGCTATTCTATGATTCTATGTCGTGCTTCTACGTTTCCCGTGGGCAACTGGTTGGCCACTGTGTGAATAAAATGCTAGACTAGATGGACCTTTTGTCTGATCTTCTTATGTTCTTGTGACTCAGTGGCTAGACTGAGACTGAAACTAGTGACCATCTGGGTCACGGGTCTCACTTTGTGCAGTCGCTTTATACCAACTTGTAGCTGGTAGTTAACCATAACCTTTCTGCTCCATATACCAGCAGTATGCTGCACACAGTTTTAAAATAACATTGTTCCCTTTCTACTTCCATTACTCATGACTGGCCTTCATGAAGGATACCTAATGCTGCCACCTTTGGGTTTTGTATGCCTTTGGGCAGTAAGGAAGTGAAAAATATTGGCACTTAAGGAATTAATAATTCAGCCATCATTCTTGTTGCACACCCGTGCTTCAGCTACTGAAAATGTTTGCCCATTGTGGGCCATCAGTTATTGGCAAGCATCACAGAATGTAGTACGCCAGACACCAACATGTATTCTGTTCTCTGGCTTATGCTGCATTAATAAGGAGGGCATTTAGGAGACCGTTCAAGTGTTTGGGTTTGTTTGTTTGTTTTAAAAAAAATTGTATTCTGAAGACAGCAGCATATTGTTCGCGTGGCTAAAAGTTGGAAGTAGAATTAGGCCATAGCTAGACCTAAGGTTTATCCCAGGATCATCCCGGGTTCGTCCCTGTGTGAGCGCTGGATGCCCTGTGTGGCACTTAGATGAACAGGTTTGACCCCAGGACAATCCTGGGATAAACCTTAGGTCTAGCTGTGGCCTTAGTCTCAGCATGTCAGCCTCATGCTTTGTTCACTTCTAAGCCCTGATAGTCATTCCCACTTCCATCTGTCGCCTGACCAGATTGTGAAATAATCTGGGGAGCTGATGCTATCCAGAGGGTTTATGGGGCTTGGGGCAATGTGGTGTTGGGGTCCCTGCCACTGTCCCCCACAAGGAGCCAGGGGAGTCAGTGGAGGCTAGTGGCTCTGATGTCAGTACCTTGGATAACTCCTTTAAAGTTCTGCCTGGCTCTGCCTGAAACCCAGAGCGGATTCACTGCTCCATTGACATTAGAGAGACCAGTTTGCACTGGCTGTGGTGATCAGTGTGGTAGGACCAAGCCAGGGGCCGATAGTGTGCAGAAGAGCTGAAGTAAAAGGGCCTTTGTTTTTTTTGGGGGGGGGGCTGAGGCAAATTGCCTCAGCTGCCTCCCTTTCCATGTGGCCCTGCGGATGTTGCCACACAAGTCCAGGTGTTTTTGCTCTACTTTTTTTGGGGGGGGGAAGTGCTTTAACCATTGCCCTTTTCTCCCTCCCACCCTATAGCATTCACAGGCACTGAAGAAATGCATGTGAGAAAGAAATTTAGCAGAACAACCTTCACCGTATGATCTGCCAACCCTGTAAACAAAATCTAGACATCTCAACAATGCCTTGAATGAGTAGCTGCAAGCCAGGTTATTTCAACGTATGCTTCTATTACATTTCAAATTTCCATGTTATTATTATTTCACTAGTTTGCTTACTGCTTACTTCCAGATCTTGTGTCAAGCTGTGATATCACAGGAAGTGCAAAAAGAAGTACCTCAATGAAGAAGCTTTATTTATTTATTTATTTATTTATTTATTGCAGTTATATCCCACCATTTTTCCTCCAAGGAACCCAAGGCGGCATACATAATCCTCCGCCTCTCTGTTTTATCTTCACAACAACAACCCTGTGAGGTAGGTTGGGCTGAGAGTCTGTGACTGGCCCAAAGTCACCCAGGAGGTTTCCAGGGCCAAGTGTGGACCAGAACTCGGATCTCCCAATTCCCAGCCTGACACTTTAGCCACGACACCACACTGGCTTTGCAAGTCTGCAGTGTATCTGTGATAGCAGACAAGCTAACTAAGTGTACAACCCTATACACATTAATCATGGGAGTAAGCCCCATTGAATTCAATGGGACTTACATCTGAATAGTTATAGGAACATAGAAAGCTGCCATAGACTGAGCCAGCCCCTTGGTCCATCTTCCCCAGTAGAGAGCTTCGGCTATGGGGTGGTGTATAAATGTAATAAATCAAATCAAATATTGACTAGCAATGGTTCTCCAGAGTTTCAGGCAGGATTCTTTCCTAGTTGTACCTGGAGATAACAGGGATGGAATCTGAGACCTTCTGAATGCAAAGCAGGTGCACTAACACTAAACTACAGCTCTCCCACAGGTACAGGAGTGCACTGTAATTGACTGGCTGGCTTGAAGGCTCCAATGCTTTGCAACAGAAAGCCTATTTCATTTGTATTTCAGTGGGCGCTTTTGGTCCTTTACCAACTGCCTACTGTCATCTTGCAGAAGGCATGCCAAGTAGTCTCACTCTCACTTAAACCTTTCTTTGTGGTTTGCACTGGCTAATAAAGTTGCTTAATTCCATTTTGCCCCTGAATTGGCAGGATGATGCTTCAGCCTGACTATGTTAACCAGCCTCCACTGGAAACAAATATTCGCCATGCAGATTGAGATGCACTC
The DNA here is from genome assembly GCF_023053635.1 of Elgaria multicarinata webbii. NCBI lineage: Eukaryota > Metazoa > Chordata > Lepidosauria > Squamata > Anguidae > Elgaria > Elgaria multicarinata. The sequence goes on from NC_086171.1 coordinate 186,968,062, forward strand.
TTGCTCCCTATTTCACATTCTTCCTTCGCTTCACTGTTGGTGTTGTTTTATGCCTTTTTGCAATCAGAGCATGGCAACCTGCTGTCCAACAAACAGAATTGTTCAAGATATGTCATGTATGTATCGACATCCTGGAAGAGGCCCAGAGCTATATGATTGATGAGACCATGGTGTAGATTATTAATAGATGAAATGGAGGAGGAGGAGGAGGAGATCAAATTTAATATATAAGGGGAGCTAGAGTTATAGTCATAGTGGTCACCTGTCCTACTTTGCAAAGAACAATATTTTATTTCAAGGGCAGTCAGAGGACATTCCATTGTTTGAAGGTGTCCCCTATTTGAAGGGCTATCCTGTTTAAAGATAAAGAATTATGAGAAGCCAAGATTCTCCAGGAGTCAAGGAGGAATCTTCCCAGGAGGTTACTGAACAGGAGACCCAGGATCAGAGATCATCTCCTCCCTCCTCCCCTGCAGAACTCAGTCTCGGGGGGGGGGGGAGCATCAGGACTGACAGATCCCAGAGTCCATCACAGGATCAAGGAGGCAGAGCAGAGAGGAAATGAGAGTTGGTCAGCTAGACTAGCCACTCACCAGAAGTTTCATCTTGAAGATGTAGGGAGGGGTCTGGTAAAAGCCTGTCAGGCAAAGCAGGAAACTGTCCATTTAGTTGATAGGCAACTGCCTTGCTTTGTTAGGCTAATTAAGCCTAGCTGATAGCTCCTAGCATTCACACTCCCTTCAGGTGTGAAGAGATGTCTATTTATTGAACAAAGCTTTGTGGATTGTGCGACAGATCTCTTTATTGTCACACATCTCGGCAGGAGGGCTTCGAATCACAACACCAAGAGATCAGGGGCCTTGAAGTTGTCTATCAAGAGTTAGCACCCAAACAACAGCTTGAGCAGGCAGGCACACAGTTCAGATGGTCACAGTCTTCCCCCACTATCATGAAATATATTGTTTTTCTATTTAAGTTATAGTATTTCTTTCTAAATTCATATCTATACATATCAATGAGCATATGCAAATCTTATGCAAATTGGTGTTCTCCTTTGTCCTCCTTTTTTAGTTGCACATATCCCCTTTTTTTGGAGATGGGCAAGTGACCACCCTAGTTATAATCTAATAACGAATAGCTAGCCTTTATCTCTTCTAATGACTCCCTTACATTTAACTGAAACAAAGAATCTCATAGTTCTGAATTCATTAAACCAGTGAACTACAAGCAAAGCCTTTTTGTTTGAATAAAACTGGAACTTCTAATGAACAGTTGGGAAGGATACTGGGGTAAGTTATATCCCCCACTGGTTTCCGGCCTTTACAGATATCTGGCTCCTCCCCACTTTACAGATATCTGGCTCCTCCCCACTGTCCACAGCATCACCAGCCACACCCACTCAGTCCAACATTCCACACTCTCTAAACATACTCAGTCAGACATACCTAAGGGAATAGAAATGTGGGTAACACCACAGATGCCCTACAATTCCTTCACATGATCAATTCCGCAGGGATGTTATTATACCTTCCTTTGCTAAGTAAATAACACACCTCTCCAGCAAGAATTGTACAGTCAAGTAGATCAATGTCAGAGGATGGCATTTCTTCTCAAAAGAGGCCATGTAAGCAAACTTAGAGGCCCCGTTATTTTTAATTGAGTAGCAAAGGGAAATTCAGGAACCACATCTGGTTTCTCTTGGTCTCTTTTATTCTACTGCTCTTTGTGTACTTGGAATAATAATTCATGAGTTAACAAAAGATATATTCCCAACTCCTCTAAAATGACACAATACAATGAGTTTTAAAATAGAGAAGGAGAAAGGGAAAAAAGAAGGTAATTATACAGTCTCTCTCTTAATGTCGGTAAATGTTATGGACTGAAATTCAATTAGTGCAAGGAAAAGTGCAGAAGTTTCATTTTATATATTCTTTCCCTTAATCATTGAAATGTCCAGGGAGCTGGGTGCATTACAAAGGCACTGGGGTTGCTTACATATGACATTCTCTATAGAATGTATTTTTAGCCTGCAAGGTTTTTATTACAGAATGTGCGAATTTGGCTCGAAGTGCCAACATCTTGATTTAATGAATGCCATTCATGCCAGGGTCATTTGGGCATTAGTCAAGATGTGCTATTGTACAAAGGTCCCTTTCAAGTCCAAGATTAAAGGAGTAGGAACAGGCCCCCAAAGTGGAGTTCCTTATACCTTGCTTTGTTCCTTAGACAGGAGAGTATCACATAGCCCGATCCTGTAAGGTGCTTGATGCAACCCATGAGATGATAAGAGAATGAGGAAGAGGAGGAGGCCCAGCACTTTACAGAATTATTCTATAAATGTTCTGATGAAAGAGGCCCTTGCATAGAAAAGTTCATGCCGTACCAAATGAGTCAGGCTGTAAGTTAGCCCAGTGCCTTTTCTTTGCCATAAATCTGATCAAATCCAAAATTTCAGGGCAAGAGTTGGGGCACATCTTACAGCAATATCACTAAGCAGCCACATGTCATACTTTACAAAGGACAGTCATCTGTTTGAATGGCTGTCAGGGGACAGTCCTCTATTGCAAGACATCCTTTATTTGAAGGATAGTAAACAGATCATTTCCTTTCAGATCAGGGCCTCTGGAGACACAGCACAGGAAAATAGGCAAAACCAGGAAGCACCTGCTTCCATTTAGAGGAACAAGCAACACCTGCCTTAGCAACAGAGGCCTGGTGGGAGCCTTCTCCACCTGACCCTCATCATTGGATGTCTACCTCCACATCTGATCCCTGATGGACTCTGAGCCTCCCAAAGCAAAAGCTCCCAGGCCCCTTCCTTTTTCTCTTTCTCCTTCTCATTAACCTCAGTTCCCTTGAGACACATGGCATTAATGTTAGTCTTGGTGCCTTAGTTGAGCCCTGCCCTGCCCTGCCTCCTTTGCACTTCCTCTCCCTCCTTTAAGCAGAGGCTTGACTCTGCAGGGACTGGGAATGGTCATCATTACCACAGATGGTGAGACCCAGTGGGATTAGTCCTACTGGAGTGGGCCAGAGTGCTTGACTACACTCTTTCTCAACTCATGGTATGAACGGGTAGAGCAGTCTTCTAAATGAGGCTTCAGTGATGTGGGAGGGGGGAGCTTGGAGCAGTGGGAAGGGGAGCCAGGAAGCGATATTTGCATGACCATTCTGTGAGTTCAGTTCTGGTACAGTAAAGAAATTCCTGGATTGGCCATGTGCTCAGAGGTACCCTTCTTCCTTAATTCTAGGGGTGTGCCTCTCCCTTTTCCTGAGCTGTTATTTTGCACTTGGCTCCATTTGGTGGACCTTGGGGTTCCAGTAAAAAAAAAAAAGTAGATCCCCCAAGCCTGAGGTCTGCTGCCCTTGCTGTATATGGCATGAAAGGCAACAGGTGAGAAAGTGAGGAGTCAACAGAACCTGTTCTACTGATCCCCTTTGAAATAATGTCATGAGAAGGATGTGATGGCTCAGCCTTTTCACATGGAAATCACAGGGAGCTAAAATAAACAGTTCCACTGGCTCTTGGTCTGTTTCCGAGCACAATTCAAAATGCTGGTGTTTACCTTCAGAGCCCATGGAGTGCTTTCCCCAGGGAGGATTGTGTGTTGACAGAAGCTTTGCTGTTTTCAGCACCTGGCAAGGACATTTTTTTCGCTAGCCTTTTAATTTCTGGTTGAAGGGTGAGTTGTAATTGTATAAAATAAAATATGCACAGAATATTTTCTTAAAAGAACATATGATTTGCCAAGGTGGGGTGGTGGGTCGTGAATCCACACTCTCAGGACTAGCTTACTAACTTTGGCCATAGCTAATGGAGCAAAATCCCGGGGCGATCCCTGGGATTGTCCCTGTGCGTCCACCTGACGCACAGGGGATCCTGGGAGCAGGGAGGGATGATCCCTCCCTTGCCCCAGGATCTTGCCCTCCCCTTCGAGCCCACTTTTTCCACGGTCTTGGAATGATCCTGAGACCACGGAACATGTGGCCAGGCGTCACTGTTACTCGCGAAGAGCCAGGACCCGCGCATGGGGCGCAGAGCTCCTCAGGAGCTCTGTGCCCATTGGGGCTGGGGTGGGAGGAGCGGGAAAATAAATTTATTGTTTTAAAAAACTCACCTTTTGCGCACGACCGTTCGTGTGCTCTTCTTTAACATACAAACGGCGTCCGCAACGTCCTCTCCCTCCAAGGTCGTTGTGCACCGCATGTAAACAGAATTGGAGATCTTGCGATAAAAATATCATGAGATCCTCACCCCTTCCTCACACTAGACCCGTAGTTCTAGCTGAGGCCTTGATCAGCAAGTTTGGCTCCTGGAACATCCCATCTCCCCCACAATACTGAGATCTCATTGAGCTATTTTGATGCTGAAATGATCACACACTTAGCTTGGACAGGAAAACTATATGAATTCATTCCCCAAAAGAACTCACTGGAATAAGAGCTCCCATGATCAGTAACCACTCTTGAGTATCCAGTATGTGAGCGCTGTCTTGCTCTCTGACCTGGTGTTTGGCTGGGGGATGGGTGGGTACAAGAACATACAGAAGATTCTCACCATTCTTTCACAACTGAATTGTGCTTGTGAGGTCAGAGTGTCTTAGTAAATAAATATGGTTCCTAGGTCAAACACAACCATAAAAAAAGATAGCACATACAACCATTAATTAACAGTGAAATCCCAAACACATCTCATCAGAAGTTCAATGGGGCTTACTTCCAAGTAAATAGGTATAGGATGCCAGCCTTAATCTATTTATGGGCTGCCCTTCAATTCAAGAATCCCAAGGCAGCATATGTAATTCATGGGTTACATAGGATTCTTGCAACATTCTGCTATTGAGTTAAGAACATTTATTAACAGATGTATGTTTTCTTGTCTCCCCTACCCTACTGCTGCAATGACGGTAATGAGGAAATAAATAGTGTTTTTCTTCCCAATAAAAAACAGTGACCCTCTTGAGATGGCATGTGGTTAAGCATTTTGAGCTCAACAATACAGCTTAGCATGTCATGTGAACCATTCCTAACCATGGTGGCTACGTAACCATGGTTCAAAGACACTCAGGCCTTAGCTAGACCAGGCTATATCCCGGGGTGATACCCACGATCATCCCTGTGCGTCCACATGATGCACAGGGGATCCCAGGAGCAGGGAGGGATCATCCCTCCCTGGTCCCAGGATACAGCCCTACCCTTTGGGCCTGTTTTTTCCACGGTCTCGGGCTGAGCGTGTGGCCCGTTTCCACAGGTTTACCCGGCTCCGCGCGATTACTTGCGTGGAGCCGGGAGCTGCTCATGAGGAGCAGGATGAGGGGAGCGGGGGAAATGTTTTGTTTTTTTTTAAACTCACTGTGAGGCGCTCGAGCACTCCTGTCTCTTTAAAAATTAAAAAATGGTGAGCGTGACACCTCTCTTCCTGAGGTCGTCGCACCTTACATGTAAATGGGGGCGAGATCTCGCATTATTCACAACACGAGGTGTCCCCTCCTCTCCCCCAGACTTTCAGGTAGGTCTAGCTAAGGCCTCTCTAACTGTTTGCTGCAAAAGGGTTAGTGGCCTTACCAGGGCTTAGCATGACATCTGAACATCCTCTCTCATCTCACACTATTGCCCCGCTCGTGCTCTTCGCTCCTCTGATGCCATGTTTCTCACCTGCCCAAGGGTCTCTACTTCCCTTGCTCAGCTTCGTCCATTTTCTTCGGCTGCCCCTTAGCCTGGAACGCTCTTCCAGAACATTTGAGAACTACAAGTTTATTCACAGCTTTTAAAGCTCAGCTAAAAACTTTTCTTTTTCCTAAAGCTTTTAAAACTTGATTTTGCTCTGACTTTTATACTGCCTGTTTGGTGCATTCTCTTCCCCTCCTTATTGTTTTATTATGATTTTATTAGAATGTAAGCCTATGCGGCAGGGTCTTGCTATTTATTGTTTTACTCTGTACAGCACCATGTACATTGATGGTGCTATATAAATTAATAATAATAATAATAAAAATAATAATGAACAGGCCCATTCATTACCTTACGTCAGTTTACAAAAATTTTATAATATGATATTTTATTGCTTACAGAATCAAGGAAACATCATTAGAGGTACAGTTGGGTAATTTTAGACTCGTGTTTAATGGTTTTATGAGGGGCTACCTCTTTAGATGGCAAGGTATATTACCTCTTCAAGCTATAGTAAACCACCCTTGCTGAATTTGGGGGTCCTCCTGCTCTTTCTGCTGAGTGAAGCCCTTGACTTCTGCCCCAAAGTCCTACCCTAACACAGCACCACATCATAGCAAGCATCAGCATAGTCTTAGGAAGAAAGTCACTTTCTCTATATTTCTTATTTCAGTTTCTTGTATTCAGGGGGATGCCAAAACAGAAGGAAAGCAGTGGGTTGGATGAGGTGTGAAAATTCAGTAGCTTTGCATTTAGTAACCTAAATGCAAAGTTACCATTTGGTGGAAAGGCAAGACACAAATTTAACACATACCTACCTACATATTTTTATCTACTCTTTGTTATTCAAGTATAGACAAATGTGCTGTTGAAAAATGACAAATGCAAATATATCATTGATAAATACCAATAGAAGAATGCAAATACAGATTCAGTGAAAAGTAACAAATACAAAGAAACTAAATCAGGAAAATTAGAATACATTTTTTAAACAATTACCTGGCTGCAATCCCATAAACACTTACTTAGAAGTAAATCCCATTTCACTATAGCTCCACTATAAACAACAGAAAATGAAGTATATTAATAGGTGTCATCTAATTGTTTAGAAATAAACTCTGTTTCTGTATTAATCTCTCTCTTTATTATGTTTCCTTAGTGTGTGCATATATGCTACCCCAACACATCAATACCAATCCAAAATAGGTGGAGGTCTTATTGACTTCCAATGAGCAGCAATGGTTTCTCTAGTTGAAATTAACAGATTTACGACCAGTTCAAGACCTTCTTCCAAGACCAAATCATTCAGTAACTGTGTAAAGCAGCTTTAGAGGCATCTGATATATCATGCCCAATAATTTATTGTTTATTATTTCCAAAGTTTCTTTCCCAAAGGAATGCATCAATGGGCAATCCCCCTAAAATATGTAGGATATCAGCTCCAAGCACCAGACATCTCTAACATTAATCTTCCTGGAGATTATAAATTACAAATATACATATTTATACCAATCACATTGCTATAGTTTTGGAAAATATAGAGCTGACTAGTTTTCTTCAGTGCTGGCATTAGATTTAGAGCAACATGTTGGGGGGGGGGGGCGGGGGGACTGGAGAAAATGGAGCATAAAGCAGGAGCACCATCTAGTGGTACATAAATGGATGCCTATTATTGATACATGTGTCACTAAATCTCTCCAGTCATCGAATTGCTAAGCCCTTTCAGTTCTGTGTGTCCTGTTGTATTCTGCTGGATGGTTAGCACTGAGGTCTATTTGTTACTCAGATTTACATTCCACGCTTTACCAGAACCCCAGGACAGATGACAATATTACATAAATAGCAAGTGTAGCCGGCATCCAGTGGTTGGAATAGCCCTTAGTTTGATACAGGAAAGCCTAGAAAACTAACATATGCAGTTGTCATTGTACCCTCTCCATCTGAGTGAAGCGATGCCTGCTGGCACCCCTAAGTATGGGGAAGGAGGAGCGTGACCACTCCATTCCCCTGAGCCAGGCTGCCCCAGAGCAGGAAGCAGGCATATATAAGCTTCTCCCTCTGCCTACAATCTCCTGCAAAGCTATGCACTGGTTAGGGAAGTCTGCTACTTACTGACTGATGATGGTACTGCAGGCTTCCAACACGCAGTCACATCTAAATTAATTTAAATTAATTAATGCATTTTAAAAACAAAATAAGATACAAAAAAGGGCAGGGCTCCTGTTGCTTTAACTGTTGTGATGTGGAATGATTTTCACTAGGGATGTGCTCCGCTTCTAATCGGACCGGCGAATTAGAAGCAGAGCGGGGCGCTTCACCTCCCCTTAAGGCGAAGGCGAAGAGGATTGGGGGGCCGGCGGAGCATGGCGAAGAGGATCGGAGTGAAGGCGGATCCTTCGCCTCGATCCGGAGCTCCACCGGAAAGGTAAGTGGGGTTTACCGGGCCCTGCCGCTGTCGCTGTCGCCCATGCGGCGACAGCGGCAGGGCCCGGTAAACCCCCCCTCCTCTCCCTTACCTTATTATTATTATTATTATTATTATTATTATTATTTATTTATTTATATAGCACCATCAATGTACATGGTGCTGTACAGATTACACAGTAAATAGCAAGACCCTGCCGCATAGGCTTACAATACCTGCCTCCGTCCGCGGTCCCTCGGCTTCTTCAATTGAGCCCGCGGTTCAACCAGGAAGTCTAGGCCACACTTGCGGCCCAGACTTACTGGCTGAACCGCGGGCTCAATTGAAGAAGCCGACAGACCGCGGACGGAGGCAGGTAAGGCCCCCCTCCCCCTTGGTCCCTTATCGGGCTCTGCCGCCGTCGCCGCACAGGCGGCGACAGCGGCAGGGCCCGGTAACCACCCCCCGCCCTCCTCTCCCGGCCTTACCTGGCACCACTCCCCTCCACTGCAGAGCTCCGATTTTCATTAGGTGCTGCATGCGTACCAATGACACCTGCTGAAATTCCCTTTTCAATGCAACTGTTAAAGATACAGGAGCCCTGTCCTCCTTTCCATAGGGTCAGCCTAAGTTTGCTATGCAAACCTATTTGCTGTGCTTTGGTGCTGGGTTCATATAGCCTGGTTATCTGCTGCTGGAATTGAATTGAAATAGGCTGACCATATGAAAAGGAGGACAGGGCTCCTGTATCTTTAACAGTTGCATAGAAAAGGGAATTTCAGCAGGTGTCGTTTATATATATGGAGAACCTGGTGAAATTCCCTCTTCATCACAGCAGTTAAAGCTGCAGGAGCTATACTAGAGTGACCAGATTTAAAAGAGGGCAGGGCACCTGCAGCTTTAACTGCTGTGATGAAGAGGAAATTTCACCAGGTTCTCCATATATACAAATGACACCTGCAGAAATTCCCTTTTCAATTCAACTGTTAAAGATACAGGAGCCCTGTCCTCCTTTTCATATGGTCACCCTAGTTGAAATCTACTTTGGATGGCCATCATTGTGGGCATCCAAAGTATGTTCTCTTTTCTGTGTGTGTGTGTGTGTGTCATTCCATTCTTTTGTGCATTTCAAATGTGTTGAGTTTCAGTTCCCAAAACAGCCATTTTCAACTGACAACAAGAGACAGGATTGTGTGAATTTCCCACGCATATCTCTGCTCACATATTTTAATTTTGACTCACAAATGTATGCCTTCCCCTATTCTAATCCTAGCCCTTAAAAAAAATTAACAAAGAATGATGTTAAAAAAAATGTTCACTAGGGATTGAGCCAAGACCACTCAATTCATCTGATTTGTGACCTACACCAGAAACTCAGTTATATTTTTTTAAAAAGCAATCATTTCTCTTTGTATTTGCTCCTAGGAAACAATTAACAGGAAAAGCAATGAATGTATTGCTAATTACATCATCACCCCCTTATCATGCTCTGCTCATAGAAAGCTTTAATAATATAAGTTATTAGAGAAATAGTTGTTCCACTTTAGTATGAATGGGTAAACAAAACCTGCCCAGTGCAGGCCTCGTGTTTTGATTAAATTTACAGCTAACATAAAATGATTAGGACTTTGTACAAAAGGTTGCATAAGAGAGACCAGGCTGAAAGCTTTAGATGACATGGGTTAAAATCCTAATCAAGAACTCAGTGGGTAGCTGTATAAGAGTCAGAATTGCTGTCAACTATCAATATAGCTTCTAGCCCACTTCCAGTGTTGTATTTATTTATTATGCCTGAACAGGATATGGCATAGCCCAGGGTTATGAACACTGGCCCCGCCCCCTATGTCACCATGGAGAGAAGCCCCACCCCCTCTGTTCCAAACTTGCTGTATTGAGTGACAACGGCAGGATCTACACTACTACTTTAAAGTGCTTTATAACAGTTTTGACAACTGTTGGGGCCCAGGACACACTCCATACACCATTGTCAAAACTGTAATAAAGCACTTTAAAGCAGTCGTGTAGATCCGGGACACATCTCAACAAGATTTTTCCTCTTGTTTGTTTGAAGACAAGTAGAACTCTCTGCATGATGCATCATAGCGTGACACTCTGCCCCCATCTTGACGGTGGCTGGTGGGTGCCGTGAGGCCTCGGGCTCCCACATTGGTGCTCCTTCCCAGCATCTGCACGAGAAGGAGTGCCAATGCGTAGTTGCCACCGCCACTGGGCCGAGCACTGGGGAGTGAGGAGGAAAGGGGCAGGCAGCTCTTTGACCTCCCTGTGGCTGCCCCATTCCTCTGCCCTCCAATTTTTTTAAAATCTGTAGACACGAACCTTTGCACCTATAGATTAAAAAATGAAATTAAAAAATGGGATGGGGAAAGAGGAACGGGGCAAACAGAGGGAGGTCAGAGGGAGGAGAGCCGGTTAGGGCTCTGCGTGTCCCTCTCTTCCTCCTCCTCTGGCTGCCCAGTTCTTTCCCAATCCCCCAGACCTAGCTCTCCTCCCTCAGACATCCCACCCAAGTCCCTGTGTGCGGTGCGGGCACTGGGGATGGAGGCAGCCTTTTTTTCTTAGTTACCTGTACATTCAAGGTTTTGCATGTACAGATAAAAATAAATAAAAAACTAAAATAAAAAAGGGGAAGCCAGAGGGAGAGGAAGGGAGGGACGCCTGAACCCAGCTCTCCTCCCTCAGACCTCCTGCCGCCGCCATACTGAGCATGGGCACCACCCAAAGCCCTGCACTGGGGGTGGTGAGGACAGTTTATTTTCCCCCCTACATATTTTTTAAAAAACAATAAAAGAACAGGGTGGGGAGGTGGTCCACCCCCTTCCCTGTCAGCCAATGCTGACCAATCAGGGGCCGCCATTGGCTGTGGCATACCTCTGGAGCAAAAAAAGTCAGGGTATGTGCTCAACTTTTTTTAAAGCGGAGCTTCGAGGATTTGCCCCTGGATGGGTTTGGGATGGCAGCTGCGTCTTATAGATGACCTGCCGCCACTCTGGATCCACCCTGGGGCAAACCCCTTGTCAAGACAAGCCCTCTGATGCATCTACTTCCAGAAAAGCCATGGTCAAAAGATGAGCAGGTGACAATGGTGTTGCTGAAAGAGCTGAAAGGGCGGGGGGGTCTGCAACTGGCTGTACCCTCTATCAGAGCCATCTGTGTTCTGACTACTTGGACCACCTGGGTGTTCCAGCACTTGGGGGCCTTTTAATGGGATCCTGGGTGAATCAGCTCTGTGTTGATTAATCTGATGCTTAGTCATACACACAAGTCATCACAAGATGCTACAGTTAATGAGCGGCAGACAGACTTATGTAGTAGAGGCCCTTCCTAAGTAACCACACCATCATGGTAGCTGCTTATCTGTAGCTTCATCATCTCATACTACCATGGAACCACATGAGCAGGGACAAAAAACTTCTTTTTTGGCTAGAAAAATAGTTGTGATTACTAAATTAATTCCTTGTTTTATATTTATATTTTGTTGGCTGACTTGGGTGGATTTGCTGGTAATGTGGCTTATAATATTTTAATAAATACTTAGCATCTCTAAAGAGGAGATAATTGAGCTCTCTGGTTCAGGCATGTTTGACATTTCTGGCAATCAAAGATGGGTTAATTGCCGCCATCTTTACTCAGAGTGTTTTTGTTCTTTTCAATATTCTTTGGAGAATTCTTAGGGAAAACTCTGAGCTCGATGAAATTGCCTTTCAGTATACCTGGCTTTCCCTGCAGCCAGTTATCCCCTCCCCCACCTTCTCATCTTTCTTCTTCTCTTATGGGAGTAATAGGCCATGGTCTGTCCAGGTCCTTCCAGGCCCTTCTGTGCCTCTCCATGGTGGGTTAAGCATGGAACTCTGCTGTTCTCAGCACGTGGATAGCCAAAAGAGGTGGGTGTGGGGCTATAATGTCAGTGGCTGTGGCTATGCCCAGTGACATCACCTGGCCTGTACAAAGCCCAGCCAGTGAAGAGCAATTCCAACAGAAAGTCTTCATTGCCTAGATCACTCGCTCTATATTTTAGTCCCCAGGTCTGGGAACTTCTGCTTTAGGGCCCAATGAAGGTCTGAGGAGCAACTCCCCCCCCCTTCACATTGCTGCTCCTCAGAACCAAATTTAGGGGAAAGGGAATGAGACAGTGCAGCTCAGAACGGCCCCTTATTTACAAGCCTAGCCAAAATTCATAAGCCTTTTTAACAGAATAATATTTCTGAACTAGATGTGGTGTGTATTTTTCCTAACACCTATACCCAATTGCAAAACTCAGTGACATACCTGCAATTATCCAAAGCTGTGGTCAGGCTGCGTGTGTGATAGATGCAGGCTCCAGCTCACAGGAATAAGCATCATATATTGAAACACAGGTCTATGCAACTAACAAAACAAATGTATGCAAAAAGTTATGGGGGAGGAAAATGCTCTGGCAAGGTCAAAAAAAGTTCAGTTCCAACTTCATTCTACAAGAACTTCCCATTCTCCTCCTATCGCTCCACTCGGTCATAACTCTCTCAATGAGACCTTTTTGTTGCATCGCCCAAAATGTTTGCATTTTATAAAATCTTTATCCAGAGCGTTCCGCTTGCATAGCAAAACTGTTATATGAGATTACAGTTGTGATATCTGGCTATTGATTTAGCAGGGTATTATCTCAAAGCATTTCTATCCTTCCCCCACCTTCCCCCTCCCCAAAGTCTTTGAGAGACATATCGTTCCCTCTTTAAAACAGCTCATCACAGATGTATCACCCGAGGATCTATTTCTGAGTGAGATTTCACACTGAATGAACATTATCCTTGATAGAATTTTTAATACAGAGCTAGCAACGAGGCATTGATCGAAGAGAGTTAAGATGGGGCTGAAGGCTACATAAATATAAATGTGTCATAATTGTTTACAATAACTAGTTATATGCTTGGAAATAACCATCCTTATCACCCAAAGTGTCTCCTCCTCTGTTTTCTCATTGTTTTTGTAGTCTTCTGAGATGAATTATTCCAGCTATGTTTTCGAACTCCAAAACCAAATATGGTTTAGGGGAAAATATGGGGCAATGCAGACGCATGCTATAATCCATCAATTGCTAACTGGCAGGTAGCTCTTCAGCGGTTAGAATGGACAACAATAATTACCCTTTTCTCTCTCAGACTCTTTCTTGTCTACTGTAATTTTCGTGAGCAAAGCTGTTGACCTGAAACTAGAAGAATGGAATTGAAAGTGGCTCTGTTGCCCCCTGAATGGAACTGTTAACTCTTTATTAATCCCACATGGTCAAAGTTGAATTATTATGATACAGTTAGGGAATGGACCAAAGTTAAAACCTTGCCAACCTCGTTCCACAGGAGGGACTAAGTCCTTCAAACTAGGGAAACTAAAAAGCAAAGCAAAGGCCACAGGTTAAAGCTTGAGTTCTGGGTAAGAACATCTTGAGATCCGTTTAAGAAAGGGTGGTCAAGGCCGGATGAAAACGTAACTCATTGAAAGAAAGAGGATTTAGGAAGGAGCTAGACTGGATCATGCAGGGGGAATGAAAATAGAAATGAGCCTGGGTTGTAACTAAACAACTCAGCCAAAGAAGACCGACAGCATGACTGTGAAATGCTGCTTCTTAATTTGTTTTATTGTAACTGCTATTTTTAATTTCTGTTTACTTTGTACATCACTGAGGAAGCTCTTTTTATTGGGTGGGCGATAAGCCAGTGAAAGCTGGCGGCTCCGATTTTGGTGGGGCTGTGAATCCATTCTGGGTTTCAGTTAGAATCAGTTGGAACTCTGAAGTAGCTATCCAAGGTGCTAAACCTTATCCCCAAAATAGGTTCTGGCTGCTTCTGGCTGAAAGCCAGAGTGAATAACCAGCCCCACCGAAATCATAGCCAGTAGCCACCAGCCCCCACTTAAATTGAAAGAATCAATCAATCAATCAATGAAGGTCATCAAGGACACATGCTAGTCAATTCAAGCAGAAGTGTATAGTTACTAGATGTTGTTTTTTATCCTGACCTTCCCCCAAGGAGGTTAGGATGACACACACAAGTTCTCCTCTATATACGTTTTATCCTCACCCTTTATCCCTCTATAAACAGCCCCACTCCAAACTGGCTTTCAAACGCTTGTTACGAATCCACAGGAGTTGGGGCAGTCAGTGATTTATGTAAGTAATATATCAGTAGTTCGAGTTTCAGTTTTAAGTTTGGCATTGTCTTTGATGATGAGACGCCTTCTGGGCTTTCTTGTTTTTAAAAGATATTAGTTACAATCTTATCTCATTCCAGGAGGCACCAATCGCCGGAGTGACATCTTTATATATTCCCTGAATTTGGGATCAACTAAGTCAGCCTGAATATATTTTCTTTTTTGAATTTTTTTTACCTGAACTGCAGTCTTTAACGAGCTATGGTATGTTCCCTTGATTGTATGTACTTCCAAAACTGCTAAAATTATTAATCCTGTGGCTATTTCCGAGACAATTATTATTATTATTATTATTATTATTATTATTATTATTATTATTATTATCTTGTGTATGTTATCTTTATTTATTTTAGTTATCTGGCTACTGAAGAAGATCGCAAGTCGAAATGCATTTGGCCTTCATTCACACATATTGTGGAGCAGGTTTATTATTGTATTACTGTTGTTTGTATGCTTATTACATTTGTGTGTATGCTTACAAAAAGTGTTCCACATTTTATTCTTTTTTGGGGGGTTTATAAAAGATTGCTTTTGCTATAATTTTATTGTTTCATTATTTCCTTAACTTCATAGCCACTCATTGTTTAACTTTTGGCTAAGGTGAGCACTTGTTCATATGTTTAATTTTTGTGAACCGCCCAGAGAGCTTTGGCTATTGGGCAGTATAGAAATACAATAAAATAATAAATAATGTGCACCGTTCCAACCCAAAATGTTCCCCGTCTCTCAGGATTGTGTATAGGGAAATCTGCAGGGGCTTCAAGTCACATTCTCCTGAACAGCCTCCTAGAAACCTCTATATGACAGGGAATCCTGCTTTATCAGCATGGGGATAGAGGAAAAGCCAAGGACTGATCACTTTTTGCTGCTTGATTCAAGGTTTTACAAAACTATGAAATCTTTTGGTAAAAATAATAGAAATGCTGTAATATCCATTGGGTATATAGAACAGCATGGACCATCACATCACTCCTTTCCTTTCCACCTTATGAATTTGTCCTTTCTTAGCAAAGATATGACAATGAACAGAACTGCTCCTTTTTCAAAAAGCACCCTAACGCTCATTAAAATTCCAGTCTTTTCATTTGGGTATATTTGACTCATGGTGTGTATGGAACGTCAGTGTTTCTAGAGAATATTCCAAAAGTGATTTTGATCAGGCGCCAGATGCTAAACATAGACAGAAAGAGGTGGAAAGCCATTTATTACGTAAACAGTAAAGATACACTGCTGTCTTTTATAATGAAAAGTAATGTGCACAAAAATGCCTGATGTGTGTGTGGAGTTTTTACAGTTGCCAAAAGACGTGTAATTTTACAGGTATGTGAAAGCAAAATGTAATGTGGTGGCACATCAGAAGATAATATTTCAACAAAAAGAGCACAGTATTTAAATAATGAATGGGAAAAGATTACAGTGGAATGAGTAAAGCATTCCCCTCCCCACGTCCCCACAGGATTATTTATTTTTTATCTTCTTTGTTGTTGTTGTGAATTGAAGTAGTTGCTATTTTCTGGCACATTGTCAAAAGGCAGATTTATATATTCCATGCCTTTGTCACATCCAGAGTGGATTACTGTAATGATTTCAATGTGAGGTTACCTTTGTAAGCCCATCTGAAACATTCCTGGGAGTGGAATGGAACTACCAGTCTGCTAGTGGCCTTGACTTAATTTGAGCTGAGACTCACTAAGGCTTAGCCCAGGGTCCTGTTTTGTGTAGTCCTGGTACACGTGCAGTAATGATGCAGAACTAGAGACCTCTGGCCAAACTTTTAACTGGCTATCTCAAATCAATATGAGATTTCTTCAGCCTTCCTGTAACTCTGAAGTCCCTGGTCACATTCACCTCTCTGATCATTCTTCCTTCCAGATAATTATATTTTCTGCCCAGTCATATTTTGCAATGTTACTGAGTTTTGCATTTACCCAATTCACCTCAAGTGCATCTCTCTCTCTGTGTGTGTCTCTCTGTCTCCTCTTTCTGCAGTAGCTGCTCACTCTCAACAGAGGCTCTCTAGCGATGACATTATTTGCTTTAGCAGAGGATTAGTTGCTGTGATCTGGGCTAATGGTGGAAACTTCGGGGAACTCCCTTAATAATAAGAAAAAGAACCATCCCAATCCAAGGTCCAAGTGCTGCTATGGGCATTTGCCTTCTTGGCGGGTGACTGACTGACTGAGGCCTTGCTTGGACGACATGGAGGAGTATTGGGAAGAGAGGCCTGAGAAAGCCTGCAACCAAATTCTCAGTGCATAGCATCACTGCTTATTGGGTGGGGGAAGAGATGACCCTCCTTCCGCAGCCCAGGAAAGGCCCTCAAGTGTCCTCAGTGGTTGTGCCTAGAGCCAAAGTGGTGATGTGAAGATAATCTTGAAAATCCACCCTCAATTGGGGAAATCTTGGATCAGGTGGGTGTGGTAGCCATAACTTTACCTTGAGCTTTATCTTGGCATAAGTGAGAGCCAGTGTGGTGTAGTGGCTAAAGTGTTAGACTGGGAGTTGGGAGATCCAGGTTCTTGTCCCCACTCAGCCATGGCAACCCACTGGGTGACTTTGGGCCAGGGTTGTGGTGAGGATAAAATGAAGAGGAGGAGGAGGATTATGTATGCCGCCTTGGGTTCCTTGGAGGAAAAAAGGTGGAATATCAGAATTGTTGCAACTCTAAACACAAACTTTCAACCTGTAAATTAGGAGTGGGCAGCTTGGGGCCCACCAGATGTTTTGGCTTAAAGCTTCCCTCATCATAGCATACCCAATTGTGAAGGATTATGGGAGTTGTAAGCCAAAACATCTGGAGGACCACACATTGCCTGCCCCTACTGTGAATGAAAGTTACCATGTGACAAATTTAAAAGCAGAATTTGTTCTCCCCCCACCCCCACTCCATTCTCAAAGGTTGAAATGCCTCTTCCAAGGCTTTAGTTACTGGCAGTAAGAGCTTTAAGCTAGAATACACCAGCAATTTTGTATGTATTTTTGTATTTTGGTCCCACCCATTTTGCCATTGGCCCCACCCCTCTTTTCAGCCCCTGAAAACACAAAGGGATTATTGGGAACTTGGGGTGGGGGGCATTATTGAGTGGTACCAGTTTGGGTAGCATAATTTTGATGAAACTTCAGGAATAGATTTTTTTATAGCACAACTTATAAAAAGCAACTTACTTGTCAGTCTGGAGCTGCAGAAGACCTCATGCTGAAGAAAAAGATGGTGTTTATTTTCACAGATGGTAATTAAAGGAGAGGCTCCTAGAAATTCCCAACCAAACACTTACCCAAACTGTTGATATTTGAAAGGCTAACTATCAACCCCAGGTGGAAATAATTGCTACAGCTGTACCTGAGCCAAAATGCCATGTCATTGGCCAACAGAAAGAAACGCACAGGGGCCAGACCTGAAGTGAAGAAACTTGTACCCAGATCCACCTTGCTGAAAGCCAACAGTGCGGCACAGAGTAACCAGTGCAGAAAGTGTGGTCATGTTGGCAAGCCCAGAGTATTCATTGCATATGGCGCCACATGCCTCCTTGCGTTTGGTGCCAAATGCAGACAACCGTTTTCACCAAAATATACACATGGAAGCAAATAAAAACAGCTCCCAAACTAGAGAAGGATATGAGAGCATTCTGCATCTGACCAATAGCAGCAGCCCCCTAAACTCCCAGTTTAGTTGCAGGTCAATGAGCTTTTATCATCTCCCCACCCCCACCCCAGACTTCAACTCTTTCCCCTGTGTCAAAGATAAAAATCCACTTTGGTTGTAAGGCAACTATGTTTTATTGAGCGTAATACAGTTGTATGGAGAAAGTCCTACAGACAAAGAATTTCTCAACTGGCAGTATGAAAAGCAGGTATATTTTTATATAGTAGCATCTTCACTAGTTAGCAGTTAGCAAAGTTCTAAAGGAAAACAAAGACTGATTAAAGAAAATTTCTTCATTATCTTCAACAGATGGCCCATAACTTTTCTGGCAATGTCAGATTGACCTGGATGGTCAGTCCTCCTTATCAAGCTAGCTTATTTGTCTTCTACTATATTAAGAGGTCTTCACAGTTAGGAATTCTAATTAAGCATTTCCTTGCTGACATAACAGTTTTAGCATTACAGCACATTCAGGCACGTACATTATTCCAATCCCATCATACAGTGCACTTGCAAGAACCAAACTACATACAGACTTTGGGGCCCTGCAGAATAGATTTGGGGCTCAGGCCTAGCAACACCCCTGCATGTCACAAGCATCACCCTGGCCCATGTATGAAATTGCATTACAGGCATGGGCAGAAGTAGATCTGGATGTACAATTAGATCTCTGAGTGATTTATGGTAGATTGGGAAGGTTTTCTGAGTCCCAATTCTTTAACAACAGCAGAAACAAAAATGTGCATTTCATTATTTATTTAAGAAATTTCTTACCTTCGTTTACTTCTAAAATAATCCCAAAGCTGGGTATAAGCAATAAACCACAGTAAAATAAAATAATACCAATTAAAATGAAAAACTAAAATCAAACAAGGCAGCGGAGTGCTGTCCCACCCTCGGATCAGGCTATGGAAAGGAAAAGAAAGGAAAGGAAGAAAGCTTGGGGTAGACAGAGACAGATTTTTGTATAGAAGGACTGTTAAGCGCCATTCAGTTTTGGCACTCACAGCAAAACCCTGGGCTCAGAATTCTTTAATTCTAACAGTGGCAGGATCTACACTACTGCTTTATAATGGCATTGAAGTGAACTGACAACTGTTGGGGTCCATGACACATTCCATATACCATTTTCAAACTGCTTTCATATTGTTATATCGTGCTTGGAGTGTGTGTCAGGCTTTATATCTCTTTTCAAAACATTTAAATGAAACATTGGCATCTTTATACATTATCAGATTTTTTTTAAAAAAAATTGTAATATAAATGATGGAGTATGTTCTATCACTGGATCAGCTACACATTTTGACGTACAGGAGCACATCGTGACGGACACCGTAGCCACACCTCCAAGGAAACTCCAAAATTACATGCTTATCAATAAACCATTTCTAAGTGTTTTCATCTGCAGATAGGGATAGGCAAACTCACCCACATCAGATTTGTCAGACACTCGCCTTGCCATCATCCACTCCCGCTTATCGGGCTGTGTGAGATTCTTTTGAGGCTCAGCAAGGCCCACGGAGTGCTCAGCAGCCATCCTCTCTCACTCCAGAATTTTCATATGTTCCCCCATTGCTTAAATGGGGCCTTTTACAGCCACCATTTACACAATGGGGGAAATGCAGAATTTCCAGAGCCCCAATTGTGCGCAATGATGGAGGCTCCGGAAATTGCCCATTTCCCCTCTTGCAGCATAAATGATGGCTATGAAGGTGCCATTTATGCAAGAGTAAAGGCATGAATGGAGAATTCGCGCCTTTACTCTTGTGTAAATAGGGCCTGTACAGTCGCCATTTATGCAACGGGTAATATGCAATTTCAGGACCCTCCATTGTGGCGTACAATGGAAGCTCCGGATGAGGGCGGATGGCTGCCAAGTGCCATCGCAAGAGCTTGGAGCGCAGGTCTGTGCATGCGCCTTGGGCACCTGACTGAATCCAGGGTAGGTGGGGGCAGACACAGGCAAATCCATCGGACTCCCAACTGGACTCCCGGGCACCTGCAACATCCATAGTAGCAGAAATTTGGTAAAGTGAATGGGTCTTAATTGCCTGTTGGAGACCAAGCTACATCTTGATTTGCAACAAGGAGGAATATATTGCTGCTGGGAAAATTCAGCCCTGCCCCCAACTGCTGTGAGCAGTGTAGCTAAGTTCAGAGGGAACACAGAATTCTGAGTGGGATGACATCGCTGGCCCTGCTAATAAAGAAGGGCAGTGCTATGACCCTGTGAGCAAGTAGATTGGAGGGTTCCCTCGCTAGGTGGAGGCTATCCATTGATATACGGCACAAATCCCATTGAGAAGAATTTATTTATGCATATGTTTTATTATAATCCACCACATTACATAAACTTAGGACAGATCAAAGGTACTTCAAGTAACGTTGAGTCTTTGAGGGACTCCCATTCGCTTTAACACCGTATGCATACAGCAGGTAAGTTCCTTGTGAATTGAATCCAGGCTATTTGAGTATAACTGTATCATAAAGTGAACTCATTAACACATGCGAGACATTTTGATAAAACATCTCTGCTGGCAATTATATTTGCAGTGATAACATTTGCTTTCCAGTCCCATTCAACATGAATAATTTGAGCACCAAACCCATATATATATATATATATATATATATATATATATATATGACAGGCATAAGAAGAGCAGTTGGCTCTGATGAGGATTTGTTTCCTGCTTTAGAAAACCAGAACTCTTCACAACTCAGGATTACAGATTCCAAAGGACTGCTGGAAAGAATATCCTCTCCTTTTAAATCTTCCATTTGCAGTTTCCAAAGGAAAGTTGAAAAGAAGCAGGATGTAACTAGGCCATTAGCTAAGCTGATGGAATCAGCTCTCGCTCTCTCATTAATATTCCCCTTTAATTCCCATTCCATCCATATCATGCTCACATGTGTGCCTGCATGCACTCACACACCCCAATTGAAATGTTACCTAAATAGGCCAGTGGCTTCCCAAGGGCAGGCAGGTCTCAGGGCTGGCTTTCTTTTTGATGGGACAGTTGTCCGTAGTGCTGATGTAAAGAGAGAACTCAGGCACTAACTGTTGCAACTCTCCCTGATGAAGGAGTTGGACAGTCAGTCCACCGGGTGCTGATGTTCTCACATCAGATTACATTGCAGACATGTTAGCTCTTCAAGAGTTCCTAACCCAACCCATGCAGTCAATGGGTGTTCATATCCAGAAAGCAAGACAAAGTCTTTAATGTAATAGGACAAAATAGTAGCCATCAGGTTTCTACCAGTGTGCTGCATTCACATAACACACTAACCCACCCACGTGGGTTGTTGTTGAACGATGGGTTATCATGTTATCTGAATGTTGCGTGTTTTCTGCAGGGTTGCTCTTTAACCATGCAGTGTGGCTTGTTAACCACCCTGAACAACCCAACAACAAGGCATGTGTTCTCAAAGTGGCTTGTTTGAGAAAAATAAAGTAACCTGCATGGTTAACAAGCCGCCTTGCTGAAAATGCACTGCATTCAGACAACACAATAATGGGTTAGTGTGTTGTGTGAAACCAGCCTATGAGTGATTATTGGGCCAGGTTGTCCTTTTTTCTTTTTCTTTTTTAATACTTAAGCTCTACTGTACATTCAACAGGATAGATCAACTTTTTTTCCTTCTGCCAAGAGTAACTGCTGGCAACAATCTCTAAAAAAACAAACCCTGTGTTCTTAATCAGTTCACCCAACATTTCATCAGGGAATAGTGATAAAAAGGTTCTGCATACCCATCTCAAGGCTGAAACATTAGTTAGTTAACAGCAGAGCAATCCTTGGAGAGGAGTCGATCTTATCACCTTATCTCATGCCCTGCCACATGTACAGCAGATCTTTGTATTTTAAATGACTTATCCTCCCACTGTATTTTTTAAAAATGCATTGAATTCCATAGAAAATAATTTGCTTTTGAAAAGGAATTCAAAGGAGAAGAAAAATTCAGAGACATTCTCAAGGGTTGGTTCTAGGATTTTTGTGCTTCCCTTACTGATGAGGTGGCTGAGAAGTGTGCGTGAGTGTCCTGTCTGTCCTTGTGCATCTCTTCAGCACCCTGTGGCCTCCACTGCTTCCCACACTGCCATCAAAGCGCAGCGGGAGGGCATGATGACATAATTCCTCCCATGAAACTTTTTCAGACTGGAAGTGCAGGCAGTTTGGGAGGCTGCAGAGCAATGCAGAGATGTGTAATGAAAGAAAGAAAGAAAGAAAGAAAGAAAGAAAGAAAGAAAGAAAGAAAGAAAGAAAGAACAACACCCTACTGATTAGGTAAGTCTTTTTTAAAAAGCACCAAAATAAATTCAACGTATCTTATAAATTCCCCTGAGAATGAGGCAGAGGAATGAAAGGCTCTTTCTTGGGGGAAGAAAACTTTCAGGAAATTGGAGGATAGATTTTGGTGCAATGGTAGCTCCACCTCTTACCTGGAACTAGACACAACACTGCCCCTCTCATACCTGCATTGTGGAGGATACAAAATAAGAGGGGCAGTAACAGCAGAGAGAGAGAAAAGTTAGGAAAAAAGAAACTGTGCCGCAGCCCCTGCCAATGGTGAGCCCTCCATGGGAGAAACTATGGGGAATTGTCTCCCTTCCCCCTGGAGAAATTCAGGGAAATTGTCTCCCCAATTTTTCTGACCACAAATAGGGTGGAGAATTTTGAAAGGTCATTTGCTCACTGTTCTAATTTTAAATTATCTTGCCTCTCATCTAGGCTAGCATAGCTGATGGGCCAAGACCAGGCTTGTCTCGGATTCATCTCAGAGGAATGGAGCCGCTTCAGTGCCAGTGGATCCAAAGTGAGCTCTATCTAGTGTCCGGCCTGTCCCAGGATGTCCCATTTTGAGGCCTTATGACAACTACCCACAAAAGGAATACCAGCAATGGCAGCTCTCCACCTGACAAGCCCTCCACAGGTATAGCAGGGGGGCTCCACAGGAGGGTACCTTCTCTCCACTGGTGGAGGCCAGCAGAAGGACATCTCTGCCATATCCTGACCCCCTCAAGAAGGCAACAGCGTCAAGAAGGCAACAGCAGGGGGTTAGGACTACACAGTCAGCTTATTATTTATTCATCATGGATTTATATCCCAACCATTCAAGCTCATTGTCAGGGTGGCTTACAATAAAATATTTAAAGCACAGTAAAAAAAAAAAAACACTAATACATACAAAGAAGCTTAAAACAGCAAATCTATAAAAGATATATATATATATATATATATATATATATATATATATATATATATATCAAAATGAAACAGATTAACATACATTTAAAAGCCTGGGGAAACAAAAAAGGTATTTGCCTATGGTTGGTGTTAGGATGCAGCCTACCTGGGCATGGGCCCCGGACCTTCTGAGCTGTGCTCTGGCTCTGTTCCCTATAGCTTTTAAATATTGAGTTTGTTCTGACTCTATACTGTTTAGCTTCACCCTACCCAGTGCCTGTTTACACTTCCCTGTGCCTGTTTGCATTCTCTTTCCCTCCTTATTGTTTACTACAACTTTATTAGATTGTAAGCCTATGCGGCAGGGTCTTGCTATTTACTGTGTAATCTGTACAGCACCATATACATTGATGGTGCTATATATATAAATAAATAAATAAATAATAGAGTTGCCCCAATTACCATAATACAAGCATGCATCTTCCCTCAGAACTCGGTAGCCTTGCAGTTACTAGGAGATCTTAGGACTCATTCTCTTAGCAGACTATTAGGGAGCATAGCACGAAGACACCCACCTTTTAAACTAGAAGGGAGACTACCATCTTTCTTTCCACAGGCTGCTTATTTACATCTTCAGGGGCAGCCCTTCTCTTGGTCCTGCCATTATCGGGGGTGGGGAGGCATATTTGTTGGGGACTTGAGAGAGGACCTTCTCAGTGTCCATTCCCTGGCTTTGGAACTCCTGCTGCAGGAGGCTAAATTGGTCGCCTCTCTGTTGTCCCTCCGCTGGCAGGCAAAGTTGTCTTTATTCAAGCAGCTCTTTGGAATATAAACTGATCTATTGCTGAAGGGGGATTTATTTGGTTGGTGCTGTTTATTTCTTTTATTGTTTTTAGTCTACTTGCATTGCATCTAATGTTAGTCTAACTCAAATCTCATTCTTTTTGATGGGTCTACTCTAAGTAGGACTAATCTACAGTACATACAACCCTTTGTTTTTATGTTGTGTTTTAATTAAGTTTTTGGGTTTTTTTAATCTGGATTTTATTGTTATCTGCACTTGTTGGGATATTAAATGAATAAAACTTTGATCTTCAGAGCCTTGTTTGGACTCTAGCCATACAGGAGTCTTCTCTCACAGCATATTCTTGTTCTTCTCACATCACATATTCATTTCAGAGACATTTCATACATTACACAAAGGCAAACCTCAATTTACCACTGCATGTGTACTATCAACAGTTTAACTGCAGCCAATCTTCGCTCCCTGATGAGCATAACTGGAACGTTCAATGCACATGTTTGTAAACAGACATTTGCCACAACCACCTTAAAACCTGTCCTTAATTTCAGCCAGGACAAGACTCAGAAGTATGTATTCACATGAATAAAAGCTCCTCTGTTGAATACAACTAGGTTCGTTCTCACCTATTACTGCAACACAGAACAGTATCAAAGTTGACACTAGTGCTAATGTAAATTACATTGTGTTAGTATAAGTGACCTCTGGTGCAATGCCAATAGCATTAACTGGTGTGGCACAATTGGCATTGTGCTAGAGCAGGGCTAGAGAACCTGTTTCAGGCTGAGGGATTAATTCAATTTCAGAGAAGCTCTTGGGGGCTGCAGTCCAGTGGTGGGCAGTGCCAAAGACAATGGAGGTGGGGCCAAAGGCAAAAGTGTGATACCAAAAATACCAACATAGTGTAGCTGAAGGCACAATCTTATGGGATGCACCTTGCTTACACGTGAGCCTCAGAACTCAGAAGCTTATGAGTATCCAATGAAGATACTCCCCATTCTCCAGAATGCCTCCTTTTCCCCATCTCCACACTCCGTTTTGCGAGCACAGAGAGGTAGCTGGCCTGATTCTTTCCATGCCAGCTATGAAGGGGAGGGGGCAGGGATTGCAGTTTACTGGCTCCCAACTCAGAGCCCTGTCTATGAGTTTGGACCCAGGAAACCACACAATCCTGTCTAGGGGACATTGAATTGCTCCCTAAAGCTCTTACTGCCAGTCCTTATGAGAGGCATATCCAACTTTTTAGAATAAGTAAAAATCAGCACAAAATTTGAGGAAACATCAAATAATCAGTGGTTGGAGGAAAGGGAGTGGGACCAGGGGAATGCAGTGCGACCTTCTGGGGAATCCCAGAGAGCTGAATTGGGATCCCAGGAGGGCTGGATATGGTCTCGTCCCTGAGCCTGAGGTTTCCCGCCTGTGCACCAGAGGTTACTTACACTGGTGCAACATAATTTACATAGAGCTAACATTGACTTGGATACTGTCCTCAATCTCCTGTCTCTATTTCTAAACATCTGCCTCTTCTAAATATTGGCTGAAAAGCTAGGCATTTTCCACTTGGCTAGCAAGCTGTGGCTGCCCCCCTCTCTGAAGGCCCTCCTGCTTCTTGGGGGTTTGAGCATTTCTATGTGGCAGGACATGGTTTTAATTGTATTGATATTTCTTAGCGCCAGGCTTGTAAGCGTGAAGACCTCCGTGTCAAAAAGCTAGGTGTCATGGCCCTTGATGTGGCATGTTATACAGATCCTAGAAATAGCAGAGGATGCTCAGCTGGTAAAGTGGTGTCTAATATAAACCTTTCGTCGTACCTCCTGAGGATTAAATATCCCCTCTAAAAATATATACCTATGTCATATGCATTTCACACAGCAGAAAAGATAACAAATGCAGCAAGAGCCTACAGGAAAAAGAACACCAAGGATTTTCCTGCCTGGGCAAAAAAGCCATTTCAAAGCCATTCCTAGCAGCATTAAAACAAAACACACACACCACCGGGCTGAAAGTCATTCCCTACTTCATTTAATGAGTTGGGTTGGGTCCAGATTTAGCTGGGCTGTTTTAAATGGACTTCCCTACCCCCCATGTCTCCATGGGAGGCTTTCTAGCCCCCTGAAAATGATACACAGAGAATGGACACACATGATCAAAGGCCACAGCTATCCCTAAGGTTTATCTTGGGATCATCCAGGGTTCGCCCCTGCCTGAGCACTAGATCCCCTGTGTGTCACCTAGATGAACAGGTTTGACCTCTGGATGATCCAGGGATAAATCTTAGGTCTAGCTGTGGAAAGAGGGAAAATAAGTCACACTGTTTATTTTCCTGGTCTGAGCATGTCATTCGCTAGCCCCCTAGTTTCCAAAGTCAGTGAGGGTGGGTAGTGGGGGTTGGTTTACAAACCACCACAGAACCCACAACAAGGGTTGCAGAATGGTTTGTAAGTCACCACCACCAAGCCTCACCAGGTTCAGACGTCACAGCCACCTGCTCCCAGCCTGGGTAATGATGGAAATTGGGCAGCTTACAACTGGCATGTTTGGGATAGGAAAATAACTCATCTTCCCTCCCCAATCATATGGACCTGGTCAGAGGGTCAGGGGACCTTGCTCAGTGGGCGCAGAGGAAAAGCATCTTTCAGGTTTGGAAGGCAGAACCTGGATCCAATCCAATATTACTTCCTTCAGTGTTGGGGTGACCATATGGAAAGGAAGACAGGGCTCCTGCAGCTTTAACTGTTGTGATGAAGAGGGAATTTCACCATGTGGTGCATGCATACTATTTACACCTGCTGAAAACCCCTTTTCTATGCAACTGTTACAGATACAGGAGCCCTGTCCTCCTTTCCATATGGTCACCCTAACACTGAAGGAAGTAATATTGGATTGGATCCAGGTTCTGCCTTCCAAACATGAAAGATGCTTTTTCTCTGCACCCACTGAGCAAGGTCCTCTGACCCTCTGACCAGTTCATATGATTGGGGAGGAAAATGGTCACTCTTTTCATATGGTCACCCTATGTTCTGATTATTAGGCTGAATCCCAGCAGAGTTAAAGAAAAAAAATGATCATAGATCAGTCTTCCTGCCTGCCTGCCTGCCTGCCTACCTTCCAACTGCAATTCTGATTTCACTCTTCGTTGGGATTAGATTCCAAATGCAACCCTTAGAATCCCCCTCTGACCTTTACAAGCTATTATACTCTGCAGCTTGGCCTTCAGGTGCTACCTTGATCTTACTTACAAGCCCAAAAGAGAGGGACCTCTCAGCGTTTGAAAATGTTCTGCCCAACCAAGTCCCATAGAAAAGCTTTAATAGCCCATGACATTAAAAATGAGATGAAAAATCAAAGGAAAAATGTTTGCTCTAAAATGGCACAAACAGAGTTGTGGACCTACAATTTCCAATTCCTCCTTTTCCAAGACTGTCCTTGCAGCTTGCTAAAGCCCTATAAGCCCTAACCGCAGGTGTCTGTGTTTCAATTCTAAAAGGATAAGTGGTTGACACTTAATACATAAGTAACTGAGGGGAGAAAGAGAAAAAACAGTAGGAGAGCTTGTCAAAATGTTCAATTTAAGCCCAGCAAATATATCGTTTATTACTCCATTTCATGACAATTTCAACATTGTTAAAGAATCTTGCCCTCTTCATTGGGGGAGAGGGAGAGAGAGGGAGAGAGAGGGAGGAGGAGGAGGAGGAGGAGGAGGAGGAGGAGGAGGAGGAGGAGGAGGAGGAGAAAAGGGAAAGGAAGAAGAAAGGAAGAAGAATCATTTGAAATGAACACAAAATTCAGTGTATCTTTCAAGAAGGATCTAGGGACCATAAATGTCCTCTGCAATTCTAGGACATTTTAAGGGTCATGTTTTAACTGAACCAGAATTGACTTTGAAGCACCAACCCATCATTACTGGTATTTTGTTTAAAGTGGAAAGTAATTTTCTGCTAGCGGTGATGTTCAAATCTCAGAACAGCTAGCGGTATGGATTCATTCCTTTAAAAAAAGTATGCAATTCTTCTAAAATGCAGCCTCAACTTTTCTTACAAAGAATCCTCTTTTTAAGTTAACCTCTGTCATGCCATACCTATATCTGCCATGGGGTTGCCTGAGTATTGCTGTATTTCTCTTAGTCCATTTGCTATCAGCTTCCAAAATGTTGTACACAAACAAGGCATTGGTTCTCTCACCACCCTCTTAGAATGTGGCATTCATGGCTTTGAATTAGTGTATTGACTTCAAGCTGCAAATGCTGGAGTGTTTGCATATTTCATTCAAGGGGAATTCCATCAGTGTACATCAGAGGAAGGCAATCTCCAGGTAGCAGAGACTTGGGGTCCTTTGTGAGGTCCTTCTCCTCCCCTCCCCAACCCCCCCCCACCTGGAGGTTCCAGGAGTGAAACTGGGTGGCACTTTGGCACCACTAGGCACCTTGCACAGCACTTGCATTCCTTCCCGACATTTGCACAGGAAGGAATGCAAGTGTGAACTTTCTCAGTATTTAAAAGTTTTAAAAAAACGATGGGGAGGAATGGGGCCATTCCTCCCCCCTCCTTTTTTATATTATTGTCTGTATCTCCGCAGCTGCGGAGATACAGATAATAAAAAGAAAAAGAAATGGGGGGACAGGCAGCCAGAGGGAGGATATGAGGAGAAGGGGCAGGAACTCAGAATGAACCACGTCTCCTCTCATCCCTCTGGCTTCCTGTTCCTTCCCCCTCCCCATTTCCTTTTATTTTTATTATCTGTATCTGCGCAGCTGCAGAGATACAGATAATAATAAAAAATTAAAAGAGGGGAGAGGAATGCCCCCTTCCTCTCCTCCCCCCCATTTTTTATTTTTTATTTTACTTTTACAGGCGCAGGCTGCCCATGGTGACCAATCAGGGGGTGCCATGGGATCCACTGGCAAAAAAGTTGGGGTAAGTGCCTGACTTTTTTGGAGTGGAGTTTCCAGGGTTTGCCCCTGGATGGCTTTGCAATAGTAGCTGGGTCATGTAGATGACATGCTGCTACTGCGAAGCCACCCCAGGGCAAACCCTTCACGTAGACATGCCCTAGGAGAAGGGCAGGGGGAGCAGAATCCCCTTGTTACTGGCTCTCCTGCATCCTCTTCCCCAGAGGGAGAAGGCTCATGGCAGAGGAAGGTATTTCCCAGCAGCTGCATCAGGAGGGGGATCCTCACAACATGGCCACCAGGAACCAAATGATGTCATGGGGTGTGACACCCTTTTGACATCAGGGAACACAGCACCTGGCATCATATGGTTCAGAGAGGGCAGGGTGGGTCACCTGACCCCCAACCAGATTGTTTGTTTATTTATTTATTTTTAGATTTATATCCTGCCTTCTTTCCCTTGCAAGGAACCCAAGGCAGCTTACATATTCCTCTTCCTCTCTGTTTTATCCTCACAGCAACCTGTGAGGTAGGTTAGGCTGAGAGTCAGTAACTGGCTCAAAGTCACCAATGAACAGCATCACCAAGTGGGGACTAGAACCTAGATCTCCTATGTCCCAGTCCAACACTCTAACCACTATGTCACTCTGGCTCTCTCTCTTAGTTTTATCTTTAACTGTATATAATAGAATTTTTGTGGATGTTCATCATTCTCCTCTCAATCTCACATGCACGCACTCTCTCTCATTGGGTATGTCTACACCTACAGGTGTAGAGGGAGGGAGGGGGGACGATCCCGGACTTACCTGCTTTCAAGATCTTCCCTGGCCATCTAAACGGAAGTACAACTTCCCAGAAGGGAAAAAGGATGTCGCACCAGCCACTTAAAAAAAATTAAAAAAAGACAGCAAAAAAATAAGTAAAAAAAGAGAGGCCCCAACACACACACACACATTTTCCTGGACTCCCCCCAGCCCCTGGCCCTGCTCCTTCCCTCTGCTGACCCCCACTACTTGCAGGGAAGAGGGAAGAAGCTGGGATGGGTGCCCACACCGCACATGGTCCTCGGGATCGTCCCAGGACTATGGGAAACAATGGGGAGAAAGTGGTTCCAGGAAAATGGATGGATCATCTCTGCCTGCTCCAGGGATCCCCTGTGCATCATGTGGACACACAGGGATGATCCAGAGACAATCCCGGTATAAAGGCATGCTGCAGACATGGCCACTGTTAATGCAATGGGCCTTCATATGACATCACACAGCTCCTGGAACTGGAATACACGTGGACTGACAACAGGTACTACACATGTGAGGATTGGATAGGCCCTAAGAGGATATGACTAACAGAAGCAGTACCTGGTTGTAGAGCTGTGTTGCCTGACTTTTCCTATTCTAGCCTCAAACTGTGTATCATAGTTCTTAATTGCCTGGGATATCTGACATACCATTTGGAAAGGAAGTGTGTTTCATTTTTTAAATTACTGAAATGAATATTAAAAATGAAACAAATCAACAACAGGCATCTGATGAAATAGGGACTTGCCTACGAAAGCATATGCCACAATAAATGTGTTAGACTTTGAGATGCCACAAGACATTTTGTCATTTTTAATTAAATGTAGCTCATTCGAATAGAGCAAATCTGGATCTAAAATCTCCATAGGCTTCTATGAGCTTGGCAGTGAATGCTCTTATATTACTCACTAGATGCACTGACTAGCAAATTGAAATGGGTCAAACAACACAACAAAACAATCCCGGTGTCTCATAAGAATCCATGAAGTTTCTAAGGGTGACCACAGAATAGCAGTAAGTAAGGCTGCAATGTTTAGTTGATTGCTTGGTTATATTAATCAATTCCCCCTATCTGGGGGGGGGGGGGAATTAAAATGTGCTTTTGGTTAAATGTGCAACATGAAAGAGGGGGAAAAGAATTGTTTTTAATATACTTACAAAATCCCCATATGGGTGGCATCATTGTAAAGAGGTGTTATCTTCTTTCTGTAAAAGAAGCAGAATGCCTCTTCTCAGATGGTATCTGCTATGACATCCGCAGGCACTCCTAAAACCAATAATGGTGTGCTTCATTCCCCTTCAGACTTGCTTGTTCATATGCAAAATGTATGCAGATTTAATGTATTAAAATCCATATAACTGAACAACTAAGATGTCATGTGGGGATTTGGGAATGTAGAGGCAGATTAACGGGGGGGGGAGATCTGTGGGAATTCATTGGGGGGGATCTAGGAGAGAAATTAATTTGAACGAGAAATTGGTCTAACCATTGGAAGACCACAAGCCAGGCGTTAAGGTATTGTCTTTCTTCTGTAACTGCCTTTAGCATCTAGTATCCTCCATGAATTTGATCCAAGAAGAAGAAGAGGAAGAGGAAGAGGAAAAGGAAGAAAAAGAAGAAGGAGAAGGAGAAGGAGAAGGAGAAGGAGAAGGAGAAGCAGCAGCCTTCTAAGCTAGTGGTCTTTTTCCTAGGGAACTACTGCCGTCAACATGGCTGGCCAATTGGAGAAATGGCATAGGACATACTGTCAATCATGTGGATTGCTGCCATTCCATCCATCCAAGTTTATTATTAGCTCCATAGTCTTGTCCTCTAGGAAGGCTCTGTCAAGGAAGATTCCAAGCACTAGAAAGACACAGACAGAGGAAGGAGAATATAACAAGAAAAAGAGCAGACAAACTAACCTAAGATCCATTGATTTCAATAGGTCTACTCTAAGTAGGACTAACATTGGATTCAGGAACTGACAATCCAAACAAGGGCACAGATACACCAGAAGTCTGACACACACAGACCCCCAGCAGTTCAGCCATCCTAACTTTCCTTCTCCAACACTGACTATCTGGATGTCAAAAATTAGTGAGACATGACAGACAGAATATTGTCCAGGGCCAGATCTACACCAAGCAGGATATTGCACTATGAAAGCAGTAGATAAGAGGCAGGAACCACACTACGGCTTTATAGTGTTATTGAAGTGCAGTGACAATTTTTGGGGCCAATGACACATGCCATGTCCTGCTTTCATAGTGCTATATTTGCTTGGTGTTGTTCTGGCCCAGCATATAAAAACAGCATTTTAGTCAATGTAGCCATGATAGCTAAGTAGAACCTTCATGTTCAAGAGCAGCAAGCCTCTGAATACCAACTGCTGAGAACAAGGCCACAGCTAGACCTAAGGTTTATCCTGGGATCATCCAGGGTTCGCCCCTGCCTGAGCACTGGATCCCCTGTGTGTCACCTAGATGAACAGGTTTGACCCCTGGACGATCCAGGGATAAACCTTAGGTCTAGCTACAGCCCAAATGAAGGACGGGGAGCTCTTAACTTCATACCCCACTTGTAAGCTTCCAAGAGGTGTCTTATTAACCACTGTTGGAAGCAGAATGCAGGACTACATGGATCTTTGATCCTTCTTTGCTCTGATCTGTTTATTGTGAAGATCCTAACCAGCATAGGCTGATACTTTTCTACACAGTGATGTCATATTTTCAATGCATCTGAATGACACCCTTGATCCAAGTTAAAATTAAATTGAATTTAAAAATGCAATCTGTTGGATGTTTAGCCACATAACAAACTGGAAGTTGTTAAGGAGTTACCTAATGCTTCTATTTCTTTACCACTATGAATTTGATAGTAATTGCTGGTGGATGGAGTGAGTTTTTCTTAAATGGTTGACATTCGTGTCTTGAGAGTCTTCCAAATCATGTGTGTACAAGGCAGGCAAGCCTTGTACATTAAGTAGTATCCCTCCCCCAAAATGAATCTTTGTCCTTGCACAGGAGAACTTCAACCTGATATAGATATCACCTGTCTTGTCTTCTCCTCTTTGGCAGGTTTTTGCAAGTGCTGCATTTTGTGTCAACGTGAAGGTGACATTCATTGTCAGGTGTTTTAGGTGGCGGAGAGATTAAAGCTTGATAAACAGAGAGAAATGAATCATTTCAAAGTGGATGCCAGCAGTAGTAATTCCCACCTTGCTTCCATAATGCAGTTTGTACCATCCTGAGAAAAGAAATCCTTAGAACTGGTGGTCATTGATCAAAAATTTAGAAGTCTGTTCTAGACAAAATCAAATGAACCAATGTTTGCACTTGATCCTCAACCAGTTCTGGTGTTACCTTTCCCTTGCCACATCTTTAAGTTGTACGACAAGACAGAGGAACACATGATTTAATCAGTTGCAAGGCCTGAAGGAACACTTTCGTCTGCATACAGAATTGAAATGTTCCTGCCGAATTGCTAAGATCATCTTTGGAAATCCTTCTTTGGGTGCTGCCACTCATAATGGTGCACTGAAAGACGGGTTTTTTCTGAAGTGCCCCCCCCACATCTGTGGAATGCTCTTCCTGGGGGTAGTCACTTGGCAGTTTCATTGTACACATTTAATACCAGGTTAAGACCTTCTTCCTTCAGCAGGCATTTAATGTGTGATCTGTTGCTCCTTCATTTTACTTCTGGCTTCTTCATGTTTAATGTTCCAACATATTTGTTCATGTACTGGAATCTTAGACGTAGAACTGGAAGAGCATTGTATTGTGGGGTTTAATTGAATTTATATTGCTTTTAAGTTGAATATATCCCATCTTAGCTATATTGTAAGCCACTTTATGAAGTCGTTTTGCCTTGAAAAGTGGGGTATAAAGTCCTAAACACACACACACACACAGAGAGAGAGAGAGAGAGAGATGGCATTGAGGTAGTGGGGTAGGACTAGGGTGACCATATGAAAAGGAGGACAAGGCTCCTGTATCTTTAACAGTTAAATAGAAAAGGGAATTTCAGCCGGTGTCATTTGTATGCATGCAGCACCTGGTAAAATTCCCTCTTCATCACAACAGTTAAAGCTGCAGGAGCCCTGCCTTCTTTGTATCTGGTCATTCTAGCTACTAGAGCAGCTTTAACTGTTGTGATGAAGAGGGAATTTCACCAGGTGTTGTATGTGTAGAAATGACACCTGCAGAAATTCCCTTTTCTATGCAGCTGTTAAAGATACAGGAGCCCTGCCCTTCTTT
Source organism: Elgaria multicarinata webbii (assembly GCF_023053635.1). NCBI lineage: Eukaryota > Metazoa > Chordata > Lepidosauria > Squamata > Anguidae > Elgaria > Elgaria multicarinata. Next base: position 187,001,892 of record NC_086171.1, read on the forward strand.
CCATATGGCCACCCTACTGAACAGGGGGCATTGAACACATACCACCCTAGAATACCTTCACATAAATAAGATCTACATCTGGTTCCCCTAGATCAATATTTTTCCAAACTAGGACTACAAGCACTAAGTAACCTTTCTAACCTTCCCCATGGAATTCTCTCTCTCTCTCTCTCTCTCTCTCTCTCTCTCTCTCTCTCTCTCTCTCTCTCTCTCACACACACACACACACACACACACACACACACACACACACACAGAGAGAGAGAGAGTTTATATACAAATACACACACATGCGTAGTTAGTGGTTCTAGAATGTTTGTTTGAACAGGGCTTAGAATTTAGGAGTAAGCCAAAAAAAGACCCAGAAGGAAGTGCTTTCATACAACCCATCATTAGCTTAAGGAATTCAGAGTCAGAAGATATTTGGGATGGGATGGGCACTGACATATGTAGCTGCTGTTATGGGATTTTAGGTTGGGCTGGATGTCCACCCCTACAATTCTGGTTTATAAGAGTGGACTCTGTCAGACTTGTTGAATCAGTAGAGCTGCGGCAGATTATCTTAATTACTGTGGCAGAGTGGTCATGTACCTTTCTTTAATAAAGAGATTAATTTTAACAAAGACTAAGGAAACAGGCAGAGGCCCAGTTCCCATTATCACAGGGTGGTTGCATGCCACCTGATTTGCATAATTACTGACACTTGGAGCAGCTTCTCATGTGGTCTGAACCTGGAGAGGGTGGCCAGTTGAGATGGCTAACCACCCAGAAACCACGTCCTGCAATACAGTTCTGGGGTGGTTGGTTTGTTAATCACCCCAACAAGCTACCCTCAGTGGGTCCCAATGACACAGGAAGCCACAGCACCAGGAGCTTGGATCAGTAATTGGACACCCGCAGGCCCCACAAACCACCATGGCTAGTAATCCATGGTGGACTGTAGTGGTCGTGCAAACCAGGTCAGAGACTCTTTTTTGAAGAGGACATGTATTTTCTTCCTCCACCTTCTCTCTCCTCCCTTCTCTGGGGATGATGTTATTCAGGGCTGCTTCCAGACGGATGGCTCCAAGTGCTACCAATTAGAGGGCATTGTGCAACTATTCACCTCCTTCATGTGTGTTGAGTGGTAAGAAAAAAGGAGGCGGGCATGGTAGGAAAACACTGGAAAATTCTGTGAATGAGGCAAAGCAATGGCACCATAAAAGCCTCATCAGGAAGAACCCCAGTTCTGTCTGTGTAAATGCAAGCAACCTGTAGTTTCTGAAGCACAGATGGGGATCAGGTCAGAAAGTGAGGCAGAATTCTGGAAGATGTGAGGGTGTTTGTTGTTGGGGCATTTAAGCTGTGAACCTTCCCCTATGTTCAAAATAAAAACTCAAATATTACAAAATGCCATCAGCCTCCTGTAACATCCTTCCAAAGAAAACTGAACCCGGGTATGCACTGAAACCCCATAAAACTCCCACCATTCAGAAAACTGGGTGAACATAACACTTTTTAAATGATTAGCCAAATTCATGGAAGTGAAGTCTGTCAGTGCACAATCCTACGCATGGTTAGACTGGAAAAAAAAGTCCTACAATGCCCCAATGGCTGACTGGAGAATGCTGGGAGTTGTTAGACTAAATGCACAGGATCGCACCCTTAATGGCTCTTGGCCATGGTTGATAAATGGAAGCACCATGTCCAGAGGCAGTGTACCTGTGAATACCAGATTCAGATCATGGAGAAGGTGTCACCCTTATGGCTTGCTTGTGAGACCTGAAGAGGTCATTAATGATACAGATTGCTGAACTGGATGGAGTTTGAGCCCCTTCCAGTAGTATTCATCTTACTTCAATATCTTCATGGCCTAAGTGTCAGATCTCTGATTTTGGAGCTCTGAATGCATTCCCCACAATCATCAATAAGCAACTAGCCAAAAACAGATAAGGGAACTTGTCCTTCGCTGGGACATAGTATGAAAACAAAATTTCATGCTATGCTGCCAAAAGCTAAAGACTGCAGAATTAAGCAGCTACATCTTTCTGCTCGTATGTTTTTTGTTTTGTTTTTTTTAAAAAAAATACTTTAGCTGAAGGTTTCTTTAAAAAAAAAAAAAAATCCTACCCAGCGTTGTGTAAGGCCAAATGACAATTTAAGACCTTTTCAGTATGTTCACCTTTTGGAGGAAATTAATTATGTGCCAGACATAAGTCATTCTGCAAAATGTAATAGTAATCTTTCCTGCAGAGAAAAGGCTTAGCAGAGACGTTATTGTCTCAGCCAGTGTGAGAATCTGCAATGGATGTGCAGAAGAGAACAATTCTTAAGCCTTAAGCTTTCTTTAGAGGAGTAGCTTTAATGCATGGTGCCATCGCTCTAATTAATGATAAGATATGAAACGGAAGGACCAGACATTTTCTTTAGGGGAGGAGAGAGAGAGAGAGAAAGGAATCTTCCACCCCCTTGATATGCAAATAGCAGTTCCTAAAACATGGTTTTGGTTGGGGCTGACTCAGGGAGAGAAAAAGTTATTGGTTTTTTTCAATATATCTATACCACCCAGCAACAAAAGTTGCTTGGGCAGTTTACAAGTAAAAAATTATTAAAACTGTAAATACCAAAATACAACATGAAAATAAAATATAGAACAGATGTTTAAAAGAGAGAGGGAGAGAGAGAGAGAGAGAGAGAGAGAGAGAGAGAGAGAGAGAGAGAGAGAGAGAGAGAAGAAAACCAGCAATAGAGAATTGCAGGAGTACAAGAGATCTAAATAATAATAATAATAATAATAATAATAATAATAATAATAATTTGAAAAGCCTGGGGGGATGATGATGATGATGATAATAATCTTCATCTGATGCCAAAAAGACCATAACATAGGTGTCTCCTCAGGAGGGAAGCCAACACTGAAAAGGCCCTATTGCTAATAACTCTAGAGCTGTGCCTGACCCTGAGTCGAGGCGGGGTGATTTAGCCCACCTTAACCTGAATCTGAGCCAGTACTGGGTCAGCGCAAGGCACCCCGAGGCTGAAGCAGATCGGCCCTGAAGACTTCAGGGTGCCTTGGGTCAATTCGGGGTGGTGTTGGGCCATTCCCCACCACCCACCCACCCACCAAGGAAAGCCAGCTATGAGTCCATGTGGGTTAACTAGACTCACCTCCCTCTCCCCACCCTCCTCAGTCACCTCCCACTTCTTGCTGCATCCGGAGCTGTCAGGAGTGACCTCCCTCAGAGCTGAGCCATGATTTAAAGTTAAGATCACGAAGACTCTCTGTTTTTACTATATATGCCGACAAACTACAGCAGCTATAAAGGGCCATTTCACCTTTTCATCCACCGTAGTTTGCAGCCATACATGTAGTAAAAACACAGAGCCCCATGACCTTAACTTTAAATTGTGGCTCAACTCTCAGAGAGGAAGATGTAATTTAAAGGTAAGTCCTGGCAACAGCGGCTCCAGATTTGGGGGGGGGTGAAGGGGAAGGGGGGTGCGATCGGGAGTTCAATGGACTCCTGGGTGGCCTTGTGGCCAGCTTGCCTTGATTTCCAGCCATGTGGTCATGCCCCAGGAGCCAAGGCCAACCTACTTTGGGGGGGGCTAATCCCTCCTTAGCTTTAGTGCTGAGGTGAGGTGCACCCTCCCCCCAAATGCCCTGAGTCAAATTGGCTCTGAAATAGCCTCCGAGGGAAGTTGGGGTGGGGCTGTGCACATCATTGCCCCCAACCTTTCCCACAACCAAATTCTTCACCCCCAAGCAAGGTGTATGTGTGGAATTGGGTGGGGCGAATGGTGGAGAAGCTTAAACCCTCCTCTCTGAAACTCCATGGTTCTGATCTGGATTGGAAACACATGCACTTACACAAAAGTAAACAAAAATTGCAGGCTGAACTACAGCAACATTATTATTATTATTATTATTATTATTATTATTATTATTATTATTTATATAGCACCATCAGTGTACATGTTGCTGTACAGAGTAAAACAATAAAATAGCAAAACCCTGCCGCATAGGCTTACATTCTAATAAAATCATAATAAAACAATAAGGGGAAGAGAATGCACCAAACAGGCACAGGGTAGAGTAAAACTAACAGTATAAAAGTCAGATCAAAATCAAGTTTTAAAAGCTTTAGAAAAAAGAAAAGTTTTTAGCTGAGCTTTAAAAAATGCGATTGAACTTGTAGTTCGCAAATGTTCTGGAAGAGCGTTCCAGGCGTAAGGGGCAGTGGAAGAAAATGGACGAAGCCGAGCAAGGGAAGTAGAGACCCTTGGGCAGGTAAGAAACATGGCATCAGAGGAGCGAAGAGCATAATACACAAAATATTGTGTATTTTGGCCCTAAGGCAGTTCCAAAACTAGGCCTGAAGCTTTAATTTAGTTATTTAGTTATTTAATTTAATTTAATTTTAAGTTTCTCTTTAACTAAAATAGCCTGGCTAAAATCAAATCTGAATACATGCAGTCACAGAATCATAGAATAGTAGAGTCCTGAGGTTGCATTTACGTAACAAAAAATCTGTGTTATAACTGCATTTGAAGAAATAATGGTCATGTCCAGTTGGCCCTGAGTTTCAAGTGGAGGGTCAGCTCACTGAATTCACTGTCAGTGGAATTTACCAGGCTCTGCCTCCTGATCCTGCCCAAATACCAGAATTTTTGGAGTAAAAGTCAGCAACACTCTGGAACGAGCTGTCCATGGGATAACATTCCAGAAAACCTGACGTCGTTTTTTTCCATGCCTCCAGTGGTATTATCCCAAACACTACCATGGAAATAAGGACTGCATACACCTTGTTAATGCCACTGCCTAGGTGGCTTTTTAGCAAATAGATAGTATATCAGAAGAGGTTTATTTTGCCTCTGATCAGAAGGAAAATAAAACCATTCTGAAACTCTATTTATTTAATCCTAGTGGGTTAATTCTATTTGACTTAACCAAGAATAGAAACCCCCTTCTAGAGTTCTGTTAATCCCCAGTGTCAGCATTGATGAAGATGCTACTGATGCCCAAGCAGAGAAATAAACTTGAGACTATCATCTGAATACACAAACTGTGCTTGCTACTCTCTTGGGATGTCCTATTTCTGCTTACATATTTATCTCCAAAATTTAGCATGCAGGAAAGTACCATTTGTAGCCTAGGTACATGTTTGAATGTTTCCGAGCCTAGAAAGCCATTGCAAGAACCTGAATTATCTGGCCTGGCCTGGGCAACATATATTTAAATAAGTACAAATTAATTAATTTAAGGAGCTGCCAAACCATTCCAACAATGATGATTAGGAATTGAAACAAAATATACATTTTCACTTGACAGTGAAAGACAGAACTAATTACCATGACTTCCAACATAGCTTAAGAAGAAGAGAGAATCCAACACAGCATTAAAGATATATTTTACTATTATAAACAAGGTGTAATGGAGACAGAAGCTACCTTAAAATGAGACAACATTGTCACTAATGTTTCCAAGCAGTCACCAGGAAAGTTGGCCACTATACTTTTGCATTCCTGACTATTTTCCAGTTTCTAAAATGAGAAATTTTAGACTTAAACCTGCTTAGAAGAAACCAGATCCTGTACTGACAGCCCTTCTAAATGGAATCTTATGTGTATTCATTCAGAAATCTGTGCCTTCCGTGTTCAGTCGAGTATATTCCCTGGTAAGAGAATTTAGAATTGTAGTCTAAGAATTGTAGTCTAGAATTGTAATTCATACAACATGCAAAGCCATCATGGATAGCTCAAAAATGCAGTCCATGGTGGGTTAGCATGTCATGTGGCTGGAGATATATTTTATTTTTATTTATTTATTTATTTAAAACATTTCTTGGCTGCCTTTCAGGGCAGAAGCCCTCACAAGGCGGCTTACAACAATAAAATACATAAAATATTAAAAGCTATAAAATATTTAAAATATTAAAAGCAATAAAACAGCAATTAAAACAATAAAACCGGCACAAACAACAATAGCAGCAATAATAACAATAACAGCAATAACAATGCTCATCATGTGAAGGACATCTATTATGAAGTGGACTCACAATAGGTATCTGTTTTTGTATCAGAAAAGGATACCCCCATTATAAGATATATTATCAATGTATTTTATTACCAGCTATATTTACTAGGTTTTATCCAACATAATGCTAACAGAAAAAGTACAAGCAGTGTGGTTGTTCCAGTAGTGGCTGCATATTCCACTAGCAATTGCACAAGTGCAATTTCCTTCCACACAGTGGCCAGAGTACCCACGCCAGCTAACGATCCTTTACAAGATAGTTAGCAGGCATCCATGGTAGTTCCCGTGTTGTCTGACTGGATCCCTGTAGTTTTTTCAGCCTATTTGGGGGGGAGGGATTAGTGGCAACCATAGAGTCCACCAGCAAGAATGACCACCACTTCCAGTGACACTCTTGCCACCACTGAGATTTTCTGTTCTCCACAGACATCTTTTTTTCCATTTTCCAAATGGAGTGGCTGCTGGCCTCCCGTTCAGTACACAGAGGGTGGCGGGGTGCGCAGCTAAACTGTGTGGAGGCACATCTGAACAGACCCAAAGGAAGCAATCTTTTGCATGTTTCGACAGAAAAATAGTCCTACAAATCCAGCATTCTCCAGCCAGCTGGGAATTATAGGACCTTTTCTGACTGAGCATGCATAGGAGTGAACTTTAAATGTGTCAGGGCTGGCTGTGATTACTGCTGCATGCTCAATTATTTTATTATTTCTTCACAAATCCCTCACATGGCAGACAAGCTCCAGGGTTAAGCCTTGGCTGACCAAATCAAGTTTGTGGGTATTCTTCCCTTGTTAGCTGAACAAACTGTTGGTTCTCAGGTTCTTTCTGTGGCAAGCAACGAAGACAGTGATAATCTGGTACAACATCGCCACCTTGTGAGAAAACACAAAAATGACTGCAACAGGGGTGGGGAACACACAATAGTTTTTGTGCTCAGCATCATGAATGCCAGAGCTGATTCGCACATATCTTTGCAGCACTCAATAGGAACATCAGAAGAACCATACTGGATCACACCAAAGGTCCATCTAGTCCAGTATTTTGTTCACACACTGGCCAACCAGCAACCCACGTGAAACCCAGAAGCAGGATATGAGTGCAACAACACCCTCCTGCCCATGTTTCCCAGTGACTGGTGTACACAGAATACCGCCTCTGATATTGGAATACATCATCTTCCCTAGATAAACCAACCCACAATGACTTGGTTGGTCCTAGTAAAGGCTATAGCTCAGTTAGGGTGACCATATGAAAAGGAGGACAGGGCTCCTGTATCTTTAACAGTTGCATAGAAAAGGGAATTTCAGCAGGTGTCATTTGTATATATGGGGAACCTGGTGAAATTCCCTCTTCATCACCACAGTTAAAGGTGCAGGAGCTATACTAGAGTGACCAGATTTAAAAGACAGCAGGGCACCTGCAGCTTTAACTGTTGTGATGAAGAGGGAATTTCACCAGGTTCTCGCTTCTCGTCGCTTCTCCACCCGTGTTTTCATTGGTCAGTTACTTCCTCTTTCAAAAGAGGAAGTAAACAACAAGCACGAGGCCCATTCTGGCAGTTCTAATCACGCTGCTTCTCTTACACACAGCAGGCGAGAGCAGCAACTTCCAGAGTTAAAATATATCGGCCTTTGTGGAGAGTTTTTTGTCACACAAGGAAGGCAAGAAGGGGCGGGAGGCAGATGATGTCATGGGAGGGATCTGCAAAAAATCTGTGAGTGCCCAGTAACGAACATGCAATAAAATGCTCATCAGATGGAGCTCAATGAGTTCAACAAATTGGCAGGGAATTAAGTTCCCTGTTTAAATCTTGTTTTGGGGGAATGTTTCCCTCCCAAGATCAAAATATTGGCAGAGGGAATATAAATGACACCGAGGACCAGAAGAAAACCTACACACAAACAGCATGGATTCATAAAGGGTCTCTCCACATGATTGGGAATCATGTGCTGCCAGTTTTCTGATGAATATATTGAGGAGTAGGGGATGACTCTGGTTCCTGCTCCATGTATTCAGTCTCGGTATTCAAAGAATACTGAATACTCAATATTCAGGTATTCAAAGAATGCACATGGCCATAAAGAGTGCACGGAGCATGGGGGCACTCATGTCAACCCCATCCCTAATGTCCCTATTCCCACTGGCTCCATCCTGACCTTCCCATACTGAGTTGGAAGGTCTACAGGAGGATTTTTTGCACAATCTTTCCCACCCCTGCCATAAAAATCAATTTCTGTCTTATCAAGAGTATTCCTGTAGTTCCAGGATCAGGAAAGTCAGACATCCAGGGAAGATGTCCAATATAGAGCACAACAAGAAAGGTATGGCTTCACAAGGACTAGACATCAACGGAATGGTTTTAAAGAGATGCTGAAGCCGCACCCTTCCTGGCTTGTCATCAGGGCCCATATCCAGAGTATGCTTCTTCCTCCCAAGTAGGACTCAAGGATAATTGATGTGCTGCTAGATATGTACTTTGTCTCTGGCTGTGGGCTTCTGTCCAGACATACTGCTGTCACTGTTCCTGGGCCCCTGGGAGTGACCCCAGTGGGTCTGGAGCAGGGGGATGGGACCAGTCCAGGTACTTCAGTTCTTCCAATGTAATGACCTCCTCAAGTGGTCCTGGTCCTGGTAGTGTCCTTGAGATGGCTATTGGCATCCTCCAATGTCTGCTGACCCTCACAACTACTAGGACTAGCAACAGCATCCTCCTATGAGGTCTTCTTAAGTTCCATGGATGTCCTGCTGGGTAGGTAGTGTGATACAACACAATCAAGGGGGATCCAAATGCATAAAGAATCCACCTTCAGACCTTCCTGGTCAACATGAGAAGGTCATGGTGGAGCAACCAGGGATGGTGGTGTTGGGGTGGGGCTTGCATAAGAGCCCCCACACTACATTCCCACATGCATTCTTGTAACTCCTGAATAGAACTAATATATCTCAACAGAGCTGGCGATCCAGCATTTCAGGCATGTAATTATAATCAAAAGATGAAGAAATGAAAACAAAGCAGACCCTGTCCTGCTGTGATGTGACCCCCACAGCCATCAATACAGATTTTGTTAAAAATTATTTGGTAAGGAAAGCAATTTCTTGGCTTCTGCTTTACATGCAAAGCTACTAATAAATGTAGGAATAAATCTCCAGAATCCTGCTGGGTGTTGGCACTGCAGATGGCGAGAGTGATATCAAGTGTTACAATTGTGTCTTCTCCCGATGAATGGTAATTAGGCACTTAAACTAACAAAAAGTTCACAAAAATCGTGCAGGCATTGGAATGTGTAGAGTTGCAGTGTTCATCACCTCTCATTGCACAGAACAATAGAAAAGGGAAGATCATGACATGTGGTCACATTCCATACAACAATGAATGATAAAAGTAATAAATCTACATATAAAAGGAAGTGTTTGTCTTTATATCCTCGATGGACTTGAAAACTGTACCTCTGGTTCTTATGAAACTTTCAGGGTTTATTCTACCTCTATCTGGGTTGGTTTTAGACATACTGAAAATTTCGCCCCCATCTTGAAACAAAATGGCAGCCAATTGTTTTTTTGGGTTTTTTAAAAGATGCTCTGCACTATCTGTTTGTACGTCCTCCAAGACCATGAGACCTAGTCACCTAAAACTTGTCATGCAATCTAAGGGGACATTGTATAGAAAGCACCAAATGGAACAACTCGATCACAAAAGAGAAAGAGATTGCGGGAAGAGGATGAAACATGCTGGTGGCAGGAGGCAAAATGGAATAATAGTTGGAGTTAGTGTCAGTTGGGAAGGTCAGTTAGTCAGTAGGAGCTGAGGCAGTTGTTTGGTTAGAGGAGAGAGAGAATTATTTAAGTTAGAGGTGGGAGTTGACCGGGATAGCAATTAGTGAGATATTAGTTAGCTAATATTGGATGGGGAGGGACTGTTAAAGTATGGGGGGGGGAGAACAAGCACAATTTGCAGCCAGGGAAGCTTAGTAGGCTGAGTTATAGGCCTACCCCCATCCCATCTGCTGAGGGGCAGCTACATCTAAGGGGGATGGAGTGAACAGACTCCTCCCTCAGGGAAAGGGTTGTGTCTAGGGGCACCTGAAGGCATGCCTTCACTCAGCAGGGGCAGGCATAATATGTCCAACTCTGACAGCTGTGTAAGTTTGCTGGAAAGCTTCCCTGTACCAACCTAAAGCCCGTTCCAACCCATGCAAAGCCAATATGTCCAACTAGTGGCCAATATGAGCAAGAAGAGCATTTTCTCAGGTGCAAAATTGTAATTGGAGGGCTCAGGAAATGCAGTATTACCACATCAACAGCTCAAAGTTGGATGTGTGTGGATGGGATGAATAAATATTTACTGCATTTATTCTGTATTAAACTGGTTGTACAAAAATTGGCTTGGAACATGGCACTGTATGTTCCCCCTACAGGACGCATAGCAGCATCAGACAGTCTCTGGAGCAGCCCTAGCCGAAGCACATTTTCTGAAGCACTGAATCAGCGTCCAAGTCGAATCTGGGGTCAGTGCATCCCTATACTATCCAGATCTTGTGGTCTTGAGTGTTCCAAAATTTCAGCACTATCACAGAAAAGGCCCTATTCTTTGGAATAATGATGATAATCTAGCAGAGATGGAAGTTTTAGCAACATGTCATCGACTAATCTCAGTGTTCAGAGAGAATAACTCACGAGAAGGCACTGGCTGAGAAAAGCAGGCGCCTACCCCTCCCCACAAGTTAATTTAAGACATTATAGTCAAGAACACCACCTCAAATTGAGCCCAAAATCAAAATTGAGCCCAAAATAAACAGTGAAAGTGTTTGAAAACAGGAGTTATATGATCACACCAACCTACATTCACCAATCAACAGTCAATCCAGCACACTGAATTGGTTCTAGTTTGTGGATCCTCTTGAGAGACAGCCCTACTTAAGTACATTGCAGTAATCCTATCTGGAAATTACTAACGCAATAATGTCAGTAGATTTGACTCTGAATTTAGCTATAACCTTCACAGTAGCTGCCTGTGGGGGTGAATTTTCCCAGCAACAATATATTGCTCCCTGTTGTAATGCAAAGTATTTGGGGGGGGCCCTTGGGCTTGAATAGGCAATTAAGACCCATTAGCTTTACACAAGACCTGCACCTGGTGGAGATTAAAAAACCTGATAGAACTAGTTTGTTGCTATGAATCAACACAGCACCTCAAATTTTTGAGCTCTCCTGGAGATGCAGTTATAGTGATTGTCATAATGATCACTTGCACTTCAGTATTCACCTCTGTACCAGTGCTTCTCTGTGTGTGTGGGGGGGGGGGTTGTCTGTGTGTATCAAGATAGATAGACGAGAGAGATCACATACCACACCCATCTTCTATGCATAGGGACAAAATATGCCAAGCACAACTTATGTTGCCATGCTAGTATGTGAGGGGCACGTGGGTTTCCATGTTTTCTCCTTGTGCTGGTGCAAGACCTGTTTGTACTATTTCATGGTCCTCAACTGTGCAACAACAAGACTGGGTTATATGAGCCTCTTTTCTTTCTACTAATTAGAATTCCCTTTCAAAAACTCAGAACTGGAGAGAGGAGATGAAGGCAGAGCACAGAATTGTAAATCTCCATCACCCTCGCCAGTAGGGTGAAAAACTTCCCCACTGGGACTTGATTAAAGGCTTTTTCCTCCAGTTATTACCTGATTTTAAATTGGAAGGTTGATGCTTTGTTCCCCCTCATTGCCGTTCGCACATGCCATGCTGCTCTTTTGAAATCCAGGCCTTTGCTCTTATATAGGCTGCTTTTGAACGAGGAGAATCAGAGTTTCCCTTTCTTATGCTTTCAGATCTTGTGGCCTTTTTTAAAAAGTTCCTACATTATGAAAACAGAGAAATGACACCATTTCTCTTGCAAGTTGCAGGAACAGAGATTCCACTACAGCAAGAACTGGAGGGGGGCAGAAATAAATTGTTTGAAGAACTCATTTGAAATCAAGAGGCGACATCTTTCCCTTCCTCCATGGGCAGCTGGGTGTGTGGGCAGAGATCCCAGGGGGATTCAGTTGAGTCCTTTAACTCTCTTCCCCCATCAACAACCAGTGGGGCACATGCAGCATACCAATCCTTATTTGCCATGGGAGCCTCATGTACACCTCCCAAAGAGCAACTCAGCCAGCTCCATATGCCCGGAAAATAAGCTTGTCACAAACCACTCTTTATTGTCAGAGTTCAGGATTTCTTCCAGCCCAAGGGCCAAATTAATTTTTGGAGAAGCTGTTGAGGGCAGCTTTCCCGTGGTGGGTGAGGCTGAAAGCAAAAGCGGGCAGTGCAGAAGGCGAAAAGGGGGGGGATGTTAAAGTGGTCAAAAGACCCCCACCAAAAGACCCCCTTTCTGGGGGGAAAGTGTACACCAAGCGCTCAGAGCTCCGCCACCAGACCCCTCCCTTCCCCATTTCATTAATAAAGAGTCATCAGAATGCAGTTGGCAAGTTGCTCAAGGTTGCTCTGCACTTTCTATCCCTGCAGGAAATGCCCCTAATCTGCCCGGTCAAATGTAGCAGTTTCCAAAAACACAGCTGCTGAGGCTTGGATCCCAGACACTTTGGCGCACCGCTCCTTGTTGTCACCCGAACCCCCACAGTGGCCAGCAAAGTCAACTTCACCTGCCCTTGCATAGGGGGCTTATCTGGTACAGTAAGTTACATAAACAGGGCATAGTTGTCACAATATTATGTACTATTAGCTGTTAGAAGTAGTTTCATTTATGGAAAATGTATAACTCTGCAATCAACAAGGGATGGGAGGAGGAATGAGCCATGAGCTCTTCAGGAGGGGGATGGAATGTTATAAAACATTCCATCCCCCTCCTGAATGATGGGTAGAGAAGCTCATCTTCGATCCGTCAAGGGTGAGTTTCCTCCTACATGTGTAGTTCAATAAAGAATGGTCACTGAATCTGGACTTGTCTGGTTTTCCTGTTCCCTGCCTTCTGGTTGGGGTTTTTACCCTAACAGGGGCAATCCACTGAAACTACCAGTACATTTTAGCTTAAAGCCCTTACTGCCAGTCAGCCTTAGGAGAGACATCTTGACCTCATAGAATAGAGAAAAAACCACACAAAACCTGAGAAACCATCAAAAGATCAGGTAGAGGGGGAACCACCTGGTGGCATGGAGTGTGGCCATCTGGGGGAACGGCAGAGTGTTGAATTTGGAACCTATGTAGTTCAACACACCTCCTTTGTGTCTTACCTTTGAAAATAGTGTTTTTATTCATAGTGACTGGGCTCACATGACTGGAGAAGGAAAATAAGCCATCATAGCTTATTTTCTCACCCCGCAAACACCCTTTCCACGTGTCCCAGCATGTGGCCATAGGGAGGAAGTTGCAGGCGAGGGAGGGGAAGGGGAAACTTTCATTGGCTGGTGAATTTAGGGGCACCATCTGCTGGATGGGGTGGCAAAGCCTTTATTAAGCGGCTCACCTCTGGTACTGCCTCTTCTTGTTTGCGGCTCCCTCCCTGTATGCAGTGTGGGTTCATCTGGTAGCCCTTTGGGGCTCCGAGCAGGAATTTTTGGCCCATAGTCTGATTGGCCAGGTCTTTTTGCCTACTTCACACTGTAAGTCAGGTGGGTTTGGTCATGAATTTCAGGCAAGTAGGGGCAGGGACGCTTAGAGGAAAGGGATAGTGGGCATTCTGTGGCACCATTCTGGTGACAGGTGATGCCTAAGGCCTTCTACTAAGGGTTGCGTGGCCCCAGTGGGGAGGGGGGATAGGGCTTACTCATGAGGCCAACTCACCTCACTGCACCCAGTGATGGGCAGCCTGAGGAAAGAGTGACATGGGAAGGCCTACCCTCCCCAAAAGGGGTATGGCCTGGAGGTGGTGATCATAAGACACCACTCATCAGACATAGAATGTTTTCACTCAATACAATGCATAGCATAGTTGCTGGCATAGATTAGGGCCCACCCAGTCCCCCTTTGCAGATCATTAATAAATGTGGATGGAATTTTATACCATATATACTTGTCTCATCTCTTTATTTCCCCCTTTCCCCCTGCAAGTGCTGGTTGTGCATTACATCATTACTGTAATTACCCTCCCCAACCATGGCTTGTTTTGTTGTCCGAACCTGACAAAGGTACTCAGTGGATGAGTTACAAACCCAGGATGGGGCGGCATTGCCCCGGCCAAGCGCCGCTCGGCTACTTGCTCGGGCGGCGAGCGGCGCGATCGCACCCGCTCTCCCCCATGCCACCCACCCTCCCATCCTTCGCCCCCCCCTCTCTTCCACCCCCCGCCGATGGGCACAGCGCTCCTATGAGCTGGGGAAAAAGCACGCCATAAGCGACTTAGCTTATGGTGCGTTGAAGGAGGCCTCAGCGCGGCCTGCCTCCGGATTCCCCTGTGCGTCATCTGGACACACAGCAGGGAAACCAGGTCAGAAGGCACGCTAAGGCCTCATCTAGTAAGGCCCAAGGAAACAAAAGCTGAAGACATCTACTGCCTCTCCCTGGGGATCTGATGTGATGTAATAAATCTGTGTCATGCCCCCACTAGTGGAATCTTCCTCTGAGGAAGAGCTAGAGGTCCCAGAAACAATGCCAAGCTCCCACCCATGTCAGGAGATCTGAGGGAACCTGGGCCCTCAGGGGAGATGACAGTTAGTCTATCCCCACAGGAGAAGGGGAGTTCAACTTCTGAGCTGGAGGATGGGGACTCATCTACACCAAGCAGGATATTCCACTATGAAAGTGGTATATAAAAGGCAGGAGGCACACCAAGCAGGATATAGCGATATGACACACAATTATAGTATGTGTCAATGGGCCCCAACAGTTGTAAGTGCACTTCAATAAAGCAGTAGTGTGGCTCCTGCCTTTTATATACCTCTTTCATAGTGGAATATCCTGCTTGGTGTAGATGAGCCCTGGGTGACCATCTAGCCCCTGAGAGGGTCATCACCTCAAAAGGCAGGCCAATAGACCTCATTTGAGAAGAGGTCCTCAATTACAAATGAGGACTCCACAGGATCAAAGGACTTCTCAGGAGCAAGGCCCTTCTTTTGAGTAGGACTTTTGCCAGGGGATCTGTAGTGCACTGCAACTGAGTCATGGGTGGGGCTCAGAAAACTCCAGCTATATAAACCTTCCATGTTAGCCCAGCCAGTGCTAGAACAGCATCGTTCTTTCAGCTCCAGTGTCTTGTGTTTTTTTTTTTAACTTTACCTTGTGATTGATCCTCTGTGCTACTGACCCTTGGATTCCTGCTTGACACTGCGTCTGTGTTTTGACCTTTGCTTGTATCTTGATCACTTCTGCCTCAGCCTGATTCCATAATGGACTGAAACCTTTGTGCTTGACCATTTGCCTGTTTTGTTCCCTTACCTTTTGGATTGCTCTATAATTTGCTGCAATGCTGAGTTTGATTCAGCCATAGGAGGGCAATCTGCTGCCTCTTAAAAGTTAGAATGCTGTTTGCCTAGGGTGACCATATGGAAAGGAGAACAGGGCTCCTGTATCTTTAACAATTGCATAGAAAAGGGAATTTCAGCAGGTGTCATTTGTATGCATGCAGCACCTGGTGAAATTCCTTTTTCATCACAACAGTTAAAGCTGTAGGAGCCTTGCCCTCTTGACAAGATACAAAACAGAAAGGATGGAAAACCTGGGTGGGAGGGGAAATGGAATGGAGCTTTGGAAGAGGACTGGCACTCTGAACTGGAGCACTCCATGCTGCAACATTTTGTTAGAGTCCAATTACTTCGTCTTCATTCCCAGCCTTCATTTCCCAGACTACAGTGGATAGGAAATTTATTGAGTTTCCTATAACCCTCTTTTACTTGTTTAACAGCCAATTGGGGTTGAGAAATGGACACAGCACTCTGTAGATTGGTTCTAGCAAGACCAATAAATATCACATAACTTAAGCACACCAGTTTCACCCTATGGTTCTAGCAAGACCAATAAATATCACATAACTTAAGCACACCAGTTTCACCCTATAGAAGACTTTTCCAAGAGAAAGGAGAAAAGGAAGGAAACAAGGATGAAAGCAATTATCTGACTGCTCCTGATAGTGCCAGTGATAAAATACAGTTGGCCAGCTCTGATAAATGGGGGATTTGTTTTTATTCAGTGATCAAGCCATTAATTAGTAAATCGCCTCCATTTATCAACCAGTGCTCTTGGCCCTAATATAACAGGATGCACTGTAAACGTTTTTCAGCATTATTTTGTTATAACGTCTGACAACTCCAGGAAAGCAAATAGAAGAAACTAATATTTCTTCAACTGAACAAACTCAGTCTACCAGAAATACATGGTGTCTCTGTGTGGGATTTTGCTGTTTACCTTTGTTGGCAAGGGATATAAAGGGCTAAATCATTTTTATATTATTTACTCCTGCACAGCACCAACTGGGGGCCTTGCTAGACCTACCTGATAATCCGGTGGGGAGTAGGGGCAACGCCGCGCTACAGCTAGCGTGGGCCATTGCCCTTTTCTACACGTAACACACGACGGGGTAAGGGAAAGCCCCATCGCGTCTTCCTTTTTTTTTTTTTAACTTAAAGGGCCATGTGTGCAGGAGCGCACCAACGGAAAAGTAAGTGGTTTTTTAAAAAAATAAATAAAGGGTTCCCCGCTACCCCTGCCCCTGATTTCCCCCCCACAATGCCTGATGCCCCCCTGCCTGCTCACTCACCCATCCTCCCCCCGCTCGCCATGCCCGTCCCCCGCTCGCCATGCCCGTCCCCCACTTGCCATGCCCTGGACCCATTCTTCTTCCCCCTCGTCCGCCATGTCTGATGCCCCCCCTGCCTGCTCACCAGCCCACTCGCCATGCCCACCCAATCTCCTGCCTGACATGTCCGATGACCCCTCCACGCGCCACCGTCCGTGATCAACCCACCCTGGCTCCGCTCTCCCCCCCCCCCATCTCTCCTGCTGGGTCCACTCTTTCCCCCGGCCCCCATCTCCCCCCCATGATTCCCTCTCCCCCGGCCCGATGGGCACAGCGCTCCTATGGAATGCTGTGCCAAGTGCGTGGCTTCTCCCAGCTACTCGCGAGTAAGCAAGCAGCCAGGAAAACCCACGGAAGTAGCTAGACCTTCCATAGCCCTGGCCTCAGCCCGGGGCTGCGGAAAAGCCAGGCCATAAGCGGATCCGGTTATCCCGGGTCAAGGGAGGACTTAGCCCGGCCTGACCCCAGGATCCCCTGTGCGTCATCCGGATGCACAGCAGGGAGCCCGGGCCTCACGCCAGGCTAACTCCTCGTCTAGCAACAGCCTGAGTGAGGTCTTGAAGATTTTACAAAAGTAATGAAAAACACCTATTAAAAGCACAAACTTGCACTGGGCTTGGGAGGATAAAGTTTTCATAGCTGCTAGCATCGTTACAGGTCTACTTGCCTGTGATACTGTATTATTGAATAATTCCATGCAACATAATTCTATATCCAGAATGGAGCAGTTAGAGAAAGGGAAAAAACACTTTCCCAGAAATTCATGTAGCGCTGTGAGTGCTACAAAACTTATCTGAGTGTCCAGGGGGTGTGATCTGGATCATGTGCAGGCGTGTAGTAACCATATCACAGTCCCTGCACAAAAGTCCACTGTAGAAAGGGCCATATTTTTTGACAATCATGAAAGACTCCTGCTAAATATTTCAATCATAAGAGGAACTGTTTTGCTTGCTTTAACAGGATGCCAGGATAAAGCAGCCCAGAGCTCCTCTCTTTAAAAGCACTATGGGGATAATCCGAGGGAAGCAGGTATGTGGGATGAAGCTTTAATTAAATCTGCTTTCAGCTTACCTATCTCACATATCAATAAGAACTCACCAAGTTTGCATTTTCCAAAACAATATATGAACCAGAACACATCCTATGGTATTTCCACTTCTCATAATTTTCTGATGCATTTCTTGGAACAAAAAAAAATGCTTATAAAAATATGTACATTAGCTGAACAACAATATCTTCAGGAAGATACCAGGTGCCAAAATGGTACAGACGTAAAGTGCAATGGTTCATAGAGCACCGAATTTCTGGCATTTTGGAGTTTGTACCAACAGAATTCTGGTCTTTCAAACCAGCAGGTAACTTCCCTCAAGGTCTTCTTTTGCAAGGAAATATGTAAATGCAGGAAAGAATTTGAGAGGGGAGGGCAAGATAATGTCCATTGTTCCCTACGTATCTACATGTAAAAATATAAGTGTTGATAGGGTTAATGGGACTTTGTCCCTCCACCCCGCAACCCCACTTTTCCCCTACATGCAATAAACCTGATTGTAAGACATATTAGTCTCTCCTAGCCTGGTGCCTTCAGATGTTTTGGACATATTGGCCTGGTTCAGACAACACGCTAAACCATGCTGCTTAACCACAAAATGGTTAAGGGAATGCATGCATTCCCTTAACCATTTTGTAGTTAAGCAGCATGGTTTACCATGTTGTCTGAACCAGGCCATTGTCTGGGGCTGGTAGGAGTTGAAGTCCAAAACATCTGGAGAACACCAGGTTGGGAAAAGCTGCAGTATATGAAGATAAAACGAAATGAAAATTTGCAAAAAGATGGTACCTTGTATTAGTCCAAGTCTTAACCTTTACCTCTTTGTTTTTCCTGTCTTCTTTTCATTCTCCCTCTTTCCTTGCATCTTCTAAACAAAATTAAACAAATTAAATTAGCCCACCAAAAGATGCAATCCTATTTGATCCCTTTAGCTCTAGTAACAAATCCAGTTCAAAAGTTTCCTAAAGTAATGGATGTGTGCCCTGATCTATGTAGATATAAACGTGTAGAATATAATATACCCTATACATTTCATATTTAGAGGAGAGTCAGTGTGATACAGTGCTTAAAACGTTGATTTTATAGCTGGAAAATGTTTTTTTTATTATTATTTATTTATTTACAATATTCATAGACTGCTCCCCATTCAAGAATTTTGGAGCAGTGGACAAATTGAATAAAAGGATAAAAACAGATTAAAAACACAATTAAAAATACATTTTTTAAAAGAAACAAAAGTGCAATAAAAATATGGCTGGTCATTAAGGGAAGGCTTCCTGGAACAACGTTTTCAGGAGGTGCTGAAAGTAATATGAAGTTGGTGTCTACCTGACCTCCAGAGGCAGGGAATTCCATAGGAGGGGGGCCACCACACTGAAGGCTCTTCCTCTAGTGGACAGTAGGTCTATGTGAGACCACCAGGAACATGCCCTCCAATGAACTCAGTGACTGGGCAGGTTGACAGGGGAAAAGGCACTCTCTCGGGTATCCTGGTCCCAAGTTGTTTAGGGGTTTGTACATAGTACGAGAACCTTAAACCTGGCCTGGTAGCAAATAGGCAGCTAGGGCAGTTCCCTCAGCAAAGGAGTTACATGCTGAAAAGGGGCAGCTCCCAACAATAGCCAAGCTGCTGCATTCTCTGTCCAGGTTGCCTGCAGGATCGCCTTCTCCCATATAATCCACCCCTCACACTCAGGTCCTCTGGGAATGGTTTATTACAGTCAGCCACAACTAGGCAACTGTTACCCAGAGGACCTATTCTTCTGCTGCCCCCAGACTGTGGAATGGCCTGCCAGAGGAGACTCGTCAGCTTAATGCTCTCTCTGAGTTTAAGACAGCCGTAAAGACTAGTCTCTTCTGGCAGGCCTAACCAGATGAATTTTAAACCTAAGAATTTTAAGATGCTGTGAACATTATTTTAATATTGTATTAGTTTTATATGCTCTTTTAACTAATTTTATGTATTATATTGTATTTAGTGTTGTTCCCCAGCTCGATCCAGAGGGAGAGGCGGGTAATAAATAAATAAATAAATATTATTATATTATATTATATTATATTATATTATATTATATTATATTATATCATTGTATTATATACATTATTATTTAAGATGCTGTGATTGTTATTTTAATATTGTATTGGTTTTATATGCTCTTTTAACAATTTTTATGTATTATATTGTATTTAGTGTTGTTCCCCACCTCAATCCAGAGGGAGGGACAGGTGGGTAAATAATAATAATAATAATAATAATAATAATAATAATAATAATAATAATAATAATAATAAATATTCTGCAGTAGCTCCAGCTTCCAGAGCAGCTTTAAGGGCAGCCCCACATAGAGTGCATTGCAGCAATCCAATCTTGAGGTTATTAATGCCTGTACCACCATGGCCAAGCTGTACCTTGCCCTCACCAAGACAATACTTTTTTAAAAAAACAAGAAAATAAAACTGCTATTTGATCATAATTGAAAGCTCTCATTTAGGCCAGTGTTTCCCAACCACACTTCCCAACAGGGGCATTGATAGGTATTTAAAAGATTTGGGGCCCAGACCTATAGGATACAAATCTGCATAAAATTTTCATACACTAATTTGTACCTATACATGCCAGGGGAAGGCAACCTCTCTCCTGAAGGCCTAATCTGATCTGTGGAGGTGCCGAATTGGGCACCATCCACAGGCCCCACCTGTTCTTCAAGCCCTGCCCACTGTCCTGAAGAGAAGAAACTAGGGGTGTGCACGGACCCCCGCTCCACTTCTCTTCCAGATCCGTGATTTCTGGATCAGGCCACTTCGCTCCGCCCCCGCTCCGCCTATGTCCGTTCCACTCCGCTGTGGAGCTCCGGATCCGGATCGGAGCTCCGTTTTTTCCCTCCATAGGCTTGCATTAAGCTAAAAAAGTATACAACTTTTTTTCTGTTAAAGTTAGAAACCTCAAGTTTGGCACCATGACACCTCATGGATGTATACACATGCACACCAAGACTCAAGGCAATCCCATCATCCCCTGATTTTGGGGGAATTTATGAAAATCGGGCACCCCATTCATACCCCTTTCGATAGCTCTGTCAATTTGCACGTTAGAAACCTCAAACTCACCACCATGATAGCTTATTCATGTGTCCACATGGATGCCAAGTTTCAAGCCAATCCCATCATCCTCTGATTTTTGGGGAAATTTTGAAAATCGGGCACCCCATTCACACCCCTTTCGATAGCTCCGTCAATTTGCACGTTAGAAACCTCAAACTCACCACCATGATAGCTTATCCAGGGATACACATGCATGCCAAGACTCAAGGTAGTCCCATCATCCCCTGATTTTTGGGGAATGTATGATCTTAATGATATAGGGCAGGATACAAATGTTTTAAATAAATAAATAAATGTGGAAGGATGGCTCTCTCCCTTCCTCTACTCTGCAATTATTTTATGCAGATTTATGCCCTATAGGTCTGGACCCCAAATGTTTTAAATGAGAGAACAGAAAGTCCTATAATAACTACTGACACCAGAGGGAACTTCGGTACATAAATGGAAGATTGGTGTATAAGTTCCTTTTCCAACACTATAAAGATGAAAGGGTGATTTCTCACATTTTCCAGCATATGGACCACAGTGCACTCCTCACATGTTTAAGGTTATTGCATCTGTTACTCAAACTGGATAAAGTTATGTAGCTTTGAAGATTTGTTTGAAATGTGCATTGCTTTAGATGACCATAAGATGGCACTGCAGAAAAAGATTTACGTATGTAAAACTTTTAAATTGGGCTGGTTGTGTTTCATACAGACTGGCTTATTCTGGGGCTGCATCAGCAAACTAGTGGGATTTATGTGGAATTGGACACACTCGCGGACACTGGAGGGTAATTACTAGGGTGACCATATGAAAAGGAGGACAGGGCTCCTGTATCTTTAACAGTTTCATAGAAAAGGGAATTTCAGCAGTTGTCAGTTGTATATATGGAGAACCTGGTGAATTTCCCACTTCATCACCACAGTTAAGGCTGCAGGAGCTATACTAGAGTGACCAGATTTAAAAGAGGGCAGGGCACCTGCAGCTTTAACTGTGGTGATGAAGAGGAAATTTCACCAGGTTCTCCATGTAGACAAATGACACCTGCTGAAATTCCCTTTTCAATACAACTGTTAAAGATACAGGAGCCCTGTCATCCTTTTCATATGGTCACCCTAGCAATTACCCTTCCCCCGCTTCTGCTTGGACCATACAGCTTTGTCTTAGGATTTTCAATTACTAGGCAGGGTATAAATACTTTAAAGAAATACATCAGCCTTCCCCAGCCCAGTGCCCTCCAGATGTGTAGGGCTGCAACTCCCATAATTCCTAGATAGCCAATGACCATGCTACCTGGGAATTATGGGAACTGCAGTCCAACACATCTGGAGGGCACCAGGTTGGGGAAGGCTGCAATACATAAATTTGTTGCAAACTAGCATTGACCCAGTGCTGCCCATAAGCTCATGCAAATTGATCTCAGAACAGGCATGGATCCAGATGGTCTGAGGTCTGGTCTGAAATGAATCTGCATGAGGTAGGCTCCTGAAACCTACTCCCTCACCTTTCAAAACCTACTTATTCCAGACTTTGCTGCCAGCACGGTTTTTCCCTGCTGAATTTCTAAGAGAAGGGGAGAAATACTTCCTCCTGCAGAACCCATTCCCCTTGATTCATAATGCCAAACCAAGAGTCACACACACACACACACACACACACACACACACACACACACACACACACATCATGTCCTGTGGTCCTACCTTACACATTTTAGAACTTGTGAGAGCTGTGACTCTAGAAAGCACTGCTTAAACCCTTTGCTTAGCAAAGGAAGATGCAGCAATTTCTCCTGTGTTGCCCCAAACTATGGAATACATTCCCACAAGAACTACGACTGGCCTTCAAAAGGAGCGCAAAGATGCATCTTTTCCATTTAACCTTTTAAAATGTGTAGTTTTAATGTTTTTACTGTTTTTTAAAGTTCTTGCTTTTATTATATAAAGTTTTGTTGTTTAAAATTATTGTACATCACCTTAACAGCTTTTTAGCAGATAAGTTAGTCTATAAATGTTGATAATAAATAAATACAAGTTCATTTAACTATTCCATGACTATTTGCTTCCCAAAGGGATTTAAGTATGTGACCATTTCTTATCAGTTCTGATTAGTAATAATACATATTTAAGTACATAAGAGAGCAATCCAATGGCCCCTAGACAGAGTCTGGAGGGCCATAGGATTGTTCAGGTTCTTGGATCCAAGGTCAGAGATACTGCTCTGATCTTGGACCCAAGACTCTGAGCTCACCTCACCTCCACCTCACAACCGGTGTGGACAGAAACATGCTGGCTGCATCTCTGAGGTCCCCGCAAAAGTGACCTTGCAGGGAAGGGAGGAGAGTGGGGAGTCCCTTGTACAAGGAATCCTCCAGCCTCCCCAACTGCCTTCCCTCCCCTTCCCTGACACCTCAGCTAGACAGGTGAAAGTGTCTATGTATCTACCTAAAATGCAAAGTGAGGGCATAGCAGAGGCAAGGAGTGCCTCTGCCCTGTCTCCCAGTTTGCTCTGGATTCTTGTAAACCTCTGGGGTTAGAGTCTTATGAGTATCAAGGGCGGATCCAATAGGACTGTGCCCTAAGAACATAAGAAGAGTCATCTTGGATCAGACTAAGGGTTCAACTAGTCCAGCATTCTTTTCACACAGTGGTCATCCAGGGACCGACTAAGCAGGACATTAATTCAACTGCACCCAAGATGCAGGGATTGGTGGGGACCATGCATAAATCTAGCAATGAAAGGCCAGGATGATAGCTCTTGGACTCCAAATGCCCGAGTGATACAACCGCTCCCCCTAAAGACAAAAATGCATTACATGGGTTCCAGCACGGCCCTGTTGGTCCCACAGCAGCACAGCAAATGGCTGTTCATCAAGGCAATTGCAAGATGCTTCTGCTGACGGGATGGTTGGTCTGCACCTTCCTTGCACGATGCATGAGTGGCAGCCTCAGCTTCTGCCTGCCAGCAGTGAGATGCAGAAACTATTGGGAGAAGATTAAACAGGAGAGATTCTAATAAGCATACATAATATAGTTTCCACCCTTACTTTGACCCAGTTTTCCTCCCTGATCCCAGCAGCACGAGAAGGAAATTGAGTTCTTGACTTGTTTGTCAAATACTGCTCATGGAAATACAGCCCAAGACTGCAGGCTTAATTTGTACCCTTAAGAGCTCCCTCACCCCCACCCCACCCTGAACTGAAAGCTGAATTACAAGTAGGAAAGTTGGGGCTATTAGTGCATCTCTAATTTAGAGATAAGAAACCCATGGATTTCAATAGGATTTGCTCCCCAGTTATGATCTTTATGGTTACAGCAAACTGATACTGGTTTTCTGAGGCTAAAATGTCTCTTCAGCCCAACTTTCTGACAGCAAGCTTCTGAGTTACACAGAGTTCTTCTGCTGGATAGGCAGGAAGAAAAACCTCAAGCAGTTCAAAAGGCTGCTGCCTATCCCAGTTCTAATTTGCCTTTGCCATGAACCGATTAGGTGACCTTAGGCAACCTACTCTCACTCTCAACCCCTCACCTGCAATAGGGAGATAAAAATAAGAGTGACCTACCTTGCAGCATTAGTATACGGATGATAACAAGACCGTGTTTGTTTCAGACCAGTACAGCAAACTAGTTTTGTTTGCAATCCACACTTCAAACTCATTACCTTCCTGAGACTAGGCTTGGATGCTGAGATAATTTCAAGGAAACCAGGCTGGAGATGAGAATGTGAAACTTGGACAGTGACACAGGCCTCTTCAGCATGTAGCAAGTGGTGTAGGTCTCATTGTGTTGCTGTTGTGCATCTTGAGGTTCAATGTACAACCATCCCCATCCTTCGAGCCCCTATAGATCGGGGAAATGGCTACAGGATGAGGGTGAGGGATGATGATGATGATGATGATGATGATGATGATGATGATAATAATAATTCTCACCTGCCTCTCCGTTCTGATCGAGGCGGAGAACAACAATAAATGGTAAAATACATAAAACTGAATTAAATATAATATACATTGTTAAAAACATCCTAAAAAACATCCTAAAATTCCACTTGATAGGCCTACCGGAAGAGATCAGTCTTTATGGCATTCTTTAATGCTAGTAGACTGTTAAGTTGACGAGTCTGCTCTGGCAGGCCATTCCACAGTCTGCAAGCAGCAGAAGAGAAGGTTCTCTGGGTAACAGTTGTTAATCTATTTTTTGCTAGCTGAAGTAGATTTTTCCCAGAGGACCTGAGTGTGCTGGGGGGGGGGGGATTGTACTGGAGAAGGCGATCCTGCAGGTAGCCTGGACCCAAACCATGTAGGGCTTTAAAGGTAATAACCAACACTTTATACCTCCCTTTGGTTGTATTTCATTCAGCAACGTACAACAGAAGAAAGGAGAAGGAGTATCACTTAGAGAGACCATTCCAGGCCTGGGGGAGAAGGGGGCAGTAGAATTCTGGATATCTCATAGATTCCACTCATTGAGCAATCTGATTGAATGACCAACAGGCTTCTATCTATTGTGAAGGAGCCACAATTATTATATTCAGAGGTACAATATTATTTGGTGCTGATTCACCAGGAATGATTGGGAGGAATGTGTGTAGAATGAGTGACAACTTCATGCTACACATACTACCAAAAAAAAGCCCAACTTCAAGTATAACCTGATGGGATCTGAGTTGGTGGTGTCAGACCAAGAAAGAGATTTTGGGTTTGTGGTGGACAGCTCAATGAAAATGTCCACCCAGTGTGTGGCCACTGTAAAGAAGGCAAACTCCATGTTAGGCATTATTAGAAAAGGAATTGAGAATAAAACTGCCAATATCATATTGCTCTTATACAAATCTATGGTGAGGTCACACTTAGAATACGGTGTACAGTTCTGGTCACCACACCTCAAAAAGGATATTATAGAGCTGGAAAAACTGCAGAAAAGGGCAACTAAAATGATCAAAGGGCTGGAGCATCTCCCCTATGAGGGAAGGTTTCAACAACTGGGATTGTTTAGCTTGGAAAAAAGGAGGCTAAGGGGAGTCATGATTGAAGTGTACAAAATTATGCATTGTGTGGAAAATGTGGATAGAGAAACATTTTCCTCCTTCTCCCATAATACTAGAACCCAGGGTCATCCCATGAAGCTGAGTGGTGGGAGATTCAGGACAGATAAAAGGAAGTAATTCTTCACACGGAGCATAATTAAACTATGGAATTCACTACCACAAGATGTAGTGATGGCCAACAATTTGGATGGCTTTAAAAGGGGTTGGATAAATTCCTGGAGGTGAAGGCTATCAATGGCTATTAGCCCTGATGACTATGTGCTACCTCCAATATCTGAGGCAGTAAGCCTATATTGTTGGGAAACATGGGTGGGAGGGTGCTGCTGCACTGCATCCTGCTTTGCTGGTCCCTGGCCGAGAGCTAGTTTGTCCCAGTGTGAACAGAGGGCTTGACTAGATGGACTGTCGCTCTGATCCAGTATGGCACTTCTTATACTCTTAACTTTGGATACATTGGAATTCTGGATTAAATCATGCTTACAGTAGACCCAGTGAAATCAATAGAACAAGCTAATGATGAATAACCTGATTGCCATTGATTTCAATGGGTGTACTCTATGTATCCAAAGTTGTCACTCTCCTTTTCTGTCCTGCACACACACATGCATTCCTCCGAATCACTGGTCAGATTTTAGGAAGTTCAGTTTCTCACCAGTACTGATTGTTCCAAAATAATAGATCATACACAGAACCAGAAGCTAGAGATAAGAGAGTAGTCCAGCCTCTAGCAATCTGGTACCCTGGAGCCATTGGCCAAATATGACTGAGAATTATGGGAATTGCAGTCCATCACATCTGGTGAAGACTGCACAACACAGTGGTGTTCACATATGGCAAGACTTTGGAACCTCTGTCTCCTCCCCTGTGGGCCTCCAGATATTGTTGGTCTACAACTTCCATTAGCCCTGGCTATTGGGGGTGGGGCTGATGGGAGTTGGAGTCCAGTGACTTCTGGAGGGCCACAGTAGAGGAGCCAGAAGTTGAAATATATTTTAAAATAGAGATGGGTAGAAAGTAGATCTGCAGATGTTCTTGACTTTAAT
Source organism: Elgaria multicarinata webbii (assembly GCF_023053635.1). Lineage (NCBI taxonomy): Eukaryota > Metazoa > Chordata > Lepidosauria > Squamata > Anguidae > Elgaria > Elgaria multicarinata. The sequence continues at coordinate 187,028,859 of NC_086171.1, forward strand.
TCCCAGAAGCCCCTGCCGGCATGGCCAATGGTTAGGAATGCTGTGAGTTGAAGTCCAAAACATCTGGAGATCTATTTTCTGTTCACCCTCATCTTACGGGGAGAGGATCGGTAGTACAAGCACTTTAACATTTCCCTAAACGCACAAAGGAAGCCCAACAGCTACACAGAGAGACACAAATAACGAGCAAATTAATATTGGGGCTGGTTAAAAACTAGTTGTATTGATTTAGGGTGCAATCCAATGCATGGGAAATGCTGGAGCTGTAGGACTCTTTTCTGTCTAAACATAGGATCGCGCCCTGAATGCATTCATCCATCAGTGCTTAAATGGGTGCAGAGGTTTAGGCCTAATCTACACCAAGCAGGATATTGCAGTATGAAAGCGGTATATAAAAGGCAGGAGCCGCACTACTGCTTTATAGAGGTATTGAAGTGCACTGACAACTGCTGGGGCCCACTGACACATACCATATACTGGTTTCATACCACTATATCCTGCTTGGTGTGGCTCCTGCCTTTTATATACCGCTTCCATAGTGCAATATCCTGCTTGGTGTAGATTAGGCCTTAGTTAGCTTTTCTAGTAAGGTTCGTATTTCCTAACCGAACCTACATTTTTACGAAGAGATTCTCCTAAACAGGCAACTGCGTCTGCTGCAACAGTTCCCTGTCCTGCGGGATTCTGTGGTTTAGATAGGGAGGGTTAATCCGATTCATAATCCCAGGGTTGGGATATTGATAATGCCCCGTTTTAGTTCCTTAGAGGCGCAAATCCTAGGCATGTTTAGACAGAAGAAATGCTAGTTAAGGAACGCTGGGAGTTGTTGGGCATTTTTCCCTGTCCAAACATGCATTGGATTGCACGCTAAGTTTCGAGTCTGTGTTCAGAAATGTTCACTTTGGTTACATCGTTCTCCGTGTGGTTGTGTTTTAGCGCCACTTGCCTCCCTGCACCAAGAGCTACCGTTTTCTGCTGGCTAATCCAATGGCGTCTCTCCCTCTCCTCCACCCACCCCACTCCCCACCCCTCACTTCTCTCCTTCTGCATTGCAGAGTAATCTGCGAACGAATAACCTGTAATAAGCCCATCCTACCACCGTTTGCTAAACCGATTTAAAAACACACGCACAAATAAACGCACAAGAAACGGGGAGGGGGATCGAACTCATCGAGATTTTAATTTTTATTTCCATTTCATGAAGACTTTGTTGAATTGACTGGTTAAATTTTTAGATCGTTTTAATTAGTCGTTGTTTAAAACAAATATAGAAACAACAACCCTCCCACTCCCCAAAAAACCCTCCTCTTGTAACGGTTTCCTCGCATCTGTGTAAAATCGACAAGCGGAAGAAGGATCCTGTGATGTTAAAGTTTATAATCGACTGCTGTTTGGCTGTCACGAAATGGCAGCGCTTGGATGGTGGATGTGAGCTTCTTTAAACGAGCGATTTGTGTGTGTAAAATAGTACATTATTCCCCGGCCATCTTTCCCAACTCGGCTTTCTTTCCACTGAAGAAGATCGTACGGCCTCGAGATTGCTATTAACTTAAATAGAGCTAAGAATTAAATCTACGAGGAAGATCGATGGGGAAAAAGCATCCTTCGTTAATGAACACATAGTTCCTCTCTTCGGTTGGAAATCCATCTGGTTGTGTTTTGTTGGGGGATTTTGGGGATTTTTATACTGTATTTTGTATTTGTGCTTTTAACCTGTTGGTTGTTTTATTATGGTTTTAATTTTTGTGAACCGCCCAGAGAGCTTCGGCTATTGGGCGGTATAGAAATGTAATAAATAAATAAATAAATAAATAAATTTTTAAAGCCTTTTGCCTCTGGTATTTTAGCACAAATAAAAGCCTGAATCGCAGGCATTGCAGGCCAGACGTGTTCAGGGGCAAACCCACTTCAAACGGGCAAGTTGCAGGGCTTTTTTATCGCACTGTTGGGTTTACCTGTCAGAAACGGTACCTGCCAGCTTCCTCTCCCTCGAAACATTTTCTGTCACCATTACGCTTTTGCAAGATGTCTGCCTTTCAATAGAGAATTGTCCCTAGCCACTCACCCCTGTTTTAAGAAATAGTACACTGTATTATCCTGCTCCCGTTGTGGTTATCTGGATTTATTATTACTGTGCCTCGGAAGATTAGAGATGTCGCCTTCTGCAAAGGATCTCACGATGCGATTGTTAGGTACGTGCGTTGGAAGAGCAAAGCCATTGTTGGTTGAACGCAGAAGGACGTTAGGCAGGGAGGAATGATAGCTCGTCACCCTCGATAGGACTTAAAAGTCATGCGAATGGATTATGATGGGGTATAAAACAATTTGAAACCACACGGGCTACTCAATGGAATTTCCAACAACGAATGGTCAAGTGGTACTAATAGATTTACAGCAGTACCCTATGGATGCTTACTCGGAAGTCAGACCCTCTGTATTCAATGAGTTTATCCCACTGAAAGTGTGCATAGGCTCATAGGGTTATTGTGATATAATTTTTCATGCAGTAGAGACCACTGTACTGGATGCATAAAGTATTATGTTCTGTTTCCAGGATCATCGTAGTCATCATCATAACATACACACACAAGAGAGGTATCCTCAGTTTTCAGGATAACATGCACACGCATATACATACATACAAAATAGGCTTGGTTGCGATCCTATCTCAGTTTAAGCTACAACTCCCAGTATGCCTTAGCCAACATAGGATTGCACTAACCCTATTTCTGTTTGGCCATTCACTAACAGCACAGTCTTCTACATGTCTGCTCAGAAGTAGGTGACATTGGTTTCAATGGGGCTTACTCCCAAGTAAGTAGGTACTGGACTACCTATAGACAGACAGTATCCTTGCCCCTTTCCTTTCCAGGAAGAAAATTCTGCCTTCATTCTGCAAACTACTGGACATCCTCCTGATCCACCAAAAATCGCAGGATTAAATTTTAGTATATGAGACTGCTACAGTTACTACTTCTTATTGTCTTTGAAGTGAATTGTTTTGATTGAGAGAGAGAAAAAGAAAGAAAAAGAAAATGTATCCGGGAGGGGGACATTTCACACTCGCATTACATATATTCCTAAGGTATTTCTGTTAGAACACTTTGTGAATAGAGCAATACGCAATTAACCAAAGATAGCAGAAATATTAGACATTCTGGAAGCTTAAAAACGAAGTTAACTTGGAGTGTTGAAGAAAGAAACTTTAGTTGACCACTAGGAGGCGCTATTTGAATTTTGCCTAATTACGAAATAGATAACAAAAGTTCTCTATCTTAAAATAGATAACAAAAATTCTCTATCTTAATGGAAGATAGATGGATAGATAGATTCTGACATCTTTGTTGTTTCCAACAATAACCCACGACTAGGATTACAGTTCCATTATGCAAGATCTGAAAAGCAATGGTCCCTCCTCTGTAGTCTTAAATACAATTACATCTTTCCCATTGCAGTAAATGGGCATCTGGTATAACATGGGTTTTGTTGCACTGAATTATTTTATCCAACTCTTCCTCCAGGGAGCTCAGGGTGGTGTATATTGCAACATCCAGGACAAGGGATGTATATAATTAATGCTAGATCTGAAGGACAATCTTGTTTAACTTTGAAAAGTGGGCAATTTTAGCATGCCTCTAATTTCCAAATATGTTTTAGCTCTAGTTCAAATATTGGAGTACTTTGTAAATAACATTTGAAAAAATAAATGGCTTTCTCATCAGGCAGAACAGACCTAATTATTAGGAACACTTACGTTAGAATCAATAAATTTCATATCTGAAGTTATAAAGGACAGTCTCTTTTCTTTTCTGAACAGCAATGTTAGTCACCAAAAACTGCATTCAAACCAAAAAATCCACAAGTTACCCAATATGAAAATTTCATATATCAATATGCAAATTTGATATTTTAGGATCTGAACAAGAATCTCCATAGGAAAATACAAAATGAAAATATTGAAATAACAATTATGCTTCATGTTTCATTTCAATTTCTCATCATACGAGTCTAGTGGACTAAGACCACTGAACTAAGGCATATACACTCAGAACTGTCATGTGGAATGCAGAACATGCAAGATTGTCTCACTTCAGAAAGCACGCTTCGATCACACACACACGCACACACACACATTTTAACCAACCTCCTTCCCTACAGATTAAAAAAAAAACAGCTTTCCCCAATCTGGTGTCTGCCAGACTTGTTACAGTACAACTCCCATCATCCCCCAAAAAACACAGGGATAGTGGGGGCTGTAGTCCAACGTCTGGAGGATGCCAGGTTGGTGAAGGCTGCCCATATCAAAATGAAGTTCTTCACACTTTACCTTAGTGCTAATTTACCATAGACAGTGTGGGTTCTTTTATATAGGGGGGAATTCAGTCCTGTGATTCCCCTGCCTGCAATGTGAAGTGGTATAGTCCAGAAAGAGCTGCACCATAAGACGGTTCTGAATGCACAGTTTGATTCTTAGGCCTGGCAGACCCTGAGGTCCTATTTCCATTTCAGCAATAGTTGAGCGACTCCCTCTGGCTCTCAGCTTCCCACCTGTAAAATGAGAATACTACTCACATGTTTCATGCTGTTGTTGCAAGATATGCTATGTAAAAGGTGGTTAAATGGCTTGCACATTAAGAAGCCCATGTGCATTAAATGATAATAAGAATTCATAATGGGTAGGGGAAATGAAAGCAAGAGACATAATCAACTATACTGCTGCAGGGACACACAGCCAAATACCTTGTTTTGTTTCGTTCCCCTGGTCCAGTCAAGACAACTACATAAACTGGAATGAAAGAAGCAAACCAAGAACATGCATTGGCCTTGGCAAGTGTCTCCACCCCTCCTTAAAGATATTCTCATCCTGTTTTAGCTCTATATAACAACACTTTGTTTTCTTTAGATGGGAGCTAATATAACTTGGTAGCTGAGAAGCTGAGGCCATAATCTTCTGCTAGGGAGTAAATCCCACTGAAACCAGTGCGGCTTACTTCTGAGTAAACATAAATTACACTATGCTGTGTGAGAGCTGAGAAGCCACCAGCTCAAATCTTGCACCTGCTATGAATTTGCTACCTGCCTTAGACAAGCCCCTGTCTCTCAGCATCTGCCCTGCATCTGGAATAATACTGACCTACCTTACAGTATGATCCTATAGGTGACTATGTAGAACAAAATCTCAATGAACTTCAGGGGACTTACTCCCAGGTGATTGTATCTAGCAGGCTTCCTCAACCTGGTGTAGAACTACAACTCCCATTATTCCCAGCCATCTGGCCTAGGGATGACAGGACTTGCAGTCAAACACATCTGGAGGAAGGCTGATGTATAGGGTTGTAGCCTTAGTAGGTTGTTGCAGAGAGACAATGTATGTGAAATGCTTTAGAACATAAGAAGAGCTATGCTGGATCAAACCAAGGGTCCATCTAGTCCATCATTGTGTTCGCACAGTGGCCAACCAGCTGCCTCTGGGAAATTTTTAGAATGTTTTAAAGATGTTTTAATGTTTTAAAGATGTTTTAATCATGTATGGTATGTTTTTAATCAATTTTAATGTGTATTTTATATCATGTTTTTATACTGTTTGTTTTATACTTTGAATGGTTTTAGTTTTTGTGAACCACCCAGGAGCTTCAGCTTTTGGGTGGCATAAAAATGCAATAAATAAATAAATAAATAAATAAATAAATAAAAATAATAAATTCACAAGTAGGACATGATTTTGAACATACTCAAGTGGTAGAAAAGTGCTATTATTATGTTCCCTAGAACAAACCATGCCAGTCATAATTATTATGGTTTCTCTTTATTGTTTGATATATTTATGTACCACATTATATGATAAAGATAAATTTTTCTGATATACATTTGTCATCTTATTTACCACAATTACACCACACATACATTTGAAACAGCTCCACAGATCTGGTAGTTGCACAGAATGGTTTTCTTGTGTGTGTTTTACTTTATATCCAGAATACTTTTCAAATCCAACAAATTGATTATTGATTTATTCATTTAAGTAATTTAGAAATAAAAATAACCTGATCCAGAACTGAACTTCAAGTCTCTGATTTCAGTTGGAGGCTAGATGATTCTTATTCAAAATGGGAAGCACTGGTATTGGACATGAGTTGATATGGAAGTATTAAGCAGTCCTTACTGGTTGTTTTAAATATACAATGTAAACATTGCAGCTTGCTAGGCTCATTGTTGGTCATCACAACCATTTTAATTCGTTGCTCGTACAATCTAGGTCTTGCATTAGGCTTCATCAGGTTGTGTGTGTTCTCTAGTGTTCCAGTGCAATGATCCCAAGCAATTGTGCTGACAGTTATGTTGTTGTTTTTATCAAGACTCAATTGCATAAAACTTGAAAAAATATTACCATGAAACCTCTTCACTATTTCCATATAGAGCATTTTACTTCCCTTATAAAGATAGAGATTATTGAATGAATGGGAAAAGGGGAATATTTTGAATATTTTCTCTCTGATAATATCTAAATAATACAAAATATATTTATTTTTCAGGCTTAGTTTATTTAAAAAGTCTGCAGGGTAAGTATTTGATCTGGAAGCTTTGCTTAAGGTTCTGTGATAGAATTTGCTGGGTGTACATAACTAAAATAACAACATTTCTCCTTCATGGGGATGCATCATCATTTGGCTATGTGGATGTTCAGTGTGATTCTCTCTCTCCTCCATCTTAACACAACCAGCTCAACCCATCCTTTAGTCTTCTGAATTGGTTCCATAAGCTTCAATTAGACCTTCTAAAGAATGGATGAACCCAGACACACTGCATATACCACCTATTACAAAAATGGCCACATCGAAGAAGACATGGTGCCACAAGAGCTTCCGCCACAAGAGTTTGAGGTGGAAGAGGCTGGGAAGGAGGAAACAGAGGCCTGCACCTGTGAGGCTCCCTGTGAGGCCCATCAGGAGGGCGAAATGTGGGACATAAATGGCCATCAACAAGGTGAACACAACAAGAGCACACCTGAGGGTAAGCCCCCAGGCTTTGAGCCTCCCATCACCCCCATAGCAATTAGGGAAGAAGGACCTGTTTCCATCTAGGAAGAGGGATCTCTCCAGGACTTCCACAGCTGCAAAGAAGGGCAATGGATAGGAGAGCAAGGCCTTTGCCACCAAGAAAAGGTTAACAACGGCCCTGATGGTGGATGGCAAGTTGTCTGTGATGACTTCTTTTGTGTCATCGGCCCAAGTCAGATAGGCTACCAAGGCAAAGAGTCCTTTCAGGATGCAAGCAGCTATGTGAGTCCAGTTCATCATGCAGTGGAACTCCTTGGGGTTCTGCATGTTCCCTTCTAAGGAAGGCAGAAAGATCTGGGAGGTGTAGCTGAAGACGATGATGCCAATGGAGATGGGAAACTTCTTCACGTCAATGTAAAACTTGACTTTGTCCCATGCCCAGTCACGGGCTCTGGAGAGACAGTAGGCAATCACCAAAATGTTGATGACAAAATGGGCCAAGGTGCAGAGCAAGCTGAACTTAGAGACTGCCTTGAGGTTCTTCAAGAAAGCACAAGGCAGGAGCACGGCTGTGGCAATGATGGACCATGATTTCTGGGAGACTGGTAAGCTTGGGAAGCTGTTGTACATCAGGTTGCCACTGACCACTACATAGAGGATGCAGGTCATGACCAGCTCTATGATCTGAGCCACATTCACAATCCTGCCCCCAAGCGAGGGAAACCTGGGAGTGCAGCAGGCATTAGCGATGTCCACATAGGAGTCTCTCACCCTGACTGTCTCCCCATCTTCATTCTCTTCATAGAGACAGGCAATAAGGATTTTCCCAGTATAGCAGCAAACCACGGCTGCAAAAATAATTAAAAACAGTCCTAGGTATCCACCATGAAGAATAGCATAGGGCAGGCCAAGGACAAACATCCCCTAGAAAAGAGACAAAATGGAGACTGTATTGCTCATTTTTATTTAGCAATTGACAACTCACACTCCCAGGACATGCACAAAAGCAGGCAGCAGGAACCTGTTTTTCTGGGCCACAGAATGAAACAAAAGCCTTTTAGAAGCAGGCCCCAAGAGGAAATGTCATACTTCATTTTCCAACATAGAATAACTCCTAAAGAACAGGCAGTTGGAGACATACATGAAATCCTTATGCAACCAGGAAAATGTATTTTTAGCTAAGAAAAAAGCCCTGCCATTTAAAGAACGAAGTTGCTAAAAAGAAAAGGTAGAATGCTGTTTATAAATATTGCACTTCAAAGCTAGAAAACTGTTAAGTAATCCATAATGTCTTGTTATAAATGCCAACCACCATCACCATCATCATCAAGGCTGCAATCCTAAATAAGTTCTATTAAACACAGTGGGAATACATCCATTAAACATGCTTAGGATTGCACTGCATCTCTATTAATGGCAAATTGACCATTTCCAGTTCGTTTTTAAATCAAAAACAGTGAAGCACTCAGCTCAAAAATTAATTCTGCACTTTGGAGAAAAAATGGTAGGGATATATTAGAATCCCCAAGAAAGATAAATATCTTTATTCCTACCCTTTCTTTTTCCATATCCTTTTTGTGTCTTATTTTGTTACGATGGTGAAAATCTTTAATTAAAAACAAAAGTTGTATAGCATCTGATGCAATATCAGGAAAAATACTAAAGTTTGGATCTTTCCAATTGCTATAAATTAATACCTGAAAGGCAGTCCCTTCCTTTATTTATTTATTTATTTATTACATTTTTATACCGGCCAATAGCCGAAGCTCTCTGAGAGGTTCACAAAAATTAAAACCATAATAAAACAACAAACAGGTTAAAAGCACAAATACAAAATACAGTATAATGTGTTTCCCCTTTGCCCCAAAACATCTGCAATTCTGCAAACCAACATAGATTAATTCATTATTCTAAATGGGGTGCATAATATGACATTCCTAGGCAATTGAGTCCCTTATCTAAATGACAAACCAGTTCAGTAAGGATTTAAGTTGAGTTGGAATGTTTTAGAGATCATGTACAGTGCAATCCTATAATATACGTTTAATCAGAAGTAAGTCCAATTGAGTTCAATGGGGCTTATTCCCAGGAAAGTATGTATAGTATTTCAACCCTAGTAAACCCCTACAGAGGACATTTTAACCCAGGTTTAGATGAATCTAAGACTATTATAGTGCCCCACTTATTGGTGTGTGGGGGGAAACCTTATCCGTAAAAATAAGGACACACTTTAAAAAAAATAACTTTGCATTTTATCTGAGTTGGCAATAATTTGGAGATTAAAATGTTTTAAAATATAAAGAGAGGCAGTTTCACACCCAGCCCCTTCAAAGCCAAACGAAAAATAGATCACAAATATGGAAAAGTAACTTATATTCGTAGGATTGCATCTCCTGATCAATATTGCATTTTTCTTCTCAGATATGAAGTACATCCGAAACGGAAAAGCACCAAGCTGTTTCTAGATGTAATTTCATCGCATTTTGAATGTCTGTAAAAGGAGTTTTTATCTTTATGCACCTGCACTTGCTTATAATAATAATAATAATAAGATGATGATGATGATGCAGAGTGATGAATCATTAAGGTTTTGCAGATTAAAACCAGTACCTGCCATTTTATCTAAAATGCAAAACAAGGAAAGAAATGAAAAAGAAAAGAGCAGATGTTGTTTGTTTTTCATTTTCTCCTTCTGCAAGTCTGGTTCCAAATACATTTGACTCAACTATAACGAAAACGGAATGTGAAATGCCTAAGGGAGGGACCAGGCACTCCTGTTTGGGCCATATGTTTCCTTGGTCATTTTGACGTCCAGAAGTGTGACAGAAGCCGTTCTATGCACCATAAAAACGAATTGAGGAAAGGCAAAGGAAGTGTAGGGGTTTAGTAATTCGGAGTTAGGGAGTATATAAAAAATCAGTCTTTTACGATCCAGAATCACGCCTGGGTTTTGATTTCTCTCCATCACCATAAGCTCGGACAGAATTGGGAATTTGTGAAGGGAGAGAGATAACCGCTTCCCTCTAAATAAATAACCTCTAAATTAATAAATAAACAAACAAATCTTTGGCCAATCTTTTAATCCTACTGACTGGAAGTAAAAAACTGGCGATTAGGTGTTGATTTGTGTAAAGTGTTGTGCGGTATGGACCCTTACAGTGTCGTACCAGCCACCAACACATGCACACGTTGTGCGGGTGGTGGGTTGAACTAGGTGGCCCATTGGGAGGGGGGGATACCTTCCGCCTCAGGGGTTACATAACTCTACAGAGCACGCTCGAGGTGGCAGAAAGTAGCTGGGCAAAATCTGCTAGGAAATCGGCTCCCGTGTACAAACAACCATCCGTGTGGTGCTCTGCCCACGGGGAGAGGGGGGCTGAGGGGGGCTTTGGCAACCCTCAAACGTGGCTTCCAAGGGAGCTAGGATAATGCCCTAAGGAACCGAGCGAAATGGAGCTTGGCCGGTTACCTGAATAGCGTTGGTGACATTCCAGCCGGCTTCCCAGGCTGTGATCCTGGGCTTCCCTTGGCCGGACAGCTCGGAGCACACGCCTTCGTCCTTGGAGGAGGACGGGGCCAGGGACCCCGGCCCAGTGCCATCTCTCTGGTAGTGGATGTCGCCTTCCAAGGGCGCCTCTCCTCCATCTTCACTCCCCTCGGATTTCAAGATGTCCATCTGCAGCCCCTGCCGGTGCTCGTAGTCCAGGTCGTCGCAGTGGACGAAGCCCACCGCTTCTTCGTCCGTGGCCGCCTGGAAGCCCATGCGGGCGAACATGCCGCTGACTTTCGCCTGGGACTTGTTGGACACCGAGGTGGCCACATTGGAGATCTTGCTGCGGATGAGCGTCGCCATGTTGCTCCCTCGCTCGTGTCTGGACGGGGGCAGGGAGGGGGGGTGGCCAACAAAGACCGCGCACTCCCCAAAAATAACAATAGATGTTTTAAAAAAATACGCAGCGACGACCACGAGTTGGGTGGAAGGCTGCCCCGGGCGCGATTTGCGCTCCTCTCCTGCCGATGGCGGCTGGAGGCGAACCTACAAGGGCGCTATCTCCACTCGCCGTTGGAATTGGACCTTCTCCTCTGCCGGGTCCCTTGGAGCATGACACCGCTCAGAGGGTCCCCCTTGGCACCTCCATGTGAAGCCCTCGCCTCCTTCCTGGCGCATAGGCTCCGGAGAGGGCGCGCGGCAAGGCTCCGGGAATGGCGGCGCTTGGGTGCCCAGCTGGGGTTCCCCGAAGCTGCTCGTCTGTCTCTTCCCCGACGTCCGTCCGTCCGCCCGCCCGTCCTCTTCTTCTCCTTCCTAAGCGGCAGAGACGCGGGCGGGTGGTCTCTCCAGCCTCAGCGGTGCCAATGCAATGCGGAGGAGCCTAGGGAGAGGGGAGGGGGGCAGAGAGAGAGAGAGAGGAAGAGGGACGTGCGATGATCACCAGATTGCCAACGCAAGCCTTTTGCTGTGCACAACACGTCTCCATCCCCACGCGTTCATCTATCAAAAGGAAGGGGAGGGGAAGCGGCGGCGAAGGGGCGAGGAGGAGGGGAGCTTTGCTGCATTTCTGGGGGAGGTACTGCAAGTCCCCACCAAAATCGACCTCTCCTCCTTCCCGCCCCCCCCCCCACCCCACCCAACAGCAACACCCACGCCTCAGAAACACTGCAGATGGGGCATTTAAAATCTACACCGCATTCCTGTTCCTTCCCAAGCTTGCTTTGACGAATGCAGCCTCACCACCACCATCCCAACGCAGAAACCCAAAAGAAACCTATCCATGAATATACTAGGCAATGAATCTGTGCCCCCAACACACACACAAACACACACACATTTTCCCATTAGATTCATATCTACCCCTCCTTCCTCCCCCCGGTTCGGTTTCTGCCTCTTTTTCGAGCAGTGCTGTCATGGACAAGAAAACAATACTGGCTTCGCCAATATAAGAAGGGAAAAGAGTAATGGGGGAAAATATGCAGAAAAGCAGGCCTAGAAAAATGGCGGACCGGATATGTGCCACTTAAGATGTAGGCATCGCTTGGCACAGGGCGAATGTAACGGATTTCATCTGTTTGGTTTTACGACGTATAAAGAGAAACGCCAGCATAAAATAGATTTATTCTGTAATATCCGTCGATGTTACAGAATATATACATGTGACGTCACTTCATGTTCTTTGTTCATTTATGTATTTTCCAGTATCCCTCTTTTCATCTTTGGGATCCACATATATAGTAAATGTATCAAGTTTCTTATTAGGTTGTATTTAATACCGTATTGTTAAAAAAAACCGTAGTGGCCGCTTAATTTTAGCCGATGTTTTAGACAGCTCCTGGCGCTTTGAAATACTGCAGCAACCAAATGGGGGCGAGCAGAAATGTGGCAACGGGGGAGGGGGGAGCAGGAATTAGGAAATGGAAACCTCCTTAAAACACCATTAAAGCCACGTCGTTTGGCGAACTCTGTTTCTGATTTAATGGGTCGTTTCCTCCCCCCCCACCCCATCATCCACACTTCTAGTAATATGACAATTAAATGTTCCTAAAATAGGATCCTGCCTGAAATACCTACGTATTTACTGCCTAATTTTATTTGCTGTTCGATGGGCGTGTGTGTGTGTGTGTGTGTGTGTGTGATCCAAATAGCACTGGAAATAGTAAACCATGTTTAAATTGGAGGATCAGAATCAAACGTAGTACAGAACTGATGAAATTATATTAGAAATATAAAATTACAGAAAATTAAAGTCAAGGTGAAGAAAGAAGTTCAAGGTTGTCACCTTTCTCCAAAGATGTTTATAATCGCAAGAAACCATAGCATGTCGCAGCACGTCTGAATGGTAAAAGAAGTAAAGGCTCAAAAGATTTCACATTTTTAGAAGGATCTGAACCGTGTTCAGAAGCTCGTATGGCCGCAAAGAGGGGTTATCAGCGCAACTCAAACATACCCATTTAAAGCGGTAGTTAGTTTATAACCATTATAGCTTTAAATAGTTACGTTTGTATGGCGCTGAAAGTCGCCGCCTTTCTTGCTAATATTCTGAGTGATGAAGGTCAAAGAGAACCCCTTCATTCATAACACACGCACACACACACACACACACACACACACATCTGAAGCGGAGGTGTGGGGGGAAGGGGAAGGAGTCATGGCTGCAATTTAGCAAAAGCAGTCTCCATTCTGGCTTTGGGAAAGGAATTATCACATATCATTGCACAATTAGGTCGGGAAAGGCGAGCCCTTTCCACATTTAGAAATATCCAGCAAGCATCTGCGACGAAGGAATGATCAAACTGCATCCCGATTTTAATTTCTACTACAAAACGGCTGTCTAATGTCCCCAGCTCTCTCTCTCTCTCTCATTCACGCATATCTGGGACCCCAATTTCTTTGCATTTAGAAAAAGAGTATTTTGGTGAATTCTTAAATTTGCTGAAGCATTTGTGAAATATTAAGCCTTCCCAGGTATTTTTGGGTTGGCATCTTCTTTATGCTCTTGCTCCAAAGTGTTCATTTGATTGCAGGGTACCTTTGGCTGCACAGGACTTTTAAGTGAAGTCCCCGGGTTGTTTTTGGTGTGTTCGAACACACACATGCACACAACGAATTCTTGTCCAAAACAACACCGAATTTTCCAAATCAATTTGAACTACTGTACTTATTATTATTATTATTGTTATTGTTGTTGTTGATAATAATAATAATAATAATAATAATAATAATAATAATAATAATAATAATCCCTAACAGGCAAAATCACGATAGCCATCTCTGATGAATACCGGACTTGACAGCTGAACATCTCCTCTCCTTAGGGTATTAAAACAACTCTAACCAAACAATTTTAAAAAAAACAAAAAAAAACCCGGCATTTTATATTTTAAGCCTTCTATTACACTCACTTTTCGCATCGCAGCAAAGGCAGGAAAGCTGTGATTGTGTCCACTACAAATTAAAATATATATGCACCTATAGGATGTGAAAGGCTAGATCTACATATGATTAGGTTGGAGTGTAGTGTGTGTGAGAGTGGAAGGTATTTTATTATATTCCTACCATCTCTCTTCTTAAAACCTGAAAGAAACAGAGATCTGCTAAATAAGGCAAAAAGGGAAAGGAGTCCGACTAAACAGCGCGCCGCCTTCCCTTTTTCCCTCCTCTTTGTTTTGTCTGGGGAAGGTCACGGCCAGTTCCCTCCGAAATCACTATTTGTGGATTCTGAACGGGGGAAGCCCCGTTGCCTTCATTAAGCGCTCTCTCTCTCTCTCTCTCTTTTTTTTTTTTTTTTTTTTTTAATGACGTCGGTCTTCCCAGGCCTCCTCCTCCCCCCTCCCCAAGAGCCCCCGCGGGCGCTTACAACCACCCCACCTTTCACTTTCCTCTGCGCAAAGCCTCTCGCCCAAGACAGCCCCAAACAAACCGGTTCCTTTTCCCTCCCCTTCTATTTCCGTTCTCTTCCCAGTGAATTTCAGTAGCTCTTCATGTGACTCCGGGATTTTCTAGAGCTACCTCTACTGATTCCACAGAGAGCTACGTGGTTGTCTCGCAGGAGAGGGTTTGGGTAATAAAAAGCACGGGATGGGTTGCTTGCCGGTTCCAGGACCGCAACGTGAATTCCGTCGGTTAAATCTTATCTTACACGTTATTCCGATAGGCCTGTTTGCTCTTCTCCGAGCGTCCTAAACCTGCTTTCATCTTCTTTGCAGAAAACAAGGAAACAAACACCCAGTTCCACTGGAACCAATCTTTATTCAGTGCATTTATTCAAGTGCCCCTGGATCCACGCATCTTTGTCCTCCTTTGAACTCATTCTGTCCCTGAAATCAGGAGATCTAAATGACTAAGGGAGCGATCCTATACAGGTTTAGGCGGGGGTGGGGTGGAAATCCTCCAACTCCCATGACCCCCCACCTAGCCATGCTGGCTGAGGAATGCTGGGAGTTGTAGGGCTTTACCCACCCACCTCTGTCTAAATACCATGGGATCGCGCCCTAAGAATGCTAAGCACGAGACGTTGCAGGGGCGGGCGCGGGCTTTCAATATAATGTACCTTTGGGATTGGGCGAAGTGCTAATTTCAGTCTAAATTCAAATAATCGTACTTAATGAAAAGTGCATCCGACTGCAAACGCCACTCGTACACCGCATCCCCCATCAGTAGTTCAGTTTACCCCAGATTAAGAAGCACTTCCCCCCCCCACCCCACCCCGATATTCATCTCAAGTCGTGTGAGTTCAGAGCCCCGCTTCTACCAACCGCTGGCGTTTAAAGGTAGAAACAAGTCGATTCAGTCTTAACAGCCCTGTTTGGAAGTGCCATCATCAACTATATCTTCAGAGTGTCTTTTCCATTTCAAGGCGAATTCACACATGCAGCCTCTTCATCCCACAACCAAATTGCAAGCTCTTTTAAACTGTAAGGTGTTTGCAGCAGGGGACGGTCTTTTTGTTTTCTGTTCTGCAAAGTGCCAGGCATTATGATGGCAGCATACAAACAACCAAACAAACACAGGCCTGGCGTCGCGTGGGTGTCTGAAACAGACATGACGGGTCAGATACCAGAAGCGGGAGTTTTTTTTCATTTCCCTTGTCAAGCACAATGCTTTTCAGTGGAGGCAGTTCACACGTTGAGCTGCTAAATAATCGACTGAGGAGAGCCAGGGGCAATTCTTTCTTTCCAAGCAAATGTGGAAGAGGGGCGGAGAGTTTCTGCACTCCAAATCCACTTCCCTTCGGAAGTGGAGGCTGCAATCCATAAACACGCTTCTCCGGGATACAACACTTACATCTGATGCAGTGGACTATAGGCCAGGGAAATTTATGCCAGAATAAAGTTGTTAGTCTTTAAGGTGCCACAAGACTCCTCCTCGTTTTTGACTGGGAGTAAGTTCCACCCACTGAATTCCCTGGAATTTACTCTCGAGTAGACATTCAGGGGGTTGCATTCTCATGAGGAGTATGCTCTTGTCGGCGTTAGCGTGTAAGGGGTAGTTACTAGCCACGGCTCCGCGCAGAAGAAAGAAATTGGCAACACCAAATGCTTTTGTTAATTGGTTTCCCTTTTAGCAAAGGCAGCTCTTCTCTGCCCGGGTCTTGCACTCAACTAGAAAAGACTCGATGCGGAATCCAGCAAAAGAAAGCGACCTTATGAGTGGTATCCAATTCTAGTCTCACTTACAGTAAATCTATCGAAATGGATGGGATTTAGCCACGACTAACTTAAGTACCGTTCATTTCAATGGGTCTACTCTTAAGTAGGATTAACATTGGAAATAATCCTATATACGAGACTGTCCATTGCTGGGCCTATATCCAGTGAAGGCAGGTGGCTCCGATGTCAGTGGGGCCGTGGAACCATTCCGGGTTTCAGTCAGAGCCAGTCAGAACCCTAAAGGAGCTCTCCAAGGGGCAAAGCACTTGGAACCAGTTAGAACCCAAGGTGCTGAACCTGCTTTGGGGATAGGCTTCAGCACCTTGGAGAGCTCCTTTGGAGTCCTGGTTGACAGCTAGAGCGAACTCGCCGCCCCATGACGTAGGAGCCACCCGCCTCCACTGTCTATAGCCAGAGAAAAGAAACCAGAGTTCATCAATGAAAAGAAACCAGCCAGATTCTCCAGGATCGGTGGCGGAGGCGGCAGCTTCACACTCGGCTCGCGGCCGCGGGGGGGGGGGGGGGAAGAGGGGAGAGAACCAGAACTTCTTGGGAGCGACAAACATCGCGAATAACACACTCCCCCCTCCTCCCCCGCCCCCACACCAGCGCCCACTCAGCAGACGAGACCACGATCCTAAGTCTGTGCCATTTTAGCTGGATTTCGTGTAGCGCTAACCATCCGCCAGCCGCGCTTCAAAAGCGCAAGAAGCCCCGCAGCCCTTCTCTGAGACCGTTATTTCTTACATCCCGTCACCCCGCCGGTTGCATGCTTAAGCCCGATCCGTTTACACCCCGATCTGATCCTATCCGTCTTCCTGCTTTTACTCCGAAGTACGTCCCACTCCGAGCTTAACTGGGGGGGGGGGGGAGAGAGAGAGCGAGAGAGAGAGAGAGAGGGAGAGAGGGAGAGAGGGAGAGAGAGAGAGAAAGCGCGCAAGGGCTAGCTACCCACTGAATATAGAGGTCCGCCTAAGGAACATTACGGGGGGGGGGGCAAACAGGGCCACTCCCCACGTGGGCAGAAGCGAAGGGTTTTTAACTCCGCGAAGCAAGGGGCTGCCTTTCTCTTCCTCCCTCCCCCACCCCTTCAGCCTTTCATACTATACCTGCCCGCTCGTGTGACAGTGAGAAACTTTCCAGTTTTCTGTTGCCGGTATGAGGCGTCTGTCCGTGGATTTTAAGGACTAGCAACGTCAGCACCACCACCACCACACACGTTTATGCTACCTCGCGGAGAGCGTTCAGAGAGTGAAAGTGTGCCGCGAATGCGGAGAAAGAGCTAAAAAGAAAAGAGCGGGAGAAGAAAGAAAGAGAGAAAGAAAGAAAGAAAGAGAGAGAGAGAGAGAGAGAGAGAGAGAGAGAGAGAGGGAGGGAGAAGGCTGAGAGAGACAGAAAGGCAGAGAGATGGGGGGAGGGAGGAGAGAGAGAGAGAGAAGAGGGAGAAAGGGAGAGAGAGAGGAGAGGGAGAAAGGGAGAGAGAACGCGCGTTCTGTTTACCTATGTTCCGTCTTTGCCTGCAGTACGTTAATCCATTAGCAAGTGAGCGAATGAGGTGTTGAAACAGCACACACACACACACACACACAGAGAGAGAGAGAGAGAGAGAGAGAGAGAGAGAGAGAGAGAGAGAGAGAGAGAGAGAGAGGAGTGAATGAACTGGACCACGTCACTCAGTCTCCGCTCTAACTAATAATTATTCCCAGACATGCCAATATTGTTCAAAAGGTTAGCAGGTCTCTCGGGGGTGCTTCTGCTCTACAAATAATTTCAGAATGGAGAGAGAGGGGGCGGGTGGAACAAAGATCCATTCGCAAAAACGTATGCTTTCCAAAGCAATGAAGGCGTGTCCCCACCCTCCCTTCCTCTCTCTCTCTCTCTCTCTCTCTCTCTCTCTCTCTCTCTCTCTGTGTGTGTGTGTGTGTGTGTGTGTGTGTGTGTGTGTGTGACAGAGAGAGAGAGAGAGAGAATTTAGACCCAAAGTAGCTGGATGCATTTTTTGGGTGTGGGGGGAGCCTAAACCAGGTCAAGAAGAAGGGAGATGTGCCCTCTGTCTTGCTACCCGCTTGCACATCGAGCGGTAAACCCCGTTTCACAACTCAAGAACGCGACGGTATTCCTGGAGGAAAACCAACCCACTAACCCAGAGGTTTCTGTTGTAAACGGTAAATCCCACCCGAGCCCTGCCAGCCAGGCGTCGTCTTCGAAAGGGCAGGTGATAAAACTGCCTTACAGAGACACCCAAAGGGTTAAACGGCTTTGCCCTTATCTCCTCCGAACACGCAGCGAGCTGCGGACCCTGAATGAATAGCCCTTCAAAATAAAGTCACCCAGGGCTTGCAGCTCGCTGGGAAGGGGGTGGGACTGGGAGATAAGAACATGGAAGAATATGTAATCAAAAATACTGGACCTTGTAATCAACTCAGAAGGATTTGTTAATTTCCCCTGGCAGCCACCCCCACCCCCATTGCTTTCATTTATTCCAGGGACAGGCAACTTTTGGGGAGTCAGGGGCACATTTGGCCATTTGACAAACTGTCCTGGGTACCACTACAAAATGGCTACAGTGGAAGGTGTGGCAAAAGACGAGTAACCTGTCCAAAACACTGATAACGAGTCAAAAGGAAAGTCTGAGCCCCAACACACTAAGTAACTCCTTTGCACCCACAGTTTTCAGAACCAACAGAAAGCTATTTCACAGCAGTCCCAGCTGCCGGTAAGAAAATGTGTCAATTTTTAATAATAATAATAATAATAATAATAATAATAATAATAATAATAATAATGGTTGCCAAGAAAGATGCCTGATGGTGTATTGGTGCCCGTGGGTGCCATGTTGCCAACCCCTTCCTTATTTGCTTTCAAACAAAGAACACTAGCTTACAAAGGACAAGGAATATCAGATTTCCCTTTTAAGAATTAAGTGTCAAGTTCTCATTATTGCCAACAAATGTTAAATGAATGCTACCCTGGGGGGTGGGGGGTGGAGCAGATGACAAGTTTTAGTTTCTTCATCACCATAACACTAACAGTGCAATCTTTCTTATAAGAACATAAGAAGAGCCCTGCTGGATCAGACCAAGGGTCCATCTAGTCCAGCACTCTGTTCACACAGTGGCCAACCAAGCGTTGAAGGGATCCACAAGCAGGACATGGTGCAAGAGCACCCTCCCACCCATGTTCCCCAGCAACTAGTGTATGTCTGTCAAAAAGTATGTCCTATTGAGTTCAGTGCGGCTTAGGATAGCATGGTTGTAGGATTGCATGCTAAATCACCTTTACTCCACCAGTAATTTTATACCCTGGACTTAATGGTCTTGGGGAGGGGGGCTTTAGATGGCTATGTGTATTACTTCCATTATCAAGCATACAGTTAACATTTCTCTTCTCCCATCCCTCCAAACACTATTCCATGCTTTACAACTGCTTCTACATTCCTAATATGCAGTGTAATGAGGTAGCTTTGACTCGGAATCACTTATCCTGCCAGTCTGCTCACAGAATGTGGGGCATGTGTATGCCAAAGCATTCCATGCTATTGGTTCAGAACATTCGCTTTCAGAATATCAGAACAGAAATAGCAAGTGGCAAAAATCATGCCCCATACAGTAGTGTTTTTGAAATCTCTTTCCCCAACTATTTTCATTGCAGATGGGCAGGGATAGCTACAGGTCCATTCAGTAGGCTGGTGTACAGCGGATGCATACTTGACCAAATCCACCATGAACAATATTGTCCTATCTCTATATCATCCCAATTCTGAAGCTAACTAAATACCATGTGGATGAAAGTTTGTGAATTTGCCTTTATATTTTCTAGTAGATAGTAGCACTCAAAAAGAATTTGAAGAGTAGTAGCACTCTTCAAATACTTAAAAGGTTGTCACACAGAGGAGGGCCAGGATCTCTTCTCGATCCTCCCAGAGTGCAGGACACAGAATAACGGGCTCAAGTTAAAGGAAGCCAGATTCCAGCTGGACATCAGGAAAAACTTCCTGACTGTTAGAGCAGTACGACAATGGAATCAGTTGCCTGGTGAGGTTATGGCCTCTCCCACGCTAGAGGCCTTCAAGAGACAGCTGGACAACCATCTGTCAGGGATGCTTTAGGGTGGATTCCTGCATTGAGCAGGGGGTTGGACTCGATGGCCTTGTAGGCCCCTTCCAACTCTGCTATTCTATGATTCTATGATTCTATGATAGTCATAGCAAAGAGTGCCCAGTATACTGACATACATAAGGGTGAATTCACACACAACATTTTATTGGCCTTACCGCACACACCCAAAGTATGCTAACTTTTATTTTCATCATCACAGCTTGAATTAATATGCACACAGTGCTTGTGTGAATGGATTCTTGAGTACACCAGTTTGCCAGTGCCAAGTCGCTCACAACCAATGCCTACTAGTTGTTGAGGAGAGAGTGGATCAATGTATATAGACAATTTCCAAATATGAGTAACAATTAAATTCTTAAGCATGGACACAAGCTATTCCTAAAGGCTGTAGTGAAGCAAGCAAATACTGTCAAGTACAGAATACTTCAGCTTGGAGTTCTGGAACTAGGGCAAGAATACAACAATAGTTTATAAACTCATATTTTTTTGCAAACTGTAAACTGTGCATCTGTGTATATCTATCTATCTATCTATCTATCTATCTATCTATCTATCTATCTATCTTTCTATCTTAATAATGTTGGTCATTATTACTCTACTTTAGTAGCTGGAGACCATCTCCTGTTAGTGTTGAAGAAGAGGAACATTTCCTCATAAGGGTTCTCTTTTCATAATCATGTGTGCGTACTTAGGGGGGAATTCATTCTGCCTTGTCCCCACTCCCCTTCTCCTTGACTGAGCCTTGGAGCAGAATTCTGACAGAATAATGAAGACTTGCATGAAACACTATAAAAAGGCAATTAGGTAAACTGCTGGGTTGGGAGAAGCTTGTGACCTGGTTAATAACTCTGAAGAGATCTGGGAATTTCAAGAGCACATAGAAAGAAAATGACTGATATCAGTGCTTGGGAGATGGGGTGTATGTGAGGTAGGGGGTTCACAAAGTACCAGAAAAATAAAAATAGCATCAAGTCTGCACATTGAAGGATCAAGGCCGGTGCCAGACTATTTTGTGCCCTAGGCAAGGTGAGCTACTTTCACCCCCTCAAAAAAAGATTGCCAACTTCGATTCAGCTGTTCAAGAAGAGTTTCTGAACTATTAAATTTTTTTCTTAAAACAGCTAATTTTTATAAAACGGTGACCCTCTGAGGTCTGCACCCTAGGTGGCTGCCTTGTTGGCCTAATGGTAGTGCTGGCCTATGAAGGACATTTCTTTTAATCTTATCTAGAGAAAAGGCCTCCACAGAGTTACTTTACTGTGCCAAAGCTTTTATTGCTTTGAAAAAATATTTCATCTACTCATATCCATGCAGGACTCACTGTTGAAATCACACACTCTGATCATGAGATTCCACTCTAAAAATCCTTTCACTGGTGTCCTATCAACTCACCTTTTCTGGGAAGCCTTTGGATGATCTCCCTAAGCCCTATGTCAGGAGGGGTGTCAAACATGAGATGGGCAAGTGTGTGGAGCAGCTGCCACATGGATATACTTGGCAGAGGTTTATTTTCACACTTTTCATATCATTTGTTGTTCATATAAAGTTGTCCTAAGATCTGCCAGCAGGAAATGCCAAGAACTGAACCTGGACCTTATAAAACAAAACATTGGTTCTGTTAGGGTCCCTGATTCCTGTGCTGCAGAGCCATGGCTGGTACCAAGGGGGCTGAAAAACATTTAAGAAGTTGTCATCACTCCTCAGTTTTATTCCTTCAGGACACAATCCTATGCATGTTTAGACAGAAAAAAGTCTTACAACTCCCAGCATGGCTGGCTGGGGCATGCTGGGAGTTGTAGGACTTCTTTCTGTCTAAACACACATAGGATTGCTCCCTTAGTTCCTTTTTAACAGACTGCAACACCAGTTTTGGTTCTAGTGGCTGCTGGCAGTGTAGTGTTGACCCACACAGTGCTGGGACAATGACCCTTAAGAATCGGGATGCCACTGGTTTGAGGGGGGGAGCGGAAAAGCAGCTACCAATCAGCAATGCACTGATAATGGTGGGGATCTGGGAGAGAAAAAAGAATACTCTCTTAGACAGGCCAATTGCAGAGATGCAAGTGATGTAGCAGTGGTGCAGGGATGCCAGGATTTGGTTTCCAACAAAAATGAAGCTGTGATACCATCAAAGCCAAGTGGGAGGACTGTAGAGGGAAGAAGGGCAAAGGTGGTATTGCCACAATAGTTTATCTGTCCAATTGTGTGGTGGATAACAGTACCTTATAAACATCATGGTTTAAAGTGACGTGCAAACCTGCCCAGTGGCTTACCTAAGGCCACCTAGAAATTCACAGCAGAGATCCAAACGAGAGACTTCCTAATTCATAGCACAAAGTTTGTTAACCACCATACTGTGACTACAGCAAGTCACAGTGCAGAGTGCCCAATATTCTGAATGGTCCCCTATCTGAGAACATGACCACTTCCTTTGTGCCATGTGATGTGATAGCAGACATTGTATTCTGGATTTATGGGAATTATAAGACACCTAGCTCAGGAAGGAAGGTTTAGAAACTCTTAACATTCTATACACTCCTAGATAATTCAACAGAATCAAGGGCTCCATAAGTGGATGTGCTTTTATTCTGAAAATGACTATTAATCATCATCAACAACAACAAGTAATAATTTAGCAATAATTATAGCTGAATTATTATTGGTATTATTAGAACTGGTAGAATTATATTACATTACATAAGTGCACATATGCTCAAATTAATTGTACACAGCATTTTAACAAAGAACCTAAGCACAAGGAGTTTACAATTGCAACGTGTTTAACAGGAATGGAATAACAATCCTGTAATTGAATTCCATTCCTGTTAAAAACATTACAATTGTTATAGCAATCCCTTTAAATATAAATCAATAAATGTTTTAGATTTGCCCCAGTAGGAATTTTCTCCTTATAAGCACAGGAAAACTTGGCAGGGAGTTTTCAAAGTGATCTTTATTTTTAAAAAATACATTTTCGATGCTTGTTTGTTTCCATAAATGGAAACACTGAGATGAAAGGCATGTAAAACTCATGCATGCACACATAGAGAGGTAAGCAAAGAATGTTGAAGGAAACTTCAAAGAAGGCTAACACGTCTTCAAAAGCAGCAAAGTTTTTTTTTTTTTTTTTAAAAAAAGAAAAAGTACAAAGCTAACAGATGTCTTCAGGAAAAGTTTTTTTTTTTTGTAGACATTAGACGTAATTGAAATGTAGGCTTTCTTGATGGACCAGTATGAAAGCAATAGTCACTGGTGTTAGTAAGATAAGAGTCACAGTTTATAGCAGAAATTATGTGGTGTCATGGAATGGATTGATGCTAAGAGGTATTTAATTAGCAAAATTTTACAAATAACTTTTATTCTATTCATATTCTGTTGCATTTGATTTTGTTGTTATAATGTGTATTGTTCTCTTTTATATTACTGCTCATAGTAGTAGAAATACCTTTACTTAGAAAAATACCTTTTTCTAAGCTGCCTTAGAAAAAGTATTTAAAAGGTAAGAAACAAATGCCCAAATAAACATAAATATGAGTGTATGCCTGTCATGAGTAGCATACTCTGCATTTCCTAGGCAGCCATTTTCCCCCTTTTGGAACAGGGCTAAAGAATATTACATGCAAACTGATAATCTTGAGTCCCGCCCAGTTCAACTTTTCATAAAATTGTGTGGTTCGCTATCACAGGTATGTTTACTCAGAAGTACAGCCCACTAAATTATCCAGACTTACTTCCTAAAAAGCATGCTTGGGATTACAGTTTCAGTATAACTGAATATTAGATAATATGGCTGTTATAAAACTCTGGTCTTGGGCTCATGCTTTACTGAGAAACATATGTGTAATGTATGAGGAAAACCCTTACAAGAATAATGTGCCACTGTACTGTTCCCTCGGGCAAGTCATTTTTGTGCAGGGCAGAAGCAATCTACAAACGTGACGGAACTGAAATGACTAGGTCAAAAGGCAAATGCTCACCACTCTGCAAACCACACATTACCAGCCCACAGGGACTGTCCCGCTATGTTACTGTACAACATTTTTCACAGAATCTAGGAACGCTGAGATCACATTAAACATGGTCTCCATCTTATTCCTTCTAGTTATGAATTGCTTTTTCAACATCTCATGTAGCCAGTGATAATGCAGCCTCTCGTGTTACAAGTTATGTCATCTATATACACAAGCTTATGCTGCTATATATTCATTCGTCTTTAAGGTGTCTATTTGTTGTCAATTTATTTATTTATTTTATTACATTTATATACCACCCCATAGCCAAAGCTCTCTGGGCAATTTACAAAAGTTAAAAACAATGAACATTAAAACAGGAGCACAAAATTTAAAACCACCAAAAGTATAAAAAGGGAACAACAATATCCATTTAAAATAACTATTTGAAATTCTGGTATTAAACTTCAAAGCTCTAAACTGACTAAGACCCCAAGAATGAGCTGTTGCTTTATAGCCTTTCCATACTTAAAGAATTTAGGATGGCTATATGTCCTACTTTAGAGAGGGCCATCTTCTATTAAAAATCTGTCCAGTCCAAGTCTAGTTTAAAGTTATTGGATCCCCGCCCCCAATGTTTCCCCTATTTACAGTAGACCCATTGAAATGACTAGGACTGAAGTTATGCTAATATTGAATACAATCCAAAGAACCACAAGAAGGCAGAGCAAGGGCCTTAAACATGCCCACCAGGAGTTAGCCTCTGGACAGTAGACTTAGTAGGCACACAGGTCATTTGGTCACAGGGTGAGATGTATTGCATTTCAGTAGAAATTATTGTACTTATTTTTAAATTTACATATATGCATATATATTAGCATATGCACATTTTATGCAAATCAGTGTCTTCTCTTGTCCTTCTCCCTTTTTTGATGATATATTTCCTCTCTTCTTTGATGATGCATCAATGGCTACCCTAATTAAGATTGGCTGTAAAGGTCTTGTTTCCATTAGAGATATGGTGGGTAAGCACAAGAGACAGGGCCTTTTCTATGGTAGTGCCAAAACATATATAATGCCCTCCCTTCATCAATGAGTAGGGAGAACCTCCCTTGCTGTATTTAGACAGGCATTAAACCACAACTGTTATTTGTCAGTGATGGCTGCTTTTGATTATGTTTTCATACCTGTGCTGTCATGAACTTGTAATGGGTATTGTTAATCACCCCTCACTTCTGCAAGTGGAGAGAAGTTCCAGGTACTTACCCAGGGTTAGTTTCCTTTGGAAGGACATCACTGGAGGCTTATTAGCATCCTGCAAAATCTGTGGGTATTTAGAAATATACAGGTTCAAGCATAGGTGGAACACAAGTGAAACATTCCAACACAGCCTTCCCCATCCTGATGTTCTCCACCTGTTTTGGGTTACATCAGCCCAGTCAGCATGGCAATAGTCAGAGATGATGGAAGTTGTAATCCAAAATATCTGGAGGCACTAGGCTGGGGAAGGGTGCTCAACAGATAGCCGAACTCTACTGCTCCCACACCAGATCATCAGAGAGTCAGCCAGTACCTAAGGATGCTTACAAAGCCCAAATTCATCTCTCTATGTCTTTCTTAGTCCCGGTCTCAAAATGCAGTCTCTAGCCTTCTTGGGCCATTTTGGCACCCATGGAGACCCATCACCTGAATATTACAGGCTTTGGTCAAGTCCAGATATTGCCTCAGGTCAACCTAAACCGATAGCCCTAGTCACAGGAATATGATAGGAAACCTATCATAATAGGAAACACTGGGCATAATCCAATGCACTAGCAGAGCTGACTGCTGATTCTCGTCCACATGAGGCCAGTCCCACCAATCCCATTCTGCAAGCAGCCCCCACCGTTTGTGGAATGGCAATTTAGTGCTTCCTGGGGCAAGCTCCAAAATGAGTGGAAGCACTTATTTCTAGAAGGGGGCAGGTTGTCTAAGCTCCATTATGTGCTTTCTGCCAACCTGCCCCCTTTCAGAAATGACCACTTCTGTTAATTTCAGATTGCCCATGGAAGAAGTGGTAGCAAAATGGAATTGGCCATGCACGCAAAAGACAACATTGGATTCTGGCCCTTGTGAGTGTGTGTGTGCGCGTGTGTGTGTATGAGAGAGAGAGAGAGAGAGAGAGAGAGAGAGAGAGAGAGAGAGAGAGAGAGAGAGAGAGAGATTAAAGTGTGTTTGTGGGTTTAATATGTGAATTTGGTTTTTGTGATGCTGATGTTTTATGCTTCATGGTATGTTTTGGAATTCCTTGTTAGCTACTTTGGATAGGGTCCCTATTAAAAAGTGTTGGGGGGGTATACATTAATTAATTAACTAATTAAGAGCATGTTTGGAAATGAGATTTTAAAAGCCCCATCTATAGTTTGGAACCTTCTGAAAGTTGACTTTAAGAAAGTGCAAGAGAAGTCTATGAAATACTAACTGCTGAGTTCAACTCCCCCGCTCATTTGCTAAACCCCCATCTTGTCTTAAGCAAAGACATCTAAGCCATTGGCTCAACGGAGACAGTAATACTAGTTTCCATCACTGAGGGATGTAGTTTGGATTAATTAGTCAATGAAAAGTGCTTTGAAGATTTAGAAGAGTTCATATCAGTGATTTTGTTAAGAAAATAGCACAAAGTGCTGCGAAGCGGGATCTGAACGTGGGCGTTTGCTTAGTCACATTTGATCATCTTCTCCAAGTAGAAGAAGCCTGCCTGCAACTGGTAAGTTTTATGGGAGCAATTGCTGGCTTTTATCTGGGGGGAAAAGACTCTCTCTCTCTCTCTCTCTCTCTCTCTCTCTCTCTCTCTCTCTCTCTCTCTCTCTCTCTCTCTCTCTCTCTCTCTCTCTCACACACACACACACACACACACACACACACTTAGAAGCAAGCTATATTCCCAGCTTTCCCAGGAAGTAATGGTTACTTCACACAGTATGTTTAACTCTGTGTTGTTCTCACAGGAGAAGATGCTCCAAGAGTTTGGGGGATTTTCACCTTACATTAAACACAGTAGTGACTAGGGATGTGCTCCGCTTCTCCTCAGAGCGGAGAATCAGGAGTGAATTGGCCTGCTCCGCCTTGCCCAGAGGCGGAGTAGAAGCGAACCGGGGTCCTGGAGAAGCATGGCGAAGAGAAACGGCCATAGAAACTGAAATTAATTGCATGTATAGCAATTAAAACATGTAATAACTTTTTTTTATTATTATTATTATTATTTATTTATATAGCACCATCAATGTACATGGTGCTGTACAGAGTAAAACAGTAAATAGCAAGACTCTGCCGCATAGGCTTACAATCTAATAAAATCATAGTAAAACAATAAGGAGGGGAAGAGAATGCAAACAGGCACAGGGTAGGGTAAGCAGGCACAGGGTAGGGTAAAACTAACAGTATAAAGTCTGCACAACATCAAGTTTTAAAAGCTTTAGGAAAAAGAAAAGTTTTTAGTTGAGCTTTAAAAGCTGCGATTGAACTTGTAGTTCTCAAATGTTCTGGAAGAGCGTTCCAGGCGTAAGGGGCAGCAGAAGAAAATGGACGGAGCCGAGCAAGGGAAGTAGAGGCCCTTGGGCAGGCGAGAAACATGGCATCAGAGGAGCGAAGAGCACGAGCGGGGCAATAGTGTGAGATGAGAGAGGAGAGATAGGAAGGAGCTAGACCGTGAAAAGCTTTGAAGATTAACAGGAGAAGTTTATATTGGATTCTGAAGTGAATTGGAAGCCAATGAAGAGATTTCAGAAGCGGAGTAACATGGTCAGAGCGGCGAGCCAAGAAGATGATCTTTGCGGCAGAGTGGTGAACAGAAACCAACGGACTGATGTGAGAAGAAGGAAGGCCAGAGAGAAGAAGGTTGCAGTAGTCCAACCGTGAAATAACTAGGGGTGTGCACGGACCCCCCGCTCCGCTTCACTTGCAGATCCGCCATTTTTCGGAGCGGGTCGCTCCGCCCCGCCCCCGCTCCGCCCACTTCCGCTCCGCTCCGCTCGGAGCTCCGGATCGGATCCGGAGCTCCGTTTTTGCCCCCCCATAGGCTTGCATTGAAAGCTAAAAAAGTAAACAACTTTTTTTCCGTTGAAGTTAGAAACCTCACGTTTGGCACCATGACACCTCATGGGCGTATACACACACACGCCAAGTTTCAAGGCAATCCCATCATCCCCTGATTTTTGGCGAATTTTTGAAAATCGGGCACCCCATTCACACCCCTTGGGATAGCTCCGTCAATTTGCATGTTACAAACCTCAAACTCGGCACCAGGGCAGCTTATCCATGTGTCCACATGCACGCCAAGTTGCAAGCAAATCCCATCATCCCCTGATTTTTGGCGCGGCTCTACCCTCTAACGCACCTCCCATAACCCTAATTCACACCCCTTTAGATAGCTCCGTCAATTTGCACGTTAGAAACCTCAAACTCAGCACCATGATAGCTTATCCACGTGTCCACATGCACGCCAAGTTTCAAGGCAATCCCATCATCCCCTGATTTTTGGGGAATTTATGAAAATCGGGCACCCCATTCACACCCCTTGGGATAGCTCCGTCAATTTGCATGTTAGAAACCTCAAACTCGGCACCAGGAGAGCTTATCCATGTGTCCACATGCACGCCAAGTTGCAAGCAAATCCCATCATCCCCTGATTTTTGGCATGGCTTAACTCACCCCAAATTGTCCCATTCTACAACTACGTCAATTTGCACGTTAGAAACCTCAAACTCAGCACCATGATAGCTTATCCACGTGTCCACATGCACGCCAAGTTTCAAGGCAATCCCATCATCCCCTGATTTTTGGGGAATTTATGAAAATCGGGCACCCCATTCACACCCCTTGGGATAGCTCCGTCAATTTGCATGTTAGAAACCTCAAACTCGGCACCAGGAGAGCTTATCCATGTGTCCACATGCACGCCAAGTTGCAAGCAAATCCCATCATCCCCTGATTTTTGGCGCGGCTTAAACTTTTTAACTCACCCCAAATCAAGTCCCATTCTACAACTACGTCAATTTGCACGTTAGAAACCTATCCTTTGGTCCCATGACAGCTTACCCATGTGTCCCCATGGACACCAAGTTTCAAGGCAATCCCATCATCCCCTGATGTTAGGGGAACTTTTGAAATTTGAACACTCCAGTATGTCAGGGATTTAAAGTTGCAATTGCAGACAGCTCAATGGGGCCAGTTCCAAGGCAATCCCAACATGCCACGAGATAACCCTAAATCTTCTGGCACATTTGAAAAAGGGATTATTGAATTTGATAAAGTCTAAGTGAGCGCAGGAAGGACTTCTCCCCTGAGTCAAAGCAAGACACATACACCATCGCTGCAAGGCGGGAAGGGGAGAATTATTATTATTATTATTATTTATTTATATAGCACCATCAATGGAAAGCAGGCAGGCAGCATGCATTGTAGTGCCGCAAGGATGGCTTGAGCACTAACGCATAGCAAACCAACCCATAAGTGGGCGCAAAGTGAGGCAAAGATGGCTGGTTGTTTCTTTCTAAGCCAGCAGTTACGCCTTGAGGGGCACAGAGGAGGACGATTGGGAGCAAACCAGGCACCAGGCGGGCAGAGAGGCAGGCAGAGTAGGCGAGGAGTCAGTCCTGGCAGATGCCCCACCACAGCAGCACCCCGGGGGAGGCGGGCAGGCAGGCAGGCAGGCTGCGGGCATTTCTGGGGGCACAAGGAAGTGATGGCTGGTTTCTAAGCCAGCATTGCAGTTAGTCACGCATTGCAAACGCAAACCATCCCAGCGAGTCGGTCACCGAGGAGGACAGGCTAGCAGAGGGGCAGGCAGAGTGACATGTCATAGATCTAGTATTGGGGAGGAGTCAGTCCCGGCAGATGCCCCAACACAGTAGCACCCTGGGTGGGCATTGGAAAACGCCATCTTGTGGGTCAATACTTCCCCCACCCCATGTCCTGCAGGGTTGCCTGCCTAACCCTTGTGGGGATGGGAGATGGAGAGCTTAGAGTGGCAGTGCCAGCAGCAGCCTTCGGCTTTCCCCTGGAACCAGTCGCCTTGCCCGCCTCTTTCCCCAGCAAGATCGCCTGGTGCTGCCTATGAAGATGCATCTTCATGCTGCTGGTTCCATAATGCCCTGTCGATGAACCCCTGCTTAGGCTGAGTTTGCAGTGGCGACAGACAGCAAAGCGGGGATCCGCTCCCAACTCAAAGTGGTCCCACACGATGCTTGTCTTTCGTTTCTGTGGTGACACCACCAATTGCCCGCCTGAGCTCTCTGGTGTTGCCACAGAAACAGGGGTGTGGGATGAGACTGGGGAGAGAGCCTCGGCCTGCTGCTGCTCCTCCTCAGCCCCCACATCCTGGAGGCCCACCGCCTCCTCCTCCTCCCCCCCCTCCACTGTGCTGAGGACCTCGTCTAGGTCCATCAGCGGGCTCGTGGGCTGAAAGGAGAATGAAGGAGTTGGGGATACTCCTCCTCCTCTAATGGCACTGCTGCCACGTGCCTCTTGCAAACGGGCACTTTTCCCATTCCCACCCTCAAAAAGAGAACGCCGGGCACAAGTTGCAGAAGAGAGTGGCTCTGCCTGCTGCTTGTCCTGCTTCTGTTTTGGAGCAGTCAGCCAAGGAGTTGCCCGTTTGAGTTTCACAGGAGGAGAGGAAGCCCTGCTGGCAGACTGAGCCTTGCTGCTTTCAGCACGCCTGCTTTCTCTTTTCATGATGACTAACAAAATATTAATACTACTAATACTATGTATAAGGTACTACTAAGAATATGTATAAGAAGAATATAATATGTTTAAATGTAGGGAAATGGGACAAGAACAATAAAATATACTACTACTAATATGTATGAGAATATACTACTAAGAATATCTACAAGAATATAATAATATGTTTTAGAATATTACTAATAAATGTAGGGAAATGGGACAAGAAATGGGACAACCACTACTATAAGAAGAACAAAATATGAATACTACTACTAATATGTATGAGAATGTATACTAATAGACTACTAAGACTATGTCAAAGAATATAATAATAATATGTTTAAGAATAGGGAAATGGTGTGCGTATGCTTTCCCCAAAATGCTCAATCTGTGGCTGCCTGTTGAACTTGACAAAAGCAGCCCACTCCGTCGAAGTTACACAGAGAAGAAAAAGAGAATCCAATTTTTTTGGTATATTTGGTATATAGAAGATAGAAGGAAACACAATCAGGATTTAAGAGAGGGGAGGGGGAAAAAGAACCAACCACTACTATAAGAAGAACAAAATATGAATACTAATATAATATGTATGAGAATATATACTAATGGACTATGTGAAAGAATATAATAAAATATGTTTAAGAATATAAATGTAGGGAAATGGGACAAAAAGTGTGTGTATGCTTTCAAAAGAAAGCTTTCACAAAAGCAGAACAGTCAGGCTTTAATACAGGGAAGGGGGGGGCAACCAACCCAACCACACACTCCAAAATTCAAAAATAAAGTTTATATTAAATCAAAGTAAGGGGAAAACACAGGGCAAACTAAGCTACAAGTCAGAAAGAAGCAAACAAACACACACACGCGCCAAACTAAACCTATATTAAATTAATCTATCTCCAAAGCAGGAGCACTAGCTAAGTAAGTGTTCCCTCCACGAACGCCAACCCACAAAGAGACACAAAACAGAAAGTTCTCAGGGTGGGTCTGCCTTAGTCCCCCCTCCAACGCTGGGATTGGAGGAGGATGCTTTCTGAGGAGATGAATTCTCATCAGGATTGGGAGTTGAATGTGCCTGTCATCGCTTCCAAAATAATAATAATAATAAAAAAAAAAAACCCAAACCCCGATTTTTAAAAAAATATTGCACGTGAACCACAGCACGCAGAAAGTTGAGAGTGGTCTCAAAATGACCCCCATCCACGACTCTCTGTGCACAAGAATTTTCAGAACGATAGCTTAAACCCCCCCCCAGTTATCCCCGATTCTTTCCCTCAATGCAATCCTATGGGCGAAAAGCCGAAACGCCGTTTGAGCCCTGCGGTTGACCCGATTTTTAAAAAAATATTGCACGTGAACCACAGCACGCAGAAAGTTGAGAGTGGTCTCAAAATGACCCCCATCCACGACT
Organism: Elgaria multicarinata webbii; assembly: GCF_023053635.1. Lineage (NCBI taxonomy): Eukaryota > Metazoa > Chordata > Lepidosauria > Squamata > Anguidae > Elgaria > Elgaria multicarinata. The sequence continues at coordinate 187,061,185 of NC_086171.1, forward strand.
CTCTGTGCACAAGAATTTTCAGAACGATAGCTTAAACCCCCCCCCAGTTATCCCCGATTCTTTCCCTCAATGCAATCCTATGGGCGAAAAGCCGAAACGCAGTTTGAGCCCCGCGGTTGACCCGATTTTTAAAAAAATATTGCACGTGAACCACAGCACGCAGAGAGGTGAGAGTGGTCTCAAAATGACCCCCATCCACGACTCTCTGTGCACAAGAATTTCCAGAACGATAGCTTCAAAAACAACGTAGTTATGCGCGATTATTTGCCGCAATGCAATCCTATGGCGAAATGTTTTCAAGATGGCGACCGGAGCGCTCCGACTGAACTCGGAGCTCCGAAAAATGGTCGCTTCTCTTCGCCTTGCTTCTAGGGGGTCCGCGGTCCGCTCCTACTCCGCCTCTGGGTAAGGCGGAGCAGGCCAATCCGCTACTGCTTCTACGCTCCTAATCGGAGCGGAGCACATCCCTAGAAATAACCAGTGCATGAACAAGCGTCTTGGCGGAAGAGACAGACAAAAATGATTGAATCCTGGCAATATTATACAGGAAAAATCGACAAGATTTAGCTACTGCCTCAATATGAGGAATAAAGGAGAGCGAGGAGTCAAATATAAAGCCAAGGCTACGAGCTTCCTTGACCGGAGTAAGCGTAACATCATTGACAGTAAGAGAGAATGAGAGATGAGGAGAAGGTTTAGGAGGAAAAACTAGCAATTCAGTCTTTGCCATATTGAGTTTCAAACGACGATGAAGCAGCCAAGCTGAGATATCTGAAAGACATGCCGAGATACAATCGTGAACATCAGGAGAAAGTTCCGGAGATGACAGATATAGTTGTGTATCATCGGCGTAAAGATGATATTGGAGGCCATGAGATTGAATAAGCTTGCCCAAGGGCAACATGTATAAGGAAAACAACAACGGGCCAAGCACCGAGCCTTGCGGAACCCCTACTGAAAGGGGAAAGGAGGAAGACGAGCTGCCATTAGCCAACACACTGAAAGAGCGACCCGCTAGATAGGAGGCAAACCAGTTATAGACAGAGCCACAAAATCCAAGGTCATGAAGGGAATCTAAGAGAAGATCATGATCAACCGTGTCAAAGGCTGCAGTTAGATCAAGGAGAATAAGAACGGAATAATGGCCTTTAGACTTGGCAGTAAGGAGATCATTGGTGATCTTAGTAAGGGCTGTTTCGGTGGAATGCAGAGGACGGAATCCAGTGCCTTCATCATTATATAAGCCATAACTTTAAAACCTAAAGAATATTGACAAATCAATTAAAACACATTCAGGCTGATGTGAAATGTATCATTCCCATTTAATCTAAAACAGAAATAACTTATACAAGCTGATTGCTCCATAAAATGCATTTTTATCAAATAATTGATTTAAAAAATGGAACCAGAATTCAGCATGAGGCTTCCCACAGTGATCCCACATATCTACTGGGAGATCCCAAGCTACTCTCTGTAATGTAGTGTTGCCTGATGACTAGATAGGAAAATTCAGATGTCCATCACCAGGTCAAATATAACTCAATTGTTGCATCTACTATGACCAGTGCTTCACTTCTACTTCCCATATGCAGACATCCTTGCTCTTGCTTTGCTCTTCTTGCTCTTGCATATGTAAAAAGTGTTGCTGGATTTATATAAGTCTGACAAAATAGCAAAAGAAAAGGCACGAAGCATGGGATGATGAGTGATGGCAGCTCCTCAAAGGACTGGGTTCATTGAGAGTCACAGAAGAGGCCCAAGAAGCCAAAAAAGCAAGCAAGATGGTTGGAAGGCCTACTGAACATGAGGGTCTTCAGGATTACAGTAATCTGTTGCATGGCAATGTCTCCACTAGGGTAACAGAGTGAAAACTTGGAGGGAGGGATCTTCTGGAATTTCATAGTGAGGACCAGGAAAAGAACAAATGTGGCTATGGTAAGACCTATGGAAAAGCCAGTCATGTCATCAGTAGCAATTTCCTCCCCCAACACCCAAAATTAACTCATAGAACTAGGTTTTCTCTCACCCCCATCTCCCCCTGCACCCGTCCTGTTTCTATTTCCCCGGTGCTCATCTTTCACTTTGTCATCCAATTCCCTATTGGCCAGATACAGTCTGTTTCTCTCCCTTTTTCCATTACACACTTGACTGAGCTGAGGATGAAACGGCCTCTGGATTCCAGCAAGAAGGTAATTAATTGACTTTCTGCTCTCGTTGCTATGCGGCAAAGGTTGAAGCCGCAGCGGCTACAGTTCATTTTCAATCCCGGAAAATTAGCCATGAATGGCATCATTATGGAGATGATCATCTGCCCAGTGCAACGACTGTGACGTTGACACCAGGCGGTCTCAGTGAGGCCACCAGAAAGGAGGCTTGCATTTGTAAGCCACTCACGTGGATGCCGTCAAACTATCCAGCAGGTATCAGGAACTGTAGAATTCTTTTTTGCTGCACACGTACGTGTCCGCTATTTGATTCTTGTTAAAGCCTCTGATTGGGTGTACACATGCATGCCTTCACATACATACACACACACACACACACATGTTCCAACTGTAGCTTGTCAAGGGTTTGCTATCAGTGCACTGGATCCAATCATCATGCAAACAGGCTGAGACTTCTTCTCATGCTAACACAGACACCATCAAAAGCAGATCACTTGATCATGAAATACCTTTATGAGCCCTTCACATGGAATATTTGTCATGTGGGAGTCACCGAATGCTGGTCTTGCTCCAGTTTTCATCAGAATCCCCAACAGACTAAAGCAGCTAAGGGAAGGGCAATTTGGAGTAGGTGCGAAAGGATGAAGCATTCCGTCACCCCCCACCCCACCCCACCCCACGTACTTCTTCATTTCACTTTCCTTCCTTTAACACTTTGTGTATACACTGGCATGCAATGTTCAGTTAGCCCTGAAGGACTGCCTCTCTTGCAAAGTCACCTTGTCTCGGTGCTGTGCTTATTTTTTTATGTGTTCATTTAATTTATATGTGATCTTGCCTCCAAAAATGGCCCTCAAGGCAGCAAACAATAATAAAATGCAGGTTAAAACGTAACATTGAAAACAGAACCATAAGAACATAATTAAATTATATGTTATAAATCTGCATTTCTTGCATTTATGTCTTACCTTTCTCTCTTGTCGGACCGGATCAAGTCCTGCATGGCTTCATCACGGTTACTGCATCATGTACCCGTTGGGTAAGATAGTCCCCCCAAAAAAGATGCAGAGTTACAGCCGCAAGGTATTGCTGGCTTTGTTCAAGTTGCCTCGTTGGAAATAGGCAAGTGGTCCGGATGGTTATGACTCCAGTCTCAGGAGGCAGACAGGGCTCAGCAAGAAAGAGGGTGGTCAGAAAGGCCAGAAGGCCAAGATGCAGATAAAACTGCAGAGACACTAGACTGGAACCTGGCACTGAACCTGATAGCAAAGAGCCTCTAGAGCAGCCTTCCTCAACCTGGGGCACTCCAGATGTGTTGGACTGCACCTCCCAGAATGCCCCAGCCAGCTGGCTGGGGCATTCTGGGAGTTGTAGTCCAACACATCTGGAGCGCCCCAGGTTGAGGAAGGCTGGTCTAGAGTAAGAGCATCAGCACCCCAACATAATCTCCCTGAGGGGTTGGATCCCTGCACACTGGGAATCTTCTCCTCTCCTTCCTCCTGCCCCACCCCTTGGGTCTGCTCACAATTGCTGGCAACTCTCCAAGCAGGAGTTAGCAGAGGCATGGAGCATTAGACTTCAGGCCAGAGGTCTATGACTTAACAGATATCCACGCTTCAGAAAATGGGTGGCGCTTGGAAGGCAGGAGAATCTCACGGGACAGGGGCCAATCCAACCCTCCTGGGGTACCAATCCAGCACTCTGTGGCTCCCCCAGGTGGTCACGTCCCATGACCCCACCCCCTTTCCCCAAACACCAATTGCGTGCTGATTTTCCAGCTTTTGTGCAGTGTTTCCCCATTCTAAAAGGTTGAAAAGTCTCTCCTGTGGCATAGTTACTGTTAGTAAGAGCTTTAAGCTCCAATATGCCATTTTCGTTTTGTATTTTTGACCCCACCCACGTTGCCATTGATCCCACCACTGCAATGCTACAAATGGGAAGGATCTTGGAATTGTTGTAGATCACAAGCTGAATATGAGCCAACAGTGTGATGTGGCTGCAAAAAAGGAAATGCTATTTTGGGCTGCATTAATAGAAGTATAACTTCCAAATTGCATGAGGTACTGGTTCCCCTCTATTCAACACTGGTTAGGCCTCATCTTGAGTACTGCATCCTGTTCTGGGTACCACACTTCAAGAAGGATGCAGACAAGCTGGAGCATGTTCAGAGAAGGGCAACCAGGATGATCAGGGGTCTGGAAGCAAAGCCCTATGACGAGAGACTGAAAGAACTGGGCATGTTTAGCCTGGAGAAGAGAAGATTGAGGGGAGACATGATAGCACACTTCAAATACTTGAAAGGTTTTCACACACAGGAGGGCCAGGATCTCTTCTCAATCATCCCAGAGTGCAGGACACCGAATAATGGGCTGGACATCAGAAAAAACTTCCTGACTGTTAGAGCCATATGACAATGGAACCAATTGCCTCGGGAGGTCATGGGCTGTCCCACACTACAGACATTCAAGGGGCAGCTGGACAGCCATCTGTCAGGGATGCTTTTAGGTGGATTCCTGCAATGAACAGGGGGTTGGACTCAATGGCCTTAAGGGCCCCCTCCAACTCCAGTATTCTATGATTCTATGATTCTATGAATGCAGCCCCTGAGACCTTCTCCAAAATGGAATTTGGCCCTCAGGCTGAAAGAGGTTCCCCACCCCTGCTGGGAAGGGTGGTCAGCACAGAGACTGAGCTAGTTCACATGATCAGCAGGCAGTTGACAAGCCATGGTGGATTGTTAACTATGCTGGATATGCTGCTCATGCTCTGGGGGGCGTAGGATTTGCACTATTACCCTCATCAGCGCAGCTTGTTGTGTCATGCAAACCCAGCCAGGATGGCTTGTTGCTATGGGTAACAAGTCACTCAGAACCCATGGGCAGTTGTAGGATTGGGTTTGGATGACATGAAAAGCTGCCAGCATGTGACCGGAATGTGCGGCATAGTCAAAAAACCACACTGGCTTGTTAACTGCCTTCTGATCGAACCTAGTTTACAGGATCGTGGAAGGAAAATAAGCCTCAGTGACTTATTTTCCCTCCCTGCACATGGCAGTCACAAGCCGCCAAATTAGCATAATTACCGTCACTGGACATAGGTGGCTTACAAAGCAGCCTGATACCCACCTTGGGTTATTTTACCTCTGTGATCAGTAAGAGCAAATTGTCTGCTTGGAGCTATCCAGGGTCCTGCAAATGCACCCTGGTTGCTGCTACCCCGATGGACAAAGAGATGGGAGAGCAGGCAGACTGTGGTTAGGTGTCGTCATCCCCTGCACCACATGCCTCTTGTCCTTCTTTTCTCCTTGCTTTTTCTCCAATTCACTTGGTATAGAAGTTGCACACATAGTCGGCAAAATTGTGCAGCATGTGCCCGGTTTGCATTTGCTTTCATGGCTCTGCAATGGAGGCTGGTGGCTCCGACATCAGTGGGGTGGTGGATCCGCGCCAGGTTTCTGTCAGAACTCCAAAAGAGTTTAGGCACTTAACACTTTGGAGAGCTCCTTTAGAGTTCCGGCTGAAAAGTGGAGCAGATTCACCAGCCACTAGCCTCCACTGTGTGTCTGTGAAATGTCACCACGAATGTTGTGCAATTAAAATACCATGATTAAAAGAAAACTTGAAAAAAGCAACATATGAGGTGGTGAGTGAACAAATCATCCACTCCTACTGACACCAGCAAACCTTTGGCACAGTGTAGACTTCTAAGTTTATTGTTTAGGTTTTATATAGTCCATTTCAGGTATCCAAAGTGCTTTACATCCTTACCATAACTCTGCAAGGTAGACCAATATTAACATTTATTAGATTTATACTACACCCTTCAAATAAGTTATCAGAATGGCTTACAATATATTTATCCCTATATGAGTGGGCCAAGGTTGAGAGATTAGTGGATTGTCAAAGGCTACCTGGTGGTTTTGTGACTGATGTGAGCTGGGTTGGCTCCAGGTTTGAGGACCTGCAACGGGTTCCCTCCTATGTCAGTGGCCACCCAGAAGGATCACTTGGCAGCAATGGCAGGCAGGAGTAGAGCCAGTGGAGGCTGGTGGCTCCAATTCCCATGGGGCTATGACTCCATACTGGGTTTTAGTCAGAACCAACCAGAACTCTAAAGGAGCTATCCAAGGTGCTTAACCCTCACCCACAAATAGGTTCAGCATCTTGGATAGTGACTTTAGAGTTGTGATTGCTTCTGACTGAAATCCAGAATGAATTCACAGCCCACCAAAATTGGAGCCACCAGCCATTACTGAGCGACGCTCCAATGGAGCTGCCATTTCAATTTCCCACAATACCCCCAATATATTATTAATAATAATCAGCTATGAGAATCATGAGGAACTGTACCCATGGACCTACTCAACAGAAAGGAAGCTAGACATCAACAGTGCTGATCAGTTGAGGGCGAGAAGAAGATATGAATGCAGGGCCCACCACCACACTCATAAAGGCAATCTGTGCTGTCCAAGCTGCCCAGGTGTTCATTGCTGCCTGCAGAGTCCTGACATGGCAACAAGATTGCATATGTAGAACCAGATGCTATGCATGTATGCAACTCTACACCTAAAGCTCAAAGCAAAGCATGTGTAATTTTCCCCCTTCCCACAGCTCAGTAGACTTAACAAGAATGTTGACATCACAGTCAGAGAAAGGTTGTCTTTGTTTGGACAGATGTTACTCTAAAAATCCACGGGTTTTATTTAGCCATATTCACTGTGATAATGGCTTTTCAGAGTGCAGCCATTTGCAGAATTCATTATAGTCCCCTAGAGCAATCTACTGTTTCCCTTCAACCCTTTCGCACCTTTTTTTTTGTGTGTGTATGATTTCTCACTTCCCTGAAGTGCAGAGCTACAAGCCCCATAACAGCATAATGCACTATTTGCTGGAGAAGGTCAGTAGCAGAATAAATATTTGCCCCTCCTGTGTCTGTTTCAGGGCTTTATAAGAATTAAAGTTTTATTTCACAATCTGAATCTATAACCGCCACCAGGAAGCACAGGTGGGGGTGGGGGAGAGAGAGAGGATAGCCTTGTTATTGTTGGACAATTTCCCTCTTTGTCTAATTGTACGTCACTGTCAAAACGCTGCTGCTGATACAAGGATGTCCGCGTAAGTGTGATAACTTGCTTGAGCTCTGGCTGGCAACCAGAAGTGTCATCCGAAGTTCACCATTCATAGCTCTCACTGATTTCTCACACTTGGCCCCTGCAAAGACTGATCATGAGGAACACATCTGCTTTTTCAAAATGCTTCATTAAAAAAATTAATCGCTCAGAGAGATCCTTCTATTTAAAATGCAAAAGCAACAAGATCACCAGTTCAATCACTGTTACTGTATATGTTCACCTATTAAAGAAAGGAAAGGCAATGATCTGGGGTCTGGTTAGCCAATCTGGTGTATTTCCCAAGTGTTAGACTGCAGGGAATTATGGGAGTTGCAGTCCAACACATGGGGAATACACCAGATTGTGGAAGGCTAGAGTAGTTATTTCCATATGCTTCACTTTCCCCTTCCCAGAAACACACGGAAGTTAAATTTTCTAATTCTTACTGCAGGTTACAGCCTTCTATATAGTGGCATATATCTTCAAAATTCTCTGCTATTTTTAGGAAGGTAGTAAAGTCTGCTCTGGAGTGAGGTGAGTTGAGTTATGCTGCAACACTGTGACATTTTGATATTATTGAACTTAAAGATTAATTCTGTTATGGCTTTTAATGAATTCTTTCACAATTGTACTCTGATTATTTTATTTCAGTCCACTTTTAAGAATTCTGATTTCCAATGACAATGACATGTGGCCACTAGAGCCCTTCAACAGATGCCAGAGATTAACTCCTAAATCCTGAGAAATCTAGTAGATAATTTTTAAAGAATAAGATTGCAAGTCTGCACACTGAAATGGAATGTAAGCAAGCAGTGTGGAGGATTGCAATTTAAGGTTTTAACGTGTGTGTGTGTGTGTGTGTGTGTGTGTGTGTGTGTGTATGCTTAAATTCCACGTAATCCAAAATAAATTTCAAAATGTGATGACAAAAAATTGTGCAACATCAGAAATAAGGGAACTAGTCAAAAATAACAGCTACAATATGTGTCTGCAGTCTTGTTTATTCTAATCCATGTAACAAGATTTTTCAAGGACATAGTCTAGTTTCAATCAGATTTAGAACAAGGTACTTGGAGAATTGCCTCTTATCCAGCTAGCTACAGTTTGGCATGAACCATGTTTAAGAATAAATACAAACACACTGATTCAGAAATCTCCAAAAGATCTGTTCCTTCCAGCCAAACAACCAAAAACAGTCTGCTTCATGTCCCCTTTTCCAACTTAGATCTCAACTATCCCATCATCTCCAGTCTTGAACTTTTGCAAAATCAGCAAATACTTGTATATTGCAAAATAAATAAATAATGCAATATGATAAGGGCAAGGCTTTTTCAGAGCAATACTATGGCTCCTCAGTGTCTGAGAACACAGTGGCTTATTTAATTCATGGCACTTGCTGGGCGTGTGCCAGGCGCAATTTCCATAATAAACACCTGGGCTTGGCTTGTCATATTCTTTGATCTCGGGCAGCATCCCACCCTCCAACAATCCATTTGCTGTTGAAGAAGGAAAGGCAATCTTTAATTCCCCCTCACCCCTGCTCTTCTTTTCTAGTGATTCCGACCAATGTAGATGGGGGTTAGACAAATTGCTGGAGAAGAAGGCTCTCAATGGCTACTAGTCTTGATGGCTATTTGATACCTCCAGTATCAGAGGCAGTATGCTGGGGAATACAGGCAAGATAGTGCTGTTGCACTCATATTCTGCTTGGGGATTCCCTGTTGGTTGGCCACCATGTGAACAGAATGCTGGACTAGATGGACCATTGGTCTGATCCAGCATGGCTGTTCTTATGTTATTACATTTTTATTCCCTTTAACACCTCTGCAATAACATAATTGACAACAAAAATCCTGGGCCAGTGATTAAGTTTTACCTGTACTGATTCACAGCCCCTCATTAGTTATCAATTTATCAAATCAACAAACTAAACCTTGCAGTTGTGCTTTTTATCATCTTGCAGAATAATATATAAATGATATTTTTGTAAGGAAAAGAAAAAAAAGGTTTGCAGCAACCACCACCTCCAACTTCTCTATTTGGAAACAGAAATGAATGATATATGACATCCCAATGCAACCTCAAAGACACATTGTGTTCTGATATCATATGTGGCTTTTATTGTGATTAACTGTCAAATGTACACAAGCAAAGGGGCTGTGAAGATGTAGATTGCAGGTCATGAGGGGCTGAGAGCAAAGGGGAATTATTTCCTTGCCATATCTCCTTGCTTTATGCAACACAGACCATCATTTCTGTTATCCTGCTCTGGGAGCTCCCAGAAGGAGCCAATACTGACAGCATCATTTCTGAGATAAGAGGCAACATCAAATCTATCCCTTTGTGTAGTTGCTTTTCCCATTAGCTCTGCACGGCAATAGTTGCTATATCTATAACTACAAGATTTGAAAATAAATACAACAGTACAATTCAAGGTTCAGAATTCAGATGTTCCTATTTAGGTCACCATAAGAACACAAGGAGATCCCTGCTGGATCGAACCAAAAGCCTATCTAGTCCATCTTTCTATTCCCACAGTGCCCAAGCAGATGCCTATGAGAGGCCCACAAGGGCCGTTTCTGCACCTGCCTTTTCCCCCGGGATCGTCCCAGGATCATCCCTGTGCATCCAAATGACACACAGAGGATCCCAGGAGCAGGCAGGGAAGATTCCTCCATTTTCCTGGGATACTCTTTAGGTCCATAGAGGACATAGAACACTTTCCTGCTCATGTCCCTTAGCAACTGGATTTGAGTGGAATACTCTAATACTGGGAGTACTTATTAACCACAATGTCTAGTAGCCATGGATAGCCTTGGATATCATAGAAGGAACAATTTCCAACTGCTGCTAAAGTTTTAATACACCCCTATTTTTTAAAAAAGTTTTTTAAATCTGATCTATGTGTTGAGCAGTACAAGGAAATTCATCCAGAAGCAATACTGTTATTGCTAGACACCAAAGTCAACATTGATCCCTGTCCAGCAGTCTTGAGTGAGCATTGCCTGGACCATCAATGGTATATAGCAATCAATTCTTAGAATAGTGTGCCAAATCTCTGATGAGGTGATGTTATTGAATTAGGTTGATCTGTTTTCTGGAGTAAAAATATAACAGGGCATTCCTAATCTTGATCTCAAAGAGCTCCAAGAAATTTATACTTCTGCTGGACCCACAGTGTTGGGGCATGATTGGAGACCATTTTTACATCTCCCAGCATGGAAGCTTCAACAACTGGAAAATAAGTGATGCAGAACCTTCTGTAGGGGCTGGGGGTAGGGGCATCTGAGGTTGTATTTCCTCCTCTGAGGGTGGACCTCTTTTTCCATCCTTGAGCTGGGGGGGGGATCCCCCTACCAGCGACCAAAGAATTGCAGTCTTAGCATTTTATTTTATATTTTTCTCCCATTTACAATATTCTCTTTTTCATGCTGTTCATAATTCATGATAACTTTTCAGATAACTTCAATTTCAGTTTATTTCAATTCCAATTTCATTTTTAAAGGTCTTATTCTTGAAATGAGTTGACTGAATGTATATGAATTTGTCTTACAGTGCTCCTGAAAAATAGTCTTCAAACGTGGTTTGAATCCAATGATCAGCATATCTACGATTCTATTGTTTGCATTTGTGACTTCTTTTCCCAATTCTCTGATCATCAGTGATTTTCATGAGATCTCTGGATGATGCCCAAATCTCCCCTTCTTCAATGCAACCTTTTTGGATTATTTTCTATCCTACTAATGTCTTCAATTACATGAAGATCATTGCAATAACCCTACCTTACTGGGAGGCAGCAGGAGGCATCTTTTCATATCCTTTGACCTGGAGCCGACACCATTTGCTGCCTATCTGACTAGCTAGTGAAGCAGAAAATGCACATAATACAGCAGAGTTAAGGGCAGGGTTTGAAAAACACACCAGGTCCCAGCAGAAAATTAGCCTTGTGTGGTGGGATTTGGGTTTGATGGGATTTTTTTTAATTATGCTGGTTTGGAAATGACAAAATACATCCAGAAATATAGTTCAATTAAATGCATCTCAGTATTTTGCCATATTAAAATTTTAAAATATAGTTCTAGAAAATCTGCTGAGAAGGACAATGTATCTAAAATCTGACCCAAACTCTGAATTTAAAAAAAGACTGCTGAAAGAAGTAGGTATAATCTAAGTGGAACAATATCCATGATCATGTAATATTAGAATTATTTCTGGCACATTTGGAAGCAATGTAAGATAAAATGTTTTAACCATCATCAAAATGAGAGTGACTCCTCTCTGATGTTTCTTTGCAGGCATGGCATTGAATTTTCACTCTACCAGTTGGTTCCCCACGAACATAATTCATACCAAAAAACACAAATCTAACAGAAGATTTAACTTAACTAAAAGTGTACTGAGACTTCTAAATGTTATTTTGTTAAATTTAACATCTAGAGACTTCCTTTCTGAACAATAACTAAATGTTGGCTGGGTTACTTTTAACTGTAGGTGTCTCTTATTTAAACTGTGAATGTCTCTTATTATTCATGGAATCTGCATACCAAGAGCTTTCCAATGAAGCATGTTTCTTGACAATTGATCAATAGGAAGGCAGTCAAAAAGGGATGACCAGCTAACTCCTTTGAATCATATAAGATATTTTGTACTTGGGTGTAGATTCCAAAGCACAAAGTGCACATGCCAGTTGTCAAATCTGACAATTCACTCCTAAGTATCAGGAATCCCACAGATCCACTCTTAGAGATGATCTACACCTTATACAGAATGTGGTGAGGGGGCTGAGGTGATAGAATTCTAGACTCTTCTAACTTAGAGTACAGGTAGGGGTTATAATTTGAATGGTTTTCAACCCCCACCCCCAACTGAATGATTTGAAAGTTTACTACATGCAGGAAACATTTTAAGTGGGTTAGCAGTAATTCCCCATCACTACCACCACCAAACACAAACACATCTGCAGTCTGAAGTGTTAGATTTTATATGCTACCGCCTCAATCTACCATTGTGTTCTATGCAATGGGTAGGAAGGAGCTAGAGTATTATCTGTGCTTCTTTGGCCAGGGGGAGATTCAAAGCACACAAATGTTATAAACTTAGAATGGCAACTCTTCTTACAGTGGATTCCTATGTTTAATGGAGCTTCCTCTCCAGGAATTGTGTTTAGAATTGTGGTCTTCACCTCTGTTTTCACTGTCTAATCACTAATGAGAGCAATAGCACTTCTTTTTCCAAAAAAATTTCTGAGTGAGAAGGGTGAATCAGTAAATACTTTCTCAGCTCCTGCCTTAAAAAAAAGTACAGCAAAATGACATTTACAGACTCTCACAGAAATATATTGAATTTGTTCTGCTGTCAGCCAGTGGATTATATGAAATCGTTCACTGCAAAATGGACTCCATCAACTATTTGCCACCTTGTCAGTTCATGGCAGAGGTGAGATTTGAATCAAGGGCTTCCTGATTCACAGCTCAGTTGCTTAGCCGCCATGGCAGAGTAGCTAAATGAAATAAGAACAGAATAAACCAAGTTATGAAGATGGAAAATTCAACTAAAGTAAAGTAGTGATACTTAAACATGCAAGTATTTGTAAGATCAGAGGCAGATTTTAGGTTAGTTCTACATAAATTCTAAATTTGGATACATTCACAAGGGAACATGCTTTTTGTTAGCAAATAATTAATTTGTTTGTTTTCACAGTTACTAATATAGATTAGAATTACCAGTCCAGACTTTAGGGATGACTCTCAAGATCCATTAGCATGGAATATACCCTTTAATGTGGTTTTAAACAAAAATATATTAATGAAAAACAACTAATCTAAATGACATATTTAGCCAACTTCATTCTCATAGTTGCTCAAATTTTAGCATTACACATGCTTGCTGATATTCAGCACCATAGACAGCTCACAACACCAATATGAGGATAGAAGAACTTGAGCATCCTAATAGCTTAAAAATGGGGGGAGTTCCTTTAAGATCCATCATCACATCACACAATGATGAGGAAGAAACACTGAAACTTAATGATACTTAACTAGTACTGTGCCAAAAATTTTGATCTGTTTATTTTTGACCATTCATCAGAGGAATGGGGTGAACAGAAATTGTACCCAAAATTGTGGGAAGGACTGAGAGTTTCAGAGAAATTTCTCAGTGCGTGTGTGACTTCAGTGTTTACCTTACTGTAAGGAGGTGGATGGGAGGGGTGCTCTTAATTTTACCATTTTACCCTATTCGGTCCTTGTAGCCAATCCAGCTGCTTGAGCTGTCTGAAAAGTCCCCTAGAGGACAGCCAGGACTTCCTCCCTTGGGGCTTTCCAGTGGTGCTGACTGCTGAGTGCCTGAAAGCTGAGTGAGGCAGTTTTGGTTTTGGTTTTGTAGTAGTAGTAGTAGTAGTAGTAGTAGTAGTAGTAGTAGAAGAAGAAGAAGAAGAAGAAGAAGAAGAAGAAGAAGAAGAAGAAGAAGAAGAAGAAGTCCTTGCCTCTAGAGGGTTTTTCAGAAAGCCCAAGCAGCCAGATAGGTTTCAAGGACAGAACAGGATAAAAATGGTAAAATAAAGAGCACACACATACCCTCAGCCACCTCCTTATAGTAAGTTAAGTACTGAAGCCCTGCAGCCTAAGAAATTTCTCCAGAATTCTCAACATCCCTGTGAAAGAGGCAAAAAACATAATAATGACTGCCTCTTTCCCAGGGAAATGAAGAGGCTGTGAAAGGGCAGGTGCAGTTTCGGAAAAAGCACTATACTTAACACATATTCCCCACTGTGTGTTCCTACCTAAGTGATGATAAATAGCCACCAGAGACTTTAAATTGAAGCTTTAAACCTTTCCCATTTCACCTAGAAATTAGTCTGGGTTAATGAAGAGCTTTCATCAAGAATCCTTTGGGGTAAACGTGGTGTTTTGATTGGCTTTTATAGTAAGGAGGTTTCTGTGATGTAGGTTTTTTATGTGTACTTTGGTGATATATATTTATTAAAACACTTTGTATCACACCCCATTATCACTGGGATCTCAGGGTAGCATACAGATAAAATCAGAACAATATAAACATAAATAATTTACACAGCTAAAAACCTATTAAATTGTTAACAAATTAAAACCAGTAAAAATTTAAAAGAAATAGAACAATTAAAAACAATTAAAAATAAGTGTAACCATGGAAAATTTAGCCCTCAAAGTCTTTGATAAAAAGCCATGTTTTAACTTGGCACTGAAATGAAGCCTGTGTCGGCACCAGTCAGGCCTCCAAGGGGAAAGTATTCCACAAGAGCAGTACCACAACAGAGAAAGCCCTCTCCCACATCCCACCATAATTTGTGTCTCACATTGGTGGGACACAGAGGAGGGCTACTCCAACAGATCTCAAATCTCAGGTATGAATCCTAGAGATAAAATATTTTATTCAATATTACTCTTAAATTTTACCACTGTAGATTAAAAGAAAATACTTAAGTGGACATGCATAGAATCGTTATACAAAGGATCTTCATTTACACTGAAGGCAGGTTGGGGAAAAATTAACCATCACTGTAGGTTTGGAAGATAGTAGTAAATTGTTCATGTGCCTGACTGGCAAAATACTACACCTGGACCAGGGGTGTTGAACTGAATTCAGCCCAAGGGCAAAATTCCATTTTGGGGATGCTCTTGAGGGCCAAATTCCAGGGGTAGATGGGGCTGAAGGTGATTTATTTATTTTTTATTTTTTTGCATGAAGTAGGTATATAAACTTTTGAAATAAAATAAATATGAGGGAGAGAGGAAGATACAATAACAGAACAATCTTACAATTGAACGATGGTACCTGTATTAAATACAACTTATCTGTTTTCAGATGTAATTTCTGAACCACAAGGAATACAGTCAGTATTCTCTGGGCATTTCTACAGCCATTAAATCCGGGCTGGTCTTGTGTGGGTCCCTGTTCATCCATATGATGCACAGGGAATCCCAGGAACAAGCGGAGTCAGACATGGGCTTTCCACGGGATATCGGGAACTGCGGAAAACCCAGTGTTTCCCACAGTCCCGGGAGCATCCCACAGACAGTGGGCAGTGTGGCTGCTGCTACTGCCTCTTCCTTTCCTCCCCATGAGTAGTGGGGCTCAGAAAATGGGCATGGAGCTGTATGGGGAGGCTCTGCGCCCATGGTGGGTAGGGGGAGTGGGTTCAGGGTTGTTGTTGTTTTAAAAAACACTGTTGCAGTGGAACACAATTGCGCTCCATCTCCATTGAAGAGGAAATGGCAACCACGAAGTCCCTCTTTCCTTCCAGGACATCATGTGGCTGTCCAGATGCCAGGGGAGGATCACAGAAGCAGGTAAGTCCACAATCCCCCCTTCCCTCCCTCTACACCCTTAGGTGTAGACAAGCCCCCTGTCTATGAACATGCAATAAATGAGTGAGCCTGCCCTAAAGACTGTTCAGGTGTGAGAGTGGATCCTTACGTAATCAAAATGTCACCATCCATACACAAGACATAGGTATCAACAGGTTTGGGGGAACCTCAAGTTTTGCAAAAGTACCCCCCAAAAAATCCTTTTTTAAAACATCTCTGAAATGGGAGGGAGAAATTCCTAAAACAGTTCCATGTGGATTGAGCATGATCAGTAGTCACAAAAAATGATGTTGCAGGGAGGAAGACCAATTTGGAGCGAGAATGGACTAGTGTATCATGGAGGAGGTCACAGCCGGCTGATTGGAACACTGAAAAAGAGCACACCACACAGCAGAGTTTTGTTGCAGGTCCCACTTGTGTTTCTTTAAGTCTGCCTCCCCCAACCTGGTGCCTTCCAGGTGTTGGTCCAAATTCCAGCATTCCTGAACATGGCCCAGTTGCAGCTGATGAGAATTGAACTCCAAAAGATCTGGAGGGCACCAGGCTGGAGAAGGCTGCTTTAAAAGAATTTATCTGCACTGGCAGCAATAGAAAATATCCATTTGTATCCCGAAGGCACATCATACTCTGCTGTGTTTACCCAACTTCCTTACATAACTCAGAGGGAAATGTACACAAGCAAAGCAAACAGCATCCAGAAGCCAAAAATAGAAGCCTCCAGAGTGAAATTTACACTTTAGCTATTAATATACCTCCCTTCTCAATGATCCAAGTGATAAAAGAAAGAGTTGAGTGTGGCTTTTATCTTTATTCAGTGCTTTGGTCCTTCAGGGACACTTGAACCTGATTGCATCATTTTCAGTGTCAGCCTCGATAACACACTGATTGTGTTTCTCTCTCTCTCTCTCTCTCTCTCTCTCTCTCCCTCTCTCCCTCTCCCCCCACCCCACCCCAATGGCACAGAGAACTCCCCAGGTAGCTTGAACTGTTAATTCAAACTGACTGGCTCACTGCATTTGTCCATGCCGCTTCCCTTTGCATCCCACTGTAGCACATTAACACAACAAATTAACATTCTAATTGCCTTTTAACTATTTATCAATCTGGGGCAGAAAGACCACAGGCAAGAAAGCAGCAGGAAAAAAAGTCCCAGGCTGCCATACTCAGCCTGTACATCCATTTCTTTCTATTTATAGCCAGCCATTGAGCTATGCTAATAAATAGCCATCTGCAGAACACAGAAGTTGCTCTACACTAGGCACAATAATGGGAGGGTTAAGCATGTGCATAAATCTCTCCCTGCTTATTTTTGGATGGATTATACTCAGAGGTGGATCTTTCACAGTGCTTATAACACACAGCCCAATATTTGGAAAACCTGTATTTCTGAATTGTGTCCTTTTCCAGAAATAAATGTTTCGGGTGCAAAGTCATGTGTTTTGAAGTATTGGGCGTGTGTGTTTTAATGTTTCAGTTACTTAACAACATTTATTTTAAATGGTACAGTTGTTTATGTTTTGTCCTGCTCATTCTCCAAGATACTCAGAACAGTACACAAGATCTTCTCTCCACCATTAATTTTATCCTCACAACAGCTCTGTGAAGTAGTCAGTTTATTTATTGCATTTGTATACCGCCCCATAGCCAAAGCTCTCTGGGCAGTTCACATAAATTAGGCTGAGAAATGGTGAATGGCCATGGGGCAACCAGTGAATGCTTCATGGCTTATCAGGGATTTACACCCAGAATTGTCCATTCCTCGGCCAACATTTTAACCAATAAAATATACATTGATGCAACCCTGAATTCATTGGGGATAGAATAGGATTAAAATAAATTCAAATTTCTAGCAAAATAATCCACTACAGTAATGCATCATATTAAAAAACAACTATACACCTCTCTTATTAAAACAATAAAAGCCTCCCCAAATGGTATAACTGCACCTAGATTATTTATTTATTTATTACATTTCTATACCGCCCAATAGCCGAAGCTCTCTGGGCGGTTCACAAAATTATGTATAATAATCCAAGATTATGAAGATAGGCGGAGATGAAATACACAAATGTGGTCCATTGAGTATATTCTGGCCTTGATTGACCTAGCTTCATCTATTGCCTGAGTCCCATTGATTGACCAGGTGGACTAGGCAAATAACTATATCTAACAACCTCAGTTCTTCTTGTGCAAAATGGAAATAACAGTGATTTGTCTTTCAAAGGGTTTATGAAAGCAACAACAGCAACAATAAAAATGAATGTGCCTCAGGGGATATTGCGGGGTATATATCTAAAATAAAACAATTAATTGACATTATGCACGCACAGGGTTTTATTGCAAATTCAAACAAAATGACCAATACAAATGATTCAATAAAGAATGTTAATTTGTTCATCTAAAATCATGATGGTATTGAGGCACAATTCACTTCAGCCTTGTAAAGAGAAGATTAATCCATAAAGAAAATCTCATTTATCAAAATAAATGTACACTGCAGCTGCTATCCACTTCTTCATATTACATTTCCAGGAACACTCTTAGTCATTCATTTCCGTTTTCATATTTGACCATGGTGCAGTCAACAGAACTTACACACCATTGAAGATGAGCAACTCAGAGCGCTTCTGCTCTTATGAAGACTGAGATGGCAGAATTCTGGACTGTACCACTTCAGTCTGCAGGAGGGGGTTGTATTTTCTGAACACTACTGCCCCATAAAGGTCCCTGCATGTAGTAAACTAGTACATCAGAGAGGGAGGTTCAGTAGATCCTTGACCAAATTGTACTAGTGTATTGGGAGCTATATTACATATGTGTTGTTGTTTTTTAAATGATGCCGTATCTGCAGCCTGTAGTGGTACAATCCAGGATTCAACCACCTCAGCCTACCAGTTTATTCTACATAATCTTTGGAAAGCTTTTACTGAGGCTGTTTTCCATGTTACCACAGCACAACAGGCAACTCGAATGCAATGACTTTCCTCGCTGTGTCCAAAATGTCTAGAGTAACTTGCCACGAGGAAACCCCCACCCCATTATGCACATCTGGAGTAATCCCTCTGCATAATTATGTGCATTGTGTTTTTCTGGATTGACGGGGGAAGGGGATAGGAGTCAAATAATATTGTGGTAAAATGCATGGGATCAGAATGTGGTAAATGAGGAGTTACCACTTGTAGGAGGAGCAGAAGAACTCTGGTTGTTTTACATTTCATTTCATTTCTATATCACCCAGTCACCCAATAGCCAAAGCTCTCTGGGTGGTGTACAAAAAATGACAACTCAAAGATACAACATGACAAAAGCATAATATAAAAACTAACATACAAAGCTTTTTAAATTTTTTATTGTGAATATCAAACCAGAAGAGAAAACACATCGTGAAAACAAAAAAAAAAACATACATTACGTATATAAGATTATCGTCATTTTCCATCATAAGTACAATTCATAAAAAGAAAATGGAGTTATACAAACGTTTCAAGAAAAGCAGACCAGATATCCATATATTTATTCACTTGCAAGTATTTTTTTCAAAATGCAGTTTCTGCTCTGGGAACACAGCTGCACAGATATGTTGGTGCACAGTGAAAAACACCTGCCCCAAAAGAAGTAAAGCATGGATTTCCTGCCCCCAAGTCCCATGAAAATCAATCTGAGGAAAGCACAGGAACAAAATGAGGAGAAAAACTTTATGGGAGGTGGGAAAGGGTGGGGGGATGTTCCATGGGAGGTGGGAAAAGGTGGGGGGGTGTTGCAAAACAGATTGTACCATTTTAAAACCACTCCACTTCTACCTGTTTGATACATTGGATTGGAACACACATACTTTTGTAGGGCACTGAAAATGCCATTATAAAACTAGTTTTTTTTTGGGGGGGGGGGGAACCTGAGCATTATTCAGGGAGAAATAGTCACAAGACAACAGGGTTGAGGAGTTCACCATGTATCCCATGCGTGAGCCAAACATTTCAGTACTGGGATGAAATGCTAGTACAGATTAGCCCAAAGCATGGATTTTTCATCCACATGAGTGAGTACAAGCACAGAACCAAGAAGTAGTACTTATTTTGGAGTCGCTAACAGAGTACAAGTATATAATCTTATATGTGAAGTACAAGCCCAATGCAAGAAAGTCAATACTCCAAACACTTTCCCCTGAATTAAAACATAGATGGCAGTCACTCAGTTCCCAGCGTTTCTGATATTCCCCCAGGCCCCTTTGTCCTTCCCTGCCTCGCTGCACACTCAGTTTGATGAATAGAGAGGTATTTTGTAGTCATTAAAATTTCATTTTATTTTTAAACAGACATGCTGCCGTTTGAAATGATCCCTGGTGAGGGAAGAGGATTGGTAACCCCACAGACAAAAAAGATGCAGAGAGGGGGAGTGAGGCTGGGTTTGAGATGGAAGGCAATTACACGCAATGATTTTAGAGTGCTTGATGGAAAGGGAAGCAGCTTATTGAAAGCTCTCGCTGCCATTCTGCAAAGGAAAGTGGGGGGGGGGGGGAAGCACAGCTAATAACCTCAATTACAGCCTGTGTCCTCCCAAGATAGTTCTTGGCACGTCTGTTTGCTTGGCTCTCCAAATATGGCGGCAGAGACTGTTTTTATATTTCATTGGCATATGCTGCACAGGCAGCAGGAAAGTAAACAGGCCAGGCTGGAGTTCAGACAAATATCACCCGAAGAAGGAGGAGGAGGAGGAGGAGGAGGAGGAGGAGGACTGTTGCTTCCTAAATACACTTTACATTGGGCACTCTTAATGGCAGTGTTAAGTTGCCCAACTGTTCCGTTCTGCTCACATACAACTGGCACGGGACCTATATGGGTAAGACATTGCTCACTTGACGACTAGTTTTGCAGAGCAGAACGGTTCTATCTTGTAAATCCATACTTATGGGGGAGACTTTGAAATATATCTTTTAAATCCTTCCTATCTTTCCTCTCTCATCTCACACTATTGCCCCGCTCGTGCTCTTCGCTCCTCTGATGTCATGCTTCTCACCTGCCCAAGGGTCTCCACTTCCCTTGCTCGGCTTCGTCCATTTTCTTCGGCTGCCCCTTACGCCTGGAACGCTCTTCCAGAACATTTGAGAACTACAAATTCAATCGCAGCTTTTAAAGCTCAGCTAAAAACTTTTCTTTTTCCTAAAGCTTTTAAAGCTTGAATTGTTCTGACTTTTATACTGCCTGTTTGCTGCATTCTCTTACCCTCCTTAGTGCTTTATTATGATTTTATTAGAATGTAAGCATATGCGGCAGGGTCTTGCTATTTATTGTTTTACTCTGTACAGCACCATGTACATTAATGGTGCTATATAAATTAATTAATTAATTAATTAATAATAATAAACAGGGCTGCAAAGTTCAATTGCTGAATAAGTTAAATTTACCTAACTCAATTCAATTTACCTAACTGTCAATTTAACTATTCAACTATTCAATATAACTATAACTATTTAACTATTCAATTTACCTAACTGTTAACTAAATAGGTCGTCGTCGTCCCCCGTAAATATAAAACATAATGTGTTTAATATAAATACTTATAAATATTGCAGATGGCAAGTGCCCTCTCCACAGAGGAGGAGATGCCTCTTCGAAGATGCCACATATGGATGCATTCTCTGAAATGGAATGGGGAACCCCCAACCCATGGCCCATACTCAGCCCACAAGGACTACACTCCTGTCAGGACATGTGGCAGTTCCTGTAGGCTCCACATGTCTTGGGAATGGGAAAGGCGAGAGGCACATGGAGCTGTCTAACTCGGGACCTGCTGCTTGAAGATGCCCGGAGGACATCAAATGTTTGTTCCTGGAAGCTTGGTGTGCCGCTCACTTGTGCAGGATGATGGCTCCAATATCAGTGGGGTGGTGAATCCACTCTGGTTTTCAATCTAAACCAGTCACAATGCATATTGGATAGCTCCTTTAGAGTTCTGATTGAAACCTGGAGCTGATTGCCTGACCCACTGGCATCACACCCACCAGCCTCCACTGAGTTCTTGTGTGCTCAGTGCACTGCCTTGAGAGGCACAGCCCTTGACTCTTGAAGTAGCATCTCCCTCTTCATGTACGCAACAGCAGCAGACAGGGAGCTGCTCTGGCTCTGTGTGTGGATGTGTGAATTAGGGATGTGCTCCGCTCCGATTAGGAGCGTAGAAGCAGTAGCGGATTGGCCTGCTCCGCCTTACCCAGAGGCGGAGTAGGAGCGGACCGCGGACCCCCTAGAAGCAAGGCGAAGAGAAGCGGCCATTTTTCGGAGCTCCGAGTTCAGGCGGAGCGCTCCGGTCGCCATCTTGAAAACATTTCGCCATAGGATTGCATTGCGGCAAATAATCGCGCATAACTACGTTGTTTTTGAAGCTATCATTCTGAAAATTCTTGTGCACAGAGAGTCGTGGATGGGGGTCATTTTGAGACCACTCTCACCTCTCTGCATCGTACGGGTCACGGGCTATATTTTTGTGAAAATCGGGTCAACCGCGCGGCTCAAACTGCGTTTTCGGCTTTTCGCCCATAGGATTGCATTGAGGGAAAGAATCGGGGATAACTGGGGGGGGTTTAAGCTATCATTCTGAAAATTCTTGTGCACAGAGAGTCGTGGATGGGGGTCATTTTGAGACCACTCTCACCTCTCTGCATCGTACGGGTCGCGGGCTATATTTTTGTGAAAATCGGGTCAACCGCGCGGCTCAAACTGCGTTTTCGGCTTTTCGCCCATAGGATTGCATTGAGGGAAAGAATCGGGGATAACTGGGGGGGGGTTTAAGCTATCATTCTGAAAATTCTTGTGCACAGAGAGTCGTGGATGGGGGTCATTTTGAGACCACTCTCAACTTTCTGCATCGTACGGGTCGCGGGCTATATTTTTGTGAAAATCGGGTCAACCGCGCTGCTCAAACTGCGTTTTCGGCTTTTCGCCCATAGGATTGCATTGAGGGAAAGAATCGGGGATAACTGGGGGGGGTTTAAGCTATCATTCTGAAAATTCTTGTGCACAGAGAGTCGTGGATGGGGGTCATTTTGAGACCACTCTCAACTTTCTGCATCGTACGGGTCGCGGGCTATATTTTTGTGAAAATCGGGTCAACCGCGCGGCTCAAACTGCGTTTTCGGCTTTTCGCCCATAGGATTGCATTGAGGGAAAGAATCGGGGATAACTGGGGGGGGGTTAAGCTATCATTCTGAAAATTCTTGTGCACAGAGAGTCGTGGATGGGGGTCATTTTGAGACCACTCTCAACTTTCTGCATCGTACGGGTCGCGGGCTAGAATTTTTTAAAAAATCGGCGGGAAAAATACCTTTTTCAAAGGGCTGAGGGGCAGAGTCAGCTCCCGGTCATGATGATCCCAAAGTTGGAGGAGGGCATAGGCAAAACAGGTAACTTGGGATTCTGGGAAACTTCTCTTTCTTCATCTGAACGGGCTTTTCCCCGTGTTTTTTAACACACCTCGCAGGGATGTTGTGTGTGGGGTGCCCGATTTTCAAAAATTCGCCAAAAATCAGGGGATGATGGGATTGCTTTGAAACTTGGCGTGCGTGTGTATATCCCCATGAGGTGTCATGGTGCCAAATATGAGGTTTCTAACTTGAACAGAAAAAAAGTTGTATACTTTTTTAGCTTTCAATGCAAGCCTATGGGGGGGGGAACGGAGCTCCGGATCCGGATCCGGAGCTCCGGGCGGAGCGGAGCGGAAGTAGGCGGAGCGGGGGCGGGGCGGAGCGGCCCGATCCGAAAAATGGCGGATCTGCAAGTGAAGCGGAGCGGGGGGTCCGTGCACACCCCTAGTGTGAATTGGGTGTGAGTCTGAATGGGGTGTATGGTAGGGTGACCATATGAAAAGGAGGACAGGGCTCCTGTATCTTTAACAGTTGCATAGACAAGGGGATTTCAGCAGGTGTTATTTGTATATATGGAGAACCTGGTGAAATTCCCTCTTCATCACAATAGTTAAAGGTGCAGGAGCTAGATTTAAAATCAGTGGCCAGATTTAAAAGAGGGCAGGGCACCTGCAGCTTTAACTGTGGTAATGAAGAGGAAATTTCACCAGGTTCTCCATATATACAAATGGCACCTGCTGAAATTCCCTTGTCTATTCAACTGTTAAAGATACAGGAGCCCTGTCCTCCTTTTCATATGGTCACCCTAGCGTATGGGTGTGTCTGAGAGAGGGGGAAGGGAGGGATGGCCCCACCCACTTTAGACTCTGGCCACACCGATATGTTGTCATGTGCTCCCCAAGAGGTTTCGTGAGTGGTAATCTGCTCCACAGGCCAAGAAAGGTCCCCCCACCAAATCTAAAAAATGCAAAAGAAGTGTGCTTCTTGCTTGTAAACTGTTGTTTTTATCCAAAGGGCCATTTATGTAAATTTAGATTAGATGGATTGATTTATTAAAATACTCATGCAAATCCCATGTTGCTATAGGGGCTTGTAGGCTGAGAATGATTGGATACAGATACGTTTGCCCATTTCCCTTGCAATTTGACCAACTTACCACTTTTAAAATAAATGTACTACAAATAAACTGGCAAAGGTGAAAACAAAACAAAAGATGTTCTTTTTAAAAGCTTTTACCATTTCTTTAGGTTTGAGGTCAAAAATATGTGATCTAAGATTTGTCTCTCTCTTCTCCCTCTCGTGTCCTTTCAGCTCTTTCCCCTCAGCTTCTCTTCTTCCTCCTCTATGTCACCAACAGACATTTCTTCAGCCCCTTTCCCAGCATTCTGTGCCTGTCCTTTCATTGGCCCTGCACTCTAAGAGGTCACAGGGGTAAGCATTACTACACATGGATACACTCACTCTGTTCCATGTTACATTACACGCACAGTGTGGGACATCTGCATTAACTGCCCCTTTACTTCATCCCTCTCTCTTCCCCCTTCCTGAGTTGCCCAAAGTTTGAGCTTTGAACCTTTCCAAGGTTTCAAAATTGTCTGCATGTCTACAATGCTCAAGCTTCACTTTAAACAAAAATGAGCAAAATAGGTCTGGTAGATCTCGAGTAATAAGTCTTACACTACTATAGTCTTATATAAGATGAGTAGTTATCATTCTGAGGCCGCTCAACTGCTTTTGACAAAAGTAACAGTGAAATCTGGCATTAACTGTGAGGTGGCTGGGTCAGGAGAACCGTCCTTATACCAGGACCAAGCCCAAGAAAGCTGTGTACTGATGCCTCACAGATGTTACCTCTCCAACAGAAGGGGCACAAGAGGCCATGAAACCAATAAGGTCAGGAAACCAGCCCAGCCAAAGTCACTTGGGCTTCCTCCAACTTCTAGTCCTACAGGCTTTACATCCTTCTGCCACAAATGCCTGAGCTGCTAAGAAGTTGGCAGCCACCCTATGTTTGCAAGGACGGGCATGACTTGAATATGTAGAATGGTACACATTAGAGCATCCCGGTTTCCAGTTTACAAAACATAACCAATTCTGCCATTAGCCTATCGGAGTTCATTATGCCAGAGCATGTACGTATCGGGCAGCACAGAGACGTGAGAGTGCAGGGATGTTGGATAAACTGATGAGGATATGGAGTCTTCCCTTGCCATTGTGCTTCATAGGTTCCACTGGCACATTGCTGAGTCAGAAAAGCAAGCCTTCATTATGGTTGCCACTTCTCCTCCAACAACTGGCTGTAAATTCCACACCAGCAGAAGGTTAGGCCTGATGGGAATACTGGGGGGGATTCATTGTGCAAATACTTACTCTGAAACACTGAGTTCATTTAAGAGCCTGCTATTTGTTTATTGTCCCTGATTCCCCTCCCTAATTAAATTACTGGTTTATCTGGGATGTGGGTTATATGTCACTAATATCTTAGAGATCATAAGAGGTGAGAAATATTAAACAAATTCACCCAGGCTATTAGTGGAGCCACTGCACTGAAGAACCAGAAGCAGATTGAATTAGGCCCGAGAACAGTGAAGTCGGTGAGTCAGGGTAGAGTAACTGTACACAGTGGTTCAACAATGATGTGGAATGCAAAGAAAATACAAGATATAACATCAAATTCCCAATGGCCATGCAGTAGTAATTGCTTACACCATAGGGTGACCATATGGAAAGAAGGACAGGGATCCTGTGTCTTTAACAGTTGTATAAAAAAAGGGAATTTCAGCAGGTGTCATTGGTATGCATGCAGCAGCTGGCGAAATTCCTTCTTTTGTAACTCATCACTCTAGTATAGCTAGAGCATAACTAGAGTGACCAGATACAAAAGAGTTCTATGCTGATATGATGGATAACACAGAAGCTACAAGCAGAAGAGGTATGTGAGTCTTCCATTAACAGCAATAGCAATATTACAGGATGTGAGGTTGTGTGTGTGTGTTCTTGTCTCTAAAACAAGGGCATATTTCCCATTCTGTTTTAAACTTGGCAGATCCGATGTCTTGAAGAAATAGTAAAATACTGGAAAAAATGCATGCTGTCCAAGTTATAGGCAGCAGAAGACTGGTGGGTTTCCCCCTGAACTCAATGACAAATACAAACAAATGGGACTTACAGAAATGAATGCACTAGTTCCACATCAATAATGAAATAAATGTAAACATAATGAATGAGTAAAAAAACAGATGAAACTTTAAATAATTAAAATCAATGGTGTGACACCATTATTATTTTCCATTTGCATACCCCAACTTTCACAAGACGTAGTAATGGCCACAAGCTTAGATGGGTTGTTTTTTTAAAAAAAAAAAAAGTTAGGCAAATTCATGGAAGATGGGTCTACCGGACAAGTATTACCTGTGTTAGCTAAATGGAACCTTCATGTACCAAGAGAGTTTATCTTGGAATACCAGGAGCTGGAAGTATATAAAAGGCTGGACCCTTCATATCACAGTTGCGACCTTCATGGAAGCATCTAGCTGACCATTTGGAAACTGATCCAGCAGGGCTCTAGTTATGTTCTTAATCTTTATATATCTGCATGCTTACATAGCACATAATAGGCCTAGTGTTAACTTACATCCATACAGATCAATGCACGCCTTTGACCCTTGTTTGGAACAAGTGTGATCATATGAAAAGGAGGACAGGGCTCTTGTATCGTTAACAGTTGTATTGAAAAGGGGATTTCAGCAGGTGTCATTTGTATATATGGAGAACCTGATGAAATTCTGTCTTCATCACAACAGTTAAAGGTGCAAGAGCTATACTGGAGTGACGAGATTTAAAAGACGGCAGGGCACCGGCAGCTTTGACTGTTGTGATGAAGAGGAAATTTTACCAGGCTCCCCATATATACAAATGACACCTGCTGAAATGTCCTTTTCAATACAACCGTTAAAGATACAGGAGCCCTGTCCTCTTTTTCATATGGTCACCCTAAATAAGTGCAAATTAAAAGCACAAGAAGACTGAAGATTTCATCTAACAGCTCAAAGTCAGATACCCTATCCTCAGGCTAATCATCAGATTCCCTCCCCCCTCTCCTTTGT
Source organism: Elgaria multicarinata webbii (assembly GCF_023053635.1). Classification (NCBI taxonomy): domain Eukaryota; kingdom Metazoa; phylum Chordata; class Lepidosauria; order Squamata; family Anguidae; genus Elgaria; species Elgaria multicarinata. The sequence goes on from NC_086171.1 coordinate 187,088,268, forward strand.
AAGGAAGTTTGCTGTGTGATTTAACCTCTGTCTGATTTCACACTTGATTGGCTTGTGACAGAAATAGCAATTGGATGGGGGTGGGGGAAGTAAGGTATTGTAGCTTTGGCCTTGTTTGTCTGTTTCACCTGTACAAAAGAACTGAATGAAAATGTGATGATGCAAAATCCAACTCTCAACAGCCCTGCAATGCCCATGATGAGCACATTACAACTTGTGTCATTTTACAGCTTAGGAGTTCGGCTTCATTAAGCCAAGATCCCAGGTGCCCTCTAAAGGGAGATTTAGGATGACTAGGACACTGTCCTCTATTTCAAGGGCTGCCTGAGGTCAGTCCTCAGTTTGTAAACATTTCCCATTTGAAGGGCTGTCCAGTCTAAGGCCGTTTCTACACCTGCCTCCCTCCCCCCGGGATCATCCTGGGATTATCCCTGTGCATCCAATGACACACAGGGGATCCTGGGAGCAGGCAGGGACAATCCCTCTATTTTCCTGGGATAATCCTTAGGTGTAGAACCTAAGAAAGAACCGCAAGAAGGGAAAGAAGGGGCCTTGAGCTTGCCCACCAAGAGTTAGGCCTGGGACAGCAGACACACAGTCCTCTATTTTCAGAAGGCTCTAGGGGGCAGATTTATCTACGATTGGGGAATTCAGGTTGTGAAACTTGTGGATTTCATTAAGGACCACCTTACGTCTTCCCCTATAATTCAAGCACTGGGGGAAATCACTGTAAAAATGACAGCTGTAACTCTTTTTTTAAAGTCTAATACTAAAGGCAGTATTTGCATGTTTGTCTAGAGCTGTTGCTAACATCTTCACAAACAAGGAGTAGAAAAAAATCCCTGTAACATGGATGCAACCATTGTTAAGGTCTCTCAAAGAGCCTAGAGATACTGAGCTGATTAACAATTGACATTGATGTTTTGGTGCCACTAGATGATAAGCCAGAATCGGTGCTTCTGCTAGCTGCTGATAGCAGCAATTCCCAAAGCAGGGCGGCGCCAGGCACGTGGGAAGAGGGAACAGCCAAGATTTCCAGCTCCTTTTATGAAATGGTGAACACAGAACTACTTCTATAGCAGGATCGTATTTAACAGAGGATCATTTCCCCGAACTGATATTAGTCATACACTCCAGCTATTCCTGTTTGGGAATACTTTCAGTGCTTGAATTATAGGAGAAGAGGCAGGGGCCTGGTCCCCTTATCGTGTGTGACAGCTCCCTTAGTTACAGGCTGTGGTTTTACAAAAACTGGGGTGGGGGTGGGGATCAGGGGTTATAGACTCCATAAAGGCTGCTCCTGCCCCACACTCCATTCTCCATGTATTACATGTGTTGTGGTACCTATCCCTGTTAAATCAGCATTCTGTTTTGCTTTGGGGAAAACTTTAATGATTTAAAACATTTTCAACATGCTGTAAGCTGAAGACACTATGGCCATAGCTAGACCTAAGGTTTATCCCTGGATCGTCCAGGGGTCAAACCTGTTCATCTAGGTGACACACAGGGGATCCAGTGCTCAGGCAGGGGCGAACCCTGGATGATCCCAGGATAAACCTTAGGTCTAGCTGTGGCCTCAGTTCTGTTTCTCCGTGCCATCTCAATGCAGGTGCTGAACTTGTGTCTGGATTCAGTAATAGGCTAGATGAGGCTGTGGCATTCCTGGCTTCTCCTAATGAGAATTCCCCTCCTCTCACTGCAGCAGGAAAGAGCTCTCCCCTACCCCACTCATGCTCCCACTAGGACCTTCTACTCTTGGCCATTAGCCAAGAGCAGAGGGCATAGGATTTTTATAAACAAACAAAATTCTATTTATTTCTACAATAAGTTATTGAAAAGTAAATAAGTAGCTCCAAATTGTTCTATTAAAATATGTTCTCTCGTACACAATATGCCAGATCACACCCTCTATCAATCACTTCAAAATCACCACGTATCTTCCCTATATCTCTATCTCATCACAAATGACTGATGCAGTACAACATACAGTTTTAGAGCACACACACTTCAACACCCTTTTCATACACTCAGCCAATCATCATCCATATGGAAATCCACCTCCTGTCACTCATCCCTTTCACTATAGAAATACTCACCATTAAATACAGAGATATAACAGGAACACATATCAGTAAGCACAGGAATTCAGCCTATTCTAGATGGGTCCCACTCCCCCTAAAAGAGCAGGTGCCCAGCTTGGGGATACTCCTTAATTCAAACTTGTTACTTGAGGCCCAGCTGGCCAGGAGTGGCTTTTATCAGCATTATCTGGTTCACTAGTTATGACCTTTCCTGTTAGGGATAGTCTGGACACAATTGTTTAGCTCTAGAAACTCCCAATTTTGGATTACTATAACATGTTGTTTGTGGGGCTGCCCTTGAAGAGGATTTAGAAACTTCAACTAGTGCAAAGTACAGCAGCCAGGATTGTAACCAGTACACTCAGGTGGAGTCACATCACACTTAATCTACTAATACCACACACCATGGGGGAGGGGAGCTTGGGGGAGAGTTCCTAAAAGAGTTGAAACAATAGCTAAGACTCAGATTCAGGCTGCAACCCTGAACTCATTTATCCAGGGGTAACTCCCATTAAACGCAATTGGGCTTACTTCTGAGTAGACCTGTTTAGGACTACACTGTCAGTATCGCTTATGTACAGGACAGTATGCACTATGGGTTAGGATAAAAATCAAAAGTCTATGCCGAACATTCACAGAGTCTGCACGAATTCTGCATCCTGCGTATACAATTCAAAATAGGCATATTTACATATTTTTCCTTTTTTAATGCTCTCACCAAATTAAAGAAATATTCAGTCCATTAACTGTACTAACTGATTAATCTGTATCAGACTGGTTAAATCTACATAATTTGTATATACAATGGGTTTAATTCTGTGGTGTTGTTCTGCTGATGGAAGCAGTCCTGTCAGAGGAAGAGGGAGGGGAGTGATTCCCCTTCTTTCCCGTCTGTTCCAGATGGCTCAGATATTCAGAGTAGATTTTCAGGCAACGTAAAGGGCTGCAGTGGGGAGGAGAGATGGAGAAAGTCCTGTAGCGCTATTGGATTTCCACTAGCACAATGTTAGATTTAAGCCAATAATTCTCTAGGAAAAACCCTTTCAAAATGATGCCTACATGTCACAGCAGCTACGTTTAGGAAAGGCATTCCTTCTGGAAAGAGCAGAAGAAGGAATACCTCTTCTATGGCAACAACCACTTGCAGTGCTTTAAAGTAAGCATAATGACATAAAAAGGACCTTGCTGGATCAGACCAAGGGTCCATCTAGTCCAGCATTCTGTTCACACAGCGGCCAACCAACTATCCATGGCAAAGCCACAAGCAGGACATGAGTGCCAAGGCACCCCCCTGCCTATGTTCCCCAGCAACTGGTGCACATAGACGTAGTGCCTCTGATCCTGGAGTTAGCATATCATCATCAGGATAGTAGCCATTGATAACCTTATCCTCCATGAATTTGCCCAATTTTTTTTTTTAAAAAAAGCCATTCAAATTGGTGGACATCACTACATTTTGTGGTAGCAAATTCTATATTTTAATGACGTGCTGTGTAAAGAAGTACTTCCTTTTATCTGCCCTGAATCTGCCACCAATCAACTCTATTGTGATAGAGGGAGAAAAGTGTCTCTTTCTCCACTTTCTCCACACCATGCATAATTTTGTACACCTTTATCATAACTCCGCTTATTTACCTTTTTTCTAAGATAAGCAGTCCAACGCATTGAACCTTTCTTCATAGAGGAGTTGATCCAGCTGGACATCAGGAAAAACTTCCTGACTGTTAGAGCAGTACAACAATGGAACCAGTTACCTAGGGAGGTTGTGGGCTCTCCCACACTAGAGGCATTCAAGAGGCAGCTGGACAGCCTTCTGTCAGGAATGCTTTAAGGTAGATTCCTGCATTGAGCAGGGGGGATGGACTGGATGGCCTTGTAGGCCCCTTCCAACTCTACTGTTCTATGATTCAGCCCTTTGATCATTTTAGTTGCCCTTTCCTGCACTTTTTCCAACTCTACAATATCCTTTTTTTTAGTTGCAGTAACCAAAACTGTGCACAGTATTCCAAGTGTGGTTGTGTCATAGATTTTTAAGTGCTTTCATTAATAGCCATATATTTTTTTAAAAAAAATCTGCTCCCCAATTAATCATAATAATCTATTAAAAGGTTATTATTGGATTAACCAATTAATTGACTAAGAATTGCAGCGCTACTTCATTTATGTAATGTACAGCACAATCATTTATATCCTATGCAATCTATAGCAATCTCTGGTAGAACAGAATACTGGACTAGACAGGAATTTGGTCTGATCTAGCCCAGCAATTCTTGTGTTTTATGTCTACTCAGGAAATCCTATTGAGCTCAATAGGGCCTGCTCCTGGATAAGTGTGTATAGGCTGCAATTCTACCTCCAATTACATCCCACTGAATTCAGTGGTGCTTACCTCTGAGTAGACCCATATAGGATTGCACTGTCAGTCGATCACAGTTCATCATGAGGAGGGGGCAAGGAGCAATGCAGGACCCCAAGATGGCACCTTTGGGCCAATATAAATCATTTTCAAACATCCTCTGAGTTTTGAAAATCACTGGGCATTTCCCATATACCCATAAGGGAAACTTCCACAGCCATAAGAACTAGAAACATGATAGGAAGAGGGGGTTAAATGAAAGCTAGGATTTTAAGGAAGCTGAATTCTGAATCCAATATCAGCTACCGGCTGTGCTTTTGTGTGGAACTGCAAGATATAGCCTGCTTACATTGCAGCAACTTTCCTGAAACCAGATGGCTAACCTAGAGTGTGCCAGAAAAAGAGCATCTTCAGTCAGTATTTTAGTCCTCCACCACTCAGCCAACTTGCCTCTCTGCAATTTTCTTTCCCTCACACATTATCTTTAATCACAAGAATAATGGAGGTTCCATTTAAGCCGTCAGCCACATTTCATTCCCCATTATTCACAATACTGTAATTTTCCTAGTAATAAACAATTTTCCCCTGCTCTTTTCGGCATTGATCTTGCCTGGACATTCAAAGAGAGGTCCTTTTTAAAAATAATTTTTGCACATTATTTATATGGAAGCACCTGGCTAGTAATGAAGATAAAAACCTGGGGCTCTTACCCAGAGCATTAAACTACACAGGGGCCCAATCAGGAGACTGCCAGATTTCTTTGTTCTCTTCCAAATGTAGCCTCAGGAAGACAATTATAATCATTTGCAGCTATTTGTTGATGCAGTTTCTTCTCCCTCACAGAAATGTGCATACAGGGCAAGGGGTGAAACCCTCAGCACTCTGTTTCCCCATTGCTGTCTTGCTCTAACAATGAAATCGTATGTAGATTTCCTCAGAAGTAATTCCCATTGGATTCAATGGGGTTTACTCCCAGGTAAGCATATATAGGTTTGCGGCCTAGAGACAGTACAGATTCATCGTCAGCCCTAAGAACACTGAGGATTTGACATGGATGGCTTTGTAAGTGTTAGGGCTGCATAAATAGTCTCTATTTTATTTATTTGTTTATTTATTTTTACATTTATACCCCACTCTTTTTCCTTTTGCCGAGGAACCCAAGGCAGCTTACATAGTCCTCCTCCTCTCCATTTTATCCTAACAACAAGGTGGGTTAGGCTGAGAGCGCTCCATCACACCAGCGATTTTGTGCACTCTCTCCATGCCTGGTGTGCAGATTTGCAGCACAGTACTCACATGATGCCGTGCCTGTCTTGCTGACACTCCGCCTCTTCCCTAGCCTTTTCCATCTTTTGCTAGAATGCCTAAAGTCTGGATTATTTCCCTAAGCGCATTTAATGGACCCTTAAGCATCCATGTAGTGCTGTACTCATGTTTTCCTTTGTTGGGGGCGTGTGCTGTGACAGGAGTCTTGCTGTTGGCTTGAATGGATTGCATCAGGTCCTGGCAAGGAAAATCCATCTCTCCCAGCAGCCAGGTCCAGGCTTCAATAGAAAACCCAAAACTTGCATCCCAGGCTTGAAAGCATTTTTAAAAATCGAACAACACCCAAATCTCAGAAGAGACAGAATTGTACTCCCATGATGCCCCCAAAGAGCCAGACTAAAAGGTTGTTTCATTTTTGCCAGGCAGAAAGGCGGTCTGGTTGAAGTACTCATCTGACAGGACCTTCTTGTGTATGTCTTGTTGAAGGTGGGGAAGGAGCAACCAATGAACTTGAGGGAGAAAGAGAAGGGGCGGAGTGGAGTGGAAGAGCAAACAAGCCAAAGAGCAGCGTATGCAGGTGAAAGGGACCATAAGCTTGACACACTTATGCATCAGAGGTAAAAAACGCAGAGGCAAAGCAGGGGGGAAATTACGTGTGATGGAGCACTCAGTGACTGGCCCAGCTCACCCAGCGAGCTTTATGACTTAGAATGCAGATTTACCGAGTCCCAGTCCAAAAGTCTAACCAATATTTATTTATTTATTTATTTATTTATTACATTTTTATACCGCCCAATAGCCGAAGCTCTCTAGGCGGTTCACAAGCTCTCTGGGCGGTTCAATACACCACACTGGCTCACTTTTGATCCCCAAATAGAGGCTAGTGGTTTTGCAAGGTGAAAACCTTTCAGACAGCTTCATTCCAGTAACATCCCAGGATATCTTTGATTGGGAAGGGTGGGTGTGCAGGGAATAGTTGTCTGAATCCACTCTAGGCAGAGCTAATACTTATTTCCCCCAGAAATACCACAGGTGTTTTTTAAATATATATATATGAATGAACAGTGCAATCAAGTAGTTAAGGTGCTATTTTATGGGTCGATCATATTCTAGCCCTAATTTAGGATTGGAATGAAAGGAAATTTGGAGGAGTTCACATAGTCTAAAGCAAAAGAACAGAGTTTTCAGAAAGATGTTACCTATCCCTAACACATCCAAGACATTTCAGTATCCAAAGCAGAAAACCAAAACGGCACATTCATGGCAGTAAAAACATAATGGAATCAATAATTAACATTTGTCTCCCTTTTAATGATACCCAGAAATCAGTTTCCAGGGGTAAGCTGCTCCCCTCTGCCTAATGGCAGGCTCGGCCCAGGCTTATCCAAAGCCCGCCCCACTCCTCTTCTGCCAAAAACCAATCCCCTTTTAAGTATACTTATAACCACATCTGATATGGAGAGCCATCTCGTATAGTAGCTATCACATTGACATATATTGCTCCTCACTCCAAAGTTCAGCACCCCTGCAGTTAAAAGGAAAGGTGATTTGTGGCTATGCCTGACTTTTACATTGTTCTTTCTTAGAGGAAGATGGTCCTCCATCTGGAAGCAGGCTAGGGAGAAGGATCCAGGTAGTACGTTCCCCAAAATGAAATCTGTTGGAATGTTCTGTAGAGAAAATGGAAAAGAATTAAGTACAGGGATCTGATCAACAAGATTCATATAGTACATTTTAAAATGATGAATTCCAATTTGTTTTCATGGGAACATAAAATACAAGGAGTCAAGGATTTACAAGATGCAAAGTGTCATATATTCATTCATGCCCTTTGCACACTACTTCTTCCATGAAAGAAGTAATACAGCTCACAAGCATTGATCATAGAATCATAGAATAGCAGAGTTGGAAGGGGCCTATAAGGCCATCCAGTCCAATCCCCTGCTCAATGCAGGAATCCACCCAAAAGCATCCCTGACAGATGCTTGTCCATCTGCCTCTTGAAGGCCTCTAGTGTGGGAGAGCCCACAACCTCCCTAGGTAACTGGTTCCATTGTCGTACTGCTCTAACAGTCAGGAAGTTTTTTCTGATGTCCAGCCGGAATCTGGCTTCCTGTAACTTGAGCCTATTATTCCGTGTCCTGCACTCTGGGAGGATCGAGAAGAGATCCTGGCCCTCCTCTGTGTGACGACCTTTTAAGTATTTGAAGAGTGCTATCATGTCTCCCCTCAATCTTCTCTTCTCCAGGCTAAACATGCCAGTTCTTTCAGTCTCTCTTCATAGGGCTTTGTTTCCAGACCCCTGATCATCCTGGTTGCCCTCTTCTGAACACACTCCAGCTTGTCTGTGTCCTTCTTGAATTGTGGAGCCCAGAACTGGACGCAATACTCTAGATGAGGCCTGATCAGGGCCGAATAGAGAGGAACCAGTGCCTCGTGTGATTTGGAAGCTATACTTCTATTAATGCGGCCTAAAATAGCATTTACTTTTCTTGCAGCTATATCGCACTGTTGGCTCATATTCAGCTTGTGATCTACAACAATTCCAAGATCCTTCTCGTTTGTAGTATTGCTGAGCCAAGTATCCCCCATCTTGTAACTGCATTTGGTTTCTATTTCCTAGATGTAGAACTTGGCATTTATCCCTATTAAATTTCATTCTGCTGTTTTCAGCCCAGCACTCCAGCTTATCAAGATCACTTTGAAGTTTGTTTCTGTCTTCCAGGGTATTAGCTATCCCACCCAATTTTGTGTCATCTGCAAATTTGATCAGCGTTCCCTGCACCTCCTCGTCCAAATCATTAATAAAAATGTTGAAGAGCACTGGGCCCAGGACTGAGCCCTGCAGTACCCCACTTGTTACCTCTCCCCAGTTTGAGATGATCCATTTACTGATGATCCATTCCATTTCCACTTGTTTAATGACTTTGACTGATTTGCATTTGTTGGGTTAAAAACATGTTGCCTCTCAAACACAGGGCTGTTTTGTTTCGGATTGCCTTATGCTATTTGGTCTGATGATTGATTGGATTTTGTGAGCCCATCTCAGCTAGCATGATATGTATCTGTGAAACATAATCATTCATCGGAGTAGCTCTCTATATCCTGTATTCAGTCATCCCCATATATTCTCCTAATGTTATTATTATTACTATTAGCCTTGGGGAAGTGTCATCAGCTATTTAGTCTGAATTAACCATGTACGTCAATCCAGAAAGCGCACAGATTATGAGATTTAAGCTTGGACTCAGTTTGTATCTGGCATGCTGTATCTAGAGGATTGTTTATTAAAACAGAGGATGGGTCTTTCTTTTTCTTAAACTGCCAACATGATTTTCATGCAAGCTTCGTGGCATATTAATATTTTAAGAAACCGTGAGGCTGAGCCTTTAATTTCTGTAATTAAAAGGGGACTATGAAATTAGATATTAGGAGAGAAGATGAAACGAGCTTCGGCTATTGGGTGGTATAGAAATGTAATAAATAAATAAATAAATAAACAATGAAAGTTCTTTTGCTAAATTGCTGTTTGTTTATCGAGTTCCTCAACATGTACAAACTCTCTCAGCCAAGAAAATAGAACTAGAGACTAGAATTCTGCAGCCAAGGAAATGGTTGGTTAGTTCCAATTAGTAGGTGAAATTTAGTTCTCTACACTCACATTATTATTATTATTATTATTATTATTATTATTATTATATTATATTTCTTACCCGCTTCTCCCTTTGGATCGAGGCGGGGAACAACATTAAATACAAAAATGCCATAAAATGCATAAAACTGATTAAAAACATATAAAACTGATACAACATTAACTATCAGACATCTTAAAATACATCTGGGTAGGCATGTTGGAAGAGATACGTCTTTATGGCTTTCTTAAACTCATAAAGACTATTAAGTTGACAAATCTCTCCCGACAGGCCATTCCACAGTCTGGGAGCGGCAGAAGAGAAGTTCCTCTGGGTATCAGTTGTCAGCCTAGCTTTGGCTGAATGGAGTAAATTCTTCCCAGAGGACCTGAGTCTGCGGTGCAAATTGTACGGGAGAAGGCGATCCTGCAGGTAACGTGGACCCAAACCACGTAGAGTTTTAAAGGAAATAACCAACACTTTATACTTCGCCCGGAAACTAATTGGCAGGCAGTGGAGGGATTTTAAAGTTAGTCCCAGTCCAGGCTTCTTGGCCCTCGAACCCCCTCCTCACACTACCTTTTCTTGTGCCACTCAACAGGTAAATGAGGAGGAGCCCCAGTCCCATTATCTGGCTTGAACTGCATGGCTTGTGCAGCTGCACTATTGTCCTGCCTCACTTCAGCTCAGTGGTTAGTCTCACTTGTAGCTCTTCCTTAAGCCTTCCTCTGTCTCCAGCTGACAGTTATACAGTCATTAGTTACCCTTCAAAAAGTCTGCCTATATATTTTTACTTTTCTGAATTTTGCTTAGAGCAATTCTGTGCCACCAACCCTGTTCTACTGACATTACTTTACCCCTTATTGGCTGGAGACATTAGCACCATGGAAACTTCATTGTAGTATTTTGAGTAACATTTCATGCAGTTGTACAGTAGTATATTTTGAAGTGCAGGAGCTCATGCTGACAGTCCCATGGCCATGACCCAAAGGAAAGCCCCAAAGAATGATGTGCATCTGACTTGGATGAAATCCAAAACCTGAGAAGAATCTGGTCACTTCAGTCTGGTTCTGGGTTCCACAACAAGCAGGCTTCCTTCTAAAGCCAACAGAACTGAAGACACTCCAGAACAAGGCCTTGTTACAGAATTGTATTTCTGTCTCCAAATAGTGTCTTTTGGTTTCATTTTTCTAAATAGTGCAGGGGAGAGGAAAGTGAGGGAGCATGGTTGCATGACTGACAGGTTCATGTTCTAATCCTAGGACTTGTTTTATGATGGACACCAATCACTGTGCTTTGGGGAGGGCAAGGATGGAACTTGCCACCATGCTTCATTATGAAAAATCCTTCAAGTGGTTTTCCAGCATCATAACTCACTAAGGGCACAATCCTCTGCATGTTTAGACAGAAAAAAGGCCTACAACTCCCAACATGGGAGATAGATAGATAGATAGATGTGTAGCACAAACCCCCTGCACTTAATTTTCTGGCAATGTACAGATGTAATCTCCTGTAACTATGCTTGAAACTATAATCCAGTTCTGAAAACAGAAAAAGGTTATAGTCATTATCATCCTTGCTAATAAAAAAGAAGCTAGCACTGTAAATGTGAAAGACCTGGCTCAACACTGATTTTGTGGCTTTACCAGCTACGGTCGGGTGAAAAAGAAAGTACACCCTCTTGGAATTGTATGATTTTACATATCAGGACATAATAACAATCATCTGTTCCTTAGCAGGTCTAAAAATTAGGTACTGTATTTTCTGGCGTATAAGACTACTTTTTAACCCAGGAAAATCTTCTCAAAAGATGGGGGTCGTCTTATACGCCCAGTATAAGATGACGTTTTAACCCAGGAAAATCTTCTCAAAGGTTGGGGGTCGTCTTATACGCCGGAAAATACGGTAAATACAACTTCAGATGAACAACAACACATGACATATTACACCGTGTCGTGATTTATTTAACAGAAATAAAGCCAAAATGGAGAAGACATGTGTGAAAAAGTAAGTACACCCTTACTGCTTCCATAGGAATTAAGATGCTAAGTAGCAGACAGGTGCTGCTAATCAAATGCCCGTGATTAATGATCATCAGCAAGTATGACCACCTCTATAAAAGCCAAAGTTTTTTCAGTTTGCTGGTCTGGAGCATTCAGGTGCGTGTTAACACAATGCAAAGGAGGAAAGACATCAGCAATGATCTTAGAGAAGCAATTGCTGCTGCCCATCAATCTGGGAAGTGTTATAAGGCCATTTCCAAAGAATTTAAAGTCCATTATTCTACAGTGAGAAAGATGATTCAAAAGTGGAAAACATTCAAGACTGTTGCCAATCTTCCCAGGAGAGGACGTCCCAGCAAAATCACCCCAAGGTCAGACCGTGCAAAGCTCAGAGAAATTGCAAAAAACCCAAGAGTTACATCTCAGACTCTACAGGCCTCAGTGAGCATGTTAAATGTTAAAGTTCATGACAGTATAATTAGAAAAAGACTGAACAAGTATGGTTTGTTTGGAAGGGTTGCCAGGAGAAAGCCTCTTCTCTCTAAAAAGAACGTGGCAGCACGGCTTAGGTTTGCAAAGTTGCATCTGAACAAACCACAAGACTTCTGGAACAATGTCCTTTGGACAGACGAGACCAAATTGGAGAAGTTTGGCCATAATGCACAGCGCCACGTTTGGCGAAAACCAAACACAGCATATCAGCACAAACACCCCATACCAACTGTCAAGCACGGTGGTGGAGGGATGATGATTTGAGCTTGTTTTGCAGCCACAGGACCTGGGAACCTTGCAGTCATTGAGTCGACCATGAACTCCTCTGTATACCAAAGTATTCTAGAGTCAAATGTGAGGCCATCTGTCTGACAGCTAAAGCTTGGCCGAAATTGGGTCATGCAACAGGACAATGATCCCAAGCACACCAGCAAATCTACAACAGAATGGCTAAAAAAGAAAGAATCAAGGTGTTGCGATGGCCCAGTCAAAGTCCAGACCTCAACCCTATTGAAATGCTGTGGCGGGACCTTAAGAGAGCTGTACATAAACAAATGCCCTCGAACCTCAATGAACTGAAGCAACGTTGTAAAGAAGAGTGGGCCAAAATTCCTCCACAACGATGTGAGAGACTGATAAAGTCATACAGAAAATGATTACTTCAAGTTATTGCTGCTAAAGGTGGTTCTACAAGCTATTGAATCATAAGGGGGACGTACTTTTTCACACATGGCTTCTCCATTTTGGCTTTATTTCTGTTAAATAAATCATGACACGGTGTAATATGTCATGTGTTGTTGTTCATCTGAGGTTGTATTTACCTAATTTTAGACCCGCTAAGGAACAGATGATTGTTATTATGTCCTGATATGTAAAATCATACAGTTCCAAGAGGGTGTACTTTCTTTTTCACACGACTGTAGATATTTCTGAAGGGCTGTGGCACAGCATCTTTAACATAGTTTAGCATGTAATATGGTACTAACAAAACTAGGAACACTGCTATAGTGTAATTAGTAGTAAGTTCCTTGGTTGGGAATTTAGTTCCCAACACTGGGTTCCTTTTAAAATTCCCTGCATAACACATGTTCACTATTTCCTTGAAATGGCCACATGAGAAAAAAATAAATCTGTATCTGGACAGTGGAATGGGTGCTCTCAATATAGCAGCTGTGGTGTGGCCAGGTCTCCTACTTTGCAGAGGACAGCCCTCTATTTGAAGGTGTCAGCTAGGTCCAAGTCTGGTTTCAGTCAGAGAACATAGATTTAAATTGTCTGAACAGAGATGTCTATATTTTGTGCGGTATCTGAGTAGGTGCTGCACTCTTTTACCAAATTATAAAGTAGTGTTACATATTGCAGGAAAATTAATTTCCAGTGAGTTTACGCCCAGGTATGTTATCTAGAGGTATCCCATCTACAATGGAGATAACTGTACTGGTCTATTTTACAAGGCTATTGAAGGGACTAATATGATCGTGTATATATATGCAGTGCTTTGAATCCTTGACATGCTGAATAAAAATGCTAAGTATTAGACCACCAGAAAGCAGAGCTGTTATATATGAGCAGAAACATAATCTCTCTCTGTGTGTAACAAGACATTAGCCCTTTAAATTTTAAGTGGTTAAAAAAGCAGTCAGCAGTGATCTCTCCTGTTCCCTTTGATGTAGCAGTTGGAGGGCATCCCTCCGTGATGTTCTGTGTCCCAGCATTTTAAATATAGTCACTGCCCCTGAAGCCCAAGTCATCCAGTGATGACTCAGAAGTGTGTTTGAATGCAGAGGCATCCTTGCTTGACAGAGACCAGGCAGGAGAGAGGGATGATGGATGAATGGATAATCTATTTCCCCATTTAATCCATCACAAAAAGCCTAAAATAATCAGTTCAGCTATATTTGGACAACAGACACTTGGAAGTTCTCCTGCACAAAGCCCCCTTGAAACGAATTCAGTCAGTGCACTGATGGTTTGCAGGAGAACTGCCCAGTGGATTGTGCCATATGTTGTGTAAAGAAGCTCATGTTTGTGCAAAAATAAATAAATAGAAATTGAAAAAGCATGCCTGGGGTGATGTAAGAAGCAAAAGGGGCTAAATCCAAGGTGAATTGTGGGGGTTTTTTTCCATCTCATTAGCTTGCCAGCTGCAGCCCTTTCGTATGGACACAGATAGAAGCCAAAAAGTTCTCATATATTCAGTCATGGAGATCATAGCTGTTAATGAACAGAGGAACAGAGAGAAGGGAACAAAGGTTCACTTTATGTTAATTATTTTGCATGAACGTAAAAAGTCAGCCAAGTTCCTATTTTTTAAAATCTAGATTGTTTAAACCATCCATATGCCTAAAGGCTTAAAACTATAACACTGAATTGTTTCTAAGCCATACAATTTAAAATCTAAGGCATTTTAACGATAGTACTAACCCTAAAAGAACCCCCTGCTCACCTTTAGGCATTAAGTGCTTCTTGAAATATAGACACTGGGAAATCCTCTTTAAGGGCCATTTGCTGCATCATAAAGAAGCTGCTGCAACCTGACTTATATAAGGAGCTGCTGTACACATTCTGTACACATTCTTGTCCATCAAGCTCAGTATTATCAACTTCAACTGGCTTCAAATTCCAAGGTCCCAGGGCTCAGGTGATTGTAACATACCTTTGTTTTAAACCCCAGGTCTGTCCAATCATATATAAAGTAGAAGAGGATTTACTTTAATTGCAAAGGGGGAAACTTACCTGTGGCTTTACTTCCCTGCAATGTATCTCTCAATGCTACAAACTGGAACATGTTCAGAGGAGGGAAATGAGGATGATCAGGGGTCTGGAAACAAAGCCCTGCGGGGAGAGACTGAAAGAACTGGGCATGTTTAGCCTGGAGAAGAGAAGACTGAGGGGGAGACTTGATAGCACTCTTCAAATACTTGAAAGATTGTCACACAGAGGAAGGCCAGGATCTCTTCTTGATCATCGCAGAGTTCAGGACACAGAATAATGGGATCAAGTTACAGGAAGCCAGATTCAGGCTGGACATCAGGAAAAAACGCCTGACTGTTAGAGCAGTACAACAATGGAACCAATTACCTACGGAGGTTGTTGGCTCTCCCATACTAGAGGCCTTCAAGATGCAGCTGGACAGCCATCTTTCACGTATGCTTTAAGATGGATTCCTGTATTCACCAGGGGGGTGGACTCGATGGCCTTTCAACTCTACTATTCTGTGTTTCTATGACTACTATTCTGTGTTTCTACAGTTTAGGACCTTTGCAGAATAAGCATGAAGTTGATACTCATTCCTTGTAAAAATCCAGGTGTGTTTCCTCCAGGTTCCGCATTTGTTGTAGGAATCCTTCATTTTCCCAGCTCTCATTATATTTCAATGCTGGGGACATGCAATTCTTCTTTGCAGGTAGGCCCTTGCTACTTTGAATACTACGTGGAATCCAGCAAAATGCATACCATAAGCACCTATTGGATAGTACCTGTCCCATCACCATAATTTTTAAATGTATTTTTTTATTTAATCAATATATGAGTTACCCTACTGTCAAAGCTCTCAGAGTGACATTTATAACACAAGTAAATATAATAAGGATGCAATCCATACACTCTGTACACTCATAAGCCCCCAACCTCGGGGGACTTACAAGTATCCAATGCAGGGTGGATGGAGGATGGAGAGGATCCTCTGCAATGTGCTCTGTTTGCCCTGCTTTTTTTGGCTAGACAGCTTCTGGGGGCTTCGCAATGAGAGCGGGAGCCACACAATGCATAGGAAGCTGTCTAATACATCTTTGGGTGCAATAATGGGAATGGAGAATTGAAGTTAGATTAGAAATTTTGCAATAGCATCCATAGTATTGTTGTGAGTTTGGGGTTTGGATAAGAGAGGTTTAAGGGGACCAGAAAAACTTGTAATTATCAGAAACCAATGCATCTAAACTAGTTCCCCCCCCCTCAATAGTGGTCTCATCACTGCTTCTTTGGTTTAAACAATAGTTTATTATTTATTTATTGCATTTATATCCATCCTTTTTTCCTCCAAGGAACCTAAGGCAGCATACATAATCCTCCTCTCCATTTTATCCTCCCAACAACAACCCTGTGAGGTAGGCTGGGCTGAGAGTCTGTGACTGGCCCAAAGTCACCCAGTGAGCTTCCATGGCTGAGAGGGGATTAGAACCCGGATCGCCCGACTCCTAGTCTAACAATCTAGTCACTACGCCACACTGACTCTTTAGTGTTATGTCCACACAAGTCCATTGTTCTATATCCAAAGCAGGTTTATGAAAACAAAAAGAAACTCTTTGTTTGAGCATTATGGTTAAGCTAGCAAGAGATGATAATTATGTTGATTTACTCTGTATTTAAAATTAATATGCTATCAATCTTGAGCTTCTAGCATAGGGCAGGTGCCAGGCTCAAATAAATAACTGCAATCAGAATTTATGCCACATTTGAACAGCATTCAGGAGGCCTCTTCTTTAGTCTCATTCTCCACTCTAGTGTTTCAATATCCAGAAATGATAGATTTTCCTGTCTCATTAGTGATGCAGTTTGTGGTTTCATACAGATTAACTATGATTCTGTGTGTAGCAGACTTTTTAAAAAGCCCTATAAGAACCTAGTATGCCCAGGATGTTTATGAAAAGCAATTTCCTCAATGCCAAACAGTTTAATAATAACTCCGGAATCTATGGCATTCAGACTCATTTATTTTGAGCTACATTTCCAAACCCTGACGGGTCAATAATACATATATTTCTTGGATAAATGAAACAGAAAAGTTATGACAGATTGTAGATCTGAAACACTTCTTCTTCTTTTTTATTGGGATATGTTCCAGAGGACTGGAGAGAGGGTTCAACTACAAAAAACTAAACAAAGATTAAAAACAAATGCTCATGAAATTACAGGGCACTGTTGTCAAACAGCAATTTCAGTTAGTTTTTTTTTAAAAAAAAATTAGCCAAAATCTGCTTCCTTGCCATTACTACCCTTTAGTTCTAGTCCTGCCCTGTAAAACAACAGAGAACATCTTTGGCTTGACCCAACTATCAGGGCTCATCATGATCAAAGACACACATCATGGTCCAAACAGGCTGGTGGTCAGATTTCAGAACAGGCAGACAAGGATCCAAAGAGCCAGAGGTGGATGATGTAGTCTAAGATGGGTGAGACCACAGACAGACAAGGAGATGGGGTGAGGCATAGGCAAGAAAAGGCAGGAGAAGCTTGTTTAGCACCATCTCTCTAGAGATGTGAAGGCCCGGAAAAAAATTGGAAACCCCCCAATTTTTCCCCATTTTCCCCCAAAGCCTCTTTTGTTTTGTTTTTCCTGAAAAATGGAAACAAAAATGAAGAAGAAATGGATAATGGGATGTTTTATTTTAGCATGATGAATAAAATGTTTAAGACAAGGTGTTCAGATATTTACTTCTCCAAATGATTTCTAAAAACTGCACAGTATCAGATTATTACAATGTCTGTGCACCAAGGACAAGCAAGTCCTAAGTTGCAAACTGAAACTACTCTCAAATGCAAGAGCAAGATGCATTTCTGCCTCTAGGAGGCACTGCCATTGAAGCAGAGACTGAAACTGATAGTGATAGCTATAGGTCAGAAAATGAGTCTAATTAAATTTCATGCATATTCATTGAATCTTGGTTCCCCTTTTTTCTCAGTTCTTTTTATGGAAATGGGTGCTTTTTGTCTTGACACTGGAGGACTAGCGGAAACATAAATAATTTTCTTTGTTACTAATGTTGGTGGTTTCTTCTGTTGTTGTTTTAAATTGACTTTTTGCCTGCTCCTCATAAACTGGCAGAACCAAAGAAGTTCCTTACAGTTCAGGTGTTCCTAACAGTTCAGGAGCTGGTAGCTCCATTTATTACCATAAAAAAGTAAATTAAATTTGTAATAATTGTTTGAATACACTGTACTTTTAATATACCAAATGTAATAATTTTATGCCCAACTTGGACATAATTACATTTTATGTTACTAAAGTAACAAAGTGACTTTCAATCTGTAAAAAGGGCTAATATTGCATTATTTCAAATTTTCCAAAAATTTCCATTTTTCCCCCCAAAAAAACCCACCGGTTTTTTTCCATGGCTTCAAAATTTCCAGAAATTTTACATCTCAACATCTCTCATACACAAAATACTTGGATCGTGGACCTAAGCCTACAAGAATTATTATATAAGATTGGCAGGGCCTCTATTGCCTCCCCAGGTCATCTCATTCCTTCTTACTTTACTTGTTGCAGCCTGCCTTCCTGCCACTTCCTACACTAACACCACAGGGTTAGTGTAGAACAGCAAGGTTCCAGCCAGCCAGTGCCTCACCTTTGTCCTTCTGCCAAATTTGCCAGCTTGAACTTGCTGGTATCTAACATCAACAAAGTTATTTTTATGCTCCTCCAGATTCCAAGGATCTGAATTCCATGTTTCCCCAGTGTGAGAAGCCGGGTCTAGTTGGGAGTACGGTAAGTGATAGCCTGGCTTAGGTTTGGTATCACCCAAAACAATGGGTGACAGCAGGTTTGGAATCATGGCTGACTCAAGACATTTTGCTGTCTGAGACAAAGGAAAAGATGGCTCACACCTCCATTCCATGCTCTGAAGCTTTGTGGACTGGAACTTGAATCTTTCTCCAATGGTGGACAGTGTCCTTCACCACAAAGGAGAGCAGCAGGCTAGTTTAGGGACACAGGGAAAGGCCTGTGGCAAACACAGCTCTATTCTTTCATACATTGGTGCCACTCTCTGCCCTGAGCATCTGCTGCCTGAGGCAGCTGCCTGGCTCTGCGTAATGGTATTCCCTGTCTGGAATATCGCGTGCTGGGGGGCTAACTCTGGATAGCAGCTTAAGGGGTCACGCCAATACTAAATACCCACACTCATATTTAGGAACAACCAGCCCGTTTGCCACAACATTTTGATTTAAATATAGAAATGCATTCAGATTGCCTAGATCTACCTTCTCAGCATGTCTAACGGGACTGACACAGTTTCTAACTGGCATCAGAAAGAGAACAGACAGTACGCATGCAAGACATAAGATTAGAAACAGCACCAAATAGTCCAAAATAGGTGGAGGTGAGGGTTCCTTATTAGATTTCAAAATATATTGAAATGCATTAATGACTTGGGCTGTTGTAACAAGAAGCTGAGAGGTTTTGGTATAATCTATTTAAAATGTAAAACCTATCAAAATGTAGCTAGTGGAAAATTCTTATTTGCTTTGCAGCTAAATTGAACAAAATTATGGGTATTTTCCCCCCCATTCCACCTAGAAAACTGAAGATGTAGACCAATCTAGGTTGCTAGGCAACCGGGGCCTGCACATGGCTGATAACACTCAAGGCATTATTTGCCCGCCTGACTGCACTGAGTCAGAACAAAGGCCAGCTAATGAAGCTTTCAAATGCTGTTGGCTCTTGCCTTTGACGGTTCCACACAGGTTCTCCCTGCATGTATGCGACAGTTACAGCAGCCATGCAGCATCCCCTTCAAAACACAAATGCCTCCCGAGCTTGAACAGGAAAAGCCCAATGGAAAGTGACAGGCAAACAAGATAGTGTATGAGCAGCAAAATGTCTGACAGATATTCAGCCGCTGGTTTCCAAAATGGAGGACAGCTGGGAAGAGCACAGGGGTTAGACACAAGTTGAAACCGATGAACAAGCAAGAAAACACACACAGTTACACACACACACACACACACACACACACACACACACTAGCAGACTTCATGGATGGTTTGAATCCAAAATAGCCACATTTCATTTTTACCACACAATGGAATCATGTTTCCCAAAGGCTGAAGACGTCAATGAATCTACTGACTCAGAGCAGAGAAGAACTCAACTGAAATGTACTCTAATAATGGCACTAATTTATGAACGAGAGTATGCATTTCCTTCTGGATTAGTCTGCTCTTCAGCTTTAGATCATAAATCTCCTGCCTTAGGACAGGGATGGGAACCTGTGGCCCTACAGATGTGGTTGGACCCAACTTCCTATCAGTCCTAATCAACATGACTAATAGTCAGGAATGAGTTGCAGTCCAACAACTTATGGAAGTTTCCTATCGCTGGTGCAGTGTAAATACTTATTCTTTTGCATTTGTAATGCTGTAAAGTTCCATTGATACCATAATAATTAGAATCCTTCTTCCAATGCACATAAAGACAGAAAAAGATATTAATGCTGCAGAAGCCATGAGCAAACTGTAAAAAACAAAAAACAACTTTTATTTGGATTTTATCCAGTCAGAACCCCCAAAATACAAACACATCAAACTTTATTAAAGAGGTAAACACATAAAATGAGAAAAAGATTTAAAGTTCTCAGAGCCCAAGGGATTTATGATCTAAAGACTGCATTTATGCGGAGCGTTAAAAGCCAGCTCACACTGGAGAATCGTATAACTTAGATCACCAGGAAAGGCTGTTGAGAGAACTCCCACGGTCAAGAGAAAATAGCTGCTGCAATGCCAGAGTTTGCATAAATGTAACATAGAGCGTCATCAGACGGCGGGGAGGGGCGGCCGTGTTTCCCTACTGTCACTTTGCCTCCTGCTGCTGTCCCACAATAGAGATGAACAACTTCCTCTTTCTTCACATAGGAAAGAAAGAAGAAGCAAGCAACAACCATGTGGCCCATTCAGTGGATGTTTTTAATCACACTGCTTCTACTGCATACAGCAGGAAATGGCAGCATGTTTCGATATAGCCCCCAAAATTGGATTTTCTCTGTCTTACTTTATGACAGAAAAAAGACCAAAAGGCACGGGAAGTGGACGTCGTCATCAAAAGGACCTGCGAAAAACCATGAGTGGCCAGTAACGAGTGTGCTATAAAACACTCATCTGATGAGCCCCATAGTAGGAATCCTATTCTTTCTTAGCAGCCAAATCTATACTACACAAATAGGAATAAGAAATAAGAACTAGCTCGACAGCCATTCCCACAACATAATCGTATGTAAACCACCCAGACAGCTTCAGCTATGAGGTGGTATAGAAATGTAATAAATAATGCTCCTGGACACTGTTGTCACCATCCACTAATTATGATTACACCCACATGGCCATGCATGGAAAGCACCAATCAAGATGTAACAAAAGTAACACCAAACACCCCCTCCCCCCAAAAAATCATTCAAAGCCCTCTCCCACACACAATGAACGAGCATACTGCTAGGAAGTGCCTCTTCCATATCAGGAACAATTGGGGCAAACAGAAGTAAAGGAATTCATTGGTAATTGAGCTTTTCACTCTTGCTCATGCACTAGTAGCAAGACTGAACAGAAGATTTAGAGTGGTGTTGAACCCACTTTCTCCCGTCCTATTGTGCTTCCTCTCATGAGGGCAAGTCACAAGGGTGAAAGTTTCACACCTGCTAAAGGTGTGAATGAAAAACAGAAACAAGCGCCACTAACACAGACATACCTTTTATTGGCTAGGATCATTGTGGAGGTTTGACACTACAACAGAGGTTGCCAGCCCTGAAATTTTGAAAGCTGTATGGCAGGCATAGATGTGACTGACAAAACAGTGCCCCTTGCTCCAACTCCACGTATGGCAGCACTGGATGTGTTTCCATCTGCTCGGCATTTTTTTGAAAGTTACAGGAGACCTGGTTTTAAAACAGATCAAAAACCTAACTAGGAACAGCAGTCTTCTCACTAGTTACCGGCGCTGCTTTTGGCAAGTGTCAGCTTTGCCCTGCATGGCACTGGGGGGGGGGGGGGTAATGGGGGGGACAGCCCTTCATGAAGTCAGGTGATGAGCAAAGGCCTGATTCCTAATTCCCATTATACGCTCTCTGGGCATCATCAGACAAGCATTTTATTGCACGCTCATTACTGGACACTCATGTATTTTCGCAGATCGTTTTCACAACGTCATCTGCATCACATGCGCCTCTCACCCCTTCTAGCCTTCTTCGCACACACAAAAAATCTGAATAATTTTTGAGATGGAACTTGCCGCTATCTCTGCTGTGTGCAGGAGAAGCAGTGTGATAAAAACGGCCCACTGTGCATATTGTTTACTTCCCCTTTCAAAAGAGGAAGTCAAGAGAGACAAATGTGCAGGCAGAGAAGCAATGCTAACATTGGTAAGGAAACACGATTTCACCCCGTGTGATGACGGGCTCGCTCTTGCTATCGCTCATTCTCCAAAGGGCCTGTTGGTGAGTCCTATCACCACATGCCACTCCCTGGATGGGCCTCCATCTTGTAGCTTCAAAAGTACAGAGGCCAAGAGAACAATAGTTTTCTTTTGAACTTCTTTTTCTCAAAACAGATACTAAGCTGCTAATGCAGTTCAGGATCTTGTGTTCACCAAACTCAGCAATGGCTCCTTCAAAAAAAAGAGTGCACAAAAGAGAGAGTTGTGGCAGTTTCTTTTCGTTAGACAGAAACACGGGACAGTTCTGTGGGAGCTTATGGGAGAGTTTCTGCTGAACAAAAACAGTGTTGGTTAGGCCCTTTTGTTTGTAATATGTTGTAGGCATTGTTGTTTTTAAGCTATTCTCAGTAAGAGCAGAATTTGTGTTAAGAGAGAATGTGCATCCCCTCAGCTCCTGACCTGTTCATGACAACGTTACCAGTTCGGAACATAGGAAACTGCCTTATACTGAAAGAGATGTTGGTCCATCTAACTCAATCTATGTCTATGCTTACTGGTAGCAGCTCTCCAGGGTTTTAGACAATAATTTAGGCCAGCCTCATCTAGAGATGCCAGGGATTGAACCTGGGAACTTCTGCAAGTAAAGTATGTGCTCCACCACAGAGCTACAGCCCCTTCTGTCAACTTCATAGGGCTGTTGTGAGGATGAGTCATTTCAATGAACATTGCACAGTAAAGGGGTTATAGCAAGAACTGGAACACCCACCATTTACTATTCAATGGTCTGAGAATCTTACTGCTCTCTCTACATTTGAATATGTACTCTATAGTCGCCAATCTCATTTGAGTATCATAAGAACGTAAGAAGTGCCATGCTGGATCAGACCAAGGGACCATCTAGTCCAGCACTCTGTTCACACAGTAGCCAACCAGCTGTTCACCAGGGACCAACAAAGCCGGACACGGTGCAACAGCAGCATCCCTAGTATGTTCCACAGCAACTGGTCATATAGGAATACTCCCTCTACCACTGGAGGTAGCACATAGCCATCAGGACTAGGAGCCATTGCTAGCTTTATCCTCCAGGAATTTATCCAGCCCCTTTTTAAAGCCATCTAATTTGGTGGCCATCACTACCTCTTGTGGTAGTTAATTCCGCAGTTTAACTATGTGCTGCATGAAGAAGTACTTCCTTTTATTTGTCCTGAATCTCCCACCAATCAGCTTCATGGGATGACCCTGGATTCTAGTATTTTGAGAGAGGGAGAAAAATGTCTCCCTATCCACATTCTCCACACCAGGCATAGAATCATAGAATAGCAGAGTTGGAAGGGGCCTACAAGGCCATTGAGTCCAACCCCCTGCTCAATGCAGGAATCCACCCTAAAGCATCCCTGACTGATGCTTGTCCAGCTGCCTCTTGAAGGCTTCTAGTGTGGGAGAGCCCACAACCTCCCTAGGTAACTGATTCCATTGTCGCACTGCTCTAACAGTCAGGAAGTTTTTCCTGATGTCCAGCTGGAATCTGGCTTCCTTTAACTTGAGTCTATTATTCCGTGTCCTGCACTCTGGGAGGATCAAGAAGAGATCCTGGCCCTCCTCTGTGTGACAACCTTTTAAGTATTTGAAGAGTGCTATCATGTCTCCCCTCAATCTTCTCTTCTCCGGGCTAAACATGCCCAGTTCTTTCAGTCTCTCTTCATAGGGCTGTGTTTCCAGACCCTTGATCATCCTGGTTGCCCTCCTCTGAACAGCTTGTCTGCGTCCTTCTTGAATTGTGGAGCCCAGAACTGGACGCAATACTCTAGATGAGGCCTAACCAGGGCCTAATAATTTTGTCTCTATCATGTCTCCCCTTATCCTCCTTTTTTCCAAGCTAAACAATCCCAGTTGTTGTAACCTTCCCTCATAGGGGATATGCTCCAGCCCCTTAATCAGCACCATGTACATTGATGGTGCTATATAAATAAATAATAAATAATAATAATAACATTTTAGTTGCCCTTTTCTGCACTTTTTCCAGCTCTATAATATC
Organism: Elgaria multicarinata webbii; assembly: GCF_023053635.1. NCBI lineage: Eukaryota > Metazoa > Chordata > Lepidosauria > Squamata > Anguidae > Elgaria > Elgaria multicarinata. The sequence continues at coordinate 187,112,274 of NC_086171.1, forward strand.
TTTTTTTAGGTGTGGTGACCAGAACTGTACACAGTATTCTAAGTGTGGTCAAACCATAGATTTGTATAAAAGCAGTATGGACTACTTATACCAGGGGTCCCCAAGTGGCACCAACAGGCACCTCCAATGGTGCTCATGAAAGGGTCTACAATATGGCACCTACAGACAACTGCAACACTTTTTTAAAAATCCTGTATTTTTAATACAGTATATATACATGGATTTGTATATATTCAATGTTGTAATATCAGTCTTTTAGATTTCAAAAGGACGCAGAGAATCCATTTACGCTGACCATTTGTTAATTTCCATGAAGCAGGTAAATGATTTAAAAGAGCATGTACATCAGTGAATATTAAAGACTGTTTCAGCACAAAATTTATCTGTGTAATAACCTCTTCCCCAAAAGAAGCAACTACTGGACATTGGCAAAACATATGTTTAAAAGAAGCACCCTCAACAATTAGCCGAATTAGACAATCCTTTATTAAAGAGATGTTGTGGTGTCCAATAGGTTTTTGCTAAATAAGAAGCAGCCTAATATTCATAGAAATGACAGGTTAATGCCAAAGCCACAATCTGCTGATTAAGCATTTTGTGGTGGTGCCCACAGCACTTTCTCAAATTCCAAAAAGGTTGACAACCCTAGCTTATACTAATGTGTGTATCTAACATATGAGTGTTGAATCTTTTAAAATGTTTTTAATGTAGTGAATTGACACTTTTTTCAGGGAATTGTTTTGCTTCTATTTTGTATTGCAAATAAAAATAAATAAAAATAAAAAAGAATTGAATTGCTACTTCAGTGATCCCCCTTGTGAAGAAAAAATTAGGACTATATTCCTGAAAACAAAGCATTCTGAAAAACATTATTATTATTATTATTTATTTATATAGCACCATCAATGTACATGGTGCTGTACAGATTACACAGTAAATAGCAAGACCCTGCCGCATAGGCTTACAATAGAAGTCAATCCCTTAAAATCAAGAATTATCTCAGCAGGTGTACCTAAATTATTGCCAGGTCCATCACCAACTGTTACCCATGGCAGCTAAATGGAACAGCCATATTCAGAGAGGTTGTTATGTAGCAATACAAGATAACAGGGACGAATAACAGGAGGTGTCATCATTACCTTTATGCTCTGCTGGGATGTGTTCCAAGGGGATTATTTTATGGAGGGGGGCACCACTGTGTTTGAAACCACATGTGATTACAATTCAAAACTACCCTCCACTCATTGATTATTATGAATTAAAATGCTTTTAAAGTATACTTCGTTGCTTTATCTTGAACACGTTCATGAGCTTTCTCTGCCCCACCCACTAAGCTCCTAAAGAGCTGGCTGAATTGATTGCTGTGGCAGCAAAATATATTAGTTGGAGCCATGGTTGGATATAGTCAGGCCATTCTTGTGTAAGCATGCAAAGTAAAGCCATTAGGGGACATATTACAAACAGGTATCCAGACAATTCTAGCATAGTTGTGCTTTTCCAGACAACTGTTTTATCCCATTTTGGTTCTGTACAAATTTCTGAGAGCAGATGCAAAGTGCTGTAACTGCAGACAGGATGACCCAACAAAAGAGAATTGCACAGCTTAGCCACTCTAATGGTCACAGGGAAATCTTTCTATGCAGGCCACCTTTGTTGCTCCCAAAATTTGCAGCCCTCCTTCTCTGCCTTGATAACACTAAAATGGCTCTAATTTTTTTTGTCCCTTTGTTCTGCTCCGAATCAGACAAACAGCTACCGAGATTGATCAGTTTCTTAATTGCAGTAATTTTACCTTAAATACAGGCAGCTGAGTGTTCATCATCAAGTCACAAATTTCGCTGTTGAGTAAGAGACCTCCCCCAAGCAAAATAATTACAGATAATAACAAGTGGATCATAATAAATGCAACACACAACAAATGTGCTCTAAGGACACGAAGCAGAGTCAGAAGGGCTATTAGGGAACCCCTGTGACTTTCCCCCCTTTTTGGGGGTGGAAAGAAGAAAAACAATGCAACATCCCTAATTGTCTCTTGTAAACTGGAATCTAGCTCATCAACCAGCTCTGTTGGTTTGTTATAAATAATACCCAATTATTTCTCTTTTGGCAGCCTCTTGTGTCCAGAGAACAGCTTACCAGTGTCATCAGCACAGATGAGAACTGCCACCTCAATTTACATCAGTGCATAAAAGGCTGTAATGGAAGGCAGTAGGAGAGACACACTTAGGTTAATTATAGTATTCTCACAAACCTGCACCTGACAGAAACCAATTTGCCACAACTCCCCTTAGCCTTGCACAGCTATTTTAGCCTCTCTTTCCTATTCCTCACCAACATCTCCAAGTCACAGAACAAAGCATGCTGTGAATTCTCCTTTAACTTATCTATTATATGTAACTGTTTCAAAACCACAGGGACTTGCTCCAAAAACAGCCCTCTGTGCAGCTCTTCAGGGGTAGAGAGAGCTGGCTAAATGGATTTTAAAAAGAAAGGGAGAAATGAAAAGAAGAGAGAGATTACACTCTGGGGTTTCAAACTGGAAGATAAGGAAAAATCAGACCATTGGTACATCTAGTTCAGTCCCATTGGCTTCCTCTCCCTGAAAGAACAAGTTCTCCACAGGTCGTTGCCACAAGCAGCATCACCAGGTAGTCATAACCCAAATAGTATAATTGATTTGCATATAGTTTGCAAATGATATGCACATTTTCCAACATCTGGAAAAATACATACTTTGAATGCATTCAAGAAGACGTATTTGTAATCTGCATGGCTGAAAGCTGTTGCCTGCACATGCAGACCTGCACAGAGCTGAGCATACCTGAAAGCTGTTGCCCTGGGGCTTACACCTGAATAGACATACGTACAGCTGAGCTGTGCTTTCTATGCTTAGGGTGAAAATGTCCAAATGGGTTTGAATTACATCTGCCCCAGCCCTGACTTCTTTGCCCCCACTTACACTGTTCCTGGCATGCCCCCAGTGCCCTGAGCCCCACCCACTTCTGGAATGTGGTCCCAAGACCCTTCTGAAATTGAATTCCGAGCCTGGGCGAAAACAGTTTGTCACTCCTGCAATAAGTATTATACTTTTACTATGCACAGCACCATGTACATTGATGGTGCTATATAAATAAATAATAAGTGCTCACTCTGTAAAAGCAAATCTGAGGTGGGGAGATGACCACATTGAGCTATTGCCACATTGAAACAACCTGTGTGGTGGTGACTGCCATCTGAATGCTATAACAAGTATGCTTTCCTACCTACCTGCAACCTACCTGTTTTTGTTTGTATTTTATACTTTTTATGGTTTTAAATTTTGTATATTTCTTTTTAATGTTCACTGTTTTTAACTTTTGTAAATTGCCCTGAGAGCTTCGGCTATGGGGTGGTATATAAATGCATAAAATAATAAAATAATAATAATAATAATAATAATAATAATAATAATAATAATAATAATAATAATAATAGCCAGTGGGAAACATTTTGTGGATGGAGGATATTAATATTGGATCTGCACAGGGCTGAATTTTTGGACAACTAGATATCCATACAAATAGAGCGGATTGAGAAATGCATTTAAACAGTGACCATATGGTAACTAGTTGTCTATTGCCAGCCTACACCTGCAGCTCTATGCATCCTTACTTGGAAGCAAGTCTTCTTGAAAGTTTGTTTAATAATTTAAAAGATTCATAAGGCAACTTTTAGGGAAAACTTTCCAAAGGCAATGTAAAATAAAATTCACCATAGCAAATAAGACTGTGGCAAGGTGAGCTGTATGCAACTGTTGATGGACGACATCAAGGCCTCTGATCTCCCTTCTGATGGTTCTTGATCTTTAAGCCAGACTTGGACTGGACAGTCCTTCAAATAGAAGGTGCCTTCAACCACAGTACTGTCCTAACCCTAACCTTTCAAATAGAGTATTATCCTTAGTAGAGTAAGACACATGGCCACCCTCTTTTCTATACATGCCAGGCATCCAGAAGGGGGAAGGACTTCTCTGGTCCACCACACTAGAACGCTCCCATGCCAACTCCACCATTTCACACGAGGCGTAGAGGTGGGGCATGTCTGTATGGGCGACACAGTAGGGAGAGCACTTAGGAATGGAAGAACCAGTGATGTTTGAGCTCATCTAAACTCTCCAAAAATCACTTCGGCTGGCTCCCTTTTTCATATTTGACTTGTTTTTCAGTTTAGTTGAATATGGAAAGTTCACATTTCTGTGCACCTTTTCCAAAGGCGCACACTCTGCCCAAATGAATGAAGCATGAAAAAGCATTGGAGGTTTGTGTGTGTGTGCTTTTAAATGTGCATTTCAAAGTGTGTGTTTTAAATACACATTTTCCAAGTGTGACTGCAAATTTGGGGATTTGGGAAATTTCTTGAAAAAAAATAGCTCCTCACAATTACATTCAGGATTGCGAATGGAACATGTTCAAATGCTTTGCAAACAGAAATGACATTGTTGCACATCCCTAAGACCACCAGAGGTGTTGCAACCAGCTGGCTCCCAGTCTCCTTCCAGAAGCAGGTGCAAACCATTCCAACATCTTACCTGAGCTGGTTTTCAGATCTGATTGCTGCTGTTGTTTTGTTATTTGAATTAATCTACTGAGTTTGATGTTATTTGAATTACTCGACTGAGTTTGATGTTTTTGTAAGCTGTTTTTAAAATAGTTATTTAAAGTTGTTTGATGTTTCTAATGTATTTTATATTCTTGTTGTTAGCTGCTTTGTGAGGGCTACGACCTAAAAGGTAGCCCAAAATAAAATTTAAAAATCTTATGGATTTTAATGTTTATTTTGCTTATTCTCATGTACGATTGTAGTGACCTGGATATTTATGCAACTTTAGAGTGGCATATACATTTTTCGGCTTAAAAATAAATATTGAGTGATGGAGCTTGTGAAGGAAGGTCAGGGTTCACCTGTCTTCCCTGCAAGGTAGGCTCTGGACCAACAGTCCAGTTACGCAGATTTCCACCTCCCTTGCCCCATGCCAAGACAGCAGAAGCCTGCCTCTGGGAGAATAACGACACAACAAATAAGGATTGAAGCACTTTATTAAAACTTTAAAACTAATCATGTAATGCTCCAGTCGAACACACACAGCTTAAAAGCACAGACCGGGGTGGGGGGGAAGAAGGGGGGCGGAAGGGAGAAAAGGAATGAGGTAGATAGCAGCACTAAAACAATAAACCACCGTAAATCATGCCCGAAGGCGACAAGCCGTTCCCTGGAGCAGCCAGGAATTAATACAAGAAATCCTAACTAAGGCCCAAGTCTTAACCTTCCTTGAAAGGAATCTCCCGACTTCCACTTGCGTTCGGTTCCATGGAAGGTGACCCACTCCCAGTTACCATCTCATTTATCCCCTTCGGGCCAGCAGGTACCGTGACCCATGCCAACCAATCCAGAGCCTTCTCTCTGGCCTCTGGTTTCCCCTCACCCAGTAGGGAGCCTTTCCAAGCAGGCTGCTTTTCCCACAGCTGAAGTCAGTTGGCACCATCTCTACGAATTAGTCCCAACCTTGAGGGTTTGGCTGCACTGATGACAACCCAGGTGAAGTTTTCTGGGAAAGCGCCTAGCCAGCTGTTTTAAAAAGTTGTTCTTGAGAACTCTCCCAACAAGGAGGTTCCAGTCTTAGCAACAGGACTGCAGCCATCTTTGCCCTGTCTTCACAGAGCTCATTCATCTGCTTTCTGGACTGTTCTTCTAAATCTGTTGGTTGAGACCAGAAAACTTTTTTTTTCCAATTCCTTGTTGTACCTTTTTAAAGATTTTGCTTCCTAACTGCCTTTGCTATTCAAGCTAATCTACTGTGGTTATACTCCTCCTTCATATAGTTCAAAACCATTGTTTCTTCCATTAGAGATTCAGCAAAACCATTTATTTATTTATTTATTTATTTTACAGGAAAAAAGAAATCCAGCAATTGACACAATGCAGTATGAGTCAGGAGGGGCGATGTTTTGGAAATATGTCTAATTCTTTATTGATTAACTGTTTTAAATACAGCATTAAAATATTAATATAAACCATTGTTAAAAAAAATGAACAAGTGAGCTTTACATTTAATGTCTCACTGCTTTAACTGCTGTTAACGAGACAAGACAAGAAACGCGGACATCATTCAAAGAACATCAATATTATGGAAAGAGTTGGGGTTACATGTTTTCCTCATATGTTACAACTACAGTCCATTTGTCTCAAGATGCATTTCCCACAATGCTTATGTCACATTGATTTATTAGCATTTGAGGAATCTTAAGTCATTTCTTTTCATTCCCATGCTTTTAATTTAGATTGACCCTAAGTACAAATCTGAAATTTGTTGGCAGAAAAATACAGCCCTCATACTTAAAAGTAGAAATTAGTCCCTACTATACTTTGGGCTGTTCATAATTACCCAAACCAACACCTTTTACCCAACACTACTTACTCTGGGCACCTTGTACTGCCTCTCACACTGGATCAAAGCTGTGTTGGCAAACCTGTATGCTCCAAAATGGCAACTTCTATATGCAGTCCTTGGTCGTAGATGCACTGACATGTATTAATTTTGTACAGTGTATCTAGAAAAAAAACTCTCCTTATGTATTTCAGAGGTTTTGCGGACGACTATGTTGACTCTGATTTCCAGCTAGGCTTTGAAACATAGATATTCCCATCTGCATAAATATCTCATTCATCCATCCTGTGTGGTTCATTAATACTTTCCCTGAATTCTAATTGTACTTTTCTAGAACATCCAGAATTCCTGTATCTATCATTTCTTCAGTAGAAGCATATGGAGAACAGGAAATGCAAAGCAGAAAAATGATATGCTGTAGAGTGAGGTATTCTTCCTTCAGTCTGGACAGCACTAGGTTAAAAGTAGTAGCAGCTGCTGCTGAAAACATCTAAGTGAAATGTCCTGTCCATCCATCCCCTGCCTCCCTGTGTAAGGCCTAACAGAACTTACCACTCTTCAAACCCTCCACTCCCCACATTGACTATAACTGGTAAGGAGGAAGGAAACACTAAAACATTACCAGGACCTGATGGCAAGTACTGCTAGACAATAAAAAGGGGACGTTCATATGCAGTGGACATTTTTAGCAGTAGCCACATGTTTGTGCAATATCTGTGTTCTACCCTCTAATTAAAAACAGCCCAGGTTTGGAGAAGTACCTTTGCATCACTGCCCAGCAAGTCCTGAAGTTACAAAGGAATGGTTGCGAGGTAATTCAAAGGTAATTCCCCCCACCCCCAAAAAAGGGGTGCTGCAGCTGTAATACATGAGTTTGCATTGAATGTGTAGTCAGACTCCTTGAGCTTGGATTCCTTTCTTATGCTAACAAAAATGCGTTCTTCTACATCTTTTTATGTTCAAAGGAGGGGAAACTTCCTGCAGTACATACTCAGTTTGTTCGTGTTTAATTTGTTCTTCTGATAATACTAGCTGTGATCTTTGGCTTAGACACTATTTTCAAAAGAGGGTAGCTTTCCCAAGTCCACCAGTGGGGCAACATGACACACTGTTTTTAAAATGGCTCTGTTACTAACTTCTCAAAAATAATACCACTCCCCTTAAGTGGGAACCTCAAACAAAGGTACCTAAAACTACCACTTTTGAAAAATCCTTTGCAAGTTTAGGTTGTTATTTTGACTTTTAAAAAACAGAAAATAAAAAGTTTAGGATACCAGAGGGAAGGGCATTACAGATGATAATATTCTTCAGAACAACCTAGCCAAATTCAACAGGCTTTTGGTAACTACCCCTATAAACATACTATTAAAAATGCGGGTATCAAAGAAACAATAGACATTGACTAAAACATCATATGGCTCAGGTGTTCATGGATTGTCTTGGACATAACAAACGACTTAAGGGTATGGAGACGGAAGAAAAGTCTCTACCTGGCATTTCTTTAAGCTGGGGGAAAATATTACAACCAGATAGGGATACAAAATCCAATTTGAAAATCAGAGACGTTTCATTAAAAGAGTAATACTGAGGTGGTTTAGCGCAGCCAAGTAGGAAGGTGTACTTGGAACATATTGCTTTTTTTAAAAAAAAGACCAAAAAAAATAAAAATCACAGCAGAACTGTGCACATGAACAAATACACTCTTATGTATTGAATTGCAATGTTCAAATGCATCATAGGAGGCATTCTACACCTACAGTTGTGCATAGTTAATATTTCACCTCCACTGTGCTTGGATAACAGTATTCTGAAAACAGAACTTCAAATATAGTTTTCTCTCTCTCTCTCTCTCTCTCTCTACAACCTGGGCGATTTGGTTATCAATTAAGCCTTCCCAAAGCAAAACAATTAAAAACAACACACCACATCCATCCAGAAGCTTAAATCCAAATATGATGTTTCACATTATGAATATCACCAGCTGTTAACCAACTGCAGCACCTTGAGACTCTGGTGTCTCCTTTCTCCAATGTGAGGACTTAAGTGACTCCAAGAAATGAATCAAACCTCCAAGCCAGATGATCACCATCAGTTCGTTCAAGGATGTGACTCTTTTTGTTTTTTTAATCTTTCCTTCCTCAGCAGCTCTTGTTGGAATTCCTTTACTACAAGCATTAATACAGGCATATGTACCCTTCTCTTCTTCCCTTGGCTACAAGTTCATACTAACTTTGAAAAACGAATTGCTACTTTCACCACAACCTGTTGGTCCATTAAAAAAAAAGTTTTTGTTTTAATAGAATCTGTGGCTGGATGCTTTTACTCCTGGCCATCTTCTTAGAACGTTCTTGGAAAAGATGGATTTGGCCTTATAATCCATTCTGCATGGGGGTTCACATGATAAAGGTCTAAGAGATATGTGTCTGGATCCAGGCAATGCTCACCTGGTTGAGAGGAGAAAAGCATTTTTCAAAACATTAGTCCAGAAGTTGTAAACCTACTAACCTATCCTGTATCTAGTAATGTCTCCATTCATTTCAAATGATTTAATAAACTCCCTAATAGCATCCAGGCTTTGGAAAACATCTCTCCTATCTTGTCTGGCCTGCAAGTGATGACAAGGAAAAAGAAAAAGAAATGGTCCAGCGGGGGAAAAAAGATATAAAATGAGGAAGAAAGAAGGAAAAGTGCAGCACTGCTATTACTCAGCAAGGCTATCTTCCCACTTATCAGTCATAGTTGGGGTACTGTGCTATTGCATCAATGAAAAAAAGATACTTGCAAATGATCAAGAATCGGAATGTGATTGGGGCAAGCTTGGTTTGACTGTGTGGAAAGGCCATCAGGAAGGTCAGCACTGCCTTCTGGCCCTGCAAGGCCTTGGCATGCTCATTCCTAGTTGTTCAATTCATTTCTATAGCAGCTCCTGTCCTTGCTGCCCAACCTCACCTGTCAACCCACACTCCCCACAATTACAAATAAAATGCTAGCATTTCAAATGTACATACTTATGTTGCCGCCAACTTCATAAAGGAACAGGTTCATCGAATCCATCGAACCATTACTGGGGGGGGGGGGGGGAAATGAACAAACAGAACAACTCTGTTACAATCAATTCCAAAAGGAAGGCAACCAAACATTGTATTACTCTAGATTTAAAGGTCTGAATTTAGAAAGGTCAGCTCATGGAAAAAGGTATAGGACATACAGATCAGTAAAACTCTGGCAAGCAGCCTTTTAAGAGGCTTTGGTAAAGTCATTGGGCAGTATCCAATGATGATGATGGAAGAACTGGAAGAACTGCTAGCTAAACGAGAAAGTAGTGCTTACTAGCGCAACCCAGGAAACTAGCCCAAACTACCACTTTCAGAATGGGACAAGTCAGGAAACGAACTCTGCTGACCTGTCCTGTTCTGGAAGTGGATTTTTCAGCTAGTTTCCTGGGCGTCTTATTGCACCACAAGTCGTATTTAGAGCTGGTGGATTCCTAACACTGGATAATGCCCACTATGAATAGGAATGGAAAATAAGCTAATGGTCCTTCCTAATAGAGAGACTGAAAGAGCAATCCTATGCACTGTGCGTGTTGTGCCATGTTATGGTTGATGTTTTTAATAATGTGTAAATGATGATTGATTTATACCAGATTAACTGTCATAGCTTCCTCCAAAGAATCCTGGGAACTGTAGCTTGCCCAGAACACTCTTTCAGAGACTCTTACAATGCTCTGATGCCCAGGGTTCCCCGGGGTGAGGGAATGACTGTTAGTTTATGTATGTGGTGTAGATATTCTAGTCCTGGCAAAGGACATGTTTCTCAAGAAGAAAACAAAAAGGCTAAAGGGGGAAAAATCAATGTCTATCGACAACATTCAGCTTGACTCAACAGCCAATTCAGGAGATGCTTGAATGTGTTAAGGAAAAACTGCAGCATCCTCAAGTGGAGATGGTTGTTGTTAATAGAGTATTAAAGGCTAATGCCTCAAATCCACTGTGACATGCCCAAGAGTCCCCTTCATTTTTCACCTTCCGCTGTTCAGATCTGTACTTCATTTATTTCTTTATTTTATTGCATTTTTATACTGTCCAATAGCCAAAGTTCCCTGGGCGGTTCACTTTACTGAAAGAAGCAAGAACATACTAACAGATGCAGACAATAATACAAATTGCCCAAGGAGATTTTATAAGTCAAACTCAGATTCGGGTCATAGTCATAAACTGTGACCATGATGTAATTGGTCTTTTATTTATTACACTTATTCCCACTTTTTCTTCAAGGAGCTCAGGACTGCCTGAAGATGGTTCCCACATGGCCTTGCAGCATTCAGACCATTTTCTGGGTCTTGGTCCACAAGGTTCATGGGAACTTCAGACACTATAAGGTTAAAACTAGGGATGTTGGAAAAATCCGTAATGGATTCAGAATTCTAGGTATCCGACCTAGAGATTCCGATGTAACCACAGATTCCACAGTGGACCAACTTTTTCCAAGTCATGCTGATTCTGTGGACTTGCGCCCCCCCTTTTTTTTTTAACTTTTCAGGAAATCTATGGAAATTCACATACTTTTGGAGAGATTTGTAAAAATTTGCATTAACATGCCACTTAGCGCTAATGCACATTAGTTAATGCAGATTAGCGAATTTGTGCACCTGCATAAGTGCGCATCAGTGCACATGTGAATTATCGCAACTAGAATGAAATTCTCCTACAAAAGAAGTCCAATTCCATCACTGAGTGGGCAACGGAATGAAAGACGCCTGACAATCCACGAAGCATAGCCAGAATGGACTTAACAAAATCCATACATCCCTAGTTACTTATTTATTTATTTATTTATTTAAAGCTTTTTTATAGCTCCGTCTTACCATTTCTGGCATCGAGGTGCTTTACAATAACATATAAAACAGTTCCATTAAAACCCTCAACCCACATTAAAACAATTCCATTAAAACCCTCACCCTCAAACCATTAAAAACCCCAATTTAAACCACCCCCTCCCCAGACTCTTGTGAAAATAAAAACGCCTTATAAAGGCATTTGAAGCAATTGAAAGTGGGAGCCTGTCTAATCTCCAGTGGCATATTGTTCCATAACCGGGGACCAGCCACTGAAAAAGCCCTGGCCCCGGCACATTCCAATTTGTAGCGGGGGACCATCAGGGCGCCCTGCTCCTGAGAGCGAGTCTGCCAATGGTGAGACACAGGAGAAAGGCGAGTGCTCAGGTATCCAGGACCCAAGCAATGCAGGGCTTTATACATGGTCGACAAAACCTTGTGTTGCACCCTAGCAGCCACTGGCAGCCAATGGAGCTCTTGAAGCACCAAAGTGATAGAAGACCACTTCGGGAGCCCCTTGACCAACCTGGCTGCTGCATTTTGTACAGCTTGTAGGCGTTGGATTTGCTTCAAGGGAAGCCCTGTATACAACAGATTGCAATAGTCCAGTCTGGAAAGAACCAGGGCCTGGACTGTGGTGGTAAGATCAGCCTCTGACAGAAAGGGGCGAACTTGGCGGAGCACATGGAGTTGATAAAAGCAACTCCGATCCACGGCCCCCACCTGTGATGACATAGTTAGGGACTGGTCAAGAATAACACCCAGGTCCCGCGCCTCAGTCACAATCCTTGATCGGATTCCTGAAATAGGCAGATCTACGAGCTCCTGCCTCAAATCTGCCAGCCGCTGACCTTGGCCAATCACCATCAGCTCAGTCTTCAACTATATACTTCAGTCATCTGGCAAGCAGGTCAATTGTGTCAGTAGGGAGAGGATCTCCTCCCAGTGTAAATATCAGCTTCAGAAGAGTGGCTTTTCTCAGCACTGCAGCTGGGAGAGGAATGGGCTAAATTCATGCTTGGTCTAAACCCACCCACACAATGCACTGGATGCAATTTGCATTTCAAAAACCAGCACATTAAATGCAAAGATGCCTTTAAGTTCAATATGGACTTAAGATGATTTCAGCGGAGGCATTTCTGAGAAATATTTTTCCTCTTCAGTATTTATTTTTATTTGTGGGGGGAGCAGTTTGCCAGAAGAACATTTTCAAGGGTAGCAATCCAAGGGAAGAGTATCAGCTTGGTTTGTTCTAGTCTCTTCCTTCTCCCTCAAGGTAGGACCAGTGCTCTGGTCCCTAGATACTGAGTACCAGAACATATCACCACACCAAAAAGTCAGTATCGATATTCAGGAGAATATAGCAAGAGCTCTGCTGGATCAGGTCAAAGGTGGGACTAGTCCAGCTTTCTGTTTGCCCAGCAGCCAGCATGATAGCCACAGGAAGCCCACAAAAGCAAGACATCACTTGCCAAATCAAGTTCAATTGCAAGCCAACATGTGCAGGAAGGCTACTGTTGATTATACAATCCCTAAAATGTTATGAATTTGTTTTCAGTTGTAGAAAATTCCTGCAGGAAGTTTAATTTGCTACTCACTCTTGTTAATGATTGTTAAAAAGCTACATTTAGGGCACACACCACACTTAAGCTAGTTTGGGACTCTCTTACACTATTGGCAGCATGTGTGATTACTGTTAATTTAGGATAGAAAACAAGAACCATCTTTTTTAAAAACCCAAGAATGTCTATTTCAGCCTAGCAGATGTTTTGGACTACACCTCCCAGCACTCCTGACCACTGCCCATGCCTGCTGAAGCCAAAAACTTCTGGAGGCCACCAGGCACACATTTTCCAGACATGGAAAATGTAAATACGGATTGAAGTACCTCATGTGAAAACGGCCTCTATTAAATTCCGCTGGTCTCACTGACTCCAAATTCTAATTGCTTATAGCTAGACAAAGTGTGAAAGGGCTGTTACCATTTGAACAAATTGACTGTGTTGACAATATTCCAGCCATTCTGACAGAGGTTCTTCTGGAACTGCCTCAGGACATCGGCAGCTTTGGTTCCATTGGTTAAGTGAACTTCCAGAGAATCCTTTAGGAACAGGGACGCCTGGACTTTCACTGTTTTGGAAGGCTGAAAGATAGAGGAGGCAGAATGGGGAAGGGCGCAGGAGAAGGGATACACAGGTAAGAACATCAAAATACATGCACAAACAAACAAACAAAGTCGTAAGAAAGCAGTCTGGCAGTCTGCTTGGAAACGATTCTCGCCTCCAAGTAACTGTTGCTATGTATGCCCACCTCCATCAGACTAGGCAGTGATGGCAAAGGATGGGACTGACGCAAAGCAATGAAGATTAAATCACTACCAAAGTGGTAGCGTTGGACTAGAATAGATAAACAGAGTAAGCGTGAGCGCCCCCTGGTGTTTATGTGGGGAAAAATTCTTGTTTCAAGGAGAAATTCTCACAATCAGTCATCACAGAAAATAGAACAACAGATTTTAATTTTATCCAAGCAGCTTGTCGGAAGCTTCAAAGGCTGGCTGCTAAAATTCAGTCCCCTCAAAGACTCGTGACGGGTCATCTAAGTCCTGAAAAGGTTCACACAGAACAGACACCAGGAGAAGAAAAAAGGACTTCCTTTTCACGATTGATCCAAGTACCAATTTACAAGTAGATAGATACAGAACAAAAGAGGGAAAGTGTTAAAAAATACAAGCTAGGAGAGACCAAGTTGATCTCCTCTTCTGCCACCAGGGTCAGCCCAAGATTTCGTTACCCAAGGTAAAGAACTGTGATCCCTCCTCAGTCCATGTACAAAAGCTGACTGGATTGCCAGTTGAAACTTTAAAGCTAGCTATGAGAAAGTGTCCTCCGCTGCACTTGTAGGCAGCAGGCTAGCTTTTGGGGCACAGCGTAGGCCCCATGGTGCACAGCTTTCTCTTCCACCACCTCCCAGAATCTGCCACCTGAGGCGACCACCTCACTCTACCTAATAGTAGGGCTGGCCCTGTCTGCGACTGACCTCATCCTGCAACTGCTGCAGTGGCATCTTTCGGAAGGCCTGTTTCAGTCTCAAAATGGTGTTTTCATCTATTATCATTGTTCTATTCCAATACACAACTGGCTATTACCATACATGTTTGTTCAAAGCTGTCAGACAGCTGCCAAGGCACCAGCAGCCCAGCAGAGCTCACCGCTGACATCTATCCTGGGTCCGCAAATAGTTTTTCCAGTGATGTGCTCAGTGCAGAGTCTGAAAGCCACCATTTAAAATCTCCCCTAATGACCCCAATGTAGCACTGTTTCGGGAAAGTTTAGGGAATTCAAACAGCTGTTTCAGACCCAGCTTTGTGGTGCCGATTAGAGATCCGAAGCATTGTGTCTGGTGCCGCTACCACCTGGTAAGCCTTCCGGGGCTGAGGCTCCCTCCTATGTCATAGGCAGCCCCCTCCTTAGGAAGGGGCTTTCCAGGTGGTACTTTGCTGAGGCTTCCTTCAAACCTGGAGCTATGAAGAATTAAAAGAAGGTGAGTACACCCAAGGTTAACTCCCCTCCTACACAGAGCTCACAATATGCGGCTCTTTTCTGATGCACGATTTTATAAAGATATAGTTTTATGAGGGACCATGGCTCAGTAGTAGAGCCCCTCCTTTGCATGCAGGAGAACATCTCCAGGTAAGGCTGGAAGAATTCCAGCCTGAAATTCTGGAGAGCTACTGCCAGTCCATACCAACAATACTGGGCTAGATGGACCGATAGTCTGACTCAGTATAAGGCAGCTTCCTATAGTCCTATGTTCCAGCACAAGATCAGCAATGTGGTAAAGGTGTCAGAGGCCGTAGAAAGGGCAAGGATAATTATGAAGTCCCTGCAGTTAATGGATGGTACCATTTAGAAGGCACCTCAAATTAAGTACTGTGCAGGCAAAGTGCTCTACATCACCTCCAAAATTCTTTCACAACACTCATGTAAGGTCGACATTTATTGTGTAGATTGGTGGGAGAAAATTAGTGGCTTGTCTAAGGCAGCCCAGAGAATAAATGGCTGAGCTTTGGAGTGAGACTATTCAGCTCAAAACATCTGAAAGGCCACCTCAGATGGCGGCACAGCTCAACATCATTGGAACATTTAAGAAATGTTTGTCGCTAAGCTGCAGTGTTGATGAGCCGTGAGGTGAACTTGTTCTCATGGTTTTCATTTGTGTGTGTTTGTGTGTACACCTATGCATAAATACAGTTCCTTGCATACTCCATTAGGATCCATCCATGGCCACACGGTAGCTGCACACAAAGTCTGTGAAAATTCTACCTTTGCCTGTTCCCTGTCCATCACAAACAAATGCTGGTCAGCAAATTACATGTCCGCACGGGCAGGATTTTCTTGCTGTTTCCATGCACCCAAAAGTGATCACACATCGGCCTGGGCAAATGTGACGGCCAACAATATGGGTGGTGGGCAAGGAGAATTTCACTCACTTCGCCGTGGTTCTTCTCTGTCTTTTCCTTATCCACGTGAATCTTCCTTAACAGGTTTTTGATCCTCCTGTCGTAGAACTGGTACCTCCTGCTGTTGCTCTCATTCATTTTTCTCACTTGAGTTACCAAGAAAGACGCAACCTAAAATAAATGTAAAAAGGGGGGGAGGGAGAGGGAGAGAAAGGCAGAGGGGTGACAGTTGTGACACACTATTTACTAACATCACAAAAATTCTGAAAGTATATCGACCTAGGAGTAAGAAAAGACAGGTTGGTTCTGAACTCCGCATGGGTAACCTCGAGACTGAACTACTGTAATGGTCTCTGGGTGGGGCTGCCCTTGAGGCTGGTTCAGAAGATGTTGCTAGTGCAGAATGCTGCGGAGAGGCTGTGGAAGGGAGTGCTGTGCCATGCGTACCTAACACCTGTTATGAAAGAGCTATACTTCCTGCCAGTTTCCTACTGAGTCAAGTTCAAGGCATTACTATTATTATCATTATTATTATTATTGACATATAAAGCCCTGAACAATTTAAGACCGGGTTACCAGAAAGATCTCGCCCTATATAGACCCATTAGACCGCTATGATCCTCAGGTAAGACCTTGCTGTCTGTGCCACATCCTGCAGAATCCCATCAGGCAGCAACACGGCAACAGGCCTTCTCTGTGGTGGCCCCCTCCTTTGGGAATGAACACCCCTATTCAATATGTCAGGCATCGACCATCATGTGCTTTCGGGCCATTATTAAAAACTTACTTGCTTACCCTGGTTTTCTCAACAATGAACTTTTGTTGTTGCGTTCTTATAATGAAGCATTGTTTTATAACTTGCAATAAATCACTTGGGAATTTTAAAATGGGAAGTGTATAATATTCTAAAATAAGTAAACAAACAGAGAAGGAAAATCCTTGGGGTGGGTAGCAGTAGCTGACAAAATGGCTTTGATCAATTTTCCACTAAGTTAAGTTTAATAGTTTATGTACCAACCTACTTCTAAGCACAAATGTACTAACCTACTATTTATTTTATATCCCACCTTTCTGCCAAAGAGCTGAAGGTGGTGTACGTGACTCTCCATTCCCCCACCATTTTATCCTAACAACACTGTGTGGTAGATTGAGCTGAGAGATAGTGACTGGCCCAAACTTCATGGCTGAATGAGCACTTGAACCTTCATCTCCTCGGTCCTAGTCTGATACAATAACCACTATGCAATATTAGTTTCATCTTTCCCTGTGGAGTTCCTGCTCCTATTACCCTATTTCTTCGATTCTAAGATGCACTTTTTCCCCATATAAACATCTCTAAAAATGGGGTGTGTCTTAGAATCGCGTGTGCATTTATTATTTCTTAGAATCAAAGCTTTTTTTCTGTTGGTGGTACTGAAATTAGTGTGCATCTTACAATCGATGGCGTCTTAGAATCGAAGAAATACAGTATATTCAAGGTCCCGCTCCTTACTTTTAAGGCTCTCTATGTTGGCTGTGTGCTTCCTATAGTATCTTTCTGATACTCTGACCAAATTCGCCCAACACCGATCCCCCTTTGCTCCCTTTTCTTACTTCCATTTTCAGCCTTCATGTGAACACCTTCCTCCTCCTGTCTTGCCAAAGTAAAGTTGCCACCTTTCTTCATTTCAGGAAAACCTTCTTGCTCTCAAGTCTAAAATCTTTTCCAGCTTCCTCTCTTGTTTTACTCGGGACTACAGTCCCTAGCTCTAAGCTTTGACGAGAAATTGAAGCTCCTCTAGGCCTTTGTGTTACTTGGCATCCAGACCTCTGGTAACCGCATCCACCGGACACTTGCAACCCACTGGTTGTTTCCGAACCATCCTTTGCATTGTGCCTTACCAAGAAAGCTTTTTAGCCTGAATATCATAAACTTGTGAATACTATTGACCTTGTAACCTTCACATGACCATCACATGACCTGCAGATCCTAATTTGAATGTCTGCAGACCCCTCCTCATCTTGGGACTCTAAACATGTAGACACTGTGACTTCACCATCAAGCCAGCTTTGTAGAACTTTTCCTCTCCTTTCCCCCCTCTCCCCACAAACATCTTGCCTGATAAAAGATCTGCAGTTCTCAAAAGCGTGCATTTTTGGGGGGGTTGGCCTAATAGAGGTATTACACTAACATGCATTTTAAACAATAAATTCTTCTTGTTTAAAAGCAAGATGCATTTATTGAATTTTATGAATGGCAATTTACAAATGACTTGGGAAACTTACAGTCCAGAGCAAATCTTGGTAATGGATCATCATCCGCACAATGTCGGCCGCACCCTCTGCCAGCTGTTTCTCCTTCCCTTCCGGGATCTTGTTGGGCAACCCCTTGTGCATGAAGAGATTTGGAGCAATGACTGTGGAAACATTCCAGAGATTCATCTTGTTTTTCCTTTCCTTGGTAACCACTAGCCTCAGAAACTCCAACAGGGCCTGAAAGAGGGAAGGAAACTATTCTCACTGTCAAGCATCAGCTGCGAGCAAAGAAGTAGTAGTAGTCAGTTTTAGTTTGGATGCAGAGAAGGTGAATACTAAAGGCTGCTTACAGACAACAGCTTTATCAGGAGATTTATTTATTAAAACATTTATATCCCGCCCTATATCACAAGGATCTCTTAGTGTATTATATTACCTGTACAATATTACTATCATTCTAAAAATATTATGTCGTATCACTTTGCACATTAAAATGCTGCCCTGTCAGAACACTGGGATCTCTTAACTGAGGGCCAAACTAGATGTGATGTTAATTATAAACTGCAGAGAGAAAGTAAGTTCCAAGCATTGCCAGGAAATCCACTATTTCAAAATATGGGTTACACAGACATAACTTTACAATTATTCACTCCTGGGGCACATACTTATCACACAAAAAAAGAGAACATGTCCTTTTTGTATTGATTAATTTTATTTATAGCTCAGAACTCCGGCTATTGGGAGGTATAGAAATTGAATAAATAAAATAAAATATATAAATTGCACCTTCATCCAAAAAAATGGAATGCATGGTGGTATGTAGGCTGTACTTGTGAAATATTGATTTGGTCATTTAGGAAATGCATCCAAAGTTACAGAGCCTTTAAGGGCAGATTAATGTAATTAATCAAGTATGCTGTAGTGGTTAGAGTGTTGGACTTGGAGCCGGGAGATCCGGGTTCTAGTCCCCACTCAGCCATGTAAGCTCACTGGGTGACTTTGGGCCAGTCACAGACCCTCAGCCCAACCTACCTCACAGGGTTGTTGTTGTGAGGATAACATGGAGAAGAGGCGGATTATGTATGCCGCCTTGGGTTCCTTGGAGGAAAAAAGGCGGGATATAAATGTAATAAATAAATAAAATAATTGAATGAGGTTTTGCCTCTAATCAGTTATATCATATGGACATGTGGAAGTTGCCTTTCACCAAGTCAGGGCACTGGTCCATTTAGCCCAATACTGTTCACTACGATTGGCAGCAACTTTAAAGATATAAGGCAGAAGTCTTTCACAGCCCTGGTAGCCAAGGTCTTTATAACTGGAGGAGCCAGCGACTGAACCTGGGAAGTTAAGCACACAAAGCATGTGCTCTGTTATCACTTCTCCCCACAGATCCATGGTTACAGGAAGTGCACAGATCTCAAAACATTCTGGATAGCTACACGGCAACATTTCCACAACAACCGACACCATAGAGGAGACAATCACATTACCTTCAGGGTGTTTCGGTTGGGTTCCGGCAAAATCAGTATAAGGAGATTGAGAGCCTGCAGCCTCTGTTTCAGATCTGGGATATCTGTAGTGGAGAGAATAATCCACATCTTAAACCTGTGAAGAAGAAAACTGTAGCCCAAGACCCTCTCTTTAAGACTCCATTTTGCCTGTCGGAATGGCTGAGTTGCACCGTTTCACACTTGCCCTTGCCTCACATACAGAGCACTCAACATGCATCTGCCCAGAAAACCTTCTTTAGCCCAGGGGACTGTATGCTGCCTAACACCCCCAAGAAGCATAGGAATGGCTGCGATTATTCAAACAGCTACAGTGCATGGACAGTGCACAAATACCTACGTAAGAGGACCGCACCAATGCTTTTGTCCTTTGCAACAACCTCAAAATGCTCACACATTTATAGAATACAACTAATTATGAATCACATCTGTATCACATTCTTCTCCCAAAGAGCTCTGGGCAATTGAGGCTTAGGCTGAGCGAAAGACTTGCCCAAGACTGAGCAAGGAATTGCCCAAGTGCATGTCCAACAGTATATCCAACTACACCATACTGGCTCTCTGATGGATCTGAAAAGGAAGCACGCCTAGGATCTAGAACTTAAGGCTGCAAAGGGCTGCTGTTTTTGGCTGGAGGCTCACTTTGCACGGCTGCGAAGGCAGGCAAGTATTCCGCTGTCAACAAAGGAGTGGGGAGTTCCCGTATGAACCTCTTCAGCAAGCCGGACACATCATTCTGGTGGACCTCATCCCACTGGAAGAAGCCAGTATAGAATTCGCTTTCTAGTTTTTGTTCCAGACTCTGAGGGGATAAAATATTAATGTGTTACACTTTTAGACGGCCTAATAACCTGAGTTCTCTAGGCGGTGCACAGATAAATGGGGGGGGGGAGGATACAAAGGAAAAAAAGATAAAAACAGCACATAAGAAAACCAAGAGAAAGCCAGCAGCAAGGGGAAGCGGGGAGAAACAATGCAGCATATAAAAGGAGCAGCAAAATAAAAACAGTATGAAAATGCCTGGGAGAAATCACCTGGCACCCCCAAAAAATGTAACAGAGCACCAGGTGACCTTCTCTGGGAAGGGCATTCCACAGACAGGGTGCTACCACTGAAGCTAGGAGGCATACATATCCTGATGTTGGAAAGCTGTCAAAGTTCAGGTAAAAATTAAATATTGGGGTACAAGGGGAATAGCTAACATCTTTTGCTATTCCTTTTCTCTCCTCAACTTTGAAAACTACAGATATAACTAATAGACTAGAGTCTGTGGGATGTGAGGTTTACATTTTCACAGTGACAAAAATACTTTACTATAAACATTGGGAAAATTGAGATGTCCCAGTAAGAGAAGCGCTACTTGGGGAAAGCCAGCTAGAATTCTCCTGTAACACATAACTAAAATTTATTGCTGTGTGTGTGTGTGTGTGTGTGTGTGTGTGTGTGTGTGTGAGAGAGAGAGAGAGAGAGAGAGAGAGAGAGAGAGAGAGAGAGAGAGAGAGAGAGAGAGAGAGAGAATGTAGCAAACATTTGGAAGTATCTTTGCATTGTCTACGTCCTTGAGCTCAGCAAGAGGGGTCATTTCTGCTTGCAGCTGCCCCCTCCTGGTTTGGCCAAGAATACAGGCTACCACAATTTTAAAACAGCTCTTTATATGGAAACTTCTGCAAGCAATAGGAGGCACAAGAAAATATGCTGAACGGTGTACATTTGCTAAAACAAAATACTACTAAACACTATACCAGTGATTTTCAAAAGGTCTACTCTCAGGGAGCCCTTTTCACAACATTTCTGCTTAGAAATGTCTTAACATCCATCTCAAACTCCTGTATGCTACAGAAGATTCCAGAACATATTCTAGATCCCAGTTCAGGCAGAACACTAGCCAGGCCTATGTGGCTTCACTGTGGCCGAACAGCGCATGCATGGAGTGTGCTTGAGAGCAGAGGTGGATTGACTTCAGTCTTAAACAGTCTGCTTGTCTGTCTGTCTGTCTGTCTATCTAGAATCCTTCCAGTTTGCCAGTCTTTTAAACAAATAAATCAAGAGCACACACACTGGATAAGTGAGGAACTCACGTTCATGAATGTAAGAAGGGCCACTGCAGTAGTTGGCTGGAGGACTTTTGCACCCTGTACTTGGGGGATGAGGACAAGGCAAGAGGGCACCAGGCTGGTACTGAGTGCCATGTTATTACCTCCTTCCAAACAGCAGTTCCTTGTGTTTGATGGCAACACTGCATCATGTCTGCTGTCTCTGCTATCACAATTACCCTATTCCTTCAATTCTAAGACACACTTTTTTCCCATATAAACATCTCTCAAAATGGGGTGTGTCTTAGAATCGCGGGTGTGTCTTAGGGTTTTTTTTTCTGTTGGTGGTACTGAAATTAGCATGCGTCTTACAATTGATGGCGTCTTACAATCGAAGAAATACGGTAGTACTTTGCTTTGGATAGAGACTTAGCGTACTGAGATGAGCAAGTTTGGCCAACCACAATAACCCCTTGGGATGGTATCCTTAAGAGGGTCCAGGGAGTGTGGGAAACCTAAACCAGTCCAGTAATTAGAATGGGGTTCAGCTATACCTCCAAGTAAAGAGCTAAAGGTATGGGGACTTCACTGCATTGCGCCTCTGTCTATCACCATACCTTCTCCCAGGTTTATCCAGAAACACAGTGTTCAAAGTGTCTTCCTGCTGCCAGGTTAGGAAGATTAAGACCCATGTCTCTCTCAATGTAAGATGAAGCCACTGGAGTTATGGTTAAAGATGCTCTTTTTCCCACCCAACTCTGTATACAGACTTCTTTATTTCTCTTTCCCCACCACCAAGCTCCCATTACAGGCACAAGTAGCTTGCTTGTGCAGCCTTCTTTACAACAGGTGCTAGGTCAATCGTGCCCAACCTTGTGCCCTTCAGATGTTTTGGATTTTGACCATGGCCAATTGTCAGGAATTCTGGGAGTTGTAGCTCAAAACAACTGGAGAGCACCAGGTTGGGGAAGGCTATGCTAGGTGGTCCACCAGAAATTGGTCAGTAGTCCACAGGTGGGCCATGGTCATCCTTCTATCCACTCTTGTCTAGGACACACCCAGGACTCTGCAACATTTGCACACTGTAGGGGAAGAATGATAGTGGTAGGTCAACCATCCTGCAGAAAGCTTGCTCACAAATATTAACCTTCTCTTGAACAACTACTGATATATTTCCTTGGAACCCTTTTCCACTATACCTTAATGCGGCTCTGGGATCCTGAAACTCTCAGAATTCCTTCCGTGTCCAGCCCTTTCTTTTCCAAACATGACAGTAACTATGAAACAAAATTGAAGAATTTCACTATAAAAAGGAAAGAAGGGATGTGCAGCAAAACTAAAAGTGACGTAGACAAAGACTCCTGCCCCTCCAAAACCCCAAAGAAGATGTGAAATAAATTTACCGCTTGCAGAATTAATGGAACTCTGGTATTAGGGAGGAGCTTCTGATCATTTTCTAACAAAATGCCAAGGGGAACTCCAAAAAGCTTGTGCTCTGCAATGGAGGATACAGTGTTATAAGTCAGTATTTACAAATCTTTCACAGAAAAAAAGTGATCAGCAGAAAACCAGAAAGTGAAAGCATGAAGACCATTGGGAGGGTAAATTAGCAATATATAGTGAGAAACAGCTATAAAATGTTTTTGCAGGAGTGATGGCAAATTTAACAATGAAAGGTACAAGTCTGCATGATTATTCTTTTACAGTGGGATCTCACTCAATGATGGAAGATCTCTGCACTTGGTAGGACAAAACACAAACTGTGCAGACCTGGTGCACCCAATCACACACTAGAGGGCATGCTTATAGGCTAATTTGACCTAGGCATACAAGCATTTGTCCAAGGAGTTTCACTTTAAAAGGAAGGACACAAAAGAACTCTGTGCAACTCTTGTATCAGGTTGTGCAAGCAGGGCTGGTCTGCACTAGCCCCTCTCCTGTTTGACATGGAGGAGCAGAGGAATCAGTGCTGATTCAGTTCAGGGCACAGATGGCTTACATCAGATCTGAGAGACCTTCCCAACCACTCTCTGGTGTCACATCCCCCCAGCAATCTACACATTCATTCATTTATCCATCCACCCACCCACTTACTTCCAGATCTGGTAATCTACCAATTGTCTCCTTCTCTAATTGTAATTGATGATGAGAATCACATGATGCTAAATTCATAGTTAAAAGGAGAGGGGGGGAAGCAACTACCTGCTGCCTTCCGTTTTGTTGCCTTGTTTCTCTTCAGCTCCAAGCCGAGGACGTCACAGAGAGCAGTTAGCTCAATGAGTGCCAATGTGGGCATCTTCTTCATATCCTGCAGAGATAGATCTCCTATCCTGGTCACTCCCAGCCTGCCTTTAGCGATCTTAAATTTCTAAACCATGAAGGACAAAAGGGAGAGAGGGATGTGGCAATTCAGGATCAGCTCAAATAATCCCCCCATGCTTTTCTTAATTGTCAAATGCACACAGCAGTCTGCTAAGATGAAGCAAAGTCTTACAGGTAAAAAGCTCTCATCCTTGATCCTCCTAGATTCCCTTGAGAATGATCCTTTGAGAAGGATGGCCGCCTGCTCTGAATACGCTATTTCCATGCTGAATAACTCTTCTCTTGCAGAACCCCTCAATGGTGATGGGAAGTCTTGGATTTCCACTGTATCTGCTAATGACAGAAGTTTGAAAAGAAGAAGAAAAATGCAAAATCTAAATACAAGATCAGCAGAACCTAAACACTTTGCTGAAATATATGAACATCTTCAATGCCTATGGACTGAAGTCGTGTCCATTTGAAGAGGCTATGGAATCTCCTCTAAGAAATCACCACCGCACACTTCGAAAGGACTGCACGTATCTGTTCCTAAACTTTAAAACGGCTGAAGAAGTCTTGGTATATAAGAACTCGTGTCAGAAGAACCTTGCTCACATGCTCACACAAGTAAATTTGGATATTTAACGACTTGCACTCAGTATCTCAATTAAAATCAGTAGTCTCCAACTTCTACAGGCACCTACTACTATAGTTCAAGTTGCATAAATTAACTCAAGTCCTGAAAATCGGTACACCGGAATGGTCTTAAATTCCCATTTGCAATATACAGGAAGACATTAAAGGAAGGAAATAGCATACTGGAGAATATTTACATAAAATTACTGCTCATCAGAAATGTATGTTATGTATGCCTATTTACAAGTAAGCCCCATTCTGTACAGTGGACTTACTCCTAGCACAGGGGTGCAGACCAAAGAAAATTTCATTGCAAGGTCCTTCATATATCCACTTGAGCACTGAAGGACTCCTTAGCTTTTATAATTTCACAAAGGACACCTAGACCCTCAGCTTCTAAATAACATTCTGACCGGGTTCAGAAAAGCTGCAGCACTCATGGGTGCCAGGTTGCATATGCAATCCAGGGAGTCGTCGTGGCATGTGGACCTGGCGAATGTGGATTATACAAAGGTTAATTAACGCTAAAACAGACCATGGGTTATGCAAGGGTTGTTTAACCCTCACATAACCCAAGATTACAAGGTTTGTATGACATGACAACCCCGGGCCAGGGATGCATATTCAAAATAACAGTTGCATATACTCCAGCCTCACTGTGGGTTAAATAACCCACAGTGGACTGTTGTGTTGTGTGAACAGCCCCTCAATCTCCCCATAATACAGCTTCCTTCTTACGTTTCTGAATGTTGTTTGATGATGCCGACCTGCGGTGTGATCGATCCATTTCTGAGTCCATTCCTGGTTCGGTCTCCTAGAGAAAGAGTACAGAACACAAGTAAAGCCACGTATCGAGAAATCTGTTAAGTGGGTAGGACGCCAACTAAATTCAATCCTAGACAGAGACAACAGAACAAACAGACTCCTTGCTAGTGGTTCAATCCAACTAAGAACACTCTATTGCTGGTGTGTGGGTGGTTGGGTGTGCATGTATACAAATCTGCAATCTTAACCAAACAATTGGAACAACCAGTTGCAAAACACTTTAATTTGGAAGATCACAGCCTTTCTGATTTATCAGTTATTGCCACAGAGATGCCATCTGATCCAAAAACAAGGAACGCCTCCTCCCATATGTGCCTGCCTGGACCTTAAGATCATCCATAGGGGTCCTTCTCCATGAGCCCCTGCTGAAGGAAGTGAGGCAGGTGGCTACTAGGAGGAGAGCTTTCTCTGCTCTGACACCCTGGCTGTGGAATGAGCTCCTCAGAGTGGCTCGCTTGGCGCCTACAGTGTACTGCTTCCGTCACCAGCTGAAGACCTTTTTATTTTCTCAGTATTTTAACACCTAGTTTAACTTAAATTTAAACTTTGCTGTTTTAATTCCATATTTTAACCTATATCAATGTTTGCTGTGTGGTTTTATCCTGGTTGTGCTTTTTATATTGAATTTTGTATTTGTGTTTTTAGATTGTTGGTTGTTTTTATGCTCTTCATGGTTTTAATTTTTGTGAACCACCCAGAGAGCTTCAGCTATTGGGCGGTATAAAAATGTAATAAATAAATAAATAAATAAATAAAGAAAGAAAGAAAGAAAGAAAGAAAGCAAACACTTCTGGATATATAGGCTTAGTGCTATAACGCCACATGACCTTAACCTGGAAGTTAACACCTGACATCACTCATCCAAAGCATGTATCACGCCTTGGACTATTTCATACTTCTCTGTCCTATAAGTGCCACATGAACTACAGGGCACTTTGAATCACATCATTGCATCTGAAGAAGGCAGAAGCTGAAATGTTTTCCTTTAAGATTTCAATGTTTTGTTAGTTGCTCTAATATATATGTGTGTGCACACACATGCACGACACATACAAAGAGCTTTTTTAAAAAAAATTACACTACCCCTATGAAGAGCAGAACTCAAAATTCATAGGCAACAGCAAATATGGATGAATCCCATTCTATAGGGCCCATGAAAAGTAGTTTGTCAATGGCTATTATTCTTGACAGCAAGATAAAACCTCCAGATAGTATTTCTTTAAATACAAGGTACTAGACACTTGCATTTTCTTTAGGCCGTTCTTTTCCCAAACTCAAAATTGCTTCCAGTTGTCAGTTTTAATGATTGCCAAGCAGTGGTTAATAATTTCTAAGGTAGTTGACTAGAATTTATGGCATGAGAGTACCAAGATACAATTTCAAAAAGAGACTCATCCCTCCTTGTCTTGAAATCATGCACTCTAATTTCCATGCTAAGGAAAAGCTACTCTGTACGTGCTTGGGTGTCCTCATGATTTCTGCATCTCAGCGAACACAAAGCGTTTGACTAAGCTCTAGTCCGAATTAGAACTCTGACGTCATGCTAACGTAGACCAAAGATCAAGAGGCAAATTGGTGCTAATGCAAGTTAAGTGGAACAATCTGAGTCAGAGAAGTATTTTACTTGTCTTTTTCCTTGAACGAGACCTGCAGCATCCCAGGAACGTAGCAGCTATGGGTCAGTGCACAGCAGGAATGCTGCATTGTGCTGAGATTCTATAGGTCTCCTAACAGACTTTACAGAGTCACTGAACAATTTGGGTGTATTCAAAGACAAGAAGAGCTAAGCTAGTCCATCAGGTTGTTTTGTTGCCTAAAAATAGGTTACTGGGGTGGGGAAAAAACTTAAGTTGGGGATGCAAAGATTCTAAAAGGAACTCAAAGCTGCAAACAAGGAAACTATTCTCTGTGTTTAATCAAGAGAATGGGTTTGATTGCCTGCAAGTTACGAATCATATTTAAAAGACGACGTGTGTTTGTGAAAGGAACTAATTAGCTGTGGGTTTTAATATCATGGATAGTATTAAGTTTGCTTAATATTAGGGCTGGAACCTTTTTAATCTGTTTAAAATTTGATTAGTTAATCAACTGATGACTAATCAGGTTGGGTGGATTTAATGCTGGCTGGGGACTGTTGGGAATTGCAGGAGTTTTTTGTGTCTAAACGTGCATAGGATTGAGCCCTGAGTTGTAAATTTTCCTGCATGTCATCCTCTCTCTCAAAAAGACGGATATATTGTGGGTTTGGTAAAATGAAAAGTTTATTTTAGTTTTATTAGCTGAAGTGATTAGGTCAGGTAGTGATTAGCCAGTCATAGGTCAGGTGATTAGGTCAGGTAATAGATTAGTTGTTTTTAAAATCAGTTGACAATCCTAATGTATACATGTATACCTGCAGACTATTAATATTGTATTATGTCTAAAACATATTCAGAAGCAAAATCTTTATCTTATTCATATTTGAACCCTTTGAAACTGAAATCCCTCATATGAACATAGAAATCTCCTGATATTATGTTGGACCAAGTGTCAAAAGCTCTCCCAAGGACTTGGGCAGGAAGGGATCTTTTCCAACACTGTTACCTGACTGGAAATGAAAGGGACAGAATCTGGGAGTTAATGCATGCAAAACATGTTCACTGCCACCGAGTTCTAAGCCTTTTCTTACCCTGTGGTCCTCTCTAATTGATACATACATACACAGAGAGAGAGAGAGAGAGAGAGAGAGAGAGAGAGGGTTTGTGTACAGCAGTAGTGGAAAAGCTGTGGTCTTTCAGATGTTTTTGCACTTCAGTGCCCATCAGCCCCAACCACCATGTCCAATAGTCAGGGGTGATGGGACTGGAGTCCCACAATATTTGGATGGCCACAAGTTCCCAGCCTAATATGCAGCCTAGGCATGGATAATTCAGCCTATGAGCATTCCATGTTAATTTCACATGTTTTCATTCCTAAATCTATTCTGCCCCATTCCAGTATTAACGTACAATTGTTTAAAATCTGCACAAAAACATCAATATAAATATGCATTTAAATACATATTTTCTTTTAACGTAAACATTTATAAATGCATTTTATCCTCAAATGCCAATTTCTAAGAACATATTTTGGTACGTTTTTGGAGCCAAGAACAGCATCGTAACATTTGGAGAAGTGTGAAATCCAAAGAATAATTATATTCCAATCTGTACATTAGGCCAGGAAACATAGATCAGTTTGGTTTGCATCAGAATTTGCGAAGACTGACTCCCTGTACATGCAAGCATGTACACACTCACACAGGGAACTTCAAGTCATACAGGACAGCACAGTATGCTATCTGACTCCAATAATTACTGCAAAATACTGAAGGAGCAACACAGTGGCTAGACACACAACATTCAGCCCTAAAGTCCTGAATTCCTTATTACATTTAAGGAAGGACACCTATCCAGGATAGAACACAAATTGGGCGAAAAGCTTACAAACGGAGCTGCCAATGGCAATGTGGAACCATCTTTCGCATGAACTAGATCAACCTTCTCCAAATTGGTGCCTTCCAGATGTTTTGGACTGCAACTCCCATAATCCCGAGCCAGCATGGCCACTGGCTGTCGAGAACATTATCTCAAGGGTATCTAACAGCCTAAAACCTATCTAAGATTTGTCAGCATGATTTGGATCAGGGCTGAAGTGTGGCATGGAAAAAAAGCAGAATTTATTTATTTATTTATTTAAAACATTTGTATCCCGCCCTATATCATTAAGACCTTAGGGCGGCGTACAGATAAAAACATGCAGTACAAAACAATAAATATGCAGAGTTAAAAACAAATTATTGGTGGATGAGCACTGAAGCAAAGAAATATTGGAAGCAGATTCTATATACCATTAACAAGATCTTGAAAGAGATTCAGTCTAAAATGTGCTAATTGGTGTAATTTAAAGAAAACGTTTCTAAAGATTAAAAAATGACTTATTATTAAATGTAACCAGAAATAAAGAGAAATAAAATTATTTAATTATTTTTTTTAAAAAAAATTATAAGGAAACTCCAAGTTTAAAAGAAATGGCTTATTAAACAGTGTAGCTTGTCTGTTTTAAATAGGCTCACGTGGCGCATTCAGGACAAATAAGGAACTCATAAATCAGAAAGCTTAAAGAGGAATGCAAGTGCTTTAAAGGTTTCTATACTGCTAAACAAAGTTTTAATAGATTATCTTTTTCCTCTGGTGTAGGCTTGCTTTGTAGCATGTACAGCTATGTTTGTATTTGTATTTTGCTTTGGCCATTTAAAACTGCATAAAACACTGGGGGTGGGGTGGGGTTTAAAGGATCTGGAATTTCCCCAAACTAACTTCCTCTTATATCATCTAAAGCAAGGGTGGGGAAATTCTTACAGCCCATGGGCTGGATTCAGTTTTGGAGAAGTTCTCAAATGCTGTGTTCCAGTGGCAGGTGGGGCAAAAAAGACAGGGACAAAAGCAAACAAAAAACAATCAACAACAACATATTGTTGCTTAAAGCTCTTACTGCCAGTAACTAACTTTTAGGAGAGGCATTTCAACCTTTTAGAATTGGGGGGGGGGGGGCTTGCACAACAGCTGGGAAACCACCAAATTGTCAGGTCTCCTGGGCCCCCAGGCAAGTACACATTTTAACAAACTGGCACGGGAGGTCAGTGAGACTTCTTTATTGCAGGAAATCCCATGGCAAAAGCTTAATGGTTCCACACTTGAGAAATCATAGAGCTGATGGTCAGTAGCTATAGGCTCCAAGAAATTCCAGAACAGTCAAAAGTTAGCCACTACTACCGTGACGAGAGCCCCAACAATGTGGTTTCCCCGTTGCTGTCTCCATGGTTCTGAACACTAGCGAAGGTCAATCCATATGAGGGTTCCAAACCCGGACAATAGAGGAGGATTCTTGACATGATGTCTCAGGCAATCAAATTCTTGGAAGGCCAAACAAAGCACATCCAAAGAGAGCTAGTCCAACCTCGGCTCAAACGTTGGTAACTCAAAGGAACATGTGGCCGAAACAAGATCACAGGGAAAGTATACCCTCAAACGCAAGGAGTTACGTGCCACAGCTTTCGCATATGCCACTCCTTGCCACATGAGTCCAGGCAGAGGAGAGAAAAGGTCCAACAATCAATGATCAAACCCAGTCTGCTGGTGCACTGAGCTGACGACAAACAAAAACACACAATCCACAGCAAACAAGAGTTCAAGTCTATGAAAAGTCTCACAGTACTTTTCATGGCAAGTTCTTAGCAATCCAAAGTTCCACCTAAAAGGGAGAATGCACAGAGTGCCCCAGAGTCTCAGATGGTGATGGATCCAATCAGGGAGGTTTTCTGGGAAATACATGGCAGATGTTCCTAGCAAAGGCTCCTGACCTTCGCACCAGCTTAAAAAGGGAGGCATAGGCCTCTTCCAGACAACTTGGTAGACAGGGGCTTTGGCCTTTCAGCAATGCCCCTGTCCAAACAGCACTGCTCAGCTCACCAAGATGACGTTTCAATCTGGGCAGCCCTTCTGCAAATCTCCACCCTTTCTCTATCAATTTCTCACAGACAGTTTCTTGCCCAAGGCCAAGACGAGCAGGTCATTTGCGGGAAATGGAAACACTTCTACAACTCTGTTCTGAGAATGTTGACAGAGATCAATTCACACAGCTTGTAACATTCCAGAGGCTAAACAGGCACCAAAGCCTTCCAGACTGCTTCTAATTAAATCCTAGCTAAACTACAAGACCCACAGCCATGGTTTCCATTCCTGACACAAATGATCAGTGGCTGAGAGAAAATGGTGGAGCCAAGTGAAGGGGCAGGGCAATGTGGGAATCCCAGGAGGGCCAAATTTGGCTCTGAGGCCTAAGTTTCCCCACCCCTATCAGAACTGTGCAAAATCAGAAACTTTTTTTCTCCACAAGACAATTAGCAAGTGTGTGCTTCCCCCCAGCTTCCTCTGGGCATTATCCAATGCTGCCACAGTGCTAGCATTAATTCGCTGAGCCAGTGTCATCCAACAGGCCGTTGGCCACTGTGTGAACACAGTACTTGATTGGAAGGAGCCTTGGTCTGATCCAGCACAGCTCCTCTTATGTTCTTAACGTCATTAGTGCTTGCGAGGCAAAGGGGGAAAGTGGCAATTGGCCTCTGAAATTCTTTTTCCCTTTGCGCAGCAAGCGCAAATGATGTAGTGCTAGCACTGGCTTATGCTAGCACAAAGTCATTACTGCTAGAACTGTATCAGCATTGGATACTGTTCTGTCTGCTTCTATTTACATTAAAAGACTATCTTTTGCACACTAAGGCTACATCTAAGGATTATCCCAGGAAAATGGAGGGATCATCTCTGCCTGCTCCCAGGAACCACTGTGTGTCATTTGCATGCACAGGGATGATTCCGGGACGATCCTGGGATAAATGGCTGGTGTAGACATGCCCTAAGAATTGTTGAACAGATTCAATTAATGGCTCTAACATTACAGGGAGGGTTGTAAGAGAGACAACTGTATGCCCATGCTCTGATCAGCTTACACAGAGAGAGGGAGAGAGAGATTTGGCTACAGGATTCAACCTTATCAGGGAAGCTGCTTTTTTCACATCAAACTGTTAATTCAGAAATAAGAGCCATTGGGGGGAGGGGCAGAACTTGCCATAGACTAGAACATGTGGACTAACATACCCCAGAGCCAACCACTCCAAAAATGTCTCTGACATCACGGACAGGTTGCTTGTTCTTCTTCCGCCGGGAGCGGGTATAAGTATCCAACCTTCGCTGTACAGCTGCCGCCTGAGTCTTGGTCAATGTCGAAAGCAGGACATAGTTGCCATTCTCCACAGTATGGTCCCCAATCAAGTCGGAGAGCCCTGCGTCTTGCAGCCATTCGGCTTCAGCTTCTCCTTCTAAGAAGCAAAGAATAAGGAGAAGATCACAAAGAGAAAGAGAAGGCTGAAAGTCTATTACTTTAGCTAAACATGGCTTCAGGCAGTTGCCTCCAGTTGTTGAGGAACTCCAACTCCCATCAGCCTCAGGCTCAGCCATCCTGGCAATGGTGAGGAATGATAGATAGTAGTAGTTCAACATCTGGAGGGCCACAGATTCCCCAGTGCTGCTTTAAGGGGCTCCTTATTCTCCAAGAATCATAGAGTTGGAAGGGCATGGTGGGCCAGAATGCCCAGCTGCCAGCCTTGTGCCAGGTTACCACACTTATCCTAGTTTTAGTAGTCACCTCCACTCTCAGACCCTGCACTAGACAGAGAAACTGTGCTGTTAACTATTACATAACAGACACAATTTCAGCATGTGAAGCTTTTCCAAGGATAGAACTAGAGGGATGGAAATGTGTTAAATTTTGGGCTCTCATTCAGCTGTTAAAGCCACAGATCATATAACCCCTTTCCATATTGGGTTAGAATATTGGTCCATCTAGCACAGGATGTCTAGTCCAACTGACAGCAATTTTCCAAGATTTCAGCAGAGAGTCTTTGTCATCCCTGTTGTCTAAGATTGACATGCAAGGAGATGCCATTGCTAACTGGAACAAGGTGCTTAGATGCACAACTGCCTTCTTTTGAGGTTTTCAAAGACTGGTATCCATCATGGCCAATACAAAGGTTTAAATAACATAATGCGCAAAGAAAATCCACAACATACTGAAGTGCCTATTTAAGTACCACTAATGAAATACTCCATAACGTGACGTGAGGAAGCCTTCGCAGGAACGAAAAGTTTGGAAAAAACTCAAATCCCAGAAGCACAGCCTCTTCCATCCAATCTGCTTAACTAATAAAATAGAAATCTGAACGTGTTGCATGCTGCTTGGCACAGGAGCTCTTAAAAGGATAGAGGCTCTAGCCCTACACAGGCATTCACTTGCTCACATACAGGGCTAAAGTGTGGAGGAGGATGTGGGCACATCCCCACACAGCCGGTATCCAGTTAGACCCTGGTGCATTGAGCACAAAGGTCTGTAGTGAGCTCTGTGAATGCGGTCAACTGAACATGGTTATAGAGTTTCCATGATCATAAACCCTGCCTTATCAGGGTTTCTGATCATGGGAACATTGTCTGAAGACCTTCACACGCAACATGCAAAAGTCTAACTAGAAGCCAGGGATGCTGGATGCAGGGTTTATGTGCATGTTCACATCCTCCTCCATACGTTAGCCCTTCGCCCGTACAGATGGACACTTGCGTAGGGCTTCTGTCACCGTTGGAATATGCATTGTGGAGGTTTTAAAGCAGAAAGCGGAGGATGCATTGATAAAAGGCCAACACATTTTCCATTCTCAAATGAAGACAAAAGCATAAGTTCCCATCCAGATCTCTGGTTGGCCACTGTGAGAACAGAATGCTGGGCTTAATAGGTCTTTGATCTGATTCTGCATAGCTCTTATGTAAATTAGCAAGTTACCAATTCAAATTTCACTGCTGCCATGAACTCAATAGGGGGCACTATTCCCTCAGCCTCCCATTTGCAGTATGGGGCTAATGCGGACCTAACTTACAGTGTTGTTGGGAGGATTACAAGATAATTGTGTGAAGTGCTTTGAAGACTCTAAACACTACATGAATGCTAACATTATTATTACTACTACTTCTAGTAAAATGGAGCTGCACTGACTAAAATGCACAGGGCGTTTTAAAAGTTCTGTTCCACAAATAAAATTATTCTCAGCACTTTTATATTTCTCTCTCTTTCGGGATTTAGACTGATTTAGACTGACTGACTAACCCACCTTGGGACTGCCATGTCCCTATCTGGACACAACAAATGGGGGCATTACTGCCAATTCTTTTGAGAATAAATTTCCATTTATCTCAAAAGGGTATCCATCTACTTTTTCCTTTGTAAAGCTTGATTCTCTTTGCAGGGCTTTGTATTCCCCTCCTATTTATTATTGCTCCTATAAATCCTTTGTTTGTATTTTTTTTTAGACTTGGTGATGTCCAAAAATATTTTAGCAACATACATTATTACCAAGGGCTACTGGACTATTTGCAGCACCACCTAGTGGTTCAAAACAACAACAAGGTACAATTTACAATACTTTCTGTAGCACTGGAATTTATAGGGCAACACCCTGCCACCACACACACACACACACACACACACATTTTTGAACACAAAAAAAGCAGTATAAAAACCTCCTGCTATGTTGTTGTTCTGGTTTTCTTTTGACATGCATTGGACACAAGCAATGACAGAAATTCCCATCTCTTCTCAGTTCCTCAGAGAACAGGCAGAAGTAGTGGTCTCCTGTCAAAATTTTCATTTCTTCTCCCCTCATGTCTAGCCAGACATATTGCAAACCTGAAGGCACGGAGCCACAAAACATCTATTTATATCTCATCCCTTCTTGGTGAAGGAATGAAGTGTATACCACAGATCAATTAAGCACTACTGTGTTTGAATATGGCTCTTTCAAAACAGACTCTTTTTTTTAAAGGAGGGGTATTAAGGACACTTTTAGCAGACTTAAAAATATAATATATGCTATACGTTTTGTCTATACCCCCTACCCCTGAGCACAATTTGAATAGCCACATATAATGGGTACATTTACACAGAATGTTGAGCTACCCTGATTATTAATGGAGAATATACATCTGTGCATGCAGGCAAATTCATTTATTTTATTTAAAATTATTTTTTTAGGTTGCCTTTAAAGTTAGAACCCTCTCAAGGTGGTGTATGAAACAAAAACAAGAGATTTTCCAGAATCCATGAGCTGCAATAAGGTTCTGGGGTGGCTTGTTAACCATGGCAACAACCCACGCTGACCAGATTTGCATATCATGAGAAGCAGTGGTGCCCGCCTGCCAAGCCTTGAATATACACATTGGTGGCTGACACACACTGCAGCCCCTTATGGTTTATTTAACCCATAGTGTGTGCCATCGATAGTGAAAAATGGCCATTCTGCGCAGCAGATGAATACTATTAATGTGGGGATATTGCCTATGGAAATGAGGTTGAGAGGCTTTAAATCTCCCTCTTCCAGCAGCACCTATGGCGAACTCTCGAGTTCATGACATATGTGAGATTCAAGTAAGGGATTTTTGGATTCATAGCTCAGGGCCAAACTAGACATGATGCTGATCATGATATAAGTTCAGTTTTTTAAAAAACAACACCACAACGTCACAGATCATAAAAACAACACCCTACCAGATTTGGGCCATGGAGGTGCTGGGAAGGGTGCCTTAAACCCTTTGCTCCCACCACAATTCCAGTCTGAATCAATGACCCAATTGGCTACTTGCCTGGCAGAGAAGCTATCATTGGCAGCAGTAAAAGTTTTCCTTGAAGGGCAAATAGCAAACATGGAAGGATCCAATTCAGATTAGATCCACTGGGTGGGAGGCAACAGTCAAAGCCCCCCTCCTACTACCATCATGGTTGGGTCCTTCCCCTTGCAGCTGCAACATGTTTTTAAACACAATCAAGTAAGGGCTGATGACACAATTAATGTTATGTCCACTATGCTATGCCAGCTGCGTTTTAAATACACAGCCAAGATTAGTCCAAATAATATGCAACCTTACTCAACGATGAGTAACCAGACAGTCATAATAATTATTCTCAGTTCCTACAATCCCAGTGAGATGTTACCTTCTGGGGGTTTGGCATCCATAAGGTTGCACTCTTCCGGCTCAGATTCAGTACTCTCTTTGATGCTTTCCACCTCTAGCCAAAA
This sequence comes from Elgaria multicarinata webbii, assembly GCF_023053635.1. NCBI lineage: Eukaryota > Metazoa > Chordata > Lepidosauria > Squamata > Anguidae > Elgaria > Elgaria multicarinata. The sequence goes on from NC_086171.1 coordinate 187,148,228, forward strand.
GGTATCCATTGATAAGTTGCTCGAGGAGTCTGCCCTGGAATGCCTGCATTCCGGATGCAGGAGCTCCAAGGAGGTCTTCTGAGGAAAGCAGCTCATTTTGCAAGGACAATTTCTGATGCTGAGAGAGAGAATGAACACAAGAGCATTACACACAAGAGTATCTGCTCAACATTCACATTTACTGAGCAAACACATCAACACTCTCCAAGCCCAATCAACAAGGACAACTTCCAGAAGAGAGATAAAACTCTAAAATGTCCTATTTTTCTATTTTTGTTTAGTGACAGCATGGGCTGAAGGATGAAAAAGAGCCCAACTACTGACGTGAATGGAATCTATACACGTTTCCTTGTACTGTCCTTTCTGTGACCTAAAAGGAAACACCCTTCAGAGCATGCAAAAGCAACATCAAAGGCCCAGAGCAAGTCTGTGACAGTAAGGGTTCCACAGAGGGCCTATGCATTTCCCATCATTCCCAGCCAGCCTGGCTTAAGGCACCAGGCTGGGCAAGACTGGTTTTTCAGAAAGCACACAGATTTCATTAGCTGCGATGGGAGAAAAGAAGGGTATGGCACCATTACAAACAGCTCAGGACTTTCAAGCTATTTCTAGCTATTTATTAGGTAAATAGGCCACATACCCAATAAAAAAAGATACACATGACTTCTTTGCCTGCTGACTATTAAGAAACTTTACGCAGTCATTTTTTGGCCCCAATGACCCTCTCCTGTCCAAGCCCCCAAATTTACAGCATCATGTATGGCATACTGATGACACCTCACTCCAGAACCTCCAGAGAATTTCAGCAAAAAGTTTCATATAGATAGCATGGAGGACAGGATAGAACCTTGCAGCATCCTACATTAACATCACAGGGCTAAGGAGACATTCCCCAGAACTATCTTCTGGAATCAACATGTCAGGTAGGAGTGGAACCACCAGAACATGGTAACCCACTACATTTTGGATGCTAACATTCAAAATTGTGCTTGACATAGAGCTCCTTGCCCTCAACTCAACAGGTAGAAAATAAGGTTGCCTGATACATGAAGACCTTTTGAGATTTTGTTTAACCTAGGAATTGCCATAGCCGAATGGGACCGAACATGTTGCCTACCACATGCTCATTGCTGTCCATTAACAACCCCCAAAACTGAAAACCCTGGGTTGTTTAGGGGATTAAACAATCCAGAATTAACAGATCAACAAACCATGGGTTAATCATGGGTTGTTTAACCTCTAAACAACCCAGAGTTTCCAGGTTCAGATGTCATGATAATTGAACGTGGACGTGATACACACATTCCCGCTCAGCCCTGACAACCCATGGTTGCAACAACCTAAGTTCCGTCATTACGTGCAAACCAAGTCTTAGAGTTAAAGCAAGTGAAGGCACAGCACCACTAACATTATGGTTGCATGCAAGCCTTGTTTCAGAAGTATAGGAAAAACCAATTAATCTCTTCTGAGGCAGCATATACTGTCAAAAAAATTCCATAGATAACAGTAAAGCTTTTAAATCCCCATAAAGATAAGATACTATAAAGCAGGTTTTCAGCTAACATCTGTCCAAGGCTAGCTGGCGTGGTGTCTCCTGTCAAAGGGTTTTGCAACATCATTCTAATGGCTTCTCCAACCTCCAATCATATACGTTTGTCTCTTCATCTCAAGACGTTACCTTGATGTCCTTTGGCACCCATATTAACTTCATAGTCTAGAAGAGTGCAACATGCATTGCTTCCAGGATTCTATACATTACATTCGCTAAAAAAAAGAAGGGCATTTTCCCAGTATTTTAGAAATCCCAAACTATAGGGGGAATAAGACATTTAAGTATGCTTGGTAACAAATTTACAAAAAAAAAAAAAATGAATAACATGAAGGGGCAATGAAGGTGAAGAGCTTGTTAAAGATAAAAGTTCTCTTTCCAATGTCTATGTTCACCTTAGTATTCCCCTCAGAATCAAAGTACAAACGACATGTGTCATCCATTTTACACTTCTACAGAAAACCAATATTTATTGTAGCAGAAAGAAACTACATTCAACCCATGATTTCCTGCATTCAACCGATGCAGGAAATCCACTACTACAATCTCATTGGATAGAAGCCATCCAACCTCTGCTTTTAAAAAATCTCTAATGAAGGAGAGCCCATCACCCTCCTGAGGCAGTCTGTTTGACTGTGAAATAGTTTATCTCAAAACACTAGAACCCTGGATCCATTCAACAGCTTGGGGCCATGATACCCAAAAGACTACCTCCTTCCATATGACCTTGCCCACAGTTTAAGATATGGTTTGGAGGCTCACCAAGAGAGGTTAGATTGGTGGAAACACAGGGCAGAGTATTCTCTGTGGTTGCTCCCTGACTTGTGGAATTCTGACCCTCTAAGAAGGTTAGACCAGCTCCCTCTTAGTTTACTTTTAGGCAGGCTGTTAAAACTTTTTGTTATTGTTCTGAATTGCTTTTAAGCTATTTTAAAAGTATTTGCTCCATGCAGTTTTTGCAATGTATTTTTTCTCCTGTTCTTAATTTTGTATGTTGTTTTAAAGTTCTAAAACGGTTTTAACATTTTAAATTTCAGGTTGCCTTTTCTGAGCTCAAAGGGGTCAGACATAATTTTATAAACAAATAAATAATGCATTTCAAAAAGAAATAGAACACACACACTATAGATTATGTAGGTGTGTGTGTGTGTGTGTTCTATTTCTTTTTGGAAAGCTTTATTTAGAGCTGCTGTTTTTTTTATATAAATTAGAATCCCTTATGTTTTCTGGAGGCATGTCTTGGAACCCAAGAAATACTTTGAATTAAGCAACACCTAGAAATGCTGGCGTCAAACCATACGCTTCAAACTATTTCCCTTTGAAGATAGCAAGGAAGGAACACTGAGAGTCCTCTGTGGGTAGCAGCAATTTAGATACAAGTACAGATTGTGTGATACAAGTATTCGCTGGGGCACCTGAAAAAGTACAGTGGAGTAAAGGGTCATGAAAGTGGGTATAAATAATCGAGTTCACTCAGACACATCATAATTATTAAAAAGCTTAAATGACTGTGCTGCTTTGCACCCAATCCTAGAACATAGTAACGTGTAACACTGTGCTTATGTCTATGCACTAAACCTCTGGGAATACTAATATTAATGCATGAAGTATAGAAGTAGCATATGCACTTTGGAAACTTGGGCCAAAGAGTGTTTCCTGCAGCAGTTATGACAACTAGAACTGTCCTGAATCTCATTATAATGAGATCTTGTTAGAACTGACATCCATTACATATGTTTAAGAACTCAAATCACAAATGACCAGCTGCTAATTTTCTATCCAAGCTACTTTTATCTCTCTCTCAACCTGGTCTGTGTGAGAAGCCTGAGGCAAATTAGTCATCTAGCAGAACAACCCTAGGCAGCTTTACTCAGAAGGAAACCCAAGTTGCTCCCAGTAAAAATGCATGGAAATTCAGTCTAAAGTGTTCTATCACTAACATTATTCTAGCATTAGAAGCCATCAAGCATTATATGACTTTCAATCTTTACCACCATAAAACAAAGACAAATAAGGATCAAAACTATTATTGTATGCCCTTTGCATGCATGATCCATAAATATAAATTATATAGTCAGTTGTTTCAAGGTTGGCACATTCCACCCAAGGAACTACCAAGATCCCAAGTGACTGGTTTCATCCTCCATGTGGAAGGAACATTGAAAAATGCAGGGCAAAAATCCAAGCAGCTTCCCAGTTCAGCAGCTGTGTTAATAAAGAGCATTTCCTCCTATTGTTTGCAGCTGCTTTAAAGAGTAGAGTTGCTTGCCACAAATACAAGCCAACAAAAATGTGATCTTCTATACAGTGGTTGCCGGTTTACTCAGAATAAAAGGGGAATGGTGGAGTGTCTTAAAAATGTAACCAACAACACTGGAAGATGCAAATGCCAAATACTACAGTCATTTCTAGGGGAAAATACCGTAACATAGGCAAAAAGGGTTGATTTGCATAAAAATGAGGAGCCCTGTGAAGGATACCTCACTGCATGAATGGATGACCAGGGTGGTTCTCAGCCTGTTCTGCAATGCTTTTTTCAGTCATGTGAATTAGGCCAAAGACTCACAGATAGAGATCACTCACACACACACACACACACACACACACACACACACCCCAAGTAAGAATTTGCTGGATGGGAGAGCATTGGATTGTAGAAAGCCAGAGGAACCTAAAGACAGCTGCAAGGAACATAGCTCTTCCGCTAACCTTCAACTAGTATCTCAAGGTCAAATAAGCAGTTGGCAGAGAGATGATGGATGAAAGGGATAAAAAAGGCAAGGGGGGTTAACGCAATGGGAAACTAAGTCCCTCTTTAATTTGCTTCCAAGGTTTTTTTTGCCCCAAGCACTCTCATTCCAATAATGGATTGTGCTAGGCAATTACTTAAACCTACGTAGACGAGATCAACTGATACTAGGCCTCCCCTGCATTGCAGGAACTTTATGTGGCCTGAGTAAACAAAAGAGGTGGGAAAGCAGCCAGATCTGACTAGCAGAAAACTGTTCTAGCATAGGGGAATCTAGCTGGTCCCACAGCATAATGATCATCCCTAAATACACATTGTCGTATTGAAGGTCAGAAAAATGGAAAAAAAAACCTGAACTACAGAGTAAAAAACTGAACTACTAAGTACAGTTCTCCCTACCTACAACTTAAAGTAATTTGGCGTAAGAACAACTTCTTCCAGTCAATTCCAATCCAACAGTTCTCAGTAAGGTTTGAAGTGTAAGCTGTTTACTGGATCACAACCTTCAAACGGCTTCACACAGAAATAAGTCCCACTGGCCTCCAAAGGAACTCATTTTTGTATACTGATGCACAAGGTTTATTGTTGTTGTTGTTGTTGTTGTTGGAGGGATAGGAGAAAATCAACTATGGCTCCATAAACTTTTCATACGTATATGATCACCCATATTTTTCTTTAACCTCTCCCATGTTCCAATTCAGCAACAGAGATACAACATCATTACTGTCATGTTTACCACTGGTCTTTCCATCTTTTCTTTCCCCAATAACTATCTAGATCAGGGATTGGCCAACTTATGGGTGCCATACCTTTTGGCCTATAACTCCCATAAACCCTAGCCAGCATCGCCAATGGTGATGGACCATGGAGCTTCTGGAGAAGCACAAGCTTGGTATGGAAACTATAATCCAAGAAATGCTGGGATTTGAAATCCCAGCAACTCCCCTATGAGGAAAGGTTAAAATCCTTGTGGCATTGTTTAGCTTAGAGAAAAGGCAAGTAAGCTGAGACATGACGGAGCAGTACAAAATTATGCATGGTGTTGAGAATGTGGATAGGGAGACATTTTTCTCTGTCTCATAATAATAGACCTTGGGGTCATCTCATGAAGCTGATTGGTAGGAGATTCAGGACAGATAAAAGTACTTCTTCACACAGAGCATAGTTTAACTATGGAATGTGCTACTGCAAGACATACTGTAGCAACGACCACCAATTCGGATGGCTTTAAAAGGGGGCTAGACAAATTCATAGAAGTTAAGGCTATGAATGGCTGCTAATCCTGATGGCTATATGCCACCTCCAGTATCAGAGGCAGTACGCTTATGTACACCAGTTGCTGGGAAACATGGGTGGGAGGGTTCCATTGCACTCATGTTCTACCTCTGGGTCTCCCTATGGCAATTTGTTTGGCCAACGTATGAACAGAATGCTGGACTAGATGGCCTTTAGTCTAGTCCAACATGACTCTCCTTATAAAATGTCAACATGGCAGGAGTAGTCAACAATGGAATGGAATCAGAAACTTCCTGTAAAATTAAGCTAGGAGCCTACCAGATGGTGCACACGCCTAACTGATCTCTTGACAGACCTAAGTTGTGGTGAAGCTGAGGCAAAGCAGAGAAAAGCAAGGTGATCTGTATATGGCAAGAGGAAGCTAACCTGATTCAGAAGATTTTAGAGGGGCCAGAAGAGGGGAAATCAGGATTGCATGTCAATCTATTGGCATATCAGCCACTGTGATGGAGTGGCTGATCTCCTTGCAGTTCCTGCTTTATCCAGAGCTGGGCAGTCACTCCAACAGGCTGAATCTCTACCTGGCAACTTTCAGATCACCTGTTCCAATATTCACCGCAGGCTTACGTTCTGACACCTGTTCTGTTGTGTGCAGACTGCCAGGACCTCTGTGTGTATTTAACATGCTTCCAAAGCCTTTCAGCACCATCTTGCAAATGTGACCTTGGCGTCATCTGCCCCAGAATCAACTCCTACCAATATAGTTCAAACCAATGCAGAGTACTTAAAACTTTTGTCTTTTATGAGCATGTTTTGCATTCCCTCGCCCTAAATGTTTTAAATACTTTTGAGATAAGTGATATATCCTTGTCCCCAAACAATCTCACTTCAAACAATGATATTCAAATAGTGACCAAGCACCTTCAGGCACCATAGAAATCCAGTCATTGTTAACTCTCTTTTATAGACAATAGTTGGAATGCTTTACAAGCACTGCGCATGTAGTTGCAGACATAGCAGGTGTAGAGCGCCTTCACAGACAAAAGTCCAGCTTCCTATTTACTTTCAGGGAGATCAATTTTGCCTCCAGTACATATGTAAGTCAGCTGAGTACCAGCCTAAGAAGAATGTCAACTGAGCTGATTTTACATGCAGACTTTTACCCCGTCTTGTAGACTGGGAGGAGAAATTAAAATATTTCTATAAATACTGTTATGAAAATACATAATTTGTTCATAATCCTTCCAGGGACATCGTAAACTTCAGGCTTGGAAGGAAGGCAATCAGTTTATGTAAATATCTTTACAATATATTTCAATAATGTAACTTTAAAAAAAAAGCTTTTGCATGCTCCAAATATAGGATGTTATTTTTATTTTAGTTATTGCATTTATATTCCATCTTTTGTCTTTCAAGGAACCCAAGACATCGTACATACTCCTCCTCCTCTCCATTTTATCCTCACAACAAAAACCCTTTGAGGTAGGCTGGGCTGAGAGTCTGTGACTGGCCCAAAGTCACCCAATGAGCTTCCATGGCAGAGTGGGAACTAGAAGCCAAATCTCCCAACTTCCAGTCCAAGACTTTAACCACTACACCACATAGTCTTGCCCTATTTGAGTTTTAAAGCTGTTCTGAAGGGCAGCTTCATAGGTAATGCATGATCCCCAAGTCGTTGCTTCCGTGGCTAGCTGGCACTATACTCCTTCCCTGGAATATATGGGGTGAAATGTCCTAGACAGATGTCATCTTTCACCCTGGCTCATACTGCATTGTTGTACAATTATTTTTCTCTGTTGTAAAAACTGCCTTGGTTTACCCCAGGAGTGGGCAGCCTGTGGTCCAGGGGACCACATGACCTAATTTCAAAAGCCCTCTGAAAGCAGACTTCTGGGAAGAGTGATCACTCCTTCGCCCCTACAGCCTGCTGGGGAGGAGGGAAGAGGAGAAAGGAATGTCAGAAAGAAAGACAGAAAACATGATACTCTTGCCCAGTTTTGACTGGGACCCCACCTGCTGCTGGCATGCAGCAGGGGGAGGGGAATAGATCAGCCCCTTGACAAAATAAAAATAAAAATGTATGCCTACCTCTGGTTTATATACAATATAGAGAGCAAGCCATGTTCAAGAAGAGGGCATGCACATTTATTTATTTAACATTGCCAGGTGGCTTACAGCAATAAAGTACATAAAACATTTAAAATATTAAAAGCAATGAAAACATGGCAATAAAACAATAAAAACAGCAACAATAAAAGGCAATAATAAAACCAGCAACAATAACAACACAATGGCAGCGGCAGCAGCAACAACAGTAGTCACATCATGAGAAGGCCATGGTAAAATAATATGTTTCCAAGGCCTTCTTAAAAGTCTGCAATGACGGAGCATGGCAGATGTCCAATGGCAGCTTGTTCCAAAGCTGTGGGGCCACTGCAGAAAAGGCCCTGTCACATGTGATCACCCACCTAGTTGCTCTCATGGGTGGGCAAATGAGAAGGGCCTTTGTGATCTTAAAGTGTGGTCAAAACCCGCACTATGAATTGGGCTCGGGAACACACAAGTATCTAGTGCAGCTGGTACAGAATAGGCATTATGTGATCAAATTGCCTCAGCCCCACCAATACTCAGGCGGCCGCATTCTGCACCAGCTGAATACCCTTTAAGGCATATGTAAATACATGAAGAGGTTCCAGTTAGCCATGCTGAATACGCTGCCCACCTTTATCCAATAAGCACCTCTCTGTTTTACAGCAAGTTACGGACCAGAATTACAGAGGAGACTGTGCCTCAGGGCATTTCTCTGGCCTGGTTCAGACAACATGCTAAACCATGCTGCTTAACCACAAAATAGTTAAGGGAATGCATTCCCTTAACCATTTTGTGGCTAAGCAGCATAGTTTAGCGTGTTGTCTGAACCAGGCCTCTAGCTTTAGAACCAACACATATCCTTCTTTAAGCTGCTTATTCTAGTCAGGGACTCCAGAGGAGTTTTTAAAGTGCAGCGGGTCTCAAGGCATTCCAATATTACATCAAAAATTCAATTGTGAACTACTTAGAGAGCTTCAACTATGGGGCAGTATAGAAATATAATAAATGAAATGAAATTCAAAAGGTACTGAATGTACTGAATGTACCAAATGTACTGAAAAAAGACAGAGTTCATGAATATCATAGAAGGGTAGCAGAACGAAAAACATACAATTCAGTGCTCAGCCTCTTCACTCTCAATCTCAAACGTGTCTCCTCTCAACGCCCCCCCCCTCTCTCACACACACACACACACACATTAGTGTGCAGCTTGACTCCTCCCTCTACAGCAAAGTTCTGTAGCAAAATTTTGCTACAGCAAAATTGAGGCAGGCTGTGCTTTGTGGGGAGGCAAACAGATCTACCGTAGTTGTCCCCATTTGAGAAATATGGATTGGCGAATGCAGGGTGCCAGCTCCCATTCGTGGCATGTCTTTATGAGCAGCTTAGGGAGTCTGCTAAGGTATTGGAGATGCCTGCGATGTGAACCGCAGTGAGGCGTATATCTCTGGACATTGTCCAAGGAAGAATTTTGATTGCGAGATTGACAAGTGGTGGTGAGTGTGTGCCTCCTTGCTTGTTTAGGTGCCACAATACAGATGTGTTGTCTGTGAGAATCTGGATCTGGCGACCTGTAATGTCTGGCTCGAAAGAAATCATCGCTTTCCATGCGGTGAAGAGTTCTAGTCTGTTGATATGGCAATGGGTCTCGGATGTGGACCAGAGACCCTGCGCTTGGAGGTGGCCCTTGAGGGATGCGTCTGTTGTTATGGTCCTTGTGTGTGAGGGAACTAGGAACAGGGTGCCCCGAGTCAGGTTGGAAATGTCCATCCACCAGAGTAGGGACCATGCTGTGGTGTGTGGGAGGGAGAGACGGATCCGACGGCCGTCGGATGCGAAATCGAAGACTTCTGTTAGCCAGAGCTGGAGGGGTCTCATTTTGAGCCTGGTCCACTCCACGATAGCTATGGTGGCTGCCATGTAGCCTAGAAGTCTCTGGATAGTGTGCACAGGCATGCGCTTTTTGTAGAAAGTTGAGGTTGCCAAGGAGACGAGATTGATGGCTCTGTCTCTGGGGAGATATGCCTCCCATCTTGGGAGTCCAGTTGTGCTCCAATGAATTGGATAGTTTGGCAGGGCTGTAGGGTGGACTTTTCTATGTTGACGCAGAGACCAAGGGTATCCAGGAGATGGAGGGTGTAGAGCAAATCGGCTTGGAGTTTGTTTTTCTCGGGTGCGACGATTAGCCAATCATCTAAGTACGGGTCTATCTCAAGGCCCTGGGTCCTGAGAAATGCAAATACTGGGGCCATGCATTTTGTGAAGACCCTGGGGGCAGAGGAAAGACCAAATGGGAAGCCTGTGAATTGGAAGACCTCTGATATCTGCGGTGATTGGGATGTATTTGGATGTGAAAGTATGCATCCTGGAGGTCGATGGATGTGAACCATGTTCCCTGGAGCAGAAGGGATAGATTTGCTCCTAATGTGTTCATCCTGAATTTTTTGGTTGAGATGAATTTGTTTAGGGGGCGAAGTTCCAAGATGGGGCGGAGTCCCCCATCATGTTTGGGGACCGTGAAATATCGGGAGAAAAATCCATTTGTATATGGATTGGTAGTAACATGCTGTTGCTCCCTTTTGGAGGAGGGTTAAGGTTTCCATTGTGAGCACTTGTGTAGGGGCAGTGGTCTTCAAGATGCCTAGGCGGGGAAGGCTGGTAAATTTTAAGCGGTAGCCATTTGCTATAATGTTGAGTACCCATGCGTCCATAGTGACTGAAGTCCAGGCTTGATGGAATTGGGTCAGCCTGTTGCCAAATATGATGGGCACAACTGGGTGGCTGTCAAAGGTGACATCTTTGGGGCAGATCGGGGCGGCCACGAGTTGGACGTGGTTTTGACAGTTGGTACTGCTTTTGTTGGTGTTGCAGTTGGTACTGTGGTTTTTTGAGGTGGATGCGATGGGTTCGTCCATGGACGCCGTGTTGGATTGTTGTTTGGAATCAACTGCTTGGAACACTTTTTGCCACAGGAGAGCCTTTAATCTATCTGCCGTTTTTTCTAGGTCGCCTAGAAAAGGACATACAATGCCTGCAGGATTCAACAACGTGGGTTTCTCCGAGGCACAAAAGGCAAAGCGTGTGTCCATCAGGGGGTGGCAATTTACTGCCACACTGGCTGCATTTAGTAAACGGGGCCTTCGAGGCTATGCACCCAAAGGACGTGATGAGCGATGCTAAACGTTCTTACTTTGTTTTTTCTTTGTCTTTTAGGGAGCAAAAAGATGAAGACAAGGAAAGGAGGAAGGTAAAAGAAGAAAAGAGGATCTCAGCAAGGGTGAGTATGAACACTTTAGTCCCGACGAGGCGAAGGCGACGGCAGTCGAAGAGGAACTGAGGGATTGGGCGGGAACATCATATATATACCACATGATGGTGGGGGAGGAGTTCCCGCCCAAAAAATTCTCAGCTATTAGAAGTCCGACTGAGGCTCCGCGCAGGTGCAGAGCCCCATTAAGTGTGATGCACAGAGACCACGAAGAAGAAGTGCCCTACTCCTGAGCAAGTGGGGTGTAATTTTAAAGTGTAAAACGTGCCCTAAAAATATCCTTATTTTAGAAACTAACATTATCTCCAAATCATCTCAATATTTATTTATGCATTTATTTATCTATTTCTTTTATTTCAGTCTGATTATTTTCATTTTAAACTTACCACTACTTGTGGGGATGGGGGAACAGTATAATAAATAGCTAATGTAGCGTTGAGCCCAAAATGGGGGAAGAGGCTGGGTTTTATTAAAATTGTGATGCTTTTTTGTTGGGGGAGGGGTGTAGAGGAAACCTTAGAGGAGGGCAATGAATCTGAGACTGAGGCTCTCCATCTTGCTATGCTACAATGAAACTGCCTCAGCAAAAGGAATATTCCTCTTCCTAAGACAGTACAGTTTTTTCGGATATGTAGAAGGTCCCTCCACATATTAACTTAAATTAATATAAAAGATTGGCTTTGTTTTCTTTCAGTGACATCAGGCAACCAAATCAAATTGGCTACATGGCACTACAGTGCCATCATGTTCACTATGTCATCCCTGAGAGCTTGGGATCATGAAGTGAAGCAGCAGTCTTAAAAATGGTACGAAAGCAGTAGCAACATATCAAGAAACACAATTGGGAGTTGCAACAAAGTGTCAGTGTGGGATTGCAGCTAGCCATGACCTCTTCCAGGATAGTCCCATTCCATTCCCCCTCCTCTCCATCTCCCACAGTCAGTCAGCATTCCATACCCACTGAACAAGCTCCATCCTTATTGTGTTGTTTCTCTCTCTCTCTCTCTCTGTTAATTTCTGCAAACCCAGGGTTTCCCACGAGCCTGCTAATTCCTTCCTCTTGTGCATAGATGATACCATTTTGGCTACATAAAAATCAACCCCTGGCACTGCTGGCTAGACATGATGAGAGTTTTTAGGACAGCAGGTTGGAAAAGGGTGCTATATAGAATGAAAATCACAACAATAGGGATTTTGGTTTTCAAGGGGCTTTTCAGCACCTCTCAGAAGCGCACTTTGGCTTAAAAACCCAATATTTTCACCTTGTAAATCAGCAAGCGAGAAAATTCATACAGTGCAATCTGAAGTAAAACGTATCAACAGTTACTTGTTCAACACCAGGAAGTTAACTATCATTTGGTTTTGCCACTGCAGAGTTCAAATTCCATGCATCTGTGATAAAGAATTAAAATAAAAAAGGATAATGTTTAAGATTGGCAACTGTGAAGGACTTGCACTGTACAGGTATTGTAGTACAGGAGAATGTGAGGTGGAAAATCCATGCCCGCACATATACAAGTAGTTCCCAGGGGCCTTGTGCCTGCTACAGAGGGCAAAGATAGTACAGCGTCAAGACATGCGGCAAGCAACCGTTTTCCATCACTTGGACCCGGAAGATCCCTAGTATGCAATATTTGTTGCATCAATAGAGAAATAGACAGTCAAAACCACTGTCTGGCTAAACTTTCCTAGTATGTTTCTTTTTAATCCTAGGTTCTGCAGACAAATTCTTTCCATTCTCAAGATGGCCTTGCATGTGTTTTACATTGTAAGATTTCAGTACTTCCTACCTTAATGACATTTTGTTCTACCAGAAATCTCAGGGCAGCATACATGGTTTCCTTCTCATCCATAATTTTATCCTCACAACAACCCTGAGGGGTAAGCAAGTCTGAGAATTGGCAACTGGTCGCCCAATAAGCTTTACTACCCTTGACACTCTGTCCACCCCAGTTGCTGTCTTGCGTGTTACCACTAGTTCAGGCAGCTTAGGTATTTCCTAGGCTCACATTTCTAGAGACAGGCATGCCCAACACAGTGCTCAGCAATGTTCCACTAATGCCAATTCACTCTTAACGTGAGTGGAAATTGTTAGCGTAAAGATATATAACAATTAAGTAACAAATGGGAAGACTGAGTAATAATGCCACAAGGAAGTTCTCACCACTCCCAGCTGCATTTCCCTATATGCACTAGGGTAGCTGTTGCCTCTACAAGCACAAAAAGGCATTCAATTTCTCAACATCTAATTGCCATAGATCAAGCAACTTTAGAGCACCCGCTTACCAAGTTTATGAACCAAGCCAAACTTTTTAAAAGGTACTGAAACAGAACTATGTGCATTTCCAAACACTCCTGGCCCAAACTGCATTGGACTTGGAACTTGAAATATACAGATCCATACTCCAGCTCAACTTGGATTCCTCAAGGGATCTTGGTGAGCTACTGTATCTACCACCCTCCACCTCATATAATAAGGAAAAAAGGCAACTGAGCGTGCTCTTTCCAAGATTCTAATACCCACATTCCAGCCCTGAGAGGTACTCTAGCTCCAGTTGTGTTTGATTGCAACTCACATAATTGAGGAAGGCTAAGCTAGCTCATGCTGGTCAGTCAAGGTGGAAACAACATATACAATTTATTTATTTATTTAAAATATTTATATCCCGCCCAATATCACTAAGATCTCAGGGCGGCGTACAGATAACATACAGTATAAAACAATAAATATACACAGTTAAAAACAAATTAAACCATAATCCAAGTTAAAACAATATATAATTTAAAAGCAATAGATGCAGTTACAACAATGTGCCAATGAGTTTAACCATCAAAGGCTTTATTAAAAAGCCATGTTTTTACTTGGCGTCGAAATGCAATCAATGTTGGCGCCAATCGGGCCTCCAAGGGGAGGGCATTCCACAGTCGGGGTGCCACCACAGTGAAAGACCTCTCCCTTGTCCCATCATAACATATATGTTGCATTGGTGGGATGTGGAGAAGGGCTCCCCCAACAGATCTAAGGTCTCGGGCAGGCATATATAAGGAGAGGCGCTCTCTCAAGTATCGAGGTCCCAAGCCGTTTAGGGCTTTAAACATCATTACCAGCACCTTGAATTCCGACCGGAAGCGTATAGGCAGCCAGTGCAGTTCCTTTAAAACCGGCGTTATGTGGGCTCTGTAAGATGTACCTGCCAGTAGTTTAGCTGCTGCATTTTGCACTAGCTGCAATTTCCGTGTTGTCTTCAAGGGCAGCCCCACGTAGAGTGCATTACAGTAGTCTAACCGGGAAGTTATCAGTGCATGCACTACTGTGGCTAGGTTGTCCCTGCCCAGGAAAGGCCGTAGCTGGCGGATCAGCCGAAGCTGACCCCAAGTACTCCGTGCAGTTTGTGGCTGCCAATGTGAGGGAAGGGGAAATGTGTTTTCCAGAAAGGCCTGCCAAGTTCGTGATGGAGTGCCATAGAGGCAAACCAAGAGTGAGCACGATCTGGAAAGCCGCCTCCACCACCACACACACACACATCCTCTAGACTTTCTTTCCGAGGGAGGTCTGCTTTTCCTCAGCACTTCATACACTCAGAAGGCTGAATACAGTTTTTCCAATGAGGATTTAGGTAGCATATCCAGTGAATACCAGTTTTTGCAGTAATGTTGATAGATGTTTAACATGCTATTCCAAGCAGATGGTACTGTGCATGTGATGTACAAACTCTATTTTCCTTTTCCTTTCTATGTTAGACCAAAGGCAGTAAAAGCCATTTTCCACTACTTCATCACTACACAGGCTATCATATAATTTAATACAGTTAAGGGAGATTTGTTTATTTATTTATTTATTTATTTATTACATTTCTATACCGCCCAATAGCCGAAGCTCTCTGGGCGGTTCACAAAAATTAAAACCATAGTAAGACAACCAACAGGTTAAAAGCACAAATACAAAATACAATATAAAAAGTACAACCAGAATAAAAACTACGCAGCAAAATTGATATAAAATTAAAATACAGAGTTAAAACAGTAAAATTTAAATTTAAGTTAAAATTAAGTGTTAAAATACTGAGAGAATAAAAAGCTTCTGTTGTAAAGCAACCAAGAGGCAACCAAATTTCCAGTAATGCAACAACAAAGACTTAGGCTGTGTTCAGACAACACAATAGTCAATGGTGGGTTAACAGTCAACTGCATGGTTGATTATTGAGGGGAGACTCCCCACACAACATGAAGATAATCAACTGTGGTATGAATTAAGGCCAGCATCAAGTTAACTATTAGTCAACAGTGTGTTTGATTGACACATTCCCTGCCCTCTCTCCTCCCCCTCAGTCCTCCCACTGGTATCCCATCAGCCATTGTGAGTTCTGCTGGTTGGACTAGACTGTCAGCTGCAGAGTGATAGCTCTTGCCAGGGGACTTTGTAGTTGCCAAAAATAGGCAACTGTGTACAACGAAATAGTCAACAGTACCCGACACATTGGCACAATAACCAATGGTTGTTCAAATAATCAACTCTGCACAGTGTTGGTTATTTCAGCCAAATAACCAACCATGGTCTGTAAAAGTCTCAACGGACAACACAATAACCCACCAATTATTAACCCACCGTTGGTTATTGTGTCATTCAAACCCAGTTCTTTAAAAGGGAAAAAAAGGAAAGCCCCCGAGAATATTAGAAAACCTTCCTAGCTCAGTGATCAGCAAGGAGTGATGTAAACAGTACAGGAATAAACTATTTGCTAACCCCACCAGAACAGAACCCAAGAAGGATCCACTCAAAGATCAACTTAAGCTGCATGCTTAAGAGATTTAGGGGCAATGGAAATTAAAAGCACAAATACATAAGCTCTTCGCAATCTCTTCACAATATAGAGAAAGGTAAGTCTTGCACACAAATACCGTCCATGCTTCAATATTACATCTATTATTATTAGCCTACTTTCAAACAAAAGGTACAGATGAGGTTTAATTCAGGGTCACATACACAGAGAGAAGGAATAGGTACTAAAGGCTTTATCTTTAAACTGCTAAAGGCAGGTTGGCCTCACAAGAATCGTCAAACAGTCGTCAAAATGCATGAATAGTTTCTGCATTAAGTTTGGCCATCTTGTGGAATGTCACTAAGTCAGTTTCTGAGCTTAGAGGAAATGCAGAACACTTGGCACCCAGCCCACAGAATAGGAATCTTGCTGGCGCTAGAAACCACAACTTGCTAGGGTGAGTTGAGGGAGATGTTGCAAGAGAATCTAGATCAATAATTATGTCCTGTTAACAGCGCTTGGAAAAGATGGAATCATGATTACCGGGTTCAAGGAGGCTAGGCATCTTAACAGCAATCGAAGACGCATGTTGTGGTTATTATGACACTAATTGATTAAGTGATCATTTAGAAGGGCAGTTAAACTATCGGGAATTTTGCATATCATTCTGCAAGCATCATGTAGTCACAGGCTCAATTAATCATGCCTACAAATATATACCATAGGATTCATTATGCAAGCACTGCATGACTTACTTTCATGCAGGTTAGCACTGGGTGTATGTTAAATGCAAGCAATATATCTGAACTCAAGTTTAGTAGGGTTTTGTTAACTGAAATCTCCTATAGCTATATGATGCAGTAAGGGTAAGAGAAATCATGAATAAGCAATCCTACTCATAAAGCAAAAACTAGCAAAGTAACATACTAGCAATAAATACCCTTCAAAATAAACCACTAACTACCAAAATTGATGACAGTTACACTAAAAACAAAAACAAAATCTCTTATATTCTGAACATGAGAAGTTTTACATTACATGTATACTAGCTGATCAAATATTGGAAACAGCACACAAAATACAATAATATAGTAACTCTTAATACAAGTACTTGGAAGCTGTAGTACAGGTTTCACTGAAACCAACGTGCAAATAAGCACGCTTACAACTGCAGCCCATATATAGTGTATATAAAAGCACTGGTCATACCTAACTCCTGCATTTAGTTCTCGTTAAATAAAGATGTGTTCACAATTATGCATTTTTAAACTCTGAATGAGAAACTTTTCCACTCATCAACTTCCCCCCTTTTATTTCCCTAAAACCAGAAAATTTGTTGAACAAGTGATTTATTTAATCAATAGTTTATGCAGCAGCTTCTAGTACCAAAGCACTTTTTACACTTCCTTAAACAGCCCTTTAGGAAACTCTTTTCAAAACAGACAAATGTGCCTGATTTACACTGAAACTACAAGTAGGTAAGTAGGCAGGACACATTCTTAATTATATTTCTGTTGCCTACTCTCTTCCAGTAGACTTTAAGTTTAAGAATTTCCCTTTGATTGCATTACCTGAATTTCAGATTATAATACTGTCGTTCCACCTCATGCTGCCTTCTATGCTAGCGTGATCACCCAAGTTGAGGGATCCCAAAACAATGAAACAGTACCTGCAAACACCTGAGTGCCCAGACGACTGGACTGGCTGCAATACGACCTGGGGTCTAGGAATCCGAGTCCTAACAAATCCAGTTCTCCCATGCTTTCCAAATTTATCCATTTTCTTTACACGGAGCCCAAATAGTTTCTCTCTGCCAAGAGAAGCGCAAACCAGCTCATCCGTATCCCAGAACAGGAGACCTCACTGGAACACCTTTGGATTGTTGGACTGTTCAGTAGCTGACTGCACTGAACACAACGCTGCTGCAGCACCCACTCACGCCTCAGGAATGCTGCTAATTGGACAGCAAATCCTCCTCCTTCTCTCTCTCTCTCTCTCTCTCTCTCTCTCACACACACACACACACACACATACACCCGGTGAGAACTGAGAGATAAAATCTAGTCAATATACCCATGACTTCAAATACGCAGCCAGGGACTCATTCCAAGAATTGTCATCCATTGTCTCGTGTTTGGAACGCAAGAGATACCTGTCTTGTATTAGGGACTCAAAGAGGTAAGACAGGGCTATGTTGGTGTCAGACCAAGCAGTCTGGATCCAGAGTTTCTGCCTGTTTCTGTCCAACTGTTTAGCTCTTATTGGCAGGTGTGACACAAAACAGGAAATACCAGCCCAAACTAGGCCAAATCTACAGCCATATTTTTGCCCATACAAACGTCACCAGAATACAGACAGTTATTTTTTGTACTCAAGTGGTAGTGGGGGGCAGCACTTAATCTTACTATTTATTAGCTCAGGTATGCCTTCAGGAGTCATACCCATGACAGAAGATCCAGAATGATGAGGCTGAACTCAAAAAAAGACAACACAATATTTTTGAAGCCATTTTTGGAGTTTGTTTCTCCACACAACTGCTCCCTGTGATGAATGTGTTACCACAGAACCCACTTCTGTTTTCATTTTCATTTATTTGAAAACAGGGCCATGCTACACAGAGAGAGAGAGCACAAACCTATGCCTTTCATGAAGGAAGTTTAAACTATAAAAGATATTAAAGTGGCATATTTCCCTCATACAATATAAAAATAATACAATACACCCATACTCAGAGATGTGAAGACTTTAAAGAAACTGTAAAAAAAATCCTGGAAAAAAATCCATGGGAAATGTTTTTTAAAAATATTCTGGGTTACCCCCCCCCCGACCCTCCCCAGGCTTTCACATCTCTACACACATGAACACAAAGCAAGCTTTCTTAAGAATGAGTTACTTCATTTTTAATATGAAGAACTTCAGGTAAAATTAGGCTTAGGCTAGATGTACAGATACAGCAAAATGGTAGTAGAATACTGAGGCAGTAGAAGCAACAGCAATTTTGTCATACCTTATTTTTACCACATGGACTCTTAATACTTCTAACTATCCATGAATGAGAGAAAGCACTTTTGAATGCTTCCCATGTTAAAAAAACAAAAAACAAAACCCTGCTAAGAAGAGAAAACAAGACTATCAGGGAAGAAGGTTGTAGCCAAGTCCTTCCCTGCTGTGTAAGGATTTTTTTATCTGCAGGGATCCCCCACTTAGAATGGACTGTACCACTTCACATACAATTGTCTCAACATGTTACCATCTCATTCTGCTGCGTGTGTAGAGCCCAAGGTTGCAATCCCAAATCCACACAACCACAGAGTAAGTCCCTAAAGAAATTTGTGAGACAATTTGCATCGGACTGTGTTGCAAGTTTCCTTCTTAAAGCTTCAGGAAGACACTCTTAAAAATACACTAGCTAGCAGGAAGCTAGAGACGATACAAGGCTGGGATAAGTTGAATAAATTATTAGTAGTATTTACGTTGAACATTCAGCCTGAAGCACTGCTGATTAAGGATGGTATCCCCCACTTAATGAGAGCCAATTTATTAATGACTAATTCACACATGAAATTCATCATTTGATTTGTGGCAGTTATGGGGTTGTAGCACAAAACACCACATTTAAAATTTTCATCTCCTCTGATGTGAGTTCAAACACCATCTTGTAAGTGGAATGAGATCCCACATTCAGCCATTTATAAAAAGTTGAGTGACCAACTGAAGTAAATGACCTTAAATGAGACCAGAGTTGTCAGCTACTCCTTCTCAAGCTCAAAGATATCCCCCCAACCAAAAAAATACAATCTTATCCTCATAGCTCTTCAAAAAATAGACAATGCAAAGGCAGCCCTGAATTTCCCACCACTAAGACGGGGCAAAAGGAGAGAAATACTAGAAGCGAACAAAATGATGGCATGAACTGTATCAATCAGCCTTGCTAAAAGAAGGACAAGTTGCTTACCTGTAACTGTAGTTCTTTGAGTGGTCATCTGTGAACTCACACATATGGGTTGTGCATCTGCACAGAACACTCATTCGGAACATTCTAGAGCTAAACACAGAGCTTTGGGCGGAAATCCTGCCCACTCCTCTGCACACACTGCAGACATGGCTCCCACTTGCCTCTCAGTTCCGAATCTGCCATAGCAGAGGGAAATGAAAAGGCGAGGCATCGAAGCGGGGAAGAGGGTGGGCTGTGTGAGTTCACAGATGACCATTCAAAGAACTATAGCAACCTGTCCTCCTTCTTCATGGTCTCTGTGAGTCACACATCTGAATGCTAAAAACAAATAAGACTTACCAGAGAAGCCCACTTCACCACATTACAGAGTTGTGGGAGCAAGATACCTCTGAGGAATATAGCAGAGAAGCAATGGCTTTGGTGGAATGGCCCAATACTTGCAGGGGGTGTGCCAACTGCTAGGAATATGGTTGAGACCACCCATTTGGCGAGACGTTGGATGTGAACGCCTCTCCTGATGGAATGCCTCTCTAAATGTGAATATACCCGGTCACTACGTTCAACATCTAAGGTCCACCTCCGGGTGCCTACTCCGAGAGAGGATCCGAGTGTGGCAACGAGGGACAGGGCCTTTTCGGTGGTGGCCCCCAGACTATGGAACAGTCTCCCTGACGAGACTCACCTGGCGCCAACGCTGCTATCTTTCCGACGCCAGGTTAAGACTTTCCTCTTTGCCCAGGCATATGGCAGCACATCTTAATCACCCACATGTTTAGTTTTTTTTTAACGGTTTTTAATGCTTTATGTGTGTATGTTCTGTGTTTTAAAACGTAAAATTTTTATAATTGTTTTTATCTCAATTTTAGAATTTATGTAAACCACCCAGAGAGCTCTGACTATGGGGGCGGTATGTAAGTGTAATAAATAAATAAATAAAAGCTTTCCTAGGTCCAGAGTGGCAGACAAAGAGATGGGTGGACTTCCAAAAGGATTTAGAACAAGAGTAAGTCCCTAAAGAGTGTCCTTCAAACATCTAGAGAATGAAACTTTATCTCCCTTGGGGAGGTAGGTTGAGGAAGGAAGATTGGCAATACAATATCCTGAGTTAGATGGTATTGTGACATTCCAGAGCTAAACTCAGAGCTTTAGGTGGGAGCCCAGTCCACCTCCTCTGTGCACACTCTGGGCATGGTTCCCATTTGCCTCTCAGTTCCAAGGAAGGAGCACTTTGGACAGAGGACTACCATATCCTTGTGAAAGATGAGGAACAGTTGGTCGTTCCAAAGACCACATAATTCACCCATTCTATGTGCTAATGTAATAGCAACAAGGAGGGCAACATTCATGGTGAAAAGGTGAAAGACAGTCAAGGCCATAGACTCAAAAGACCTAGGTGACACTTGAGCCAAAACTACCAAAAGACTCCAGGTTGGGACCAGTGGAGAAGTCAGCAGATAGAGTTTAGCGTGGCCTTTAAGGAACTGTTTGATTTGGGGGTGAGAGAAAAAAGAAGCCCTCATTATGATTAGCGGAGATCACTCTTATAGACAAAAGGGCTAAACGCTTGGCTTTCAAGAAAAGTACATAATCCAGAATGCTTGAGAGACTACAGGAAGCTGGTCTCCATTGAGCTGGTGCCAGAAAAGTCTAGGAAGTCTTACACTTAGGGATGTATGAGAATCAGGTGGAAGGTTCGTGCAAAGCTGTCAATACCTCTAAAACCTGCTCAGAACCAGTTCATAGTTCAAGTACCATTTAGTATGGTTCCAATTGCTTTAATTTTGTCTCATCCAAAGGATTTTCATAAAGTTTTTATATTCTGAAAGCTTGAAAAATGAGGTTATAAAATGTTGCTTAGAAGGAAAGAAAATAGGAAACTGAAGCTGTCTGGGATTTCACCAAGACTTTAAGAGATCTGGCTCACCTATTATCAAAACTCAGTACACATTTATATCTTCTATAATAGTAAAGGAGGATGTCTGTCTGTCTGCCAGCACCATAGCTCCAAGATCGTGAAACCTAAACACCTGAAACTTGGCATGCATACTAAGGGGCACACAGTGCTGTGTACCTCAGGGTTATTTGGTTTTAAAAACAACTTAATTTTGATTAATTTAAATATGACTGTTGTGTGTGAAGCCTGCAGTACCATATTCAGTCACTACTAGGTGGTAAACTCCCCTAACCAACACATAGCTTTGCAGGGAACACAGTTTGAAACCAGGGGAAAGTAGTCAGAGTTATATGCCAGCCCCCTTCCCTCCTACTGTGGGGCAGCCCCATTCAGGAGAATGGAGTGGACAAACCCCTCCTTCAGGGGGCTTGTAGGGACGCATCACAGCAAGAACTGTGCCTACAGGTGCAGCTGGCATAGCTTCTCTCAGACGGGGTAAGCACAATGTTATCCACTCTGACCCCTGCATAACTTTGTTTGAAGACTTTGCTGTATCAAACTAAGGGCTATTCTAATCTATGTGAAATCAGGTCCTTTCAATAGTTAAAATTAAATAAATTGGGTTGGGCCGAGGAAAAAAATCCAACATAATTCGTTTATTTCTCTTTAAGAGGGCAAGAATGAATTGACCCCATTAATCTCTTCTGGGTCTTTTTCTTGCATTCAGAATGTGGTTGCATAGTTAGATGACTTTAAGTGAAATAAACCCAAGAAAATCCCCAAGCAATGTTTTAACAACCTTGAAACATGTAAGAACAAGAGTTGCAACAGCCTACATGTTATCCCAGCCACAATTGTCACCATAGTGAGAACTGTAAAGGCCCACACATAAGTGGGAAAAGAAATGCAGCAGACAATTAAACAGCTTGTGAGAATTTAACATAATTTTCTTTGAAATTCCAAGCTCATCTGCAATTTAATTTCCAATTTCCAAAAACAGCAAATATCTTGCATAAATGGTCACAGGATATGCCATCTCTAAAGGAAAGGCAGATATATTTTTTGACTTTGCAAAACAGGTTCCAAATATTTCAAGTTATTCAAAGAATACCTAATAATAGTTCAGATTAAGTTAAAACCCTGTTCTTTCATAGAAAGTACTAGCATTATGTACATTTTGAAAAATGAGAAGTATTTGAAATGCATAGTGTGACCTGAAAGAGGAACCTGTTTGGGTTTGTTTGCTTAGCAATTAGAGCAGGTGAACAGCTGCACCTGCAAAGGCATTGCAAAATAATGTTGTTGTTGTTGTTGTTGCTTTAAAAATTGAACATATCCATACGTTCACTACTTATACTTTAGTACTATGTCCATTTATTCTTTCCTAGAATCAGCTGAACACTTACTAAAAAGGCCATTAAAAACTTGGAAATTATTCTTTAAAAACACACACATATGCCTATTGAAAAATTAAGTATTTCTTTCAGTATGCGTGATAAGGTTACCATTTTACCTACGTTATATAATTTCCTTTTTTAAAAAAAGCAACCTGGCCTAACTTCCAGTTCTGAAAATACATTCCTGCTCAAAACAAATTTACAGCCAGCACTCATCCACTGTTGATGTTGTTACAGCACAAGCCTTTGATTGTGGAACATCTACAGCAACATTATCCAACTGGGGCCAGATCTACACCAAGCAGGATATAGCACTATGAAAGCAGTACAAAAGAGGTATACGGTATGGTGTCAATGGACCCCAACAGTTGTCAGTGCACTTCAATACCGCTATAAAGCAGGAGTGTGGCTCCTGTCTCTTATATACTGCTGTTATACCGCTTTCATACTGCTATATCCTGCTTGGTATAGATCTGGCCTGGGTGCCCTCTAGATGTGTTACTATAACTCCCCATCATCTCCAGATGACTGGGGATGATAGGGTTTGTGGTCTAACACATCTGGAGGGCATCCTCTACTCTGTCCTATCTGCCTCCCTGCCCATTCCCCTTATGCCTGTTCATGTGCTTTAGGTCAACAGCTTCACACACTGTGCTCTCTCTACCTCCTCCTTGTCCCCAAACCACCCATTGTTTTGCACAACCATTCCTCCCCCACTAAAAATTGTATTCAATGAGCAAGCTACTCTCAGCAAGTGGGATAACCTCATGCAAGTTATCCCAGAAGTAATCATGGGCATGAAAGTACACAGTGACATTACAAAGAAATAATAATAATAATTTTATTTGTTACCCGCCTCTCCCTCTGGATCGAGGCGGGGTGCAACACAAATGCAAACACCATAAAATACATATAATGAATTAAAACATTTAAAACTAATACATTATTAAAAAGGCATCTTAAAATTCAACTGGGTAGGCCTGCCGGAAGAGATCAGTCTTTATGGCTTTCTTAAATTCTGGAAGACTGTTAAGTTGACGAATCTCTCCCGGCAAGCCATTCCACAAACTGGGAGCGGCAGAAGAAAAGGTCCTCTGGGTAATAATCAGCCTTGTTTTTGTTGGCTGGAGTAAATTCTTCTCAGAGGATCTGTGTGTGGGGTGGATTGTAAAGGAGAAGGCTATCCCGCAGGTAGCCTGGACCCAAACCATGTAGGGCTTTAAAGGTGATAACCAACACTTTATACTTTGCCCATAAACTAATTGGCAGCCAGTGAAGAGATTTTAAAACTGGTGTAATGTGGTCACCCCTAGATGTACCGGTGACCAGCCTGGCTGCCATATTTTGAACTAGCTGAAGTTTCCGGACTAGGCACAAAGGTAGCCCTATTTAGAGTGCATTGCAGAAGTTGAGCCTCGAAGTTACAAATGAAACTTTGGATGAACTTTGAGCCAATTTTCACAAATATTTTTGAGTTGGAAGAAAAATTACCACAATTCAAGTTGGCCTTTTGTTCACTTTACATGTTTTTTCTCTAACATGACACTCCATAGTAAATAATTTTATTCTTCTGCCTGACTCAAGTCTGGCTTGCAAAAAGTACTCTTTTAATAGCAGACGAAGAAGCTGAGCAAGAGACACTCAAACTCAAGTAACAAGGTCAAGGCTAATTTCATACAGCAATTTTTGAGGTGGTAGAACTACCAATGTTCATTTCCCACTATCCAGGTGATACAGTGGTCTTGTGAAACACCAATCACATGCTACCATATTCTCCCAAAATAACATAAGAAGAGCCATGCTGGATCAGACCAGAGGCCTACCTATTTCAACATTCTATTTGCACAGAAGCCAACCAGATGCCTAGAGGAACCTTGCAACAGGGCATTTATGCAATAGCACCCCATGTTCTCCCAGCAACTGGAATACAGAGGCATACAATCTCTGATCCCGGTAGTAATATAATAGCCAAAATGAATAGTAGCCATTGTTAGCCTTGTCCTACATGAAAAGCCTGTACACTAATAGCAAATTCGTTTTCCCAAAGTGGATGTTTGTACAACTCCAAATGGCACCAACTACATAGAAGGGGGATGCATCAGCAGGCTTGGAGAAATCCCAAAGTTTTTGTAAAAAGATCTTTACAAACGTGTTTGCTAGTAAAGGTGTACTTGTAGGATATTTTTTGAAAAACCATCATCAGCCAATGGATGGCAGAGCAGAATAAAAATGGCACACCATGAAGCATCACGTAAAACAAAAAACCCTCCCCCACTTCACTAACATGCAACATCTCTGTCCCCAATGCACCTGTGACAAAACACAACATGAACAAACGTGGCCCACCCCACCACAAATTTTAATTCATTGCCTGAAAGTACTACTAGCCCCTTTGAACTGCCAGCAATATACCTTTCATCCAATAGGTGCTCCTTCAAGAAATCCAGTGGTGACATTCCTTCCAAATGACTTCTGTGAAACATGCAGTAGGCAAATGCTCAACTAGTTATCTAGGTCTTTGTCCCCTCAATCCAACGGCTAAAGAGATTTGGCTCTCTTGAGTGCAGAAAACCTAATCAGATCATAGCCCAAGGCAGCATGTCAGAGTGCATAATGCGCCTCCATATGGAGACTCTCATAAGCTTCTTTAAAAGCACCGAAGTGTTATGTGACAAACAGAGGATTAGGCCTTTAGGTGGGGAATAAACAGACCACTCTTTAGGAGTCAGGTATCCGTATTTATAGTCTAAGCAATCTACCAGCAGATGGAGATAAGTGCTGCAGCCGGAAAGGCCAGAAGCCAGAAAAACCGATGTGCCTGCTGTCCACTGCTGTGCATCTGGCTACAGATGGGTGAGAAACTTGTTCAGTTCACGTTACAATGTAAACTTTAAAAAATCCACACCTCCTGAATCTAAACATAAACCGGAACACAGTTTGCTGCCAAAATCTGTACATTTCCAAAGTTTGCAGTGTTCTTTTAAAAAAGTGTGCACAAAAATACTTATATTTCAAAATATGTGCAGAAATGCACACATAAACACTTTATTGAATGGGGGAAATACATACATTTACAGGTCTGCACAAAAATGTGTATCTTTGGGGGAAATGCATTAAAAATTGTGGATTTTTAAAAAAAGCGAATGAAAATGAATGAAAATGTGGATGAATTTTCATGCAGATTGCTCTCCCCAACCCAAAAAAAGCCCCAGCACAATCCAATGTGGAGCAAGGATATAACAAATTTAGCACTGGAAACAGAGGAAAGTGAGCTTCAGAGATTCATCCGTCCCTACATCTGACAACCACAATTCTCAACTGGTAGATGACGAAATTCACCCCACAAACCAATTTCACTTATTGAGTTCACAGGTGGCTCAATCAAATTTAATCAAGGTGTGGTAAGATTATTCAATCACAGTTTCACTCATAAGTTGTTTGACAGATAAGAGGTGTTCCAGACTTTTATGTTAAGTCTCTTTGGGATGTAAATGCTTCCAATTCCCTGGCCAATAACTACAGAGCATAAAATACCGATTGGTGGTCCCTATCACATATACTTATTAACTTAACAGGCACAGCAGACCTCTCTTCCGTCCTTTAAAATATGATAGCCAAGATGATTTCAGGGCATGAAGACTGAATCTGTCAGCAAATGTCATACTTTCCGAGATCAGTGCCCAGAGATTTCTATAAAAAGGATTTTACTACTTGGTTAGGATCTGGAATCTCTTGTGAAATCCCCTTAAGGCAGCCTTCCTCAAGCTGGTACAATCCAAATCTGCTCAACTACAACTCCCAACATCCCCATCCAGCATGGCCATGATGGTTGGAGGTGATGGGAGTTGTAGTCCAACACATCTGGAGGGCACCAAATTGAGGAATAGTGCTTAAGGGTCAAAGCAAGAAGACTTCACAGTTGTTTCAGGGACTCAAAGGGACTGTGTTCTAAAGAACTAATATATACACAGGCAGAAAAGCATTTGCACAGATGAGCTTGGCTTGGCATTTTTGCAGTCACAAGGGCAAGCTGATTTCTAAATTGAGCAGCAGCTTTGGCAGTAAGAATTACAATGGTCAGGTCGCATACACTGTTTTCTCCTACACATGCATATGGCTTCTTTGGCTTGCGGCCACAGTCTCCAACGCAGTGGGTTGTCACTACCAAGAAAGCCATTCCCCCAGTGGCCTCCTCACTACACCTCCAATCACAGAATCATAGAATAGTACAGATGGAAGGGGCCTATAAGGCCATCCAGTCGTCCGTCCCCCCCGGTTCAATGCAGGAATCTACCTTAAAGCATCCCTGACAGATGGCTGTCCAGCTGCCTCTTGAATGCCTCTAGTGTGGGAGAGCCTAGACCTCCCTAGGTAACTGGTTCCATTGTCCTACTGTTCCAACAGTCAGGAAGTTTTTCCTGATGTCTAGACAGAATCTGGCTTCCTGGAACTTGAGCTCATAATTCTGTGTCCTGCACTCTGGGATGACTGAGAAGAGATCCTGGCCTTCCTCTGTGTGACAACCTTTCAAGTATTTGAAGAGTGCTATCATGTCGCCCCTGAATCTTCTCTTCTCCAAGCTAAACATGCAAGGGCACTCAAGACAATGGTCTCCAAAAATTGCATGGGTAAGTTCACATGTTGACAGGCAGTACTTCAGGTAGACCAGTACCAAATTGTGAAGGGCTTTAAAACATAAGCACCAGAACTTTAAACTGAGACTGGAAATTAATCCGAAGGCAGTGCAGCCGTCCAAGCACTACTGACAGGTAGCACTAGCAGGTAGTACAGGCAGCCAACGCAATTCTTTTAAGACCGGTGTTATACGATCTCTATAAGATGTTTTGGTGAGCAGCCTACCTGCTGCATTTTGCACCAGCTGCAACTTCTGAGTCATCTTCAAGAGCAGCCCCACGTAGAGTGCATTGGAGTAATCTAATCGGCAAGTTACCAGTGCATGGACTACTGTGGCTAGGTTGTCCCCGTCCAGGAAAGGCCATAGCTGGATGATCAGCTAAAGCTGACCCCTAGTACTCCAGGCCATAGAATCCACCTGGGCTTCCAGTGACAAGGACAGATCTAGGAGTACTCCCAAGCTACACACCTGCTCCTTCAGAGGGAGTGCAACCCCATCCACAACTGGTCACTTACCCAATTCCCGTACTTAGGAACCACCAATCCACAGAGCTTCTGTCTTCTCAGGATTCAGCTTCAGTTTATTAGCCCTCATCCAGCCCATTACAGCCTCTAGGAACTGGTCCAGCACCTTCTAATGCTAGATATTACACAGAGGTTACTAGAGTATAGATAACTGACCCTAAGCTATCTCTGTCCAGACGGGATTGTGGCTGGTGTACCAGGCTAAACTGATAGAAAGCATTCTGTGCCAGATGCCGTTGTACCTCCAGTGAAAGATGATCTAGGAGTACACATCAGATTGTTGCTTCAGAAGAAATGCAACCCCCATCCTGAACAGATCAACCACCACAAAACAGATGAACCACCCTGGAGGAGAAGGGTATCAATGACTACTAGTCCTGATAGCTATGTGCTTCCTCCAGTAGCAGAGGCAGTAAGCCTATGTACACCGGTTGATGGGGAACACGGGTGGGAGGGTGCTATTGCACTCATGTCCTGCTTCTGAGTTCCTGGCCAACAGCTGGTTGGCCACTGTGAGAACAGAATGCTGAACAAGATGGACTCTCAGGCTGATCCAGGGTGGCTCCTCTTATGTTCGTATATTCACACTTTCCCTTCCTTAACTATTCTAGACACAATTAGGAACACAGGAAGTTGCTTTGTATCAAGATGGACTATCTATGCATCCAGCCCAATACTGTCTTCTTCAAGTGGCAGCAGTGCTACAGGGTCTCCAGCAGATGTCTTCCCCATCAGCTCCTACCTGATCCTTTAATTGGAGATGCCAGAGATTGAACCTGGGACCATGGGTATGCAAAGCATGGGCTCTACCACTGAGCTATGGTTTCTCCCCCTAATTAGGGGGCACATTTGCATAAAATCCTCCCTTGACTCCAGTTCAGCACATCAGTGGGCAACGCAGCATACAAAGAGTTCTTAGAAGAGGCAGATACTTTCCACCACCTCCACATGCATGCCTCCTACAAGATCCAATAGTGGAAGACAGCTTTGTAGAGTGCTTGGCTCACAAATGTCCAGCAATTGTTCCAGATGAGCAGGAGACCATTGCAGTTTGAAGAACCCCATGATGGGATCCCTGCAGTGGGTATGAAAATCCTTGAGGGCATGGCCTTTGTGGCCACCCCCAGACATGAAGGAAGGGAATTAAAACTAAATAAGTAGTCCATTGCTATACACAATTTTGTTCCAAAGCAATGAGAAACACAACTGCTATATATATTATCAAAAGCAATCTCACCTCCAGCTGTCTGTGGATTAAGAGAGAGAGAGAGAGAGAGAGAGAGAGAATGAATTGGTTTCTCTGGGAATTAAATGCCACCCTACAAGTTTGTTCTTTGGATGACAGCCAGTTTCTCTGGTGTGGGAAGGATGCGTCTCTTCAAAAGTGGATGAACTGGTATGAGGAGAATACAAGCTGGCACTCTTAAAAGTGTAACTTCCCACTCAGTGAGAGACAATTTTACTGAAATGCACGCAAATGTGTTATCTTCATAAGAGTTCCGTTGGACTCACAGGACCCAATCCTATTGCAACGGGGTTATGGTGCTTCTAAAAAATAATCCTGGAAATGAGGGGAAACGCCCCTAAAGATCACCTGACCTCATCCATCTGCTTGTTTGATTACTGCACTCATCAAGAGATACTCTCCTGGGGGGTGCTAAAATATGAGAGGTCTGATCCGTGATGGCTCAGAATAGGGCCTTTAGTATCATAGCAACCACTCTCTGGAACTCTCTACTAGATGAAATTAGACAGGCACCAACCCTTCTGGGTTTTTGGCAGCTATTGGAAATATTCTTGTTCCAACAAGCTCTCCCAGAAGAGTGATTTTCTTCTTGATGGTCATGATAGTATCTCTTCTAAGTTTTATACAGTATTACATTATGGGATTAGAAATTTCCTTTTAATGTAAGCAATTCATAAATAATTGTAAATAAATATTAATAAGTTAGTTTCACCATTCCAAGAACATGGATACAACAGCTTTGAGAAACTCCCTTTCAGAAAGCACTAGACACATATCCCATCCAATAGCTTACAGCACACCTTTTCCTGGCTCATATGTTAGTTGAGACTGACAGATTACTGCCTCGGATACTGGAGGTAGCACATAACCATCAGGACTAGTAGCCATTGACAGCCACCTTCTCCTCCAGGAATTTATCTAACCCCCTTTTAAAGCCATCCAAATTGGTTAGCACCACATCTTGTGGTAGTGAATTCCATAGTTTAGCTATGCGCTGTATGAAGAAGTATTTCCTTTTATTTGTCCTGGATCTCCCACCAATCAGCTTCATGGGATGACCCCAGGTTCTAGTATTATGAGAGAGGAAGAAAATTGTCTCCTTATCCACATTCTTCACAACATGCATGATTTTGTACACCTCTATCCTGTCTCCCCTCAGCCTCCATTTTTCCAAGCCAAACAATCCCAGCTGTTGCAACCTTCCCTCACAGGGGAGATACTCCAGTCCCTTGATCATTTTAGGTGCCATTTTCTGCACTTTTACAAGCTCTACGATACCTTTTTTTAGATGTGGTGACCAAAACTAAGTGTGGTCGCACCATAGATTTGTAGAAAGGCAGTACGATACTGGCAGTTTTATTCTCAATTTCTTTTCTAATAATGCCTAACATGGAGTTTGACTTCTTTACAGTGGCCTCACACTAGGTTGACATGTTCATCGGGCTATCAACCACAACTCCAAGATCTCTTTCTTGGTCAGTAAATGCCAGCTCAGATTCCATCAGGTTATACTGGAAGTTTTTTTAAAAAAATATTTTTAAAAAATTATTTCTCACCCGCCTCTCCATTTTGATCAAGGCGGAGAACAACAGTAAGTATAAAATACATAAAATACTGTTATTTGGATGCCCACTCCCCCAGCTTGGAGAGATCCTTTTGATGCTCCTCACAATCAATTTTTGTTTTAACCACCTTACCTATACCTTAAAACACACAGCTATACCAGGAAAAATAGTTGCACAAATAAGCTCTTAATACAAGAGGTCAATTCTGAAGTTCTCGTTTGTTTATTTTTCAAAATGTGAGTAGTTTCTGAATTCATGCCAACCATTGTCTTTACTTATACATGTCTTAACAGCCAGATTACCACCAACAAAATCTATACAGCCAATATTCTTTTTGCATCTGCATGACATCAGTGTTATTGTTAATTTATAATTAAGCTAATAATAAACATTTAAGTAATTTGTTTATCTGAGTTCACAGCTGTCTTACTCTGAAGCCAAACTTCATTTCCTGGATTCCTGAATATTTCCTTTTTTTCTTTTTCCTCCTCATTTGCTTTCTGCTATGCACTAGTGACTTGCTTTCCAAGTAAACAGAACAGGAGAAGGCATCCTTTTATCCTGGTCCTTGTTTCTGTTTACTTTACTTAATCTGTTTACCTAATATGGTTGCTCAGACAATAAAGCATTTCTGTCTTTAAATGATGGGCAGAAGCTAAGCTCAGAACCATATAGACACTCCAGTGATGTGAAAAATGACATTGCAAATAATTAATATGGCTGGGGGTAGTCTCACAGGAATCTTCAGGGTTTCATAGAATCATAGAATCATAGAATAGCAGAGTTGGAAGGGGCCTAAAGGCCATAGAGACCAACCCCCTGCTCAATGCAGAAATCCACCCTAAAGCATCCCTGACAGATGGTAGTCCAGCTGCCTCTTGAAGGCGTCTAGTGTGGGAGAGCCCACAACCTCACCAGGCAACTGATTCCATTGTCGTACTGCTCTAACAGTCAGGAAGTTTCTGGGTGGTGGAGGAAGATATTTACCCCTCTCTTGTCTAAACCATACTGATAGCCTCGTTTGTCATTCACAGTTGAATTGAGCATCAATTAATTATGTGCACCAATGGCAAATTTGGATCATCTCCATTTTACACAGACAGTGGGATCTGTGTAACAACTCACACAATTGTTTGTGTGAGGAACAACTGTTGGGCATACACAAAGACCCTGCCCCCTAGAGGAGTGGCATCTGAGCTCTTCATTACATCGCACTGCTTCTGTTCCAATACAAGCATATTCTATTGATCAATGAAAGGTAACGTATAAACATAGCCATGCGCAATACTAATACCATCGATGGTTCTTTTGTTATAAACAATCTGTTTGGAAAACAAGTGCCTTTCTAATATCTGGAGTTCAAAAATCAGCTATTTTATTTATTTATTTTATTAACATTTATATACGACCTTATTTGCTAAAAAAACCAAAAACCAAACAAACATCAAGGCGGTGCACAATTTAAAACAATGAAACCTTAAAACAACTATAAGAAACATTAAAAACAGTAAAGCATTAAAATACATAAAAGGCTAAATTAAGAAGATGCATCTTCACATCCTAATAGCAAAGAGAGTTTGAAAGCAGGAGAAAACCCAACACAGGTGTCTGCAGATAATAGTGCCCTCAAGAGGGCGGTTCCTGCAGATCTTAATAATTAGACAGGTTCATAACAAGATAGGCAGTCCCTTATTGCCAGGTCCTCAGCCATTTAGAGCTTTAGCAGTTAAAACCAATAACTTGAATTGAGCCCAGAATGCCATTGGAACCAGTGTAGGCCTTTCAGGACAGGCGTAACATGATTCTGATAACATGTACCAGCAAGCAGCAAGCCAAACTCCAAGTCAGATTTTCTACTGACCAACAATACTTCCAGTTTGTTCAGCCTCATTCAGCCCATTATCAAACCCAGACAACATTCAAAGGTTTTGATTGCTTCCTTGGCATTAGGTGATAAAGAGCAATAGAGTTGGATATTATTGGTGCTACTTTACAGCTCTGAAAGACCTCTCCCAGGGGTTCCATGTAAATATTAAAAAAACATGGGGGACAAGATAGAAACTAGTAAAACACAGTAGTCCAATGACCATGGAGTTGAACTTAGGGGTTTTATATTATTGTTTATTGTGTGGTTTTAAGTTTTGCTTTGTGAACCACTAGAGAGCATCAGCTAAAGTGAAGTATAAAAATGTAATAAATAAATAATCCCTCACCACCACCTTCTGGACATTGCCTGACAAAAAGGACTGGAACCTCTGCAAAACAGAACCTCCAAGCCTCAGTCCCGCCAGGCATGTCCAGGATACCATGGTTGATGGTATCAAAAACTGCCAAAATGTTCAGGAGAACTAATAGGGTCAGGCTTTCTCCATCTAGCAGTGGTGTAAGTTATCTGCCAAGGCAACCCAAGCAGTCCCATAGACTGGCTGAAAGCCCGATTGGAACTGGTCCAGATAAAAATGCAAAAAAAACTAGGCACTCTTTGTCCATAGATTCTTTGTCAATGGATCAGTTAGGCTTGAACTGTCCTTGTTTTGCCAGAAAGGTCCATGGTGAAATAGGCTCAAGGGTATCATGACTCCTGATGAACACTGTATTCAGCTAGATAGCATATTTTCTAATGGGGGTGGGAGGAAGGAAGAGTAGAATAGCAAATGCGGGGAATATGAGTGTACAAGCCCAAGGCTCATGTCTTCTCATACAAGAAGTGATGCTGGGCCAGACCCTCTGCTAATTGCAGAAATTCTAAAAGGCATAATACCACGTTACACTTTTAAACTGAAGGTGCATGAAAAACCACTCTCTGAAGTCCAAGCAGCTGCATTTCAGATCAGCTGCTAAGGATGTATACACAGCAGCCCCACTCCCCGAGTCCTACACAAAATGACAGGATTTCCTTCAACTGTACTAAGGGTATTATTTGCAAATGCCAGCTCAGAGATTCAGTGTCACCGGGAAAACACAGCTTAAGTCAATGTATTTTTCTGATTTGTTTATCCATCTCTCCCCCAAAAGGATATCCTTCCAGTTCCATGATATATAGGAGCCACCTGCTTAACAGGGCTTAAAATACACTGATTACTGATTAGTCCAGAGCTTTTTGACTTCAGCCAAACAAGAGCAACATCTTACCTCAGGCTCAGCCAGCAAAAAAAGACCGCTTTATTTATTTAAAGGCGGGATATAAAGTAATAAATAAATAAATATTACTACTACATTATTCTACTAAAAATACCCAGAGCAGCATTAACAATAATCAAACTCTTTGCAGCATGGACTGAGTCAAGTCACACTCAGGCCTCTGCCAAGCATGGGAAATTCCTACTGCTCCACTGTTATCTCTGATCTGAGATAACTCTTACCTCCAAGCTGAGTAAGGGATGCCCTCCAAGGGGATTCTGCCAGAGGGCAGGTCTTGGAACCTAAGCCTAGTTCCCTGCAGGAACCCCAAGAAGCTCTATGGGCCAGATTGGGGTGCCTCCTTGGCTGGATTAGGCCCATGGGCCAGAGGTTCTGCATCCCTGCCCAAATACGTGCTTTGGGACCCACCTTTAAAAAATTTCCACTACCTATGGAATAACACTATTGCTAGTGACCTACCTTAGATCAGGCTGTGACTCAGTTGTGGGTTCCTGCCCACCAACTGAAGCCCAGTAGAACATGGGGAAAACATATTTTCAGGACCTGAGGGAAGGCTGAAGGGGTAGAGAGTGAGGTTTGCGGGATACTCTGGAGTGTAGACCATGGAAACACCTTGTTTATGGGATCTTCCATCGAGGATTGAGAGACAGGTTGCTCTGCCCAGGTTTATGTACTAGACTTTTACCCAATGACTGTGATTTCAAGGATTGGGGGGAATAATTCTAGCCTTTTTTCTGCCCTAGACTCCAGGAAAATGAATGAGAGTCACACAAGCAAAGCATTTGGGAGTCAATACATTAGTCCTATTGGTGTGAATTAATTTGCTTGGACAATCACACATGGCTTTGGAACCATTGAGAGCTTCCTTTAAGATGCAGATAGTGACTTCAGAGAGGAGATCTGTCAAGACCATGGCAGGGAGAAGTTAAGACCCCTGCTCCCTATCACCCACAGTCTGGAGGTTGCTGAGTGACTTTCTCATGGCTAATCAGTTTCTTTGGCACACATACAAAAAAAAAGTTTTTAAGAGGTGCAGGGGTGCTTTCTTCCTCATAATAGAACTTCCTCACAGCTTATACTCTAGCTACTTTATTTATAAAATGTGATTCTGGTAGGTTTAAGAAACCAACTGCACACCTGGAAAAGGGGAAAAAACTACTTCCCAATGAGACGTCATGAAATGAAAATAATGTAGGCACGCCTAAAGGTAAGGCACTGCTTTTAAAACAATGTTAGCTGTCCTTAGTTCCGCAAAAAATTGTAGTCTTTTGGTTTTGCTAAATGTATGTGGCTCCTCTCTTCTAAAATTAACATCCTTTGGGAAAGATGATGAGGGGCAAAAGAGACATTACTTTAAATGTGTTTAAGAGGTTCCCTCCCTTTTTTCTTTTTTTACTCTGGAGTAGGTGCGGAAGGCCATGATCTGGAATAGGACCCTGGCATGGGGATGGGGCTTTTAAGATCTGGATTGGGCCCCATGTGCCTATTCTAGAGGAAAAAGAAAAGAAAAATATAGCTTCTAGGCACAGATTTTAAGTAATGCCTGTTTTGGTCCTGACAATTCTCATTTACAGGTCCCTAGTAAGAGAACCCATCCCACAAGATAAAGCTCCTAGAATTTCTTGGGAATGTAATGACTCATAAACAAGTTTAACTCGGATACGCACACGCTGTTACTGTCTCTATCTGTGTGTGTGTGTGTGTGTGAGAGAGAGAGAGAGATAACAGTATAGTATGCCTTGCAAATCACTCATTGAATTCCCCAATAACAGGGGAAGAAGTTTGGGCACCATTTTGTTGCACACACAGGACTAACTCATATAATGAATTGGTAGCTATCAAGTGATGGGCTTGTCATAGTCCCCAATAAATTGACATGGCATTCAGATAAAGTGACCAACTTCCCAAAACAGCTATCACTCAACAGGATGGTTGCGCTGAATGGCTGTCATGAAATAGCTACAAGTGTCATGTGAAAATCCCAACTGAAAGTATGGGTACTTATTAGCCACTAACAGAAATATCTGGATGGATGCATCACATGCTCTGAATCACTAACTGGACTAGAGACTCAGGCAGCCCAAAGCGAACAAACAGGCAGTAAAAAGACTTGGTTCAGCTTTACGACACTTGGGAGGGCCAGACTCTGCAATCTGCACTATTCATTCATATATTTAAACCACACTATCTATGAAAGCTGATTTTACAAAGGTCAAAACTAAGACCAGTTAAAAGCAACCATGCAGTCAATTCATATTTATCTTCAAGTTAGGATTCCTTGTTCATATTTAGTTTATACATATACTCAGAGTCTCCAAAATTTTATCAATCTACTGCTCTTTAGTTGGTTGCGTTGAAGACTTCCAATTAAGCTGTATACAATTGCTTAAGAAGGTCTTTATGCAGGAATCCAGGATCATTAGGTTAAAAAGATGAAGCAGCCTTGCTTTAGGAGTTATCAGTGATCCAAGGTGAAGAAATTCCTGAGGGTAACCAGCAAGCATGTTCCAAAATGCCCGGTGGGTTATCATAAACAGCTTCTGGCCTGTGTCTGGCCTGATGGATCCATGTAGGTATTACAAATAGCAGCCTTCCTCAACCTAGTGTCCTCCAGGTGTATTTACACATGTATCAAAAGCCACTACAGAGTGCTAAAAGGGTCAAACATAGCTTGAGAACAAGCTACATTTAACCTTTTTAGTACTATGTAATGGTTTGCTACCAAATTTGGTCGGCAAACCACTTGCTTTTTTCCGGAAATATTTTGGGCTGCTCCGCAGACAGTGCAGCAGCACCCCCACAGAGTGCAGCCCACAGAGCAAGAGGAAGAAAACAACGTGCATGTGGCCCATTCAATAAAACGCTTGTCTGATGGAGCTACAAGTTACAAAAGGAAGAGTTTGTAAGTGATGGGAAAGCATCCTCTGAAGATAAAGCCTCCAAAGCATAAGTGGGCCATACTGGTTATGACCTGATGCTTGTTAACACTACAAGTTGTTTGCACATGTGCAATAAGCAATCTTGTAGGACAACCTTTTCCAACCTGGTACCCTCCAGAAGTGGACTACAACTCCCAGCATTCCTCAGCCAGTCATGCTGCCCGGGAGTTGTAGTCCAACACATCTGCAGGGCACCAGGCTTGGGAAGGCTGCAGTAGGAGCTATGCAAACATCTGGCACTAGGTTTGTTTGCAGATTCTTTTTTCTGTTGCAAGGATATTCATAGGAAAATATTTCTGTTCAAATAAGTAGATCCACAATATCTGAACAAACACTTTTGACCTTGTATGAGATAGCCTGTCTTACAAATTGCAACAGAAAACCTCTCAATTAAGGAAGTGCTGCATGAATCACAAGCAACTGCATCCCACGAATTGCATATATAATCACAGGACCAGCCCATGATATTTTGTTTCCTAATGTGAAGAGCAAAAAGGCACAAAAACACCTATGGGAAAGTCACTTGCCTCAATCCCACTTTTCCTTTAAAAATACATGCCTACGTTTTTTATTTTTTAGAAATGTTTATATTCTGGGACCTAAGGAAGTCCCTGCCATAATAACAGAGTTCAGTGGGTTCCCTCCTCCTTCACCCACTCAATCCCTGTATGCCAAGTGCCTTTGCCGCACTGTAGTACTGGCATGTAAAGAGGCTGGAGTTTTTGACAGCTCTTGCCCACTGCCTCTGAAGCCTGACAAAACAACCCACAATTCTGGGTTCACATGTAATGCTTTAAACAACCCACAATTCACAACCCAACAACAAACCATGGGTTCTCTTTGTGGCTTGTTAATGGTTAACAAACCGTAGTTAAGCCATAGTTCCAGGTTAACAATATCCCATGACTCAACAAATCATGGTTACATTTAATAAATTAATTAAATCATGGTTTGTTGTCTGATATTTTCCAGAGCAATAGAAAATGAATTTACTTGATCCAGGTGCCTTCTAAATATTAAAAGCGACCACTTCTTTCTCCCTTTTCAGGACCCCGTCACTAAGCAACTACTACTAAACAGGTCTCCAACATAGTAATAACACAAGGCCTCAAACCCTGACAGTCTTACGCAGAGGTCAGAAAACTGTTTTTCAAAACACAAAAAATAAGCAGTTATGATACAAAGCAGCATTGGTATCATAATAAACAGTTATGATACAAACCCCAGCCTCTTTACACTCATGTACAGAACCCAAGCGGGGTAGCAGTTTAGTTTTACTCCAATCCTGGCAATGAGACAACATCCTCCACCTCACCCAAGGGAAGCAGGCAAGGCAGGGTCGCTGTGTGGCACTCACAGCTCTGTCCTCATAACTCATCGTTCACTCACTGCTCTGCCTGGGACCCACCAGCTGTCCATGCACACAAATGCTGCAGCATAGCATAGGTGGCTGCAACATAGAACATAGGAAACTGCCTTTTAGCAAGTCAGACCCAGAACTGGTAACATTGGCCCCATTCAGACAACACACTAAGCCATGTTGCTTAACCACAAAATGGTTAACGGAATACATTAACCTTAATGCATTCCATTAACCATTTTGTGGTTAAGCAGCATGGTTTAGCGTGTTGTCTGAACGGGGCCACTGACTGACAGTGGCTCTCTAGGGTTTCAGGAAGGATTCTTTCCTAGCCCTACCTGAAGATGCCAGGGGTTGAACCTGGAATATTCTGCATACCAAGCATGTGCTGTACCACAGAGCTATGGTTCCTCCCACATCACACATGCTGGAGTGCATGGCCTGGGCTGGCTTCTTCGCTGTCTACTTGCTTGGGGAGCTACCCCAACAGCACTGTCTGTGATGCACTGGGAGATGGTAATTAGATGAGACAGCCAGCTGGCC
Source organism: Elgaria multicarinata webbii (assembly GCF_023053635.1). NCBI lineage: Eukaryota > Metazoa > Chordata > Lepidosauria > Squamata > Anguidae > Elgaria > Elgaria multicarinata. The sequence continues at coordinate 187,187,081 of NC_086171.1, forward strand.
TGGCCAGGCCAGGCCGAGCCAGCAGCAAACAAGTATTGACACTGTTGCTGGGGCACCAGCCAAGGTGGATGAGAAAGGCATGCAGCGGGGCTCAGGAATTCTGGTGCTGCCACCACTGCCCCCTTATTCTGCCTAATGGTAGGGCCAGCCATGAAAGCAGAACCTAAACAGGCAATTGTAATGTGTTTTGGGGGCCCAGGGCCTGACCCCTAACATTCCCAGCATGCCCATGTTGAGTAGAAAAGATCTGAAGGAGACTTCTATGCACAGTCACTTTAACATGAGTAGAAGGCTCTGTGAAATTGGGCAAGAGTGCATGCAGGCTTCTACAACATTCAGCCCTACATTCATAGAAATCCCTCTAGACTTCCCACTCAATGCAGAATTGGCAGGAATGTGGGCAGGGGAGTGGGGGCAGGGCACAGCCCCGTGCCCCCTACACACACACTGCCCTATGCATTATGCCTGTACAGCGCTCTTGTAGATATACACATAGAGTTACTTGGCTGCCTCAGGTAATTGGAATATATATGTATATATGAATCATAGAAACCTGCCTTATATTGAGTCAGACCATGGATCCATGTAGCCCAGTATCGTCAACTCTGACTGCAAGCTGCTCTTGGTCGTTCTGCATATAAAACATGTGCTGTATCACACTGAGCTATGATAGTTCATATCTGCTAGGATGCTGTGGACCCCAAGTTCCATTTTCTTTAAGAATGTTTTTATACTTCATGGTTGTAGAGAATCTATATTTGCCCTCCATATTTACAAAATACGAACATCATAGCAGAAACCAGCCACCAGATGGAGCGATTGTCTGCAGTTACTACAAGCAGAAAAAATTCTACAGAACTAGGTATGCTGTTGCAACAAAAACAGCGGCCAGATCTACACCAAGCAGGATATCACACTTTGAAAGCGGTTTGAAAACGGTATATGGAATGTGTCATGGGCCCCAGCAGTTGTCAATACCATTATAAACAGTTTTAAAGCAGTAGTGTAGATCCTGCCAGCATTAGCTTAAGTCAAGCTTTAAGGTGCCATAACACTCACTGCGTGGGTACACACAACATGACAAGCCAGAGTATGGATTGAACATTGGTTGAGTGTGGGTTGTTACTGTGTTGTGTGAACCCAGCCATGCTAACAAACCATGGTTTGTTAACCATGAACCACCCACATTTCACAACCCAACAACAAAACGGGTTCTCTTCATGGTTTGTTCGCAGTTAAAAAACCATGGTTTGTTAGTGCATCTGGGTTCACACAACAACCCACAGTTCAATGACAACCCAGAATGAACCCATACTCTGGCTTGCCATATTGTTTGAACCAAGTCATTGTTACTGTTTTAAGCACAGAGAGAGGAGATCAAGGTAGGATCAAAAAGGCAAATAACCTAGTAGTTGAAAGAGAGGAAAGGCATGCGTAACATTCAAACACAAGCAGACACTTCAAGACACTTTTGTGCCTTGCACTGGAAATCTGAATGGTATCTTATGCTGACAAAAACATAGTAATAAATTGTCCCTTTGCTGCTCTTTAATGGCAGCCCTATGTTTAATGGCTGCCCTATGTTCAGAGTAGCATCCTGTTCTTCATTAAGGGGTACACTTACCGCGTCAGGCCCACCACACACCTCTGCCTCCCCTTCTTCCCATACTGTTGTCATGGCCTTTGCATCTATCTCAGCATTTCACAATAGATCAAATGCCAGCACCTCAATCTCAGCTTCCTTATGATCCTGCATACATGGTCCTGCATGCATGGTACCAAAGGAAATATGGTGTGAACAGGACTAGATATGACAGAAGCTTAGTAAGACAGATAGACTGTCTCCAGGACAGCAGGTTATAAAGTAGGAGAACGGAAGTGACCTGTCCACATTTTTTTAAAAAATGTGAAGGGTTTGTACCTTGCTCTTTAACCAAAAAGAAGGCTGAATCAGTAATAAGACAGTCCCTACCCTCAGACTTACAATCCAAAAGACACAACATGAAAGGGATAGGGAAGCTGGAGGAGAAATGCAAACTCAGACACTAATTATTAGTTACAAAGACTGAGTTCAGACAACACGATAACCAACGGTGGGTTATCGTGTTGTGTTGAGGGAATTTTTTAACCAACGGTTGGTTATTTGGCCCAAGTAACCAAGGCAAATAATCAAGGCTGTGCAGCAAAGTTGGCTACTTGAACTACCATTGCTTATCGTGATGTGTGAAGGATACCGTTGGTTATTTCCTCGGCCACTGTTGGTTATTTCAACAGCCACAGAGTCGCAAGGCAAGGGTGGTCAAAGCACAGCTGCTGCTCCAGTCCAGCTGGCAGGATAGAGTTTCAACAGCAATGGCTGATGGAATACTAGCAGGAAGACTGAGGGGGAGAGAGAAGGCGGGGGATGAGTGAGTCAACTCAGCGTGGACTAATAGTCAAATCAACACTGATCCGAATCCACACCACAGTTATTATCATGCTGTGTGGGGAATATCCCCTAGATAAACAACTGTTGAGTTATTACCCCACCTTTGACTATCATGGACTATTACCCTTTCTCCCTTTGCTACAGCCTGCTTCCCTTCACTCCCTCTGAGCAACTCCAGAGTAGGATCTAGAATTCAGGCAATGGCCACCTAGGATAGAAACAGGACAATTGTGTCCATAGTGCTATCAAATTGCATAAACGCAATGTGAACCAAGCACTTGCTGCCATTCCTGTGGTCAGAAGCAGCAGCCCCTCGTGTACTTCTAGCATGGGTGCTGATGGAAGCTAATGGAAGATGGAATTAATTCTTCAGATTCAATCATTCCCAACCTGGTGCTTTCCAGATGTTTCACACTCCAGGTGATTCTGGAGAATACGAAATTGGGAAAGGCTGCTCTAATATGTGTATATCCCCCCCACCTCGCCTCACTCCCTCACCTTTTTATCTAAACTAAGAGATCCTCAGTGTTCTAATCTTTCCTTACAGAGGAGTTACTCCAGCTCTCTGATCATTTTAATTGCCTTTTTCTGGTAATGGTATGATATTTTCCCACCTTTTTTATATAGAAAAGAAAAAGATGATAATTGAATGCAATTTAATGTTGCAACAGCAATTATGAGATAAGTGATCCATGGTGTTGTTTACAAAATGAAAGAAACAGACCTCTTGGAGGAAGGACACAGGACATCCTGTGCTTTTACAGTGACTACAGAAGTACCATAACATCGCTTCTAATCACACACAGCAGTGGCGCCTGTTAAAATATGAAACACCATCTTCTTTAAGGAACTCAAATACTTGATATGAAGCTGGTTCAAAACAAACTGCTGTTCTAAGAGTAGTCAGGCCTTTTGTCACAAAAGCCACATCTGAACAGAAATTGGGCCTATTCACATATAACGAGTACCCATGGCTTGTTTAAATGAAACTTTGGGATGTTTCTCCCTCATCAACTTAGAGTGCTGGGTTCAGACATCAGGGGGCATTCTTGGGTTGTTTACCAAAGCAGAAGTGGTGAGCAGTCAAGAGGTTTCACGCTTGCTCGTTGCAATGCAGTCACAATTACCCATGATTTAATCAACCCACAGGTTGCCTTTACATGTGAACCAAGCCAATGTATTGGATGTACCAAAGGAAGTATGCTAGAAGGACACCACCATGCTGGCATTGCATCTTGGCTAATATTATTAAAATGCCCAAACAATGG